>NC_072413.2:24041420-24711420 GCF_028858775.2 Pan troglodytes
AGTGCAGTGGTGGGATCTCAGTTCACTGCAAGCTCCACCTCCCGGATTCATGCCATTCTAGCCAGGATGGTTTCCATCTCCTGACCTTGTGATCTGCCCGCCTCGGCCTCCCAAAGTGCTGGGATTACAGGCATGAGCCTGTAATCAGCCCCTGGCCCGAGAAGATATTTTTAAATAATTTTTCTGATCATAAAACTTAATAATACATGTTTGTTGTCAAAATATAAAAATTTACTAAGAAGAAACAAAAAACTCAAATTCTACCATACAGATATAGCTACTTCTAACTATGTTTTTGTAATTTTCTGAGCATACCCATCCACTTACATAATTTTATATTTGGTGTTTCAACATATAGTGTTATGTAAGCATTATTCAAGACATCTAATCTCTTTTTAACTTTTAAGTTCAGGGGTACATTTACAAGATTGTTACATAGGTAAACTTGTGTCATGGGGGCTTGTTGTACAGATTATTTCATCACCCAGATATTAAGCCTTGTACCCATTAGTTATTTTTTCCTGATCCTCTCCCTCCTGCCACCTTTCACCCTCTGAAAGGCCCCAGTGTGTGCTGTTCCCCTCTATGTGTCTATGTGTTCCCATCATTTAGCTCCCACTTACAAGTGGGAACATGTATTTGGTTTTCTGTTTCTGCATTAGTTTGCTAAGGATAATCGCCTCCAGCTCCATCCATGTCCCTGCAAAGGACATGATCTTGTTCTTATTTAAGGCTGCATAGTGTTCCATGGTGTATAGGTACCACATTTTCTTTATCCAGTCTAGCATTCATAGACATTTACATTTATTTCATGTCTTTACTATTGTGACTAGTGCTGTAATGAACACACATATGCACGTGTCTTTGTAATAGAATAATATTATTTTTTTTTTGAGACAGAGTCTTGCTCTGTCACCAGGCTGGAGTGCAGTGGCGCAATCTCAGCTCACTGCAACCTAGGGTCACGCAACTTCTGCCTCCCAGGTTCGAGTGATTCTCCTGACTCAGCCTCCTGAGTTTCTGGGACTACAGGCAAGTGCCACCACACCCAGCTAATTTTTGTACTTTTAGTAGCGACGGGGTTTCACCATGTTGGCCAGGATGGTCTTGATCTCTTCACCCTGTGATCCACCCGCCTTGGCCTCAAGTGCTGGGATTACAGGTGTGAGTTTCTATTCCTTTGGGTATATACCCAGCAATGGGATTGATGTGTTGAATGGTATTTCTGTTTAGGTTTTTGAGTGTATATTAGTTTAGCCATTGTGGAAGACAGGGCAACATTTAATCTTTTGTGAAAATATAATTTTAAAATACATATAACATTAAAAGCTGGAGGCACCATAATCTATAGAGCCTTTGCTCTATTGTTGGATATTTAGATTACTTCAATTTCCATATGGCTGTTAAAAAGTGCTGTCAGTTGCAGCATATAATTGCATATATATCCTTTTCATATGTTTAATTTCCTGTTTAAAATTATTTTCAAGTAGAATTTCTGTTTTAAAGATGGACACTTTAAACCTAATTTTTATATTGTCAAAGTTCCACAGAGAAATGTCATACTACTATATACTTTCATCAACACTACAGACTGTTCCAATAGCAACATATTTTATAACTTGCTTCCAATGCTATTGAATTAAGTACTGTTCATTCTGTTCTATTTTTTCTTATTTCTGTGGCTTAGAAGGGGCAAAAAAAAGAATTGTTCAGGAAACATTGAAATATTGAAATGGTTACCCTCATATTTCTTTTGATTTTATATTAACGAAAATTAATTTATATCCTGCTCTTACTGTCTGTATTCACCCATAAAAATGTAAAGAAGCAGTTTAGATGACATTAGATGAGAGTCGAATACATACCCTTTCCTAAGAGCCAGCAACACTTGATGCTATAATTTACTTAGGACTTCTTTTTTTTTTATTTTTGTATGGGCTAAGACTATAAGACTGTCTATCAAAACTAAGCCTTTCCTAGACCTGTGTACATAGCAGTATACCATAATGAATATTTTTGTCTTTTTTTTAACAGTAATGGGAAGAGTTGATTATATAAATACCTGTTTTATGTGATTTTGATCAAGGGGTTGAACAAACAGATGAAACATTCTTCTTTTTTGCTATAAATACTCTTTCTTTTTCACAAGCAAAGTGAACCTGGGTAAGAGCTATCTTGAAATGTGCTGACCTTGGCACTATCCAATTTTGGATTAGTGTCTGGCATTATATACGTCTAAACAACCTAGACTTGGGAGTATATGCTGACGTCTGACAATTGTTTCATTTATTTTGAGGTCACAGAATCTGTGGGTAAGGTTTGATTTCACCAGAAAGAAATGGAGATAAATATCTACTTTAAAACATCTAGAGAACCAATCAACCCAATAACCTGTAGTGGTGACCTTAGCCAGAGATGAGGCAAAAAAAAAATCTTCCTGAGTCTTGGGATTTGGGTAGGTTCAGAGCCAGAAGTGGACATGCTCCACTGTTGCAGGGACTTGGGGAGAAACTCTTCTTAGTTAGAAGTCAAATACCAGAGAGAAATGTCGGATATTTACACAATAAAGGGCAATGTGGAGTCCTTATGTTATTCTCTGGTAGTTCTTATCTTTTCATGTGTTGAATTCTACAAAAACAAAAAAGTCTTATGAAATGTTACCACCCCCTCAATGTGGTCTGCAGGGGATTAAAGTTAAGGCCTGACCCATGTTTAGAACAAAACAATACAGGAGAGAGAAGCAGCCTGCAGTGTATCAATTCATGGTGGCCAAGACAGTTCACAGGATCCAGGAGTCCAGAGCCAGAGAGCAGGATTAGGATCCATAGTGCAATGGGTATGAATTTATAAACATGCCCCAGGAGGTTCCAGAAATAATTAGAAAGAAAATCATAGCAGAAAAAAATGTGTCTAAAGTCAAATTAGGTGAAGATTTATAGTGTTAAGAGATGAGTATAAAAAGAAAGTGTGACCCAATACTTAGTGTAATCTTCAATAATCTGTTTAATTCTCCCATACTATTACAGTAAACTTAATCTCCCACACTTTGTTTTCAGTATAAATAGTAATCTTACTTCTTTTCACTTTTTTAAGCCCTTTTAGGATTATCTGTGTAGAGTTACCAGATTAACTATTTTGATTAACCAAATTCAATGACATGATTGATTTACCTGAATTATATCTCATGGTAGAGACATATTTGATCAGTTGTTTTGGAGTCGTAAAAAGACAATTAATTCTACCTTAGGTCTCTACTTGCCAAATTAAAACATGCAGGTTACTCAATGTTTTCTTCAAATAAAATTAACAAACCCTTTATATCTTCCCCTGGGTTTTTACTAAATTATTTAAAACTCCTCATCAAAAATGTTGAGTTGTGAAAATTAAATTTGACCACTACATTCTAAGGAGTGGTCTGGCTAGCTCTGAATACAAGGAATCACCACTTTCTGGATCTATTTGAGATCAGCAAGTAAAAATAATAATCATCATCATCAAAGTTTGTATGTTTAGAAGCTTAGGTTGTTCATAGAAGAAAAATGTCATATATGAGACTTCAGTAGTCAGTTTCCTAGCATGCCAAAGATAAACAAGATAAAGGAAAAAAATGCTATCTTGATTCATCACTAAGAATGCAATAAACATATTAATTCACACATGTATTGAAAGTATTTAAGTAAAATATATCTGATATATACAACACACTGATGGAGTAAAGGTTGTTCATGAGGATCGAGCCTGTCTACCTTCCTTGGAAGCAAAAATTGAAGAGATTATTTTTTTTCTTTCCTAAAGCTCTTTTCATTGCAACAGAACAAACAAAAAGTAATTTAGCTTGTTTCTTGATCATTTCTTTGGTTGTAAAAAGAGAGAGCATTAGGTGAAGTATATCCTTAATAAAAGACTCTGCCATAGGGTGAAACCAGCATCTTCATTATGAACACAGTTATAAGGGAAGACAATACAATCATTGGGAGAAAATGAAGTTTCACCTTCCCAAAAAAATTTTTTTAAAAAATAAAAATAAAGTATGTATTAGCTTTGCAAAAGATGGTCTCATGGTCTTGTAAGACGCCTCTCATTATTGTGTTTCCGTGAACACACAATTTCCAAAGGCAACTTACTAATGTTTCTATATTTGATCAACATTAGATTTAAATTTGTTTTAAGATTTAGAACAAAATATGCTCATTCACTTTCAAGTAATAAAAAATGTTAGATAATAACATTTCATTCTTTTTAAAAAATCTACCTCCTATGTGCTACTTTAGCTTAAATGTTAAAATTTTAAATACCATTTATGACGAGATTATCATTCTTAGCAAAGCAAGAAAATTAACTTGGGTTAAAGCCTTTAGCTTTTTCAAGGGTTGTCAGAATTTCAGCAGGAACTGGATTCTTGTACAAGATGGTCCAGGAAAAACACAGCCACTCTAAACGACATTCTTTTTTCCTCACCTTTTGTATGAGAGTCAAGAAAGGATATGGCCAAATCATAATAACTCTTCAGATCCTTCTTAGGCCCCATGTTGTATATAAAGATTTTGAGATTCAGCAACAACAGCAGAGGAATAAATGTAGGATGAGAGACAGAGTGAATTGAATTCATTGTTTTCTACAAGAATAAACATAAGGATGAAAATACAGACCAAAGGACCATTATCTGTCAATTCAATGTGGCTTCCTTGGATATTCTAACAAACCAATGACATTTCCAAACAAAAGTATGGAGTGGGTAAAAACTTCCACAACAGTGGCCCTCTCCTTCTGGAAGATAAATATTGTCCTCTTTGTATGTCCCACTTCCAGACTTTATGCTAGTCTCTCCTTTTTATTTCATATTTTAAGATACAAATGGAAAACAAATGAATAAACAAACTTCTACACTCAGGTCAAACAGTCCTTACGTAGACAATGTAAATACCAGTAAATGCCATATTCTCCACCATTCTCAAGTTTATGTTAACTGAAACCACCCAGCTAGAGATGAAACACTAATGGAGGCCCCAAGCTGATGAGCCTAATTAGAAGAAGGAGTTAAAATTTTACAATGTTAGAATATTAACTTGCAGGAAGACTCTTTTTATTACCATGAAATCCACACTAAATTTAAGATGCTTCTCTCAGCCTCTATATCTCCTTAAAGGAACTCTTTTCTTGTTCAAAATCACACTTAGAGAGTAGAATTAGTCAGATTCCCCAGGGAGATGAAATAGGTCTTCTGATTAATGTTTTGTTTGGGTGTATATCACTTACCCGAAACAGAAAGGCTTGTTGCGGAATTGAAATGTCTTTGATGTAGGCTGTTTACTGTCATGTTCACACTTTCCCAGGAGACTCTAAAGTGGCTCTGCTCTTGATGGTTGCCTTGCTCGCTAAGGAGAGACCTGTTAATCAACTATCAGAATCAGTCTTAATGTTAATTTTTGTTGGACCATGGATTGACAGAACAATTGGTGGTGACATGAATTAAAATGAATCTGTTGCCTGCACCCAAAACTAAATACGTCTGTTTAAAAAAAAGTGAAAATGTTAAATAGAGCACAGGAAAGAAAAAAAAAAACATGAACTCTCAAGAATTAATTGAAGACGTTCTTCCTAAGAAAGCTAAAGATCAATTGAAATGATACAGGGAAACTAGCTTCCAGAGAAAATGGATGTTTACTGAGAATCCCAGGTATTAGATAGAAATGCTCTATAATCAGCAAAAAACTGAAATCACACTAGTTCGTAGAGCTCTAGGCTTGAATGGCACAGAATATGCAATTTTGCAGCAGGAACTCCAAATGCCAATATTACCTTCATTCAGAGACTTGAACCAAGTGATACAGTAAAGTTTCTATTTGTTTTGGAAACATATTTCAAATGTTTCAGAGTTTTTCTTTAACCATTTTTTTAAATGCATGAATTTGGTTCTGATTTGTATATGGGATAAGATGTAGTTCATGATTAAAACATTAAGTATTGAATTTGTTTTTAGTTTGCTTCAAAAGTCTTTCTAGTTTGATCTAACTTGGAGTTTAAATTTTTCTAGGCGAAATATTGCTTCACTATACTGATTCTAAGCAGGTAGATGGCTGACCACAAAGAGATACTTGGAGGAAGTGTGAGCCTAATAGACCATTCTAACTGTGAGTAACGGATTCTGTTAATTATATTCCATTAGATCAAGTACATACAGTATGATCAATGGTATGCCAACTAAGCAAAGACTTAATTCCAAAATCAGGTGGTGAGGATGTGGAGGAATTGGAATCCTCGGGCCCTGTTGGTGAGAATATAATGGTGCAGTTGCTGTGGAAAACAGTATGGCAGTTCCTCAAGAAGTTAAAAATAGAATTACCATATGATCCAGATATGCCACTTCTGGGTATATAGTCAGCAAAAATGAAAGTCAGGACTGGAAAAGAGATTTTTACACTTATGTCCATAGCATATTATTTATAATAGTCAAAAGATGGAAAAAACCGAAGTGTCAAATGTAAACCATTGACTAATAGATAAAATTATGCATATATATATATATATGCAATTGAATATTATTCAACCCTAAAAAAGAAGGCAATTCTGATATGTGTTACAACATGGATGAACCTTGACATTGTGCTAAGTAAAATAAACCAATCACATGAGGAAAAATACTGAAAATTTCATTTGTATGAGGTACTTAGAGCAAACTCATAGAAATAGTAAGTAGGTGGTTGTCAGGGGCTAGCGGAAAAGGGATATGGAATTTAGTAGGTAAAGAGTTTCAGTTTTGCAAGATGAAAAGAGGTCTGTGGATTGACGGTGATTTATATAGCACAGCAATATGAATATACTTAATGCCACTGACCTGTATACTTAAAAATAGGTAAGATGGTCAATTTTACCTGATGTTCTACCACAATTGAAATTGGAAAAAGTTATTCAGATGAAATTATGAAAGAAATTTTTGTTCCATGTTTTATTTGTGTCATTACCATAAAATATTTCTAAGAGATGAAGAAAAAATAATTTTCTAAGAAAATATTGAAGCCCTGTGTATTAGACTCAATTACTTTTTAAAAAACTAATTAACTTTTAACTTCACAGATGTGCAATATCGAGCAGAATAAATATCTGATCAGCTTAAACTAATTTTTTAAGAATCATTCAATTACTTATCACAATATAAGAAATATGTTTTCATTATTGTTGTGGGTACTGAACTCTCATCATAGAGCAGGAAGTGAGAAAATATATTTTAAACAAGATATCTCAAAGTAGGGCCTACTTAGGTATTAAACCTTTGGGGTGAATTTCAAAAGTTGTATTTCAAATGTTCTGATCATGAATGGGAATACTGAAGTGTTGTCATCTTTTGAAAACCTATTTCATTTTTTATTTTTTATTTTTATTTTTGGGGGGGTGTTTTTTATTTTATTTTATTATTATTATACTTTAAGTTTTAGGGTACATGTGCACAACGTGCAGGTTTGTTACATATGTATACACGTGCCATATTGGTGTGCTGCACCCATTAACTCGTCATTTAGCATTAAGTATATCTCCTAAAGCTATCCCTCCCCCTCCCCCTGCCCCACAACAGTCCCCAGAGTGTGATGTTCCGCTTCCAGTGTTCATGTGTTCTCATTGTTCAATTCCCATCTCTGAGTGAGAATATGCGGTGTTTGGTTTTTTGTTCTTGCGATAGTTTACTGAGAATGATGATTTCCAATTTCATCCGTGTCCCTACAAAGGACATGAACTCATCATTTTTTATAGCTGCATAGTATTCCATGGTGTATATGTGCCACATTTTCTTAATCCAGTCTATCATTGTTGGACATTTGGGTTGATTCCAAGTCTCTGCTATTGTGAATAGTGCCACAATAAACATACGTGTGCATGTGTCTTTATAGCAGCATGATTTGTAGTCCTTTGGGTATATACCCAGTAATGGGATGGCTGGGTCAAATGGTATTTCTAGTTCTAGATCCCTGAGAAATCGCCACACTGACTTCCACAATGGTTGAACTAGTTTACAGTCCCACCAACAGTGTAAAAGTGTTCCTATTTCTCCACATCCTCTCCAGCACCTGTTGTTTCCTGACTTTTTAATGATCGCCATTCTAACTGGTGTGAGATGGTATCTCATTGTGGTTTTGATTTGCATTTCTCTGATGGCCAGTGATGGTGAGCATTTTTTCACGTGTTTTTTGGCTGCATAAATGTCTTCTTTTGAGAAGTGTCTGTTCATGTCCTTCACCCACTTTTTGGTGGGGTTGTTTGTTTTTTTCTTGTAAATTTGTTTGAGTTCATTGTAGATTCTGGATATTAGCTCTTTGTCAAACGAGTAGGTTGCAAAAATTTTCTCCCATTATGTAGGTTGCCTATTCACTCTGATGGTGGTTTCTTTTGCTGTGCAGAAGCTCTTTAGTTTAATTAGATCCCATTTGTCAATTCTGGCTTTTGTTGCCATTGCTTTTGGTGTTTTAGACATGAAGTCCTTGCCCATGCCTATGTCCTGAATGGTAATGCCTAGGGTTTCCTCTAGGGTTTTTATGGTTTTAGGTCTAACGTTTAAGTCTTTAATCCATCTTGATTTAATTTTTGTATAGGGTGTGAGGAAGGGATCCAGTTTCAGCTTTCTACATATGGCTAGCCAGTTTTCCCAGCACCATTTATTAAATAGGGAATCCTTTCCCCATTGCTGGTTTTTCTCAGGTTTATCAAAGATCAGATAGTTGTAGATATGCAGCATTATTTCTGAGGGCTCTGTTGTGTTCCATTGATCTATATCTCTGTTTTGGCACCAGTACCATGCTGTTTTGATTACTGTAGCCTTGTAGTATAGTTTGAAGTCAGGTAGCGTGATGCCTCCAGCTTTGTTCTTATGGCTTAGGATTGACTTGGCAATGTAGGCTCTTTTTTGGTTCCATATGAACTTTCAAGTAGTTTTTTCCAATTCTGTGAAGAAAGTCATTGGTAGCTTGATGGGGATGGCATTGAATCTATAAATTACCTTGGGCAATATGGCCATTTTCACGATATTGATTCTTCCTACCCATGAGCATGGAATGTTCTTCCATTTGTTTGTATCCTCTTTTATTTCGTTGAGCAGTGGTTTGTAGCTCTCCTTGAAGAGGCCCTTCACATCCCTTGTAAGTTGGATTCCTAGGTATTTTATTCTCTTTGAAGCAATTGTGAATGGGAGTTCACTCATGATTTGGCTCTCTGTTTGTCTGTTATTGGTGTATAAGAATGCTTGTGATTTTTGTACATTGATTTTGTATCCTGAGACTTTGCTGAAGTGGCTTATCAGCTTAAGGAGATTTTGGGCTGAGACAATGGGGTTTTCTAGATATACAATCATGTCATCTGCAAACAAGGACAATTTGACTTCCTCTTTTCCTAATTGAATACCCTTTATTTCCTTCTCCTGCCTAATTGCCCTGGCCAGAACTTCCAACACTATGTTGAATAGGAGTGGTGAGAGAGGGCATCCCTGTCTTGTGCCAGTTTTCAAAGGGAATGCTTCCAGTTTTTGCCCATTCCGTATGATATTGGCTGTGGGTTTGTCATAGATAGCTCATTATTTTGAGATACGTCTCATCAATACCTAATTTATTGAGAGTTTTTAGCATGAAGGGTTGTTGAATTTTGTCAAAGGCCTTTTCTGCATCTGCTGAGATAATCATGTGGTTTTTGTCTTTGGTTCTGTTTATATGCTGGATTACATTTATTGATTTGCATATATTGAACCAGCCTTGCATCCCAGGGATAAAGCCCACTTGATCATGGTAGATAAGCTTTTTGATGTGCTGCTGGATTCCGTTTGCCAGTATTTTATTGAGGATTTTTGCCTCAATGTTCATCAAGGATATTGGTCTAAAATTCTCTTTTTTGGTTGTGTCTCTGCCCGGCTTTGGTATCAGGATGATGCTGGCCTCATAAAATGAGTTAGGGAGGATTCCTTCTTTTTCTATTGATTGGAATAGTTTCAGAAGGAATGGTACCAGTTCCTCCTTGTACCTCTGGTAGAATTCGGCTGTGAATCCATCTGGTCCTGGACTCTTTTTGGTTGGTAAGCTATTGATTATTGCCACAATTTCAGAGCCTGTTATTGGTCTATTCAGAGATTCAACTTCTTCCTGGTTTAGTCTTGGGAGAGTGTATGTGTCGAGGAATTTATCCATTTCTTCTCGATTTTCTAGTTTATTTGCCTAGAGGTGTTTGTAGTATTCTCTGATGGTAGTTTGTATTTCTGTGGGATTGGTGGTGATATCCCCTTTATCATTTTTTATTGTGTCTATTTGATTCTTCTCTCTTTTCTCCTTTATTAGTCTTGCTAGTGGTCTATCAATTTTATTGATCCTTTCAAAAAACCACCTCCTGGATTCATTAATTTTTTGAAGGGTTTTTTGTGTCTCTATTTCCTTCAGTTCTGCTCTGATTTTAGTTATTTCTTGCCTTCTGCTAGTTTTGACTGTGTTTGCTCTTGCTTTTCTAGTTCTTTTAATTGTGATGTTAGAGTGTCAATTTTGGATCTTTCCTGCTTTCTCATGTGGGCATTTAGTGCTATAAATTTCCCTCTACACACTGCTTTGATTGTGTCCCAGAGATTCTGGTATGTTGTGTCTTTGTTCTCCTTGGTTTCAAAGAACATCTTTATTTCTGCCTTCATTTCGTTTTGTACCCAGTAGTCATTCAGGAGCAGGTTGTTCAGTTTCCATGTAGTTGAGCGGTTTTGAGTGAGTTTCTTAATCCTGAGTTCTAGTTTGATTGCACTGTGGTCTGAGAGACAGTTTGTTATAATTTCTGTTCTTTTACATTTGCTGAGGAGAGCTTTACTTCCAAGTATGTGGTCAATTTTGGAATAGGTGTGGTGTGGTGCTGAAAGAAATGTATATTCTGTTGATTTGGGGTGGAGAGTTCTGTAGATGTCTATTAGGTCTGCTTGCTGCAGAGCTGAGTTCAATTCCTGGATATCCTTGTTAACTTTCTGTCTCGTTGATCTGTCCAATGTTGACAGTGGGGTGTTAAAGTCTCCCACTATTATTGTGTGGGAGTCTAAGTCTCTTTATAGGTCACTCAGGACCTGCTTTATGCATCTGGGTGCTCCTGTATTGGGTGCATATATATTTAGGACAGTTAGCTCTTCTTGTTGAATTGATACCTTTACCATTATGTGATGGCCTTCTTTGTCTCTTTTGATCTTTGTTGGCTTAAAGTCTGTTTTATCAGAGACTAGGATTGCAACCCCTGCCTTTTTTTTGTTTTCCATTTGCTTGGTAGATCTTCCTCCATCCTTTTATTTTGACCTTATGTGTGTCTCTGCATGTGAGATGGGTTTCCTGAATATAGCACACTGATGGGTCTTGACTCTTTATCCAATTTGCCAGTCTGTGTCTTTTAATTGGAGCATTTAGTCCATTTACATTTAAAGTTAATAATGTTATGTGTGAATTTGATCCCGTCATTATGATGTTAGCTGGTTATTTTGCTCGTTAGTTGATGCAGTTTCTTCCTAGCCTCAATGGTCTTTACAATTTGGCATGATTTTGCAGTGGCTAGTACCTGTTGTTCCTTTCCATGTTTACTGCTTCCTTGAGGAGCTCTTTTAGGGCAGGCCTGGTGGTGACAATCTCTCTCAGCATTTGCTTGTCTGTAAAGCATTTTATTTCTCCTTCACTTATGAAGCTTAGTTTGGCTGGATATGAAATTCTGGGTTGAAAATTCTTTTCTTTGAGAATGTTGAATATTGGCCCCCACTCTCTTCTGGCTTGTAGAGTTTCTGCAGAGAGATCTGCTGTTAGTCTGATGGGCTTCCTTTTGTGGTTAACCTGACCTTTCTCTCTGGCTGCCCTTTACATTTTTTCCTTCATTTCAACTTTGGTGCATCTGACAATTATGTGTCTTGGAGTTGCTCTTCTCGAGGAGTATCTTTGTGGCGTTCTCTGTATTTCCTGAATCTGGATGTTGGCCTGCCTTGCTAGATTGGGGAAGTTCTCCTGGATAATATCCTGCAGAGTGTTTTCCAACTTGGTTCCATTCTCCCCATCACTTTCAGGTACACCAACCAGACGTAGATTTAGTCTTTTCACATAGTCCCATATTTCTTGGAGGCTTTGTTCATTACTTTTTATTCTTTTTTCTCTAAACTTCCCTTCTCGCTTCATTTCATTCATTTCGTCTTCCATCACTGATACCCTTTCTTCCAGTTGATCGCATCAGCTCCTGAGGCTTGTGCATTCTTCATGTAGTTCTCGAGCCTTGGTTTTCAGCTCCATCAGCTCCTTTAAGCACTTCTCTGTATTGGTTATTCTAGTTATACATTCGTCTAACTTTTTTTCAAAGTTTTCAACTTATTTGCCTTTGGTTTGAATTTCTTCCTGTAGCTCGGAGTAGTTTGATCATCTGAAGCCTTCTTCTCTCAACTCGTCAAAGTCATTCTCTGTCCAGCTTTGTTCCGTTGCTGGTGAAGAACTGCGTTCCTTTGGAGGAGGAGAGGCGCTCTGCTTTTTAGAGTTTCCAGTTTTTCTGCTCTGTTTTTTCCCCATCTTTGTGGTTTTATCTACTTTTGGTCTTTGATGATGGTGATGCACAGATGGGTTTTTGGTGTGGATGTCCTTTCTGTTTGTTAGTTTTCCTTCTAACAGACAGGACCCTCAGCTGCAGTTCTGTTGGAGTTTGCTAGAGGTCCACTCCAGACCCTGTTTCCCTGGGTACCAGCAGCAGAGGCTGCAGAACAGCAGATTTTCGTGAACCGCGAATGCTGCTATCTGATTGTTCCTCTGGAAGTTTTGTCTCAGAGGAGTACCCGGCCATGTGAGGTGTCAGTCTGTTCCTACTGGGGGGTGCCTCCCAGTTAAGCTGCTCGGGGGTCAGGGGTCAGGGACCCACTTGAGGAGGCAGTCTGCCCGTTCTCAGATCTCCAGCTGCGTGCTGGGAGAACCACTGCTCTCTTCAAAGCTGTCAGACAGGAACATTTAAGTCTGCAGAGGTTACTGCTGTCTTTTTGTTTGTCTGTGCCCTGCCCCCAGAGGTGGAGCCTACAGAGGCAGGCAGGCCTCCTTGAGCTGTGGTGGGCTCCACCCAGTTCAAGCTTCCTGCCTGCTTTGTTTACCTAAGCAAGCCTGGGCAATGGCAGGTGCCCCTCCCCCAGCCTCGCTGCCACCTTGCAGTTTGATCTCAGACTGCTGGGCTAGCAATCAGGGAGACTCCATGGGCGCAGGAGTCTCTGAGCCATGTGCAGGATATAATCTCCTGGTGCACTTAAGCCCATCGGAAAAGCGCAGTATTAGGGTGGGAGTGACCCGATTTTCCAGGTGCCGTCTGTCACCCCTTTCTTTGACCAGGAAAGGGAACTCCCTGACCCCTTGCACTTCCCGAGTGAGGCAATGCCTCACCCTGCTTTGGCTCCTGCACGGTGTGCTGCACCCATTGTCCTGCACCCTCTGTCTGGCACTCCCTGGTGAGATGAACCTGGTACCTCAGATGGAAGTGCAGAAATCACCTGTCTTCTGCATCGCTCACGCTGGGAGCTGTAGACCGGAGCTGTTCCTATTTGGCCATCTTGGCTCCACCCCCTATTTCATTTTTTAAACTGCCTTTTTGAGGTATATGTACATAAAATACAACTATTGTAATTGTACAAATTTAATTATTTTTAGTATATTTGAACAATTGTGCAACCATCACCACAATTTCATATTAGTTCACACTTTCCCAGGAGACTCTAAAGTGGCTCTGCTGTTGATGGCTGCCTTGCTCACTAAGGAGAGACCAGTTAATCAACTATCAGAATCAGTCTTATTGTTAATTTTTGTTGGACCACGGATTGACAGAACAATTGGTGGTGACGTGAATTAAAATGAATCTGTTGCCTGCACCCAAAACTAAATACCTCTGTTTAAAAAAAAAAAGTGAAAATGTTAAACATACAGAGTACAGGAAAGAAAAAAAAAAAACATGAACCCTCAAGAATTAATTGAAGATGTTATTCCTAAGAAAGCTAAAGATCATTTGAAACGATACAGTTAAACTAGCTTCCAGTTTCATGACACCATAGTGTTCCTTTACCTCTGTCTGTTGTCAATTCACCTGATCACCCCCAGGCTTAGGCAAGCACTGGTCTGCTTTCCTTCTCCATAGTTTGCCTTTTCTGGAAATTCCATGTAAACATAATTATATAATATGTGGTCTTTTGTGTCTGGCTTCTTTCACTTAGCATAATGTTTTGAGGTTCATCCATGTTTCAGTAGTCCATTCTTTTGTATTACAGAATAGTATTCCATTGTAAGAATATACCACACTGCATTTATACACTTTGACAGGCATTTAAGTGTTTCTAGTTTATTATTATGAAGAATGAAGTTATTGTTCACATTCAAGTCTTGGACAAAAGTTGTCACTTTCTTTGGGTAGATACTGATGCATGGAATTGATGGGTGATATGGTTTGGATCTGTGTCTCCCCAAATTTCGTGTTCAATTGTAATCCTTAATGTTGGAGACGGGGCCTGGTGTGAGGTGATTAAATGATGGGGGTAGATTTCTCAATAACAGTCTAGCACCATCCTTCTGGTGCTGTTCTTACAATAGTGAGTGAGTTCTCTTGAGATCTGGTTGTTTAAAAGTATCTGGCACCTCCCTCCTTGTTCTCTCTTGTTCCTGTTCTGATCATACAACATGTCTGCTCTGCCATTGACTTCCACCATTATTGTAAGCTTCCTGAGGCCTCCCTAGAAGCCAAACAGATGGTCAGCATCATGTTTCCTATAAAGCCTACAGAACCATGAGCCAATTAAGCCTCTTTTCTCTATAAATTATTCAGTCTCAGGTATTTTCTTAAAGCAATGCAAGAATGGCCTAATACAATGGATCATATGATAGTTTTGTGTTTAACTTATGAAATTTACAAGCTGTCTTCTACAATGTGTATACCATATTTCATTCCACTTTAATGTTTCTTCATATTCCTACCAACGATTGGTATTATCAGGCTTTTTGATTATAGCCATTCTAGTGACTGTGTAGCTCACTGAAATTTTAATTTACATTTCTCTAATGACTGATGACATTGAGCATATTTTAATGAGATTATTGGCTTTTTAATATTTCCTTTGATAAAAAATTTTGCCAATTTTCAATTGGATTGTCTTCTTATTAATGGGCTATAAGTGTTCTGTAAATATTTATGATTAAATCCTTAATCAGATATATGATTTGCAAGTATTTTCTTCCTGTCCGTGGCTTGTTATTTTATTTTTAACAACGTCACCAAAAGTTTTCTTTTTTATGAAGTCTAATTTGTTACTTTTTTATTTCATGAAATGTGCTCTGTGTGTCTTATCTAAGAAACATTTGCCAAACCCAAGATCACTGATATTTTTTTCGTATGATTTCTCTGAAAGTTTTATAATTTAAGCTCTTAACACTTAGGTCTATAACACATTTTCACATTTTTAGCTGATTTTTATGTAGGACGTGAGGTAAAGATGTGAGTTCATTTTTGCAGATGAATATTCAATTGTTCTAGCACCATTTGTTGAATAAACTCTCCTTTCATCATTGAATTGTCTTTGCACCTCTGTCAAAAATCAACTGATTATAAACTTGAGGGTTTTCTTCTCCTGCCTATCCTTAAGCAAATACCACATTGTTTTGATTACTATAGCTTTAGAGTTTGTTTTGAAATGGAATGGTATAAGTTATCCTATGCTGTTCATTCTAAAAATTGTTTTAACTATACTAAGTCTTTCATGTTCAATCTATAGATAAATTTGAGGAGAACTGCCATCTTAATAATATGGAGTCTTCCAGTCTGTCAGTATGGAATTTTTCTCCACTGATCTTTCTTAATGTGTCTTCCAAAGTTTTGTAGTTTACCATGTACAGGTCTTGTATTTCTTTTGTTATATTTATTCTTAAATGTTTTGTTATTTTTATATTATGAATAAACAACTTTCTTAGTTTTACATGGAAATTTTTTGTTGCTAGTATTTACAAATAGAAGTGACTTTTACATTGATCTTTTATCCTTTGATTTTTAAAATCATTTATTAGTTCAATTGTGTTTTTGGTACATATCTTAGAATTTTCTATATGTAACAGTATATCGCCTTTGAATAAAAACTGTTTCGCTTCTTCTTTTCAAATGTCTGTGACTTTAATTGCTTTTTCTTACCTGAATACATGGGCTAGAACCTTCTGTGTGTTAATAATAGACATTCTGGCCTTGTTTATGATCTAAAAGAAAACATTGTCTTGCATAGTTAAGTATAGTATTAGTTGCAGTTTTTCATGAATACTGTTTAGCAGATTGAGGATCTTTCCTTCTAACATTTTTGAGTTTTTATCATAAATAGGTGCTGAATTTTGCATTTTCTCTGTTCTTATTAATATCAATAATTCTACTAATTGGTTTTGAATGATAAACGAACCTTACATTCCTGGGATAAATCCCACTTGATCATCATGTATAATCCATTTTATATGTTTCTGGAATGTTTGTTAAAATTTATTAAGGGCTATTGCATCTATATTTATAAAGAATATTGACCTATAGTTTTATTGTGATGGGTTTGTGTGGCATCATTTTGAGAGAGATATTAGACTCATTGATTTGGAAAGTATTTCCTTTTTTTTCTGAGTTTGAGTAGGATTATTTCTTCTGCAAATATTAAATAATTCACCTGTGAAACCACTTAGTCTTGGACTTTTCTCTGTTGAAACATCTTTAATTACTAATCACTAACTCAGTTTCTTCTTTTTTAATTAAAAAAATATATTTAGGAGGTACAAGTGGAGATTTCTTACATTTATGCATTGCAGAGTGGTAAGGTCTGGGCTTTCAGTGTACCCATTACCCAGATAGTGAATACTCTACCCAATAGGTAATTTTTCAGTCCTCACATCTCCACCCACCCTCCCACCTTTTCATAGTCTCCAGTGTCTATTATTCCACTTTGTATGTCCATGTGTAGTCATTGTTTAGCTCCCACTTATAAGTGAGAACATACAGCATTTGACTTTGTTTCTGTAACTCAGTTTCTTTATAAATCCTTCATGTCTCTGTGGATTTTCTATTTCTTCTTGAGTTAGTTTTGGTAATTTGTGTCTTTCTAGGCACTTGTCCATTTTATTAAATATCTACATGGTCTAATTTGTCTACATTAACATGTTATGATATTCCTTTGTGATTATTTTAATTTCTCTATGTTAACACTGATGTTCCCCATGTTATCCCTGATTTTTGTCATTTGTCATTTGGTCATTTCTGTTTTCCTTGGTCTCTAAAGCTAAAGTTTTACCTATTTAATTGATTTTTTTAAGGAATCACATCTAGGTGTCATTGATTCTCTGTTGCTCTGATTTCTATTTCATTGATTTTACTCTGGCCTTTATTATATCCTTCCTTCTGATTACTTTGTGTTTCTCTGGTTTTTCAAAGTGGAATAGATTATTGATTTGAGATTTGTATTCTTTTCAAACATAGGCCTTTGAAGCTATAAATTTGCCTTTGTGACCTTGAAAATAATGTGTATTCTGCTATTGTTAGGTGAAGTGTTTTATAAATGTGAATTAGGTCGAGTTAGTGTTGTCCAAGCCTTTTATATCTTTCCTGATTTTCTGTCTAGTTGTTCTAGCAATTATTGACAGGTACTAAAATCTCTAACTATAATTTTTTGATTTATCTGTCTCTTCTTTTAATCCTGTTAGACTTTGCTTCCCGTATTCTGGGGCTTTTGAAAATTAACATGGCCATTATATTTATCTTATAATTACAATTTGCAAAAACTATATATATGTGTATATATATATATATCCTTTTACTTTCAATCTGTGTCTTTGAATTTAAAGTATGTCCCTTGTAAAGAGTATATCATTGGGCCTGCTATTTTGTTTAGTTTTACAATCTGTCTATTGATTGGTGTTTATCCCATTCACACTTAATGTCATTGGTACATGAATTTACATCTGCCATTTTGTTATTCATTTTCTTTAACAGTCTCATATTTGTTTCTTCATTCTTCTTTCATTTCTTTTGTATTAAATACTATTCTGTGTATCCTTTTAGTTTCTCTGTCAATTTTTTAAATGACATGTTTCAAAGTTATTTCTTAGAAGCTGCTAGAGGGGTTACAATATATATCTTAATTTATCAATATCTATCTCATACTGAAACTCCTTAAATTCAGTTAAATATAGCAATCTTGCTACGTTATACCTTCATTTCTTCCCCATTACTTTTTGCTAGTTTGTACATTTATTTTTGCTAGAAATATAGATTTAGAAGAGGAAACACATATTACTTAATGTTTTCGATCTATTCACATATTTCCCATTTATTGTGCTCTTCCTTTCTTCTCATGGACTTGGGTTACCACATCCTTTTTTTTCACCTTTTCAGTGCTGCTAACAATAAAGTCTCTCAGCTTTTGTTTATCTAGGAATGTATTGTTTTCATATTCATTTTTGAAGGATAGCTTCACTTAATATAAAATGCTTGACTGACAGTTTTTTTTTAATTCAGCACTTTGAATATGTCATTTCACGCCTAATGTTTCCTATTGTTTCAAATAGGAAGTCAGCAATTTATGCTATTGTTGCTCTCTGTACATGAAGAGTCACTTTTCTCCTGTTGCTTTCTAGAGTTTTTGTTTGTTTTTGGCTTTCACTAGTTCAACTATGATGTGTCTAGGTGTGAAGTTCTTTGTTTTGTTCTGCATGGGATTTGTTAAACTATTTGGATCTGTTGGTTAATTTTTAAAAATTCAAATCTATAAAGTTAGAATTCTTTTCTTTTTTTTTTTTTTTGCTCCCTTTTCATTTGTGGCCCTCCTAGGACTCCATTACAAATATATTTATATATGTAATACTTTCTACAGATTTCTGTGACTTTCTTCATCTGTCTCTCTGTATTTAAGATTACATAATTCCTATTAATCTGTCTTCCAGTTCATTCTTTCTCTTGCTGCTATATACAATCTGTCATTAATCTGATTTAGTAAAATGTTATTTCAGTCATTGTGCTTTCAACTTTATAATTTTATTCAGTTCTTTTCTATAGTTATTTATTGATATTCTATATTTGAGTCATTATCATTATATATTTCTTTATTTTTTAAATTCTTTGGTTATATCTATAATAGCTGCTGTGAAGTGTTTTTTTGTTTGTTTGTTTGTTTTTATTTTTTGAGACAGGGTCTCACTCTGTTGTGCAAGCTGGAGTGCAGTGGTATGATCACAGCTCACCACAGCCATGACCTTCCAGGTTCTGGTGATCCTCCCACCTCTGCCTCCCAAGTAGCTAGGACTACAGGTGTGTACCACCATGCCTGGCTAATTTTTTGTATTTTATGTACAGTCAGGGTTTCATCATGTGCCCAGGGTGGTCTCAAACTCCTGGACTCAAGCGATCTGCCTGTCTCAGCCTCCCAAGACGCTGGGATGAGGCGTGAGCCACCATGCCTGGCCAGAAGTTTTAATTGCTAAATTCATCATTACCCACTCTGAGAGAATTTATACAGACTTCTTTTCATGTTTACAGCACATGTCATACTTTTCTGTTACTTTACCTGATAGTTAATTTTATGTGTTAATTTGCTGGGTTATGATGTCTGGATGTTTAGTCGAGCATTATTCTGGATGTTTCTGTAAAGATGTTTTTGAATGAAATTGAGATTTAAGTCAGCGGACTTTGGGTAAAATAACTTACCATCCACAGTTTGGGTGGACCTCATCCGGTCAGTTGAAGGCCTTAATAGGACAAAGACTGATCTCCCTGAGAAAGAAGGAATTCTGCCAGCAGACTGCCTTTGCACTTGAACTGCAATTCTTTCTGGAGTCTCCAGCCTGCCAGCCTACACCATCATATTTTGGATTCACTAAGGCTCCGTAATTGCAGAAGCCAATTTCTTAAAATAAGTCTCTCTATATATTTACACATCCTGTTGGTTTTGATTCTCAGGAGAATCCTGACTAATATAATTTGCATATCTCATAATTTTTTGTTGAAAACTAGATTATATGATATATGTAGTAATTCTGGAATCTTGTTTTGTTTGTTTTATTAATTTGACTAGATTTAGTCTGTGGAATCTGTTTCCTCCACACTGTGGCATCGATATCTCTGCTCAATTTTTAAAATGCTATTCTTATTTTTAAGCTTGGTTTTCTAGGGTTGCTCCTGTTTTATCATAGTTTAGAGGTCAGCCAATGATTAATCACAGGTTGTGCTTAAAGATCTTGAGACTGCGTAAGGCTTCCAACCTCCGCCAATGGATGTGTGAGTCAGTCAGAGAGCAAATTCAATGTTATGATAACACGACTTGGTTTTCCTAACTACACTTCATATCAAGTCATCCCCCTCTAGCAGCAATGCTGCTAGTTTTCATGGCTAGCCCCATCCTGGTTACATTAACTGTGCCAGAGTTACAGAATCTTTCTGTTCTTATACAAAGTTAAGCAGTTTTTCTTGAATAAATGCTTCTAAATTTATTGCTTGCCAACGGTTAATTTCCAGATAACTAAAATGGTTATGGCAATTTGGTCCAGTTTTACGAAAGGTTTTCTGGAAGAGGGCTGGCTGATTTCTCTACTCTACTATTGCTTGAAGCTTCACTCTGGAAATCTATTTATTATGAATCTGCATCTTTCATGTATAACATGCATCTCATTCAAGTTTGAATCGGCACTTTTGACTTCCTTCAATCTACTTTCTGCTCTGATCACTCAACAGCAAATGTCACAGAGGTCCATTCTTAGCTCTGGTCTTTCAATGTTAACTCTGGCCTATATGAAGTTGTAGAAAGCAAACTTGTCACATTTGCTGAGATCCCACGGTGTAAAATGGAAACTAATTATATAGATGACAAAAATCAGAATTTTATCAACTGGTTAAAAAGCAATAAGGATTAACATAAAAACAAGTGTTTAGGTTCTGAATTGCACAAGTATCGTTGACTGGTTTGCAGCCTCTCTGCATTACTTCTTTCCCCTATATATCTTCCTAACCGCCCAACCAGGGAAATCATTTAATGCCTAGGTTCAGGTTTATTTCCTGACTATCCATATGATGTTTAAGCTTTCATGTCAGGTAAATGTTCATGAGTGTGTCTATTTCCTTGCTTGCTTCATATATTAGGCACTCAGTGAATAGAGGTTTCATTATTGCGAATCAAGTGTTTTTGGATTCCTCCTCTACTTCCTCATGCTTTCTAAAAATTCTAAGCATCTGTCTGTAGAATCACAATTTTTCTCTGCTCTGTTGTTAAGAAAATGAGGAGAAATGCTGGCTTCTCCTTATCTTTCATTCCTTATATCCATTCACTTTGCTATCTTATATTAGTTATTTTGTCTATAAAATATTACTTCTTGAATTTCTGTTTCCACTAACCTAACCAGGCTCACACCACCTTATACCTATATTATCACAATCACTTTGTAATGGTCACCTGACATTGGTCAGAACATGTAGTGGGGTTTTCAGGGATAGGCAAGAATGAGTAATTCAAGTTCTTTTCTTTTGATTTACTCTTGAAGCAGCTATAAAGCAGGAGGCAATGTATATGAAAAAGACAAAAATGCAAATGCTTGGTCACAGTTTTTAGATTTTCTTGGTATCTTGTGGAAGCATGTTCAAATTGCATTCTTGGCATTCCACATGGTTTGAAACATCCATCAGGACAAAGAGTTCAAGAATAATGATATCGCTGTCTTTTAGAACTCAGTATATCAGCACCCAGAAGTGAAGTATTTTTATCATATAATACTATAATTCTGCTCCTCGGTTTGCCTGATATTCAAACAAAGGGCTTGGAAATTCTTGCTATGTTTGTAGACATTATCTATATTCAATGCCCCCTATTCTTTTTCCATTCACTCCTAGCCTCTTGCTAATCTAGCTTTTGTCTCCAATATTCTGTTCCAAATATATCCCCTTTTTAAATTTTCAATTAACTCCACATTGTTAAATCTTATGGCCAAATTTCTGTCTTCACCTTATTTGTGCCACCTAAAAAATTGACGCAGTATCTCATTCCATCCTCCTTGATATGTGGTCAATTAGCTGCCAAGATGCAGGTGCTGCTGATCTTCTATTTGCTCTTCCCAAGGCACACTTGATTCATCTCCCTTCTCCTGTCTGGCCCCGTGAGGCTAACCTGCATGGATTACAACAGTAGGATCTTGTGCCTTCTGGCTTTCAGTGACATCCAGTCAATAGGAAGCCCTAGTAAGACATGAGAGGGAGAAGAATGAAGTCAGGTATGTATTTTCTTGACTCCCTCCCTTGAAGGTTGCCTTGAGCTGATTATATGCCTTCTCTCACAGTAGTGAAATCTACCCGACTCCCTCAATTTATAATCAACTCTACCCAACTGTCTCCCTCAATTTATAATAAACTCCCTCCTTGACTCATGAAGTCTAGAGACAACTAACATTGGGACACTTTACTATTGCCTGTGATTTCCGGAACCCACATCTTTGTAAACAATTTTCACTACCTCTATTTCCGCTGGTATCACTCTACTCCAAGCCTCCTATTTTATGTGGATTATAGCACTAACCTCATCACCTGTTTTCAATTTGTGACCTCTTAACTCTATCCGTGAGTCTATTCTCAACGCAGCAGCCAGAGTAACCCTTTTGAAATCTAAGTTAATATCATGTACCACTCTGTTTCAAAGCCTTTTAGGAAAATTTATTAAAAGTTCAAACCAAAGTTCTTATTGTTTTCTGAAAGCCTTACATTCCCTGGCTTTTTTAACCGCTGTGATTTGATTTTGAAGGGGTGGCCTGCCCCTCCACACCTGTGGGTGTTTCTTTTCAGGTGAGATGAGAGACTGAGAAAAGAAAGAGACAAAGTATAGAGAAAGAAAAGTGGGCCCAGGGGACCAGCGCTCAGCATACGGAGGACCCGCGTGGGCACCAATACTGAGTTCCCTCAGTATTTATTGATCGTTATCTCTACCATCTCGGAGAGGGGGATGTGGCAGGACAATAGGGTAATAGTGGGGAGAAGGTCAGCAGGAAAACATGTGAACAAATGTCTGTGTATCATAAACAAGGTTAAGAAAAAGGTGCTGTGCTTTGATGTGCACATACATAAACATCTCGATACATTAAAGAGCAGTATTGCCGCCAGCATGTCTCACCTCCAGCCCTAAGGTGGTTTTCTCCTATCTCAGTAGGTGGAATATACAATTGGGTTTTACACCGAGACATTCCATTGTCCAGGGACAAGCAGGAGACAGATGCCTTCCTCTTATCTCAACTGCAAAGAGGCCTTCCTCTTTTACTAATCCTCCTCAGCACAGACCCTTATATATGTACATATATGTATGTGTATATATATATAGATATATGTATATATATACACACATGTGTATTTATATGTGTATTTATACATATTGTCTTTGTTATTTGTAATATATATACACATATATGTATTTATAAGTGTGTATATACATATTGTCTTTCCAATCAGCTTATAAGCTTCTCAGTGGTAATTATGCCATGCAATTTTTTGGTGACTTCTGAATGTCATATAGAGAATGTTCAAAAATATTGTGAAATTAAATAGAATTTGAAATTTTTTTCTTTTAACAATAATTAATATAACTTTAATTCATTCAAAGATACTCAAAATACTTTCTCAAATATAAGATCAAATTTTGCTAAATTTATGTGACTTTGTATTTGCTTTTGATATAAAATTCATTATATGCTTGCCTTGAAAACTTAACTTCTCATACATTTGTTCTGAAACTTTAAAAAAGAAGATAGATTTTTTGAGGTGTTTAGATTTGAATAAAATGTTAGAAATTTATAAAGACTAAGGTCCTCAGAAAGTATGTCATGTGCATGGTCTGGGTCAATCACGTATTTGCAAACTACATACGGATACAGAATAATAACTAAGAATTCTTGTCTTGAATAAATTACCTGCTCATTAATGTTCTAAAAGTGATTCCACATGTGTATTGGGATATGGAGTCACTTGTCCGATTTGTGTTTATTTCCTAACTGGGTTAATATATTGATTCCACATGGGATTTGGGAGGCTGGTGATTTTTCTTACAACATCTATGTTACTTTAATAACAAATCTCTATTTAACAATAAAATATTATTTTATAATATCATTATATATATGAATATGATAGGCTCTGTGAGAAGGCATTCAGAAACAGTATCTCCAAGTTATTGTACTGCCCACTGCATTTGATTCTTTACCATCTTTGTTTCTAAAGCATAAAGGAATAAAAAAGAAGTGGGAGAGATGAAAGGACAAAATTACAGGTGGGCTATATTGACCAGCACTATGGAACATATGTCTCTTTTCTGTAATTTAGATTTCTATCCTTTTCTTGATTGATATTTTGTTTACCATTTGATCATTCCAGAATTGGTCACTTCATTTTATTAATCCCTTTCAGTTCTCATTCAAATTGCTTAAGAACATGAGAGTGTCTTAATCTCCTGTTTAAAAAAGTGTGGTTGGTTTAATTTTTAATATTTTCATATTCTAACCATCTGATACCTAAGTGAAAATTTAGTTTCTGTTGTTTTGAAAACAATATTTTAGAATAGATTATTTAGAACCATGTAATTTTCTTCCCAACCCTCATTCTAGGTCATATGTTCAAAATGTTATTGCTATTTGGCAAGTGCCCAGAGTCACACTACTTGAGACTCCTACCTGGTCTACCTCCCGTCCCTAGTCATTTCACCCTGCTTTCCGAGCCCAACCCCACAACCTCTTGCCTGTTCCTCTCTGTCTCTTCTCTGCTCTCAACCTCTCTTTCAGACCTCCTATACTTCTCCTTTCCAGACTTCAACAAAGTTCACATAAAAGAGACACAGGGCTGAGAGAACACATAAGTGAACTCCTTTCAAAACCAAGTACAAATGCCAAAGCTCTCTCTTTTTAGTTTATTCAGCAGCAATATAACCCAGTGGCTAAAAGCACGGACTCTAAAGTTTGGGTTTGTGCCTTGTCTTTGCCTCTGTTATTGGAATCTTGGTTCATAATTTCTAAGAGCTAAGTTTTCTTAATTGGAAAATGAAGATAATAAAAGTCCCCTACACAAGTCTGCATGAGGATTCAATATATTAGTATTTGTGTTAATATATAAATACTTAATTTTAACATATAACACATAAGTACTTAGAATAATACTTGGCCCATAGTAAGTGCCACTTATGCTATTACTATGTAATTATCAGCATGTTAGTACACTATTACTATCACTATAGCTACATTATAGATACATACATTTTAGCTGATACTATTATTATTAAGCTTGTTCACAATAATGAAGGGGAGACTATTCATGGAAAATCATGCTAGATTATGTTCTCTGTTATAGAAATATTTTTTTAAAAAACTTACGGACAATCTCTCCTTGATCTTTAAGCACATACTAGGACAAAACAGGGCTACAAAGCATATTTTTATTAATCCTAATAATTTGTTACAAACTCTTGATTGCTTCTTCTGTTCTTTGTTAAATTTTTTTAAATTGGCTTTTATCTTTGAGGAAACATTCCAACATCTCCAAATCTATAATTTTACTGTGGTCTGCAGTTGTAACTAAGCAGACTTAAAAGAAAAAAAAAAAAGATAGCAAGTACATTGAGGGAGAGATGCCAAAACTATAGACAATTTAAGTCTTCTGGAATTTTCACTCTTCACAGTTTGCCACAGTCATGTGAGAAATCAGTGTCTTCCTTTCCAATCGCATTATTATCACTGGGTCTTTTTCATTACTTTTGCAATTTGGGGCATCTTGGCTGCAAAATTAAGAGATTATTTTCTCTCAAAACTGAATAGATAACAAAATAAAAACATAGACATGTATAAATTGTACACTTTAGTATTTACGGATTGAGATGTCAATCACAATATTAGAGATATAAGAAGGGACAATTACAATAATTTTACCATCAAAGCATCTACTCACATTCATTTTGTACCAATAAAGGTTAGGCTCTGTGCTAGTCAATGCTGTGGTGGATAAAAATAGATATCATTCACTTTATCATTGTCTTAGGCATTACGCTAGGTGCTGGGGAGAAAAAAAATGAATAAGACACAGTGCAGGTCTTCATAGCCTGGTGGGAGAAAAAGCCATAGCTATCAAGCATCTCCAGCTTAGTTATCAGAAAAAAAAAAAATAATAATAACACATGTAAAAGGCTTGGCTTGAATTTCATTACCAAAAATCTAAGGCTTGCAGACTATCATGAGCAAAGCTTGAGTGAGAGAAACTAGACCTGAAAGAGTACATTCTTTGTGTTTGCATTTCAGTAAAGTTCAAAATGAGACAGAACCAAGCTATGGTGTTAGTAATAAGGAAAGCGTCTCCCCCTTGCAGGGGGTGGTGATTGGAAGGGAGCACAAGGGAGGCTTCTGTGATGCTGAGCTGAGAATAGTTATTCAGTTTCTTGGTATGGGTGCTGCTTATATGAAGTTGTTCACTTTGAGAAAAAACACTTATGATTTTTACACTTCTCAGTGTGCATGTTATACTTCAATTAAAAAAAAATCTCATGACTGGTTAGAATTCCAAAAGGATTCTTCTGATATTCTGCCAAATGTCTAGAGAGAGGCGTAATAGTATCCTCTTGTTTTTCTCTTTCTCCAGGACCCCTGCATTTCCTCAGGGCTAGCCTTGTGTCTTCCTGGGCTAACTCAAATATAACAGATAGTCATGTCTTTAGGGCCCACCGAATATATATTAGCATGCATGTTTCATTAACATTGGCTTCACAGACTTGATTGGAGGCTTGTGAAGCATATAGAAAAGTGGTTTACACTGGGATCACGCACGGAACTTTAAATGTGATAGGTATCATTGTTCATAGACACGTTCTTTGTCCACCTTTATGGAGTTTTCCTGCATCTAGGTCTAGATTCTCCCCATTTTTCTCATTCTGACTTTTCTTCTCTATATTCTCTTCCCTCTGTATCAGGTGCTCCTTGTGCACTTCTATCCTCTCTCATTTACCTGACTCCAGCCGTCACTGCAGGGGAATGCTCTTTGTAGGCTTTGACTCCCTGCATTCTGGCAGCATCTCACCCCAGTCACACACACCAAGTGTTGCATGAGGCTCTTCTGATGCTGTGGCCTGGGATGCCAGGAGAAGCCTGCACACATGCAGGACCCGAGAGTGCAGGAGTTAACATCTGACACAATCCTCAACCAATAGAGAACTGATAGATGTTACTCCTTGTCAGTCTTCAAGCGGACAATCCTGAGAAGCATTTTATATGTTTCTCAGAACTTCCCGGAGTGATTGACATGCTGTTGTTACAGCAGTGATGGACTGAATAACACCCCTCCTTTTCTTCTTACCTGTTTCTGTTATTGATTTCTTATTCCTGCTCACTGCGATTAACTTTCACATAAACTATCTTACTAAAATCTTTGACTGAGGCATTGCTTTCTGGGGGCCGTGGTTAGGACCAATTGGTACTAAAAAGTAGATGTGCAGGATAGGATTCCAGAGCGGATGGAAATAAGAGCCTTATTGGGAGCAGACAGTGGGATGAAGATGAAGCCTAGGCATGTTGTGGCATCACAATTAGTAAGTTTCTCACTTTTGGTGGAATAGGGTGAGGCTGGGTGAAGGGTGAAGCGCTGGGGGATTCAGGGGCTCTAACAATGCTTTGGGGGCAGTAGTAATTTGAAGGATTCAGGAATTTACTGGCCGCTATTTACAATTTTAGAAGACTGAGCCTATACAGAGAGTTAAATTACCAACTCTCAAATTAAGGCCTTCAAGGTAGCATCTAGAAAAACTGTCATATCCTGCAGCCACAGAGCAGATTTTACTCATAACCGGATCAAGGAGCTTCAAAGGAAAGTCCAGCCTCGAAAAGTTTCCTGTGCTTTGTCTACTGGGCCTCAACCAGTCTCTTTCCCATCATTGCAGTGCTTACACAGTGGGCTGTGAAAGTAGAGACCAAGGTGGAAGCTATGCATGGCTCTAGAAATATGTACGCCCTCTTCCCAAGGCTGACCTAGCTACTACACTTCTGAATACCCAACCTGTCAACCTCAGAGATTGATGACGATTCTCCTATGTAAGATCATCCTGAAGAGACTAGTCAGCCACTTGGATGTCTTTCCACCCTGGAGGAGGCAGCAAGAGTTTATCCAGGAATTGATAGGGACTCCAGATCTGCTTTCATTTCCTTGCTCAAAGTTCCTTTACCCCCAACATCATCTAAGAGCACAAACAATGCCTTATTCATTGGCATGCATTTTTTTCACAATATTGTCTCCAAACGAAGGATTCATTTTATAGCTATGGATATGTGACCATGGAATTCTATGGCCCTCATATAAATATATGCATGCAATCCACAGAAGCAGTCAGCTTAATTGAATAAGACTAGTCTATTCAAATATTTGCTAGCTGCTAGCTTGGAAACAAAACCTTGCAGTGTTAGAGTACTAAATCAGTGTGCTGTTTCCTCAAAAGCTAGAACACCTAGGTTGATAAACTAGCACTGGAAAAAAGGATTGGCCCCTCTTGCCACCATTTCCAATGACCCGTTTGTGGATTTTGGGCTTTCAAATTTAAGCTACGTACTTTGAACCTTAAATGTCCACATTCCCCAATATGACTCCTTGCACCACGGGATAGACTAACAAGGAGTAACATTTATCCATCAACTCCCTTTTTGTTGAGGATTATAGTAATAGGTGTTAACTTTCATGCATTTATAGGCTTTGCATGTGTGCAGGCCTAGCAGGCTTCCCCTAGAATCTCATGCCATAGTTTGTTTTCTATTGGACACAAAATTTCTACTGAGCTTGAAGCTATGACTATTGGCAGATCACTTTAGGATCCTCATGTCAGTGGACTAGAAGACAAAGAAAGAAGCTCCTAATTAATTTGAGGGGATAGGGTGTTGTTATATTAATGGCAACAGAAAGGAGGATATCTGGAACTCAAGGTATTAACTGAAGCATTTCTTGGCATTTGTATGCCCAGTGATAATAGTGAATAGGCAATTGAAATAATTCTCAATAAGGGCAAAACTAGTGACGGCTCAGACCCTTCAGTAGTGAAAGTCTGCATCACCCCCATAGGCAAGCAGCCAGATTAGCTGAAGGCTTAGCATGAGAGAAATTTAAAATAGGTGATAAAGACAAGAGATGATAAAGATCAATTAAGACTTGGTGATCAATTGCATTGGAAAAGGGGGAGAATTGTGTCTTGTTTCCCAAACTGCCCTCTACTAAGTGATTTGAAGGTCAGAACCAAGACGACTCAATTAAAGATTGGACTTAATGAAAGGCAGCAACACAGCAAAGACTAAACTGTATCATGACTCTTGTTCACTAACTCACATTTTCTTGACCTCGTCTCTGATTCCAGTTATAGCTCCATCAAATTAGTTCTGTGTAAGCTTCAGTGTAGCTTGAACTGACAGTATCTTTTCTCAAGCATGCACCAAAATATCTTTCAAGCCTTCATTGACTCTGCACCATGGGATGCTGATGGAGCCTATTTAGGGCATATGCAAGCACACCTGAAATGTGAGGGTATTCATGCCCTCTGGGCAATGCTCTACCAATGGGGGATGGAGGATGATCAATTAATGCTTATTGTTTTTTTTTTTTTCCATCTTCAGGTGGAAATTTGAGATGCAGCAATATATTGGTTTTTCTTCCTTCCTAGTTTCAATCTCTGTGGTCCCTTATTCCTGCTCCCTGGAACCACCTTTCAATAAACTCCTTGTATCTAAGTTTCTGACTCAGGTTCTACATTTGGTATTAGAAACATACTTTCTTCCTCTCATTCCATTTAAAGCATTTTCCTCCTTTTCTGATGTCTTGGTACCGGCCACATCTCTGCCCAGAGGATCTCACTTGTCCCCAGAAGACTTTTGAAATTATATTTTCCAAATACAGAAATGTCTCTCCTGAAGCAGAATTCAAGCATCTCTTTTTGTTTATTTACTGGCTGATTTTCCTTAGCCTACAACTATGCTCAAGTTATTCCTATCTAAAATATCCATGCACACATACATACCTACCAACATCAATTCTAAAACAAAACAAAGTCACAAAGGGCACAAAAACTATTCATTTGACTTTATGTCTCTCTTCCCAAAATAATAGTGACATTTGTTGAGTGTTTACTATATGCCAGGTGCTATTTTAGCCAATTACATATAACATCTCGTTTTATTTTCACAAATCCTTGGGAGATGTTATTACTATCCCAAATTGTGAAGACAAAAAGCTGTGGTTCCTTGATGTTAGGTAACTTTCTCAAGGTCTAATCTTAAATGTGCAAGCATGGATTAAAACGCAGGTCTACGCAGTTCTCTGCCTCTGGAGTATGCATAATTACCTAGTACATCAGGGTTGCCTTAAGAACATGGATACTGTTTTCAACTCTTCACTTCTCACTTTCCTCTCGATTCACTACAATGACTTCCCATTGAAATAGCGTTTGCTAGGGTCACCAATATGCCCCCAACATGCAAAATCCAATGGATGCTGTTTATCCCTAGTCTTATCTAGACGTCTGTAGTGTTTGATAAAATTGATTAGTTCCTCACCTTCTTAATTTTTCCAGACTTGTATCTCTTACTGTTTGTTCATGATCTTTTTCATAGGTTTTTCTTTTTCTCACATTTTAAGTATTATGATTACAAGCTTCAGTGCTCAACATTTCTTTTCATTTTATAATCTCTCTTTGGGTGACTGCAACTACTTTCTTACATTGACCTCTTGACTGCATTTACAAAAACCAAAGTTTTACCTGAGTTTTCTACAACTAATTTGTGTAAAATTTAAATAATCATTGTCTCCTAAAGTTATTTTTTTTCTCTTTCACCTTAGTCATCTCCTTGTTAAAAGCAGAAATTTGGAATTTTTCTTGAGGTCTGTAGGAAAGTTGTTTCAGACTGTCCATTTTCCCAAATATTATCAACTTTAGGGGACAAAGCCAGATGTCCTTAGAGAAACCTTAACTCAGTCAAAGTCTTAATTGCAGGAGCTAAGACGTAACTGAATACTTTATGCTCAGTGAGCGATAAGAATGACTTCAATGGGATATGACGCGATGCTTTAGACTTACTTTGCAGGTGATTGCCAAAATACAGTTATTTTGGAAGTTGAGGAAAAAAATCTTCCAGGGAAAAGGAGATTTCTGTTAGTCTCTAACTGCATGCTATCATTTTTACTAAATAGTGGTATTTTTTATTAAAACATTTTCTCATGGTCTGCTGCCACCTAAAAGCTTTGAAATGTGGATATATAGAAAAAATCTGTTCTGACTTGCCTTAGCCTTGGGACCAATCTTAATAGAATATGCAGCAGTGTTTATTTGCAAGCTGATTATGAAACTTGTTTTCATTTAAACTCTTCTTGATTTATTAACCTCATTTAGAATTTTAGAGTTTTAGATTCTTTGCAACTGATTAAAACAAAGTGCTGTTGTCCTTCCAAGAATAGAAACTGTTCCTTCCTTCTCTTCCATGTGGAAGTCAGTTTTTTGAGACCATGTTTGTTTTTATCTTGATATCTCTATGGTGCGAACAGCTTTACTTTGACAACTGCTAACCATTTGAAGTAAGGACAATGAAGACAGCCACAAAAGCTTTCTGGAATTACAAAATGCATGTCCCTTTCTGTATTGTCTTTGTCAGCCTTGTCTACTAGTCAAATAGCAGTTTAAAAAAAGTTAAATTATTCCACCTAAGAAGAAAAGCATACCTATAAACTCTTATGAATAAAATCAGATTAAACTAATTATTTGGATGGCAGAATTGTTTTTCATGTGCTGCAACTCATCTCTTCCTGGGGCATTTCACACTACATGGGAACACATGGACCTAATGACAAGGTCTTCTTTATGTGGCCCCAATGAAGATGTATTTGGATTGCAATATAGACCTTGTGTTGTTCTGCATGTTCTTTGTGCTATGTTGACAGCAAAGGCATTACAGTTACCTGATTATTCATATTATTAGGATTAATATTATTTTTTAAAGAATAAAACAGTCTCATTGGCTTAATGAAATGCTAACACTTGCTTATTTCATTGGTATGTGTATATAATAATTTTAAATATATATATATATACACACATATATGTATATGTATAATCAGTGATTGCCCTTGTAACTGAAGCAAAGAGTATGAGGTGATGTGAAGTTATTTTCATACTTACAGTCTTACTAAATTGATATTAAGAATTTGGTTCTTATTTTACCTGCTATGCTCATTCCATACTATATCGCTATTTTCAAATATCATTCCCATAAAACAGTTGTTGACTTTTAAATCTTTTTTTCTGCTCATAAGCAGAAGATACAAATAACTTACATGGCCAATATTTTTTAAATGTAGACTAGAAGTATTTTTAAGCAAGGATCATTTAGTCTAACCCCATAAGAAAAATTAAGGACTTAAATTATTAAATTTTCCTGTGACCTCCTAATCAACACTTTGTGCTTTAGTTGTAGAAGAAAAACCTCTCTTTATCTCTGTTTGATAAATACTCTAAAATGCAATGTCTATACACACAGTTTGGTTCTTCAATTATTTTTCCTCCACACTGAAAAACCATCTAACACTATTTAATGGTCTCTCCTAGAGCACTTCATGATTCAGAGTCTTCCAGCTGTGACAAATCAAAAGGCACCTATATATTCTTTGGGGTTTTTATTTGCAAAAATGTCAAAAATTCAATTTAGTTTGGATTTTGTTGTGCATTAATCTTCACAACCTTTTATGCATCAATTAACTGGTAAAAGTTACCAGGGCATCTCTTCACTGAATGTGTCATGAAGGCCTTTAGTCTTTTTTTTTTTTTTTCCTTGTATACATTCTTTGCTGTTTTCACTGTGAAATACTTGGGTTTTTCATTCTGGAAACGTGATTTATGTAAAAACAAGTTTAGCTGGGTTTTCTAAAAGTGTATGCTCTCTACCCAGCATGGCTTTCGTGAGGCAGGGTCATAGTGGGAGCCCTTACAACAGAGCTTAAGGGAAGTATATGTGTGCGTGTCTGTGTGTGTGTGTGTGTGTGTGTCTGTATTTATTATTTATAACTTATAGAACTGGAACAACTTCAGAAGGCATGAGCCCCAACCCTCTCACTTTGCAGATGAGAAAAATGCAGCAAAATTAAGTTGGGTGTTTTGTAAGATCAGCCAGTTAAGAGCATATTTAAGACCAAAAAACTCAGCGATTTTAAGCCCTTCTAGAATATCACAGTACCATTGTCACTTTAAGACAGGGTTTGTGTTTAGAGGTTATAATCCAATTTTACCCACCTTCTTTACCTCTGCTGAGTGCCTCCAGATCTTTCTTTTTTTTTTTTTTTTTTTTTTTTTTTTTGAGACGGAGTCTCGCTCTGTCGCCCAGGCTGGAGTGCAGTGGCGCGATCTCGGCTCACTGCAAGCTCCGCCTCCCGGGTTCACGCCATTCTCCTGCCTCAGCCTCCCGAGTAGCTGGGACTACAGGCGCCCGCTACCACGCCCGGCTAATTTTTTTTGTATTTTTAGTAGAGACGGGGTTTCACCGTGTTAGCCAGGATGGTCTCGATCTCCTGACCTCGTGATCCGCCCGCCTCGGCCTCCCAAAGTGCTGGGATTACAGGCGTGAGCCACCGCGCCCGGCCGCCTCCAGATCTTTCAATGAAGGTGATGGCAAAATCACAATGAGTTTTGTCCAACCTAATACCTTTAGTCTTGCTAGCAAGAATGAGGTGATTCCTAATTGTGAGAAAAATTTGGAGCTGCCTCAGCCCCACTGAAAGGAATGAACATCCTATTAATTTTATATCACCACTTCAGCTCAAAACTTCTAGCATAGAAAAGTGGTGTGGTTATTTGGCTGGCCTCCCTCAAACTCATCAGTAAGACATAAATCATTTCTGAATACTTCTAGCTTTCTCCCCATTCTTTAACTTTTGGAGCCAACTTTCCACTTAATCTATTATTCCTGGACCCTAGACATGGTAATTAACCTCAGAGATGGAATTTAGTCAAAAATGCACTCTGCAAACAGCGTTACATTTGAAAAATTTTAATTGTGTTCAGCAACATTTCTTAATTTAATCTGAAAGGTTACACTATCTTCCATATGAATCAATAACCATTTAATTTCTGGATGAAGGTTAAAATGATTTTCTCTGACTTACTAGCTTAGCATAAGGCTGTGCTTTGGGCCATTAATTCACCTTGTAAAGTCTTCGCTTGAATTCCTCTGAGCTCTAAGAGAGTGGAGCATCTTTTAAGAAATAGGTCATTTTATTAAATGTTAAGTCGTAAGACAGACTCAACAACAGCTTCTCTCTTTGAAGAGCATTAGCTCTAAGATAATGGAGCATTTTTATTTTGTGCAATACTTGGAATGAGAAGATCCACAACTCAGGGGCAAGACTATGGGATTAATCATTTCTCTCCCTCATTGAAGAGATTTCATTGTTAGAATTCAATGTCTAGGTGAATCCATAAGTTATTTCTTATTAGAACATAATTCTTTTGATTTAAAATTTTTTTATATTATATAAAGTCTCTGTTTATAGACATTATTAATGATGACCGTTACGTTAATAAATTACAGTGATGATTTGGGAAAACTTCCACCTAGTCCCAGTGACTTTTGTTTCATTACCAGTCTGTTGCAACATCTTTTTAGTGTAGAGAATTTGTTCTCAGTTGTAGAAAGAGAAAGAAATATCCATGACTTTGAGTTATAAAAGCTTGGAAGCTCAATAGTCATAAAGTTAGAATTATCATTAATATTTTTCTTATCACTAATACTCGAGGAGCACATGACACTATAGCCTATAATATCATGTAATATATACTTCAATTAAAATACTCTAAAGAAATGAGTGAGAATCATTGCATTTGAAAGCAAGAAAGAGAGACCTTGGAGATCTCCTAGTTCCACAGATCAGGATGCCACGTCTGAGTTAGATTAAGTGACATGTCAAAGGTCACATAATTAATGGCAAATTTGGCACTAAAACCTTACTACGTCAGAACTCTTTCCACTAAAACTTTACATTTCTTGAACATTTATTTTAAGAAAGAATGGCATAAATTCTGGGCAAAGACATGCCAAGAGTTCCATTATACTTAAGTTTTTAAATGTTGCTCTTCTGGCCTCTGCTCCTTGGCTAGCTTTTCATTTCCCTGTGTACAATTCTCCCTCTAATATCTCATGCAAATACTGATGACCACACTGCTGGTTTTGCCCAGATATCCTGTATTGATAAACAATACAGGAAATTATCTCAATCCACTCTGCCTCACAAAGTAATGACCTAAAGCTTCTCAAGTATGCACTAATTTGTCCTCCAAGCATACCATTAGCCACCAAAGTCTGCTAATTCCACTTCAGGAAAGACTCCAAAATTGGTGCCTTGATTTCTCGTGCTTCTCCTGTCTTCCTCCTGGGATCACTGCAAAGCCCCATCATCTTCAGTCTTCCTATCACATGATCACATGCTTTGACTTCCCAAATACAGCCTCTATACTCTTCTAAGTTAGTTCTTCCTAAAGGCAAATTTGAGCCCATCATTTCCTAACCTAAAAAGCTGCATGACTCTGCAATGCCTTCATGTTCTGGCTCATCCCACCTCCCCAACATAGAGTTCCCCTACTACCTGGCAGACCTATGCTGTCATTGAGTAGACCACATCTCAACCTTCTCCATACCAGCCATAACTCTCATAACCCTAGGCTTGGCATATGATTTCCTTCCTCTGGAACACCTTTTCTTTCCATTTATTGCTTCCAAAACTCTTATCCTGGCTCAAAACAGCAAAGAAAAGTACTACTATGCTATATAACATTCCTTGAGACCTTTGATGGTAGTGATTCCTGCTCCCTACTGCTACTTCATTTTATTCATACATTTCTTATGGCATTTACTGAATTATTTATTACAATTAGCTACTTCTCTTATGTTATTCGACTCAAAATTTCCTATGGCCTTGTGAATAAAAGGCAGGCAGCAGAGTTGAGTGGAACTGCCAACCAATCAGCAATGGGTTTGATCCCTGCCAACCAATCAGCAATGATGTGACCTTGGCAAAATCTTGGTAATCCTCAGTTTGTTAATTTGCTGAGGATTGATAATGAAACTTACATGTAGATCTGATGTGTGGGATGGTGATGATGCATGGAATGTGCCTTAAACTGCTTTGGCACCAGTCATGAGTCAATACATGAGAGACATGCATCGCTGTATTCCCAACTCTTAATTAAGTGCCAAGCACATTCAGCACATTTGCTGAAATGAAAATCATACAGTATTTATACTGTTATAAACTTAGCTATGTAAAAAATATGTCTTCCTTTGTTTCTTTATACCTGCATACATTCTCAAACTCAGATTTTTGCTGACGGTGAGTGCTTGTCAATCCAAGATCACTCAGCCACTTTCGTTATAAGAAGCAGTATTTTGGAAACTAGTGCTCAGTCGATTCAAGATTCCCTCCCTGATTCACCTTTCTGCCCCACAGGAAACATAAGCAGGATGTGTGTGCTCCAGGCATCTGGGGGATATTGCATTTGTTTGCCATTCGTGCTCCTGTCTTCCTTTAGCTGAGCTATAGCAATTGTCACCTGGTCTTGGAAGTCAGTCTGTAGCCTGCTATATTCACCACTGATGTCCTTAGGTGACAGAAAGAGCAGTGAAAATCCTGAGTAAATTTGAAAGGATTCTAGAACACAAAGAACTGGGGTCTGGCTTTCCAGGCTGTCTTTCCTCTGGAAAACTGTAAACTTTGTAACTAAATCCCATTTCTGCATGATACCAGGGGCTAGAAGTCTGAAATTAAAGTGTCAGTAGGGTTGGTTCCCTCTGAGGGCTGAGCAGAGAGTATCTGTCCAAGCCTCTCTTCTTGCAGATGGCCATTTACTCCTTGTGTCTCTTTCCATTGTCTTCCCTTTATGCACGTCTGTTTCTTTGTCCAAGTTTATTCTTTTTCTTTCTCCATGCGCCTCAGATGCTGGTTTTCTTCAATACACATCAGGTCAAATTGAAGAAATGTTACTTATCATGAACTCTTTTTTTTTTTTGAGACAGAGTCTCACTCTGTTGCCCAGGCTGGAGTGATGTGGTGCAATCTCAGCTCACTGCAGCCTCGACCTCCCAGTGTCAAGCAATCCTCCCACCTCAGCTTCCCAAGTAGCTGGGACTACAAGCATGCACCACTGTACCTGGCTAGCTTTTGTATTTTTTGGTAGAGATGGGGTCTCACCATGTTGCCTAGGCTGTGTTCAAGTGATCCACCCCACTTGGCTTCCTAAAGTGCTGGGATTACAGGTGTGAGCCACTGCAACTGGCCACAAACTGTTCCTTTCAGCCCAGCTGGAGTTCTGGACCCTTCTCGGGGAACAACAGTTATCTCTACATCAGTTATGTCCTTCCAATTCTCTTTCTGTTTTGCTGGCCAAACACATAACCCTTTTTGAGCAGAAAAATGACTATCTCATCATGTCTTCTTCTCCATGATAGGGTTTAAGCAGAGCTACTCAAACTTTACAATGGGTAAGGAAAATTGGGTTGTATGTAAAAATACATTATCCTGTCTTTGTCCTTGTAGACTTAGGGTATGGCTCCTCAACCTGTAATTTATGACACATACTACATGTCTGATACAGATGGCTTGCAGACCATTCTTGTATAAACAGTGGTTTTACATTGTGGAAAACAGTGTGGCGATTCCTCAGGGATCTAGGACTAGAAATACCATTTGACCCAGCCATCCCATTACTGGGTATATACCCAAAGGATTATAAATCATGCTACTATAAAGACACATGCACACATATGTTTATTGCGGCACTATTCACAAAGCAAAGACTTGGAACCAACCCAAATGTCCACAAATGATAGACTGGATTAAGAACATGTGGCACATATACACCACGGAATACCATGCAGCCAAAAAAAAGATGAGTTCACGTCCTTTGTAGGGACATGGATGAAGCTGGAAACTGTCAATGTGAGCAAACTATCGCAAGGACAAAAAACCAAACACCGCATGTACTCACTCATAGGTGGGAATTGAACAATGAGGACACTTGGACACAGGGTGGGGAACATCACACACCAGCGCCTGTTGTGGGGTTTGGGGAGGGGAGGGATGGCATTGGGAGATATACCTGATGTAAATGACGAGTTGATGGGTGCAGCGCACCAACATGGCAAATATATACCTATGTAACAAACCGGAATGGTGTGCACATGTACCCTAGAATTTGGAGTATAATAAAAAAAAATAGTGGTTTTAGTTATAAACTTATGCCTTGAACTTTCAATATTTTTAATATTTAAAACTGAATGTTTGGAATAAGAAAATAAAAACAAACTTTTTTTCTTAAATGCTTATTTATTGAAAATAAAAGTTCCAACTTTCAAGTTCATTACTTCCACTAGATATTTTCATAATCTATCTGAAATTTTAAAATCCAGCAAATTGGACCTTTATTCTTTTGTATTATCTCTTCTCGTGTTCACTGTACATGGTAAGCTCTTCTTTCTGCTTGAATAGTGAAGGAAAAGACAGAAGGAAATAATTTTTAAAAACCTACCTAGTTTATTTTTGTATATTGTCATGCTACATCCTCACCCACATGTGTATGTAGCACGTGTGTGTGTGTGTGAGAGAGAGAGAGGAATGTGGGAAAAAATGTGAGGTACAGTGTGTAAAGAGAATGGTATATGGAACTCATCACAACTAATTTGGAATCCTGGCTATACTATTTTTCATTTGGGCCAAGTAGGAGAGTCATTTGATTTATCTTAGTTTCAGTTTTCTTCCACTGAACTTTAAGATTCTTTTAGAATGCAACTATGTTTTAATCTATATCTCTTCAATCTGGCACATAGTAGAGAAATTGTCATTATTGAATGAATAAATGAGTAATGTCCTAGCTATCAATACAAGGCATTACAAGGGTTCATTTTACTCCCAATTAATTTACGTTCAGTCCAAAATACTGTGTTTAAGAAATGAGCCTCAATTTGGCCTTGTCTTCCTTTCAGAAGCTGCATGTGCCGGTCTTCAGGAATACACTGATTTCCTGGCTGCTTTAGCAAATATTAGATTGCCCTCCTATGACTTCCAATAGAACTTACTTCTTGTACTCATGATTTAATATGTGGCAATAATGTTATTTTATCAATTTAGATCTAGTTTTGGATATTTCTCTTTCTCTCTATGAAATGCTCAGCTCCTTAATGGCAGAGACCACACAATATGCCTCTGTTTTTCACATTACCAGCAAAGGGCCCCTTTCCTAGGAAGTGCTGAGTGTGTTCTTGTATTTAAGAATAATAGTAATGACAGTAAAACTAAACTATTGTACACAGTTCTTTCAAGAAAAAAAAAAGACTATGCTGATATAGTTCTGTCGGATGAAGAGACGTAGACTCACAGAATTTCAGTGACTTGAGATATGCCCACAGCCAGAAAGAGGCAATAACTCAGTTGTTCAGACTCTGATTCCAGGGCTGTTTCCACTACACCATGATAAATAAGGTCTCTGTTTTGTGTTAAACATTAGGACATTTGGTATGAAGTTGTTAGATCTGACATGAATTTGTTTCTAATAGGATTGAGATACCCTGAACAGGTCACCAGGGCATGTTACGTAATTTACCTTTGCTTGATGCCTTTAAAAGGAGGATCAATACCTGCCTTTTAGGCAGGGTTTAGGCATTGCCCTGCCAAAAGGAAAGAAATTAACTACATGTTTTTAAAGATTCCTTTTGGTTCTATAGCCAAAGGAATCTTGGTTCTTGTAACTTAGTTATATTTACTTTTTTAACTCTGAATTCTGCCTGTTCCTGGGCATTTTGTAAATATTATGCAAATCTAAGGTTAAATCAGCAGTGACAAGTCAAATTTGGGAGGTCAGGGAAGGCAGAAATCAAGTTACCATCCAGAAGAGCTAAATATACATGTCACTACTAATTAGATGAGAAGGAATAACAGCACACAATATTAATCTTCATGTCATGCTTCAACACAGGATTTTTAAGCCACTCTGACAAATTCTAGATTTTAAACACAAATGAGTGGAAGTTTGTGGAGAACCCTGAGAACTTGGAAGTGTCTTTGTTGTTTGCCTTAGTCCACCTCCATTCCGAGTTTTTCCTCACCTTGAACATTACTTCATTTAAATTCTTAACCCCCTTTCCAACCATTTTTACTCATTTGTTGTTAATATGCAGATTACAATGGCTGGTGTTCGGAAAGGGGATCAGCAAAACATTTATCATTCAATGCAGCAACTTGAGGAGTTTTGAAAAGCAAAGCATGTGGAACCCCATTAACAGATAAAGAACACAGGATTGAAAGAACCAAAGGACAAATCATTTATTTCAGTACATCTTGTATAGCAAAGCATTACCAGAGGCAATAGGTACAAAAGATCGGATCAGCTTCAGAAGGGCTAAATGATATTCATTTGCCATCTTCACCAAAATAAGATTGCATGGAAATATTTTTTATTTTGAATGTTGAAGATAATTTCAATAATGTGATTTTTTGACCCACAGTCTAAGGCAAAGCCTTATCCCGGAAGATAATAGAGATGAGATGAATTAGAGGACTATAGCCAGATACAGAAAAAAAAGCAGAACCTTTTAATACTAACAGATAAAACAGGCAGTTCAATGCCGATAAATGCAGAATAATGATGCTTTTGATGGGTCTTTATCACAGAAGGCCATGTTCTTCATAAATTATGAGCCATAAAAAAAGGAATTTCAGTCAAAAGACAAGTCTGTTTGTATCATCAATGAATGATGAGAAATAGAAAGACAAAAACCAAATAGGAATGCATAAAATAACTGCTTGATGACTTTATCAGCTAAGTTTCTACACTGAAAAGTATAGAAGAACAAAAGACTACCCAGAAAAAAACATTCAAAGATAGCCCAAAATGATAGAAATACTTTTATTTTGAAAAAAATGAAACCATTTTATTTGTGGAAAATTGGTTGATCTAACAACTACTGAAGTCAATTTCACATGTAGATGTTCTTAGTATTTTCTTACCTCAAAGGGCATCTAAAATATATTTGAAGTGATTATTTAATGTGGATTGACATTCATTCTTTTTGTGAAGGAGGTTTCCCAATGTATATACATATGTGCTTCTAAATATTTTGTCACAATTATCTTTAAAAAGTTAGCCAGTGAATTTTTTTTGGTGAAAAATATAAATTGAATTTGACCTTCTGATTGATGTATTTTCTAAAATATAACATTTAGCTTTCTGGTGACGTTTTTGTAAAGAGAAAACAATGTGTTTGAGCTTCTGTTATATATTTTTTCTAAAATATAATATTTATTACCATTACCTAGTTCAGATTTGTAATATTTACCATCAATAAATATGGGTTAAATTTGCCAATTATATTTTTGGACACAGGTCCTAATATTTCAGGTATTATATCTATAATTTAAGTAGCAACCTGCATGTGGTATCTTTTATAGATCATGATTTGGTACTGAAAGTAGTAATAATTCATCAAGTAATACTGTTCCTATAACATGCAACTTTATTAATATATCATGATGGATCTTTGATCTTTATTAATATGTCATGATGGATCAAAGTAACTACTCTTATACACCGGCACTAAGAATCAATGTTATTTGGAGGAAGATATTTTAAAAAATAAGAAAGCAATGTGTCTTAATGAAATGGGCCATGGTTCGAGAACCAAGAGCCCTAATACCTGACTTAACAGACAAGCTGTGTTAACTCTGAGAATGTGCTAACTATTTTTGCCTCAATGTCTCCAAACTTAAAATAAGAAGGCTGAGTAACTAAATTGTTTTTGGATTTTATAACGTTATATTTTACTGCTGGTATATTTTTTGTGACTCCTTTGCTTAGTCAGTACTTAACCTTACTTTTGAAATTTATTTTAACGTGTCTACTAACATCAAAAGCAGTTGTCTTTTGAAACTGACAGGTGTTGGGGAGAAAAGTATTTGAATCACCTAAAAGGCTTTTCCAGCCCCCCTCACTCTATTCTGATCTACCTCCAGAACTCAGAATCACTACTTCTAGGGGACATAGTGTTGATGAGCTTTCTTCTCATCCCTCCAGCATGCAGGGGTGGGAAAAGACGGAAGACCATTGTTCTAACACCTTCACAGAGAGCCTTCTCTGAGGACACAAGTGCTTGTCAAGCATATGTGTTCAGGGAAACGTCTCTTTGGGAGATACTGTCTTCTTAGCATCACTTTTACCTCTTGAGACTCCCATAGTGAGTCAGGGCCAACAACCAACAACTTTCTTTTTTAATGACATGATTCAAAATTCTGTGTTGATGACATTGATCCTCTCTTTCTCTTACCACATTTGATGTTCTCTCAGTTTCTAAGCTGCCTTAAAGATTCCATATTTCATAATTATTTTGTTGAGAGCAACAGAAATGGTTTTGACTAACAAACAAAAGCAAATCTATTGGAAGGATATAGTGAGCTCAAAGAATGTATAGGAGCCTGGAGACCTGGGCTTGAATGGATGGGGAATCAAGGCAGTGCTGGAGACAAGAAAGACAAAACTACAATAGTGGTCTGGTAGCAATGAGGGCTGACTCTCAGAAAAAAGAGAAAGTGAAACATTTTCTTTCTTTTTATTATGTCACTGTATATTAAGATCCTGGCAGTGTACATCCAGTGAAGGATACTGGATTTCTGTTAGAAAGGCATGGGGGCATTGGGTAGGCCTTAAAAAGACACACATTCATGTATGTTCATATGAGCGTCTTCCTCCTGCAAAGCAGGGTCTGCAAATAGCTACCTATTTCATTTCTTCTTTTGATAAATTGACTAGATCTCTCTTCGTACCATCTCTTTTTTTAAAAGTATGAGTTACCTTCATTTATGATCTCGATTTCATCCTGATCATTGTTTTTCTTGGAAAAGTACAGGTACCCCTCTTAAAAAACCACTATGTAATTGTGTTTAAAATCAGTTCTCCATTATGGTGAAAAGGAAGTTAAAATATTCAAAAGTTAAACTGGGAAAACTTCTATTAAAATAGGAATTATTTGATAAATTAACACTTATAATCCCTAAGAGTATTGCTACCTAAACTGATACATAAGGTATTCTCAAGTTAACAATACTATAAAGGAATATGGTGTGTGGGTAACATCAAGTGCGACTACTGTGTGATATTTCAGATGAGCTCATATATTACCCCACGTCTAATACTTTCACAAAATGATGGTATTTTTCTCCTGCTTTCTGATCTCTTTTTGATAGAAATGGTCTGGCATCTTTTTCCTACATCAGCTCCGTTCATCTATTGAACTTTAATGATATATTTTTCTCCAGTCCTCTAACAATTTCCACTAGATGTAGCTACTTTTTAAGGAGCTTCTGTGTTTCTTATGGCACTCTATTATTTTCTTTGATCACCTAGTCCTTTTTTTTTTTAACTTAGGGACATTTTCATTTGCAAAGATCCACCCAAATTGTACTCAGCACAAATCCAGTCAAATAGAAACCCCCCTACAAGTGAAATCTGACTGCCAAATAATTTCTGTCAGCCTTAACACTGGAATTTGCTAAATTTTGACATGATTCTCATAAAAATTAGAAATTATTTGAGTTCCCCCCAATACTGGACTTTTCAGGGGTTTGCTATCCAGCTGGTGGGCTTTCCAGCTCTTTTGCTTCCCTCATTTCCTCCTGCCACCTCTTTAGACTATTTCCATCCATCAGACATGCCTTTAGGGATAAAAAGAGAAGGTGAGATGAAATGCAAGCTGATCCATTTTGTTGTTTAGCTACAGTTCTGGTTAGAGAGAAAGTAGAGGGTTTGTTGAAGAGAAAAGATGAAACGTGGCAACTATTGGCTAAATTGAAACCAGAGAATTAGCTTGGGAAGTCGTTGATTTATGCAACCCATGCTCCCATTTGCATAGATAATTGAGTTAGCTTTACAAGAGTTTAGAGTTCCCTCACTCATCGATATTTTATTCATGAGTTATTGCCCTTAAAAATACGTAACCATAAAAGAAGTCCTCTAAAGAAAACCCAGCCTGTGAAATGAGGCTCACAACCATTACACTGATGATCTGAAAGGCACACTTGCCTCCTTCAGTTTATGATGATATCATTGCCTTGGCCACAATCTCACTTTTGTTCATTTAAGTGGCATAGGAATAAACGCTACTTGCATCGTAGTTTGTACATTAATAGGCACAACATAAAACCAAATTACAAGGCTGTACTCTTCCTCAAGCTGTTAGCTACCGCTAATGTTTCTCTGTGGCAGTGACAGATGCTCTGATACCTATATAACCTCCAGAATAGGAGTTTAATGAATGTAGTATTTATAGTATTTAACTTTGGAAACCTTGAAATTAGTGAGATTTACTTTTGTGATGCTTTAGAGTAAGAAGTTAGCATTTCTTTAAAGACAATCATTTCATATGGAAAATCTCATATCTTATGGAAAATCTCAAGATTGCTTAAAACTCTGTTGAAGAAAGAAAAAACAAGGGCAGTTCAAGCAGAAATATAAAGAGGTATAAAAGAAACTTTTATATGGCCAAGAAACATATGAAAAAAAGCTCATCATCATTTGCATTAGAGAAATGCAAATGAAAACCACGAGATACCATCTCCCGTCAGTTAGAATGGTGATTATTAAAAAGTCAGGAAACAACAGACGCTAGCAAGGATGTGGATAAATAGGAACGCTTTTATGCTGTTGGTGGGAGTGTAAATTAGTTCAACCACTGTGGAAGACAGTGTGGCGATTCCTCAAGGACCTAGGACCAGAAATACCATTTGACCTAGCAATCTCATTACCGGGTATATAACCAAAGGATTATAAATTATTCTACCATAAAGACACATGCACACATATGTTTATTGCAGCACTATTTACAATAACAAAGACTTACAACTAACCCAAATGCCCATCAATGATAGACTGGATAAAGAAAATGTGGCACATACACACCATGGAACACTATGCAGCCATAAAAAAGAATGAGATCATGTCCTTTGAAATGACATGGATGAAGCTGGAAGCCATCATTCTCAGCAAACTAACACAGGAACAGAAAACCAAACACCATGTGTTCTCACTCTTAAGTGAGAGTTGAAAAATGAGAGCACATGGACACAGGGAGGGGAACAACACACATCGGGGCCCATTGGGGGCTGGGGACAAGGGGAGGGATAGAATTAGGACAAATAGCTAATGCATGTGGGACTTAAAACCTAGATGATGGATTGATGGATGCAGCAAACCACCATGGCACATGTGTATCTATGTAACAAACCTGCACATTCTGCACATGTATCCTGGAACTTACAATAAAATTAAAAAAAAAAAAGAATCCAGCAGCCTTTCCCACATTGCCATGTTCAGTGAACCACACTACTGCACTGATAAATGTGAAAAAAATTTGGCAACCTAAGTACTTTCTATCCCACACCCTATCACTGCCCTGTTTGTCAAACAAAGAAAGCACCTGTTGAGACAGAAGCCTTGCTGGGAGTTTCCACAAAGTTTGATGATCCAAAAGATGTAATATCCTGAGCAACAACTGCACCGTCAGAGCATTATCATAATAGCCCAACCTCCTGAGCTTTTCCTGATTACCTGGATCTTACCTCCCAAAGGGAAAATGACTTCAAAGACTGAAGTTCTTGCCTGCATTTTTCAAAGATTCAGCAACTTGAAGCTACAGCCTCTTCCAGCTTGTTTTCAACATGCACAATAATGCCAGAAAATGACACCGAGTTCCCCTAGGAGCCCAAGAGGACATGGAGCAGCACTCTCACGGCTGGTCTTTTCAGACAGATCTGAACAGTCCTCTGTGTTTTCTTAGATACCAGAAAGAGGAAGGCTCCGGGTTTCACTGTTTTTTGTTTGTTTTCTTTTTCGCCTGTTTGTTTTTAATTCAATAGTTTAAAAACAGAGCCTTAGCTTCCTAAGTCCATTTTGAAAGTCAAATGGATTAAAAAGAGTTTCAAAACAGTGCTAGCCCAAATCCGGCTGAAACTTTTAATTAGTCTGATGTTATTTTTAGACTCTCTCAAATCTCTGTAATTGAGGCCTTTGCAGTTGTACAAACAAATAGAAACCTTTTAAGATCTTGAAATTCATGATAGTTTACTAATGAAGTCAGCTTGGCAAACTCTTCATTGAATATTGTAATTTGATTGCCATCTTATTCTGATTGGACCCTGGTTTTGCATTTAAATGAGTATATATTATTTGAAATGCAAAACAGCATGTTATCTGGGGTATTTTGCAAGAACAGACAAGATTAAAAACATCTAATGTTCCATTTTATAAAAACATTACAAAATGGAAGTGCAGAGCTGACTTTTAAAATTTATTAGTAACAGCTTACAATAATTGGACATTAATTAATCCCAAATTACAAGACATTTCTGTGGAAATGTGTATTACATCCTTTCCATCAGTATTCAGCAGATTCATTAGTATTATTTTTTGTTTGGAACACTGAAGGCATTAACAACAGTTTCTTACTATAGCAGGCATTGTTACAGAATTCACTGTTACGCATGTGAGTTTAACACAATGCATTATCAATTACTGATTCTACAACTACTGACCTTGAGTATCCAATTAAAAAAAAAAAGTGGCAGCAGTAGCTAAGGCAAGCTGAATTTGTGAATTGGGGTCTGTATTGACTTGTTCCAAGCTTTGACTTTTATCAGCCTTTGTGGTAGATGGATTGGAAAGAATTTTCTGATTCTATAAACTTTTATTTCTCAACTGTGGTTTTTGTGTCTTACATAGAAAATTGTTTTCAATTGCATTACCCCAAAAAAGAAGATTTCCATTTGAGAGAAGCATGGGGGCAGCTATCTCTCTATTTGATTGTTTGGCTTTCTGAAATTTCCATTTCATCTATTTTCAGACACATATAGTAACCCACAATCTAATATGCTGGACTTTTCTCTCCCTTTAGTATTTTGCTGACAAAAGACTGTCAGAATGGGACCTTAAGTTTATAAGTGTATTATCCAGGTCTTTGGAATAATTTTTAATCATTTAGGTATCATATCAAGTGAGTTATAATCTGGGAATTAATACTTTATGTGGAATTTGTACTGTGAAAAAAAGATTTCTTCACCAATTTATGTCTCTGACCTCAAATAAAGGGAAAGTCTTAGTGTAATGGAGGCATTTGGTTCCTTAGGGGTGTCTAGTGATGGAAGAAAGTGGCAGTGACAATGCTACAACAGAGGGAAGAGGGAGCAGAGAAACAGCATGGCTTTGCACTTGTCTTCTATTGCAGGCCTGTGCAATCCCAACCACCACATTAATTCAACCTAAGTCCAGCCTGATGGACAGTTTTAAGAGTTTAACAGAATTGCTCTGTCACCTGTAAAATGCATGCAAGTACCACTGCCATGTAATCCATTTGGTGAATTCTATCAAAGTAATTTTGATTTCTGATATTCTAAGACTAGCAAGGGCTGCACTTAATCTTTCTCTCTGAACTCAGTATCCATAGATGACATAAAATCCTGATTTTTAAACTAGGAACAGTTAAATTTTCAGGACTAAAAGATTAAAATCAACTTTCCTGGCTGAAAGAAAGGATGCTTAAAATTTGAGAGCAAATCTTTATAAAGATTGGTCATTCTACTAAAATAAGGATCAAGTGTTGGGTCTGGACTGATTTTGGCTTGAGGTTGGTGCTATATAGGTCCTCATTTTATGGATCTTGTTTTATGCAAATGAGAGCTGTCAGCTTCTTGTATGACCCTATATGCACAAGCAATCTGATGGATTGGGATATTGGGGGAGCAGTTAGTATTGGATGAATATTCTTTATCTGAAATTCTTGGGACCAGAAGTGTTGCAGATTTCACATACATATATATTTTGATTTTGGAATGTTTGCACATACATAATGACATATCTTGGGGATAGAACCCATGTCTAAACAAGAATTTTATTTATGTTTCGTATACATCTATACACATAGCCTTAGGAAACAATGTTTTGTCTGCATTTTGACTGCAACTTATTGCATGATTTCAGGTGTGTAATTTTCCTCTTGTGGCATCACGTTGGTGCTCAAAACTTCTGGGTTTTGGAACATTTCAAGTTCCACATTTTCTGATTAGGGAGGCCCACCTTGTATATCTCCTGAACTGGCCCTACAAAAGTCTTTTCTACTTTCTTTTTTCAAATTGGAGCTACAGGAAACAGATTTTTTTTCTGTGTTGAAGGAAAGGAGATTAGATGAACCCAGACTTCAAGTTGCCATGATTCAAGTATCGTCAAAAAAGTTAACCAAAGAGAACATAGTTAAAGTGAAAGAAAAGTATGGTCAGGGGAGAAGAAATAATCAGTTGTTCTAGTTTTCCCAGAGCCACTGCTTCCCTTTCCCAAGTGTAATCATGCCTGCGAATACATCCCCTACTTTGGCCTAAGCTTGTTTGAGCTGGATTTCTCTTGCTTGCTACAGAAATGATCCCTCATTACAAAAAACTTATTTCTCCTTTTTCTCCTCATAGTAGGAAGGGAGTAAATTGGAGCTTGGGCATGAGAAATGTATTTTCTCTGAACTAAATCCCCACCTAGCTGTAGAAGCAGAAGATAAATATGCCCAAGCATCATCTCACCTGTTATATGTCAACTAGTGAACTACTTTTCTGATTTTTATAGCTTTAGCCCCATTCCTGATTTTAATATCTGACTCGAAGTTTTCCAGAGTATATTTCTAGAACATCTTAGGCACCTGAAAAGAGACTGAGATGTTCAAATTGAATACTAGATGACAACATGGCAAGTTAAATGTGTCTCTTCTCCCCTGAAGTACACTTCAGGACTTGGGGACTGATTGCACAAGGGGTACAAAGTAGAAGGAAGAAACAAAATTGATTAGAAATCTGTGTGATTGAGAGTGTGGGATTAAGGAGGAGCCACAAATGGGAAGTAGGTAAGAAGTATTTGAAAGGGTAATAGAACAAAAATGTGGCAGTGTCAAAAAAGTTACTGTTACAAAGAATATAAAATAAGTGATAAACAGCACTGAAAAATGCAAGGGTTTAAGAGGAACAGAATTTAGAAACAGCTTGCACTTGCCAATTGTGAGCTCACAGTTAACATTTGAAAGAGCTGCTGTAGATAAAAGAAGCGAATGAAAGTAAGACAATAACAAACAGAATAGAAATGGAGAGGAAAAGAGAGAGAGGGAGGATGAGTGTAAGAGAGAAGATGAGGGATTCAGAAAAAAGTCCCAGGGATTATGGGATGGGAAGGAACAAATGAACAAATAGATCAATTAGATAACAAAGATGGACAAATAAAAATAGAAAAATAACAATGCAATGATATTTTAAAAAGGGAAATAGGAAATTAAGGGAGCGAAAATGAGGTTATTTAAATTTCATAGGTGGATTAGTTCATCTAATAAGACTGAAGAGTGTGGGATGTTGGGAAACTGAAGATTCTAGAGCATTTGGGGAATATGTGCTATGATAGAACTGACTGACTAGAAGTATTATACTATATGTCTGTGAAATATCAGTTACTATTTTACAGAGTGTATTTGCTTTAGAACACATAAACATATCTTCAAAACTTCTAGTTACAGAGCTACTTCTGGTCACCCTTGACAGTCTGGTAACTTGGCAAAGACAGATGAGAGAAAACGAAATGCAAGAATTCACTAAGATGGCTAATGATGGGGTTTGAGTTTGGTAGTGAAGTAAATGAACTCAGAAATAAACTGATGTCCTAGAATGAGAGGAAGCGTTAACGTACTGGAGGCCATCAATCATTTAAGTAACTATAAATAGCTTCTACAGTGCAGAAGTAACATGCTTAGGAATTGGGGGAGCAATAATGCATAAGATGTGCTCTTTTCACACAGTCACAATTTGGTGAAGGGTGCAGCCACCCATAAAAGCAGAGAGATTCAGTAGCAGTGAGGAACTGGGAGGACCAAAAAGACAGGACATGGTGGTAATAGAGACAAGGCTTACAGTCAGATGTCTGAAAAAAGTAGCAGAAATGGTAAGCAGATTTTTAGGTCTTTGTTGTAATTGCATACTTAGTATTTTGTAACCAGTATATGTACCAAAACAAGAGTTGGGGCAGGGGTGGAAAGAAGAGTAGCTCGGCTTAAGAAACCAATGCTCTCTTTTTAGTGTTGTTCTTGTCACCACAAAGGAATTGGCTCCAAGTCATTTGTGGCATTCTTGTTCCTTCTACTCTAAACTGAATTATGATCCAAAGTCAAGTCCTGAATCCATAAATCTGGCCTGACATTTCATGTGCTCCTAATAGATGGTGCTGGAAAAGCAGTTTCTGACCTAAGCTCCATAAAGGAAATGAGGAAAATGCAGAGAAGGCTTCAGGCTAATCTCTAAAGCTATTTGAGGCCTATTCCAGAAGTCTTCCTCAATTCATCTCATTAGGTGATCTAAAGAACCATCACTTCTTTGTGATACACAAAGGTCTAAGTCCACATTAGAAGTTCATAATACATGCAGTAACATTACTATGCCTATAGAATCTCATCTGGAATTATTGGAAAGTAAATAGTTAAACTGATTATATGACATCATAGAGCCAGTGTTCTTCCCCACTGTTTGTGGTACCATTGGAAGCATTCCACTTGATTTTCAGAAAGGTAAATTTAGACCCATCAGCTTGGATGTGGACAAAGTTTAAAGGCAAGCTAGAGTTACAAACTCAAATATCTATGAATGTCTGACAACTAGTAGAAATGAGTGAGTCCGGCCAAGTGTGAGAAGACAAGAGCAGAAGCTAAATGTTGAATACTGCCAGCCTCTGAGTCCCACTGATGTCAGGGAGGTTGGGAACTGCAGCAAACTGGACGCAGTCCTGGGGCAGCTGCTGCTCAGTATTAGCCTATTGTTGTGATGGGGAATGCCAATCTGGTGTTGCCAGATCTTCCAATTTTTGTTCTACAGTGGCCAGAAAACTGGATTTTTATCTGAAAAGTACTGATTTTAAACATTAAGGCTTTAAGTGGTCAGTCTGTGTTCCCTGTTTTAGAATTCACTTCTCAAATGGGTGTTTGGATACCGCACGGCCACAGCCTGAAGCACTCATGTGCACAGTCAGGTTACCTTAAACCAGTCTTGGACAAGCAGCATGGAAGAACAATCAGACAAAAAGGATGGTTGCTTTTTTTTAATGTTGTTTTTTAGTCTCTTCTACTTAAGAAAATGTCTCAGTGTATTGTATAAAGCCTCTTGAGATGCATAGATAAATTATAGGAAGGCTCAGCTCCAAACATGTAACAAAGACAGGTAATTTCTGTATTCATAAGCCGTCTAGAATCAGCACCTCTCTGGTATTGTTTTCTCCTGTTACCTTGGTTTCCATTCTGAGAAATAGCAGCATTCAACACCTCCCTCCTATTCATCTTCAAAGAGGAGGGGAATCACACTCCTCTGCAAGAGAATGCAGTACAGTGCAAGAGAATGTACAATGCACTACAAAATTCAGTCCACCCCTTGGCCTCCAGGAGAAGATTAGAAATGTTGACTCCTTAAGCTTGACCACCCTTCAGGCTTTTTTAGTTCAGTCTCCTTATATATTAGATAAACAGAATTGAGGGCTGAGACATTTTAGTACGTAGATTATTGGATGTCAATGCCCAGACTCATCTGTAATCAAATTAACACTGCCAAGGCTTCTGAAATCATATGCTCCTAGATAGAGTCGCATTTGGACTAGGACTCAAGTTTTCTGACTGGTGCTTTTTCTGTTGTATTGGTAGAATGCCCAGGTGAGGCTGCTCAGCCTAGCCTAAGCACTGGATCCATGTAAGTTGAAAATAACAGAACAACCAAACTCAAAAAGAGTTGAAAAATAAAAGGGGTTTATTGACTTCCCAATCTAAAATGTGCAGCAGTAGGATGGGCTTCAGGAAGGATTTAGTCAAGTCCTAGCTCCATTTCCTCTACCACCATCATAACCAATACTTAAATTGTGTTTATATGGGACAGGTGCTATTCTAAGCACACCCTCATGAGGTAGATATAATTAACTGCATTTTCATACATGAGAAAACTGAGGCACTGGGTTTAAATACCTGTCCCAGGTTTGCATTTTAGAGTCAGGATACAAACTCAGACTGCTGACTCCAGAGCCCTTGCTCTTAACCTCTGTACAGATTCTGATTAAATGGACTAGGAAATGGCTTAGGGATCTGTGACTAAAAAATACTTCCCAAAGATTGCAATGCACATCCAGACTTAGAAAAACAAATCTGCTATGCAGTTGGCTAAGGGTACCATCCATGTTTAAAAAAAAAAAATTCCCTAGGTTCACTGCAAAGAACACTATGGTGGAATTTAGTCCCAAATTCTTCTCTGCAATGCTTACATCCCAACGGAGAAGAGAAGTAAACGCTATCTACTGATGAAAGAAAATTCGGGATGGAACTGCTGAGCACTGCTGAACACAAAAGCCTGCCACTGCAGGGCCCCTTAGCCTGAAGAACCCAAATATTACAGTCACAGTATGTCTTCAGGGTGTTTATTACCTAGGTATTATCATTCTTGTGTGATGGCAGTCAGAGACTGATTATAATCAGGGGAGAGAGAAGAACTTCCTGGGGACACAGTGCTTCACTATATATTCCCTGCCTCTAATTCTCAATACAGAAATCCTTGCAAGAGTACTTTCATGGATGTCAATGACAACAATTAAGCTTGAAGAGCATGAGAAGACATTTTAATCAGAAGCTAATTAAGAACAATGGGGGCATATGTATCACTGATTGTGTCTCAAGTACTCTGACTGATCTGGAAGATTATTCCATTAATATATGGATGTAAACAGACACCAACATTTTCTCAGGATGAGGCAACTTCACTTTGAAGGTTCCACCTCCAAATCTGGCATTTATTTATTAGATGACAAATAAAAATGAGCAACATTTACCTACCTAGGGAAGACATTTGGTGCTGGTTTCTTGTCTTTGGGTAGGACAAGCATCAAGTGTAAGAAATAAGGTGATAGGAGTCAGTAAACCAGAATGTTTTTCATATTTGACTATTAAGTGTTGCTCCATTATAAAATGAGACTAAAAATATGTCTGGCCCTAAAGAAAAGGGCATAGATGTTATGAGTAATAGTAATATCTAAGAGAATATCTTGAGCTCTTCATAAAAGAAAAAAAAACCCAAACAAAAAAAGCCCACAAAGTATCAAGCAAAGCATTATGTGTAGTTTTCACTTTCAGATAGTATGTGGCACATTACAAATACAATGTGGTGTTTTCAGGGTAAAGGAAATTCTCCTAGCTTCCTTATCTAATCTCCACTTAAATCAAGCATCAGCCCATTGCTCCCCCACTTACCAACACTGTTGGGTACTGTTTTTTGTATAAATAAGCTTGAAATGTTTTTAGTTCATATTCTTGACTCTTGCTGATTAACAGTGCTTGCTTTGTGGCCTCACTATCCGTGGCCATGTCCCACAAAGGAGCCCTCCAGGGAATTTTATTCTACTTTGTTCTGTTGGTAACAGAGCAGAGAGATCCTCATCACGTAAGGAGTGAAATTTCCATATGGAGAACTCTATCATATGATTTTAGACCAGCTTCCCAGCGTTTTCTTCCAGTTCCTTCCCAAGTGAGCACTGAAGTATGTGTCAGGCAATCTGGGTTGTAATCTTAGCTATGCCAGTATCTCCCACTATAAGCTATTTAAACTCCTCTGAGCTTCAGTTGTCTTTCTTCACAAAACGAAATATAAATGAGATGATCTCTTAGTGTTTTCCAAAGTCGAGGTTGTTTGGATACTATTTATCTTTCCTTCTGGCTTGTCTGTCTCTTCTTTAGTCCGTGACTGTCATACTCATTTGGTTTCCATGTCTTGCCGACTTGTTTTTGCCCAAATAGTAACTTCTGCTCTCATGCTCCTTGACTTAATAGTCTAACCATCTTTTATAGTTCTTCTCCAGTCCCAATTCTTTTAAATACCCTTCCCATTTTGTGTGTGTGTGTGAAGAGAAGATGCTTGTTGGACCATATATCAGGGATGTAAAGATGACTGAGACAGACTTGGCTCTGTCCTTCATGAAGCTACAGACTAATTGATAGTAGCTAACATTTTTTGAGATGATATAGTATCTTCACTTTTTAATTGAGAAAACTGAGGCCCAGAGAAGTTGAATAAATTTCCTAAGGTCCCAGAGCTAACAAGCAGCAGAATCCAAGTCTAGTACATTACAACCACTTTTCTTAACTGTCATGCTACATAGCCAGCACACCATGAAAAAGACGTAGCAAACTGCTGATGCTTCTGATTCTTGTGACATGACCAACATTGGCCCCTAAGCTGTTTCCTTCTGAGTCTGGCAGTCACATAATCACTGGCAACACAGTTTTCTAGGCATCTACTTCCAGTTGATATGAGTGGCACCTGAGGTAAAACTTTCGGTATTTGCTATCTTTGCTGATGTTTTTTCCCAGAACTTCAAGTCATTTATTAAACAATTCAATTGTATTTAATCATATATTTCATTTTATTTTTGTTTATTTCTACTATAAGATACATCTTCAACTATTTTTAGCTCCCACACGGACAGGGACACTTTCTTTAATAGATCTGTTTCCTCTAACATTGTTGACTTGGGTTGTGCATTAGTCTGTTCTTACACTAATAATGACATTCTCAAGACTGTAATTTATAAAGGAAAAAGATTTAATTGACTCACAGTTCCACATGGCTGGGGAGGCCTCACAATCATGGCTGAAGGCAAATAAGGAGAAAAGTCATATCTTACATGGCGGCAGGCAAGAGAGTTTATGTAGAGAAACTCCCCTTTATAAAACCGTCAGATCTCATGAGACTTACTTTCATGAGAACAGCAGAGGAAAGACCCACCCCCATGATTCAATTACCTCCCACTGGATCTCTCCAATGACACATGGGAATTAGGGGGGTTATAATTAAATATCAGATTTGGGTGGGGACACAGCCAAACCATATCAGGTTGTGAGGGCACAGTTAGCAGTGTGCAGGAACACACAGTGAGGAGGAGTAATTAAATGAGTGAATGAATGGATGCATTTGTGCTGCTTTCATGGTGTTAATAAGGAATACCCAAAGGAAAGTTTTCTGCATGTGACCCAAGTCTCTAACTTCTGAGTTGGACAATCATTATATTTTTTCCAGTTCTCCGAGCATTATAGATGTGTGGAAGGATATGTTTTTAGGATTTATTGACGAACGAGAAAGAAGACTTTGTCTTCTAACCAGTTGAATGTCAAACAACGAAAGAAAACTGATGCGTGTCATTAAACAACCCTAGAAAAGTCTACAAGGATATAGGGAGAAAACCTTTCCTGACACCATTTCCTCCCCTACATGAGACTGATTTAAGCTCCATTTTCTGGTGCTCCCATGCTCCCCAGTGAATACTCAGCATCTACACTGCCTTATTTATCTTTGTGCCCCCAGCATCCAGGAGTATCTGACACTTCAGTAAATATTTGTTGCATGAATGACTGTATATTGCTGTAACTTCAGGGGCTTTGGCTGTGGGCTGGGGTAGGAGTTTTCTCACCACTTGATTATTAATGCTGTGGATTTCTTAATAACTTTTAAAAAGTGTTTTTCTTTTCACAGTGAAAGACGAAAGGAAAGATAAAAAGGTTTTGGACAAGGGCAACATTTTGTGAGGACACAATTACACAAACATAAATGACTCGAACTCTTGCTAGAAATACAAGTATGCAAAAGGACAAAAATAATATTGGAGACATTTAAAATATAGAATGAGGTACTCTGGAAGTAGGGATATTTACTGAATTAGTAGAGTGGAGGCCCTGAAGATTATAAGAATAGCTAACATATATTAAGCTCTCAAGTGTCATTATTATTCTAAGTAATATTTCATGGATTAACTCTCCATATCCTTATGGGTTAAGTAATTGTATAATTCCCACTTTATAGATGATGAGCTTGGAGCATGAAAGATTGAGCAATACATCCCAAATCACAAAGCCAGAAAGTCTTCAAGCAGAGTTTCAAATCCAGATGACTTGCCTCCATCTCATGCCCTTCACCACTGTGCTGTCCTGTTGTAGAAGATGAGCTTTTCCTGCTTAATTCTGCCTAAAGCCAGCCCTAAAATAGTTCCATCTGATAAATCCAAGGTTTCTGTTTCTAATATAATATGAAGACATGCCCTGCTTTACAATTATTCTTTTACTATTATTCCTAATTATTCTGTTTATGTTTACTTGGAATGCCTGGGGGATTCAATAAAGATATTCCAATACATGTGCACAATCCTGAAGAAATCAATAGATGGAATGAAAATGAAGTCAGATGTAAGCAGGCTTTCTATATCGAAATCATATTGTTCACTGGAGACTGTGCCATTCTGCTTCTTCGGGAAAACAAGCAGCCTTGTGCTTCTGTGTGTTAGGAAAGCAGAAGTCCTGATCTGGAAAGCTGTTCTAATCAACCAGTAGCTGCAAGCTATATTACTGAACTTTGTGTTACAAGCGATGGTGGGTGCATTGTGACACACCATAGTTTTCATCTGATGATCTCAATCTGCTTAGAGTATAATAGTTTCTCTCAACCTTTACCATCTTAAGCACCACTAAGGGATTGAATCATCACAGGGAGGCCAAATGGAATGCATGCAATAGATTGTATAATGGGATGGTTGTTTCTGTTATATAATGTAACAATCATGCCAAATAAAAAATGCTTGGTGTTGCTCTAAGACATATATTTATGCTAGAGCCCCCACATGGGCTAAGGTCACTGCAGGATAAGCAGAGCAGGCAGCTGTCTATGGGATCCGTCTGTGGAATATGATTTTAGGCCTTTTTCCCCCTTCCCCAAGAACTCTCTCCCCTTAATATTTATGCATTTATTCTGTCAACAAGAACTCATTGAGTACCTATTATGGACCAGACACTTTTATCTTAGAGTTGCAGACTTATACATGAGCTAGTTTTTAATTGTAAATAAGGTGTGATGAAAGCTATATTAGGAGGTGCAGACTGTCCCAGGATCCCAGCATGTCATACAAGGCCTTTGCTTTTAAATGCAGCTAGCTTTGTCTTCCTTGCCTCCTCCCAATTCAACCTAGTTTTGCCACATTGAAATTCTGGAGGTATCATTAAAAAGCCACAGTTTTCACATAGCATGATTTCTACAAGCTTCTTCCTTTACTTGAAATGATAGCCCCCATCTTTTCTGTTTGATGAACTCTTATCCAACAATACAGATTTAGTTGAAATGCAGCCTCCTTTTTGAAACATTCTCTGATTTTTCCACCTTTTTCTCCTTCCTCTCTGTCAACCTGCCTTTTTTAAAACTCCAAAGCATTTTGTTTTTCTCTATGGCATTTTTTTATTATATGTCACAAGATATAACCCTGTAGACAATTTTTTACTTTTATTGGTTTATAAACTCTTTAGAGCAGAGATCATGTATTTCTTCCTCTCCAGCATTTATTGTAGAAAATTGCATCCTGTTCAATAAATGCTAATTAACATAGCGAATAAATTGAAAAATAAATACCACTTGCTTAGGAGCTATTGTGAAATTTACATATTTCATAACATTTAATTTTTAGAATTCTGCAAGATAAATATTATCCTCACCATTTTACAAATGAGGAAACAAAAATGTTGATAGGCTAAATGAGTTGTTCAAAGCCACACAGCTTGGAAATGGTGAATTTGTCTGGTTTCAATGGTCATCTTCTATTTTACTATCCTGCAGAGAATAAATGAGAATGGTTGTGTAATTATATAAAGGGTCCCTTCATTCTTGCTACTCAAAATGTATTGGACAGATCAGCAGCATTGAAATTACATGGAAGCTTGTGAAAATGTAGAATCTTAGGCCCTAGTTTACATCTATTGAATAAGAATTTGCATTTCTAATGTGACTTTCAGATTATTTTTATTGACATTACAGATTAAGAAGTATCTATTAAGTTTTTCCTAGGTTTATCTTGTGACCTAGCCTTTATAAGACTTCCCAGTCTATACAGCTCATCTCAGATACACAGAATATTGATGCTAATTATTACATCCATCCAATAAGCAGAAGGAAGCCTACGGTTATCAGTGAGGGTCTGTCCTGGATTCTGGAAGACTAGTAAGACCTTACCTAACTTTCTAGTATCCTTCCTTCCTTGTTTTTCCCTTCATCTCCCTTAATCATCCTTTGAGAGAAGAGGGCTAAGTAATGCAAAAAACAAAACATCTTTAACTCACTCACAAATGTGAAAATACTCCAAGTACTTTTCACTAGGATTATTTGATTATGAGGAATAAAGTATTACTTAAGCTAGCTAAAGAAAAGCCAGCTTAAGAATACATATGGAGGGCCAGGCGCGGTGGCTCACGCCTGTAATCCCAGCACTTTGGGAGGCCGAGACGGGTGGATCACAAGGTCAGGGGATCAAGACCATCCTGGCTAGCACGGTGAAACCCCGTCTCTACTAAAAATACAAAAAATTAGCCGAGCGTGGTAGCGGGCGCCCATAGTCCCAGCTACTCAGGAGGCTGAGGCAGGAGAATAGCTTGAACCTGGGAGGCAGAGCTTGCAGTAAGCCGAGATTGTGCCACTGCACTCCAGCCTGGGCGACAGAGCAAGACTCCGTCTCAAAAAAAAAAAAAAAAAAAAGAATACATATGGAGTGGTTTCAGTAGTGGGCTTTCATAGATATCTAAGTAGATGATCAGTAATAGGACTGGCCCTCAAGGAAATGGATCCAAACTCAAGGTCATTTAAGGATTTTAGGAGTTTTAGGGTCTTCTTTTAGTGATTTACCATTAATAGATTTCAACTACCACATCTCTGTCCTCACCACCATCACCATTGTGTGCTCCTCTGTCATTTCCTCTTCTCACCATATTTTTTTTTTCTTTTCATTCAGGTTCTAAAGATTGACACTATGAGTGGCTATTCTCATATATTTTGTGAGGCCACATGGATCCTAGATCATTGGGTAGTAGTATATGAGTTGTGAAAAAACTTCTGTGGTCAAATTGCTATTTCCGGTTCCATACCCATGGTTTGAGGTATATCATCATTTCCTCTTTTATAAATATCCTTTTAGCTTCTGAAGAGACTTAAGAAGACCGGTTTCCTTTAAAAGGGTTACATATAGATCACGCTGTGAAACATGTCTAGGGTAAAAAGGAATGAAATAAGTTAACTTTTTCCAAGTCAGTGTTGAAGAACTAGCTAGCTTATTATATACTCCGTGGATATGACTAATTGTTAAAATTCTGCAAGATATGGTGTTACATTAAGAGACAAAACATAGGTCACAATGTCCCATTGGCTTAATTTTTTAATCAAGTATTTATTGAGTACCTACTACTAGTCAGATATTCTGTCATCTGAAATTATAGGGATGCAAAAAACCTAGCTGAGTCCTTCAGGAGTGTTATAATTTACTGGTCACAGCTATACAAGGAAATTTTTCCAAGATTTATGTCACCTAAAAAAATACATGCATAGCCCATGAGCCTAAGATGTGGCTTTTATGTGTATCGCTACTCTTGTTCAATTTTATTCAAAATTTTGTGTAGTGAAATTAACATTAATTTGCTGCTAAGATAACTGTCTTCACTGATCCAAGCAATATGGAAGGAGGCAAGAATGAGTAACTCTAGCTTATGCCTGAAAAACATTTTAAAAATATTGAAAGACTAAGAATTAAATACACCGTTTCTTGGTGGCTATTTTAGGGGCTGTCATAAATGTTAGGTCTAGGGTATTGCCTTATCCTTGGATAAGGAGGGCACATAATGTAAAAGTAATAGTGCTCTGTTCTGTCAGCTCTTTGGAAGTATCTATTCTAAGAACTGTTTGGGGTACGGTTTATTTGTAATGAATATTAGTCCATTTTATTCCAATATACACAGTCAAGACAACTTTGTAACTCAGTTACAATTGAGGGAGATACGCTATGAGTCCTTGCATGAGTATGCATCATGCATGAGCCCAATATTTACCCTGCCCAAAGTACTAGCTTTCAAAGATTATCACAATCCTGTGGTGATTTCCTATTTCCAGGTAGGGTGAGTTAGCTGAGACAGTCCTAGTTATTCAAAGTCTATTTTCTAGCGTGGCTAGAGCTTGGTGATGATTGAGCTATAGAGAATATTAAATATTGCTAGACCAATTATACCATAATAACAGAGTATTATGCTGCTATGTATTTTCAGGGAAAGTAAAGTATTAAAAGCACTCCAAGAAAAGAACGATTAGAACTGTGTGATAGGTGAAAAGAAATATCTGGTAAAACCTTTTCTAGGATTCTCCTAGATGTCATCTATGTTAGAGAAGAATTAAGCGTATACTAAATATATAGGCATGGGTTGTTCTTATTTTTGCTTTCTCTTCCATCCAGTTGATTAGGAGCAATTACCAGCACAGAATATTCTCCACAGAGCTCCAGAGAGAACATAAGGAAAGTATTAGAGTCTGCTCTTGACTTCTTTTTCTCAACATTAGAATTGTTATTTTTCTTCTTTTCTTTTTTTCTCTCTGGTGGGTGGCTTTGTAAGGAAGAATCTTAGGGCCTTGTGGCACCTCAGCAGGGATGAGAAATTGATGTACTCAGTGATTGGTTTTTAGTTTATTCTTTGTTTCAAAGAAAGCTTATGCACTATTTCTGCTCCTATATCACCAGTAGCTGGCATATTTGTGTCAAATTTGCCCAACATGCTTACTGCTTTCTTGGTCCAATGTAAATGGCAGTTCATTCTGGCATATGGGCCCAGACAATGGAAGCTGCTTTGGGAATTAGACTTAAGAGCACTAATTTGGATCTCATGAAGAAACAGGAACGGAAGCCACTGGCATACAATAAATATTTTGTTTGGTTTGTTTTCATTAGGTAGGTTAATTCAAATGGATATTCCTTATTGCTATCTAGTTTTATGTTACTGTACATATCATATGTCATAAAGTATAGAAACAGTTAACAAACAGTAAACTTCCAAATTGGTCCATCAAACTAGCAGTGAATATGCAGAGGGGTGCCAAGAAGTAGGGATGGAAGATTTTTGCCATTGTCCATAATCCCCTTCAGGCTATCCATTATTATTCCTGAATAGGTATACAATCATACACTCTAAGTAAAAACCATATGATTGCAATTCTTTAATTATCTCTCCCAATCAAATTGCTACCCATAATCTTTTCCAAAATGGAAATTTTGGAAATGCTACTGTTGCTGTTTCATCGACAACATTAGCTGGGACTTTATTAAGTATCAAAAATATATTTCTGATATTCTGCTTTCCTTTTCAGGACAAAAGAAAAAAAGTCTCTGACAAGTTCTATAGTTCAGAGACTTGGTCAAAGACATTTCTCTCTCTTTCTCTTGGCCATGTCATAGCCTTTTCCAAATATGAGAAAAGCAATCATCAGTAGCTAGAAGAGTCTCTAGACTGAGGTATGTTGTTATAGTCGGGTCAGTTGAGCCTACTTTCAGCTTATTTCACATCACAAAACTGTCATAAGACCAATACTTTCTTTGGAACAGGTACATTCAAATGCCACCAGGTTGCAAGCCTGGGGCAAAGGAAGGTAAACTTGTGTCAGTGAGCACATCATGTTGCAAAGGCATCATAATAATTGTATAGACAGCAAAGGATTGCATTTCACCACTGTGTAGCATCAAATACATAAGGCAAATGCAAACAAACTACTGTCACCTACCAAGATTGGGAACCCGAGAGTAAAAATCCTAAACTGTTCATTACAAGCCTAAATGAGCCCGTTAGACTTACATTAGACTTAAGACAAAAGAGAAAGTAGTGCTACTGAACTGTCAGGGATGCAAAATTTCCTAATACCAGAGAAAGATCACCACAAATTCAAAAGCTGAGTCTATTGTATTAACTATGTTATTTTTAATTTGGAAAATTAATAAGGCCAATATTAATATTAGTATTGTTTTTATGAACTTATTAATAGAGGTGACAGAAGAAAAACCTGAACAGCATCATTTCCATATTTGTCTTTTTTTTCTTGCTAGGAGTATTGCTAAAACAAAATGAGATTTTGGAGAAACTTGTTTGTTTCTGGTATATCTGGTGCTGATCAAAAAGAATCAAACAGAAAAGAAACTTCCGGTAAAATTTTGAAACCTGATTTTCATCAGAAGTTTATTTTGATTTTATTATGTTTGATGCTACTGAGAGATAAGACAATCATGAAAGGTTTTGAGTATAGATTTTTAGAACTGAGTGATGAGCAAAACTGACAATTCATATTATTATCAAATCCTTTTGAGTCTACAAAATAGAAGGTTCCTTGAATTTTCTGACATCTTCACATCTCATCCTGACCCAGACTTAGAGGCTCTGACAAACATAAAAGTTGAAAAATACAAGCAAGAAAAAATTTTCAGCTGCAAACCTGTAAAAAACAAAGCAAAACCCACCAACCAACTAACCAAGCAAACAAAAAATAGTCTAATTCAGTTGAGGCTGAATAGTCTTTTTAATATAAGGTGGCTCCACAAGGGCATTTGATCTAAAATTGAACTAACATAAATAAGAAACTGAAGTAGAATGTAAATTGCAATGTTGAGAATTAGCTTTGCTTTGCTAGTTTCAGGTCAAAATGCAAACTCAAATCAGGAGAAGTATTTGTGTTGCCTAAAAATTTGTTGTACTTTTGTGTGTCCAAGTAATCCCAGGAAATCTAGCTAATTACCTTTAGTTTATTAAAAACATGATAAAGCAAAGGAACATCTAGATAGTCTCATGTACTCTGCACACAGCTCACAGCAGTACTACAACCTCTTTTGATTTGCTTCAGCAAAATGAAACCTCTTCCATTCAAGGATGCTTTCTTTTTTCACCATTGTCATCATGTGGCTATTATTACCACTATTATGACTACCACAATTATCTGAATATTTGATAAGTGTACATTTAATGAGAGACATTAGGCAGGGGAAGCATGAAAAGCCTCCACCTCATTAGCCTGGATAACTTATCAGACTTAATCAACAACTGACGTCTGTCGTTTTTCCTGATCCTATTGCATCAGCAACATGGATACCATATGATTCAGACAGCTCCCTGTTCAAAGAGAGCTCTAAGCATATCATTGCTTCCTGGAACAAGACGGGTGCTAACACTTAGGAAATTCTATGTTTCTTCTCTGAAGCATCCCACCTCTTTAGGAAACAATCCCAGAAGAGAGCAAAACAGTTCATGAGTCGGAATGATGAGGCCAATAGTGAAAGGAGTTACAAACAAGTAACCAAGTAATCTTCATATTTGAGATGCTATTTATTTACTCATTTATTTATAAGGTATTTTCTCTAATCATAAAGGAATTAGAAAAGGGGTTTTAATTATTTAACTTCTTTGAGGACTAGCAAAAGAGTTGTTTCTTGTATTGTACTGTCTGGTAAGGGACTAGCTTTAACCATATTCTCAATGCTATGACAGATTTAAAGGGTGTTAGCACCACCAATGCTGAGTTTCTAACCTACCTTTTTATGCATGATGCTATTTAGAGCACTGTTTGGAACACTACAGGAGAAATGTATGGGGAAAGGAGCCTGGAGGGACACTGGCTTTAATTTTAATTTCTTCTGAATTAGATAGCATTTTAAAATCCCAAGTGTACACATTAGTCTACGAAGCAGGAATAATTATGAAAGTGCTCCAGCCATCGCTGCGTATGGGCAGGCTGCTTGCTAGAAGCAGGGATAGGGGACAGTGCAGAGTGGTGAGAACATTGTGTCCTGCATTAAGTCCTGCTTCCCTCAGAGGCTATGTGTCAGACGACTGGTACCCCGGTACTTCGGGCGGGTGAGCCAATTAGCACATTCCCTAGTCTGGAACTGTAGTTGCTGTGTATGTGATCTGCATACTAATTCATCTGAGATTTGACCTTCTGGGCGGAGAAAAACAAGAATCCCAGGTGAGAGAGAACATTGGCCTAGATTTTCCTATCCCTTCTCCTCTGTTCTTTATTTCCAGGCATCTTAACCCAGCTACTTTTTATGACTAACTCTGAGACTGGAAAAGTTTATTTCCCTTGAAAATTCAAATCAATGTATAGGATAAAAACTACCAAAAAAATCATAGTTTTTACCTCCCTCTGCTAATGTCAAAAATGCAATGCAGGTGCTCCTTGTACGATTGACACCCTTGGCCCACATGGGGGCAGTACTACGTAGTCAAAAGCCTCTGGGAGCTTTCAGGGCGTACAAAGAGTCTGGTTGGAGACAAATTTGAATGCATAAGGCAGAAGCAGGATAGTTTTTCATAAACACAAGATTCCTTAGAGCCAATCATTACAGCGTTCTAAATGTTCTTGCTGAAGGAATTAGGAAGGAAAGATGTCTACCAAATTTCCAGCTGCTGTTGCAATCACTTGCCGGGAGATGTTGGGGAAATTTTTTGATTGATGATTCCAGTTAATGCTACTTCTTTTAACATACACAATATGAAACAAACAAATTTTCATTGAATTATCAAATTATATTCCAGGTTTGTTCGGAACAGCAACAATATGTCTTAGATATAGATTTTTAGTTTCTTACTGTATGATATGATGAGTTGCTTTTTGGTAAATTTTCAGATAAAGAATTTCTAGGGAAGCTGTAAAAGTAAGAATGCATTCATAGCCAGTGGACCAGTATATTGAGTGCATGGAAGTTATTAGTGGCTTGATGATACTGAATAAATGTTTCCTTCAGATCTCTTTTAAGTTACAACAGCTACATAAATAAACATTGGCCTTATTATGCACTCATCTTATCTGAAGGGTTTTTGATATTGGGAGGGGAAATCTTTTCCACCAAGATACTTGGGATTGATTAAGTTGGTTACTCATTAGGCATATTTTAGAAATCCATGGAAAGAGCTATAATGGTACATTGAGCTATAGTATCCCAAATCGTATAGTACTGAAAGACACAAAGTCACAAAGCATTTGTTGTTTCCTTACTCAGAGGTGAGACTATAGCAAGTACACCTTTAGATGGTGTCTCATTTCAACCTTCAGAAAACAAATTTTGAGTTAGCTGATGAGCTCCTGATCATGTTAGGTTGTGTCAAAAGAGGGACAATGAGTCATTAAGACAGTCTGAGGCATGGTGTCATGGTGCAAACTATACAAATTCTTACAGAAGAGTCAATGGGCTCTCGTGCTAGTTTCACTGAACAGAACAGAGGAGTATCTGCCTCTGACACCATCAGCGTTGGTTCTTGATACCCTTCCTCTCTGTACTTCTTTTTCTTCCTCTGTCTCTTATCTTTTGGATAAAATTAAACACTGATTTCTCTCCGTCTTCTTCCTTAACTTTATTCCCCCTTTCTGCTGATACGCATACCAGAACATCCAATTGCACCCATGGAAATTGTTTATCCCTGAGGGGATCATTTGGTACCCAAATGGCTATGGATCCTGTGCCAGAGCAACAAGAGTATTAGAGAAAATTCAGTGTTTGCTTTTGCATTCATTTGTTTTTTTTCAAAATCTCATTAGTACAAAGGTTATTTCTCCCATTAAACCAGCTACTTAGAATAAGGTATATTAAAAAGCACAACTTTTTGCTTGCTTTAAAATGGTAGCTTGAACTGGCATGATGGAAACTATCTTCCTGTTTTGTGAGTGTTTTAAATATGGAAGAAAGCATCTGCTTTGCCTCAGTCTGGGATATGGTAGATGAAATTTCTCGGACTGATTTTTCTATTCTAGCTCAGAAAATGATTTAAATGGCTATGGATTTGAACCTTGCCATAATGTCACCATAGAGTCATCTGGCAAGTTGTGATAAGCAAGTGTTATGCAAAAATTACTGTGTCCACCCCAACCCTTCTGGAAGTCAGTACACGAGATCCGCGTGACACTTAAGCAAAATTATACAATTGCTTTGTCTGTGTGGTCTGGTCTATTTTAATGAGCATACAGGGAAGTGAATTGCATAGATGATATAGTGATAAACAACAGATTAATCTTTTTAATAACTTGAGATTTTGCTTGCTGGATTTTAATTTTTCTCTCCTCTAAAATACTAAGTAGAACTTATAACATAGTAACGTGGTTTTCTATTGCTTTTGGTGTAAAGAAATAGGATTAAGTTTAACTTACCCTTTTTCACTTATCATGTCCCTTAGGGCACCCACCTAAAAGCACGTTCTTCTTTGTGCTTTCTGCTCTGGCAGCACCAGACTCCCACCTCTTCCAACCATACTTACTTCCTCTTCCTACTTCCAACTTGATCATTAGCAAGAGAGAGGGATGAATAAGAGGAGAAAGACAAAAAGTAATTAATTCACTGAAGTGCAGCTGCAAATGAATTTTTGAAATAAATTATTAATTTTCTCTTTAATATTTCTGCATTGATACTGCTCTGTATCTGGGGATTGGAAGTGAGAGCTGTTTGGCTTCACAGCAGCAATGCCCTGGGTAGAGACAGCAGCGCCTCATTGTAACTAGAATGCATTGTGCTAACATGGTATTTCTCTAATCCATCAGCAACATGCTTTTAGCCAGCAGCATTTTAAATATGCGTGGATTTTTAAGTTTATGGCAGGTAGGGGAGGCATGCAGGATGGGGGCAGTTGCAATAAAGGAGGTCAAGTGCCTTATTTTCTGTATCTCCTGGTGCCAGCTTCCTAAAGCACTGAAATCAAAACAAAAGCCAAACATGTATAATGATTCTTGAGGAAAAGGTGGCATCACAAATCCAAAATCTTTTTTGCTTATTTAGGAGGGAGAAAAGATGCTGAACTGTATAGGAGATGTTACAGTTGGGAGTATTGACTATCAACAACATGGAAAAGAATTATAAGTCTTTGTACTTCCTGACCAACCCAGGGCAGAGATCATGGAATGGTAGCAGGGTGACAGCACAGGTCTGCTCGATTATCTTCACTGGACTCCACGTCTTCAGTCGGCTTTGAATCCAGATTACAGAACGCACCTTTTATCACTCCCTTTGCTCAAATCAAATGTTATCAGGAAATCTGCTTTTCTTGACCTCTGTGGCATGTGGTTGGAAGGTAAACCTTAGCATTTTATGGAAAAACTATTTTTAGCAACAGAAAGCAATGGTGCTGCTGCTTTGTTCAAAGATGTTGGCTCCAAATGGCAGAGGAATGATTGTTTCCACTTAAAGTGATTGATATGTCTACATACACTTGAGAGATAGAATTTCATTACCTATTCTTTCTATGGGGACTGACTGAATACAGTTTCAAAAGAAATAGGGAGCAGATTTGTGTAACAGAGTACCATTTTCTTCAATGAAATGAAGAAAAAAATGCCAGTGTATGACTATGTGAGGGGAGAAATGGTGGATGTTAAATAAAGTGGACAAAGATACGGAAAGAGTGAAGAAACTAACACAAAAATTGTTCAATACATACCGTAATTAGGTTTTTAGCTTTCTGCTCAATGACAGTGAAATATTTCTATTGGTTCACTTGCAAAAGTATTTATTTTAAATTACCTGTAATGATTAAGCACAGAAAAAAAATAAGTATTATAAAAGGCTACCTAACAGAATTCAATTCATTCCATAATAATACCTAAGAATGAATGCTTTCATTTTGTATGGCATTTGAAGACTTGGAAACTCAAGTTACCAATACCTTGCAGATGATTTTAGAAGAGAAAATTAAGAAATCCAAACTCTAATTTGGGGTCGAACATAAAGGAAAACAACTTAATGAGCTCTTAAAAATGTAATGCTCTTTTATAAAACAAGAAATACTTCTGCAACATAAAAATCTGTTTTCTCTCAAATGTTTTTCTCTAATGCTGTTTGCTTACCTCCTAAAGCCATTATTTCCAGCAGAGTCACAGAAATCCTCAGCTGTGTAGGCGGTCCCAGTAAATTTAGCAGCCAAGCCACATTTTGACATGTTAAGAATAGGCGTCTATAAATCTTCCCCAGCTTCTCCTGAGAAGATTAAATCTTTCTTTTCAAGAATTTGCTAAATTTCAGGAAATGCTGTAATGTAACAAATGACTTGTAGACAAGGCTGAAGAAAGAGTAGAAGATAATGGAATCTCTTTGTTCAAGAACCAAGGCCCCAGAAACTGAAGGAAACTCCTGAAAGTTCTACATTATCTACCAGAAAAGAGACAGAGGCTGGGGCAAATGAAATCCATCTTCCTGCAGTAGCAGTTGGACTCATGAACAGGGACATGTCACAACCTCTAAAGAAGCCCCTATGTTATCAAGGGATATTTCTGCTTTCACGACCCATTTCTTTAGAACAGAGATGCCACAAATAAACTTTCAATTAAAAGAGACCTTCAAATAGTCTGAATTGCCTTGTTTTTTTCTTATACCTAGCCAAACGGGGACCCAGGGCCCTGCCCTTTGTCTCCCAAGTGTACTTCAAAATGCATTTCCTAACCTTTCTCTGAACAAGAAGAGCTCCTTGGATCGAGTGACATCTGGAAGAGACTTAAGCTACTTAATATGAACATAATGAACTTAGAATGTACAGCATAGAGAGATAAGGAACTTATTGCAGGAATATTGAGAAGAAAAGTGAATTGAAGAAAGGACTAAGTAGGCTGTGGGAAGGTGAGAGCCAAGGTTGCCCCAAATACCCAAATGAAGGGGCATTACACTAGGGAGTGACTTTGCACCAATCATTTCCCAGGCATATATTATTTTTCTTCAATATTTCTAAATGCCAAGAAAAGATAGTCTAATTGGTTTTCCATGAGTCTTGGACTTACCCACAGGCTGAGGATAAAGGTGAGAAACACACAGCCATCAGAACCACATCAGATGATGGTGGAGTAGTTCTCTAAAAGAAAAATAGACTACTGTTACCAACAGAAGAAAAATAGATCTTGAACAGGAAGAAACAAACATGAGAAAAGAGAGAGAATGCCATTAGACAGCAAGTTTAGCTTCCTAGTCAGATCATTCTGGGGTGCAAAGCTGATCTTTATCTCTCTTATCAGCACTTGCTCATCTCCCCAGTATCTTACTTTTCCTCAGTAAGTAGGAAAGTTGCTTCATAACTCATAGAAGGATAACTTATATTCTATTGGATGGGGCAGGTGGAAAAGAAAGAGTAGGGATGCTCCAGAAATACGAACATCTGAGTTAGTCTCTACTCAGATTCATGCACATGGGACATAGATACCTAGGCAGAGCTCCATATCCTCAGGAAGACCCCAGAACCACACGTTTATCCTTCTCTCATACCTTTGATTACCTATCTCCTACATCTACCTTCAAATTTTGAGTTTTGCTGTTTTAGATCACTGTCTTACAAGAACGTCTCTAACCATTAATTATTGGTACTGCTCTGCTAAAAGCCCCTAAAGTGTGGTTATTTGTGTCCCTCAGCATCTGTAGTTTCAAGATTACTTTCTCAGGATATCACTTTGGACAATAAATGCTTTTGTTCCTCTGCAGTGACCTCCAAACCCATATGCCAAGCCTGACTCATAAAAAACAAAAAGGACCCACAGCTTGAAGAATTCGTTTTTGAGAAAATATGTTTTCACCTAAGGAAAAATGTATATCTAATTTTCACTAGTTTCTGAGCTTGTTATTTATCTGTGTCCAGGGCACCTAATTTGTGTTTAATACATGTTCATCAAGTAAATAACTGAATAACTGAGATAGAAAATGAATACATATTTACTTGTATCTGACTATCAACCCCTTCTAGAAAGTTTAGAGGAGAAATCTTAGAGGTTATCTTGTCTAACCCTGTCATATGTTATAAACTTGGGCATAGAGGCCAAGAGAAGGAGAATGACTTAATCTCAAATCTAATCTGTGACAGAGCAGAAAATCAAAGTCAGATGTTCTGAGTTTAAATCCAGTACTTATGACACTGTAACACCCAAGTAATTAAAGTTCTTTAAGTATGATATCTCATGTATATATAAATAGATACCCTTGAATAGACTAAAAACCCAGTGGGATTTAAAGGCATAGTGTTAGAATAATAAAGGCAGGCCTTGAGGTTGAGGTTTAGCCCAGAGAGTGCCTAATTACAACATTAGTCTAAACAGAACAAGATGACCCATTCATGTAGAAGGAGAGAGTCCTTCACTCCCCTCTCATCTTACCCATAATCTTCATTGTTCACTTTGCAGACTAGAAACATCCATCTCAGGGGAACATTTCCAGGACATGTCATGATAACAAGTTCCTCTATTTATTGATAATCGTGACCAAGTTAAGGAACTCCAGAGCAATTGTTAGGAGAGGAGAATGACCTTTTATTCTTTCCTTTTGCCTCAGGCTTTTGCCCAAACTCAGAACAGTGATATGTGTCTGTGCTTCAGTTGTAAGAATGAGTAAGAACCACCCCTGCAACCTCTGAAATGTCCTGGATCATCCTCCTAATGGGGCAGTGTCTCGTCTTCTGCACTTTCTTCCTCTTCTCTCCATTAAAATGTCTCGTCTGGCCGCATCATATTTAATCTCCTAAAGACTCTTTAATTTAGATTATATGCTGATGACTCACAATTATCCATTTCAAAAATGGACCTCCTCCTTGAGCTCCAGACCCATATATTATATAATATGCCCTAATAGACATCTCCAACTGGATGTTTCAATGATACCTCAAGTTCAATTAATTTAAATGGAATTCATGACCAAACCTACTTTCTGTCACCTGTTCTCAAGCCAGTAACATGGACTTTGTCCTAGATTCCTCCTTTACCTCATCAACTACTTTCAGTTTGTAACTAAGTCTCATCAATTCCACCTCTAAAATGTTTCTTTGACATTTCCATCATTGTCCTACATTTCCTTGATCACCTGCAGCTTGTTTTAGTATAATATTCGTCTAGCTGGCATCCCTAAGTCTACCCTTTTCTCCCTTCAATCCACCGTTCATACTGCAAAGAGGGTTACTGTTTTGAAGTGTCAGTCTGATCCAGATACTCCGTGGCCTCCATAGTATTCCATCACAGATGGGTTGGAATCAAGCCCCTTGGCAGGCCAGTTAGGCCCTTCCATGCTTTATCACCCAGGCAAGATCTTTTATCTCACCAGTCTACTCAGGGCCTTACGTGACTAACCCTCTGACATCGTTGTAACCATCCTCCCTGGAACAAACTGCTTCGTGTTTCATTTCTGAGGACCCACTAGACGTTTTGCTTCTGTCTTTATAAAATTATTATTCTTACTTATTTTTGAGACAGGGTCTCACTCTGTCAGGCTGGAGTGCAGTGGCATGATCATGGCACACTGCAGCCTCTATCTCCTAGGCTCAAGCAATCCTCCCACCTCAGCCTCTCAAGTAGCTGAGACTACCGGTGCACACGGTCATGCCTGACTGATTTGTTTTTTTTTTAATTTTAAGCAGAGACAAGGTCTCGATATGTTGCTCAGGCTGGTCTCAAATTCCTGAGCTCCAGCAATCCTACTTACCTCAGCTTCCCAAAGTGCTGTAATTGCAGGTGTGAGCCACCACACCCACACTTCTTTTTATGCAGTCTTCCCTTGCTTGGAATGCCCCCCTAAATTTTGTCTAGCTTTGTCTCCACTTAAGTATCACATTTTCTGTTGTTTTTTTAAAATTCCTTCAGCAACTTTCCCACCCTACTCTTCCTTAGATATTCCTTGTTTATATAGCACCAATTACCCTCCATTGCAATTCTAACCACTGTTATTATTCATCTTGTTTTTTTCTCAATGACTAGCAGAGTGCCTGGCACATGCTATGGTTGAGTAATCAGTTATATCATAATGGGTGGTTTGGAATTAACTTGTTACAAGAAATATGCATTGAACTACAAGAAATTCCTAAAATAGTGCTCTAATCCAAAGGCCTGGATTTGCTGTCACTATGGTAAGACTGGGAAACATGTTACCTCTGGCAACAGTTTGGATGCTTATGAAATTTCTTAAAGGCTAAAGACTGTCAAAGAAATCCATTTCTCTTACCATCCTACCTCTTACCTTGGATTTGCTAGAAATCCAATACCAGAGGCCAGCATTAACTAAATATTTAACACATGCATTTTGTCAACCATGGCTAATACCTATAGAACTTCTAATGCTCTACCTTGAAGCTGATGGTTCTAGGTCCTTCTGAAAGGCCAAGCATTGTGCTAGGGCAGCAGGTCCACTCACCAGCTCTATTCTGTGCACTATTTAACGCAAGGCACATTGCCTGGGATTAACTAGAATCATGTAAAGACACATGGAGTGGCACCTAGGGGCTGGGAAGCCTAAAGAGGAGTTAGACCGTCAGTTTAATCCTCAAAAACAGTTTGAACATATTTGGTTTGAATAATTGCTTTCAATAGGCAGCATTTCTCATTTGACTATGGAGTACTTTCCTCATGGTATGGGTATTGACATAACAAAGATTTGGCTAAAAAAAATGGCCTTATTACTCTGATCAGTTATTGACCTACTTTCCCATTCCCTCAAACCTACCCAAAAAGAGCTAGTTTTTTCACTTGAATAAATTTGTCATGGGAAATGTGAAGAAACAATTTTTATCAAATACTTTAATGAAGGAAAAAGAATTTTTCTGACCCCCCTTTTGTGTTAACAATGCTGTGTTGGTTTGAGATCACCAAATCTATTCCTAACACTGACAGGCAGCATGAGGTTTAACCATCTGATATGTGAAGTAGAAGGGTCATTTTAATTTTAAACCAACTGTCTTTACCAAACTCCAGGAGGATAGAAATCATATCTGTTAAACTGTTTTGTTTACAGTAACCACAATGCTATGGGAAAATGGAACATTAAACATTTATTTTAGAGATTATATCTTGTTTTCATTTAGGAGTGTAAGAGCAAAAAAATATTGTTTTAAGATACCTAAGTTGCTACTGTCTTTATAATAGTCACTATCTTTATATCAGTTCTAAATATGAAAAATTAAAAATCAAATTATATTTACTTATATTGCCCATGAAGTGTTCTCTATTGCCTCCAGAAAGCAGAGCCTTGTGATCTTATCTGTCAACACAGGAAAATAATACAGGTATAAATCCCAAGTCCCAACAGTCAAGGGGTTGCTTAGATCTTGTTCTTGTTATTCACCTTGGAAAATTGATGTCTAATATAAAAACAGACACGTTCCTCAAATAATTTTTTATCAGTCTCACAATTTAGAAGATATTTTCAAGGCAATTTTCAGTCCAACCTTTTGATACAAAAAACTATTCCAAACCCATTCCCTGCCCATGCAGTGAAAGTATGTGGCCACCATTTCAGCCTGAACTGGAAGTATCACTTTAAATCTAATCCATTCTTTGTCATTGAAATAGTTGTGTAAAGCTCTTTTTCTTTCTCCTCATCTGCTAAATGAGATCATCTTCACCCACTTAAGACATCTTGATGAAGTGTTATGGCTTTTAAGGAAATTTAAATATAGGAAATATATTTTTAAGAACACTCTGAGTATGATTTTATGTTTTCTACCTAGAGATGTAAAATGATTTTTAATTTTAGATTTGTGTTTTTTTCCAAATAATATTCATTTCCTAAAATAACATTTGCTGGCTAGGGCACTGAGGTTATGAGTGATTTAGTCCCTTTGAATTCTAAACTCTGTATAATATTTCGAGATATTTAATTAAATGAATTTTAAAAAGGTAAAGGAACAAATTATACACGCGTGTATATATGAGAGACTCTTTTTCTACATCAGGCTTTGTAATCGATAATATATATTTGTTCTATAAGATATAAGCAATAATGAGTAAGAAGTGGAGAAGACCAACAAAAAGATGACTAATATATAGTGTGGTAAGTACGACAGAATCATGTGAACAGAGGGATATGCTCTACGAGAAGAAAGAAAAGTCTAAATGATATTGCAGATTTCAGATGGACTGTTCCTTTGTTTAGGATTTCCTACAATTCTACCTTCAACAGCATTGTGATTAAAAAAGCTTATTTCTCTCATGGGGGGGGAAATATTTTCCTCCAAAGGAGAGCCAAACTGACTTCCATATGTACATAATTCCTAGGAATAAATCTCAAGAAAACATTCTCAACAATGCATATTTTGTCCCCAAATAAGCACAGCTGTTTAGTATTAGTCTTTCAGTTTATGCTCATCTTTTTCTAGCCTCTTTATAGACAAGGCACTGCAGTTGCACCACCAGAATATAAGTTTCAGCTGTATCTGTGTTCCCATCTACTGTTCTGTTACTAAGCTTCAAAGAGAGGTCTAATTTAAGACCTACGGTGTGCTCAAACCTGTAGTTTCAGATAAGGATTCTCCCTCTCATATAATGCATTTTAAAATGAGAGCAAAAAGCCCACATCCGTGTTGGATTTCCACTGTTTAGCTTTGAGTATTCTTGAAGCCTTAAATTGAAGAAAGAGTACAGGGTTTGTGAGCTACAGTAATTAGTGCTGGTGGCAGTAAGGCTTGTAGCAGTGTTGATGAAAAGAAACCATAATTCCTTTTAAACTCCTTGGGGTCTCCTTTCTGAAAGGAAGACTTGCAATGTTTCTTTTTAAAGCTTGGATCAAATAACTTAAGCAGACGCTGTGACAATACCATTTGCAGGAAACAAACCTATGGTATGACTCATTCACCCACCAAAATGACACTCTATACACCTACTCGTTCCTTGCCTTTGCTTTCTGAGTCCTCTGAGTCAAAGCATTTGAAAATCAGTCTGCATGTCAAAGCCCCATGAAAATTTACTTGCTGACATCTTTTCTGCTCATCCTGGTCCACTTTACCTTCTCCAGCATAGGCAGAGTTATGAACAATGTAGTGATTATTCATTAATAAGGTCTACATGTAACAGAGAACTCATTTTCCTTTCTAAGTTAATATAGGTAATGTGACTTGCTTTGCCATGCTTCATTACTCTGTTCCCTAAAGGCTGAGAAAAGATTCTTTTACCCTCAGAATTTTACTAATCTTCCAGTTTATCTCAACTCTCCTCCCTGAGAGCATCTGCCAATGAAGAGACAAACTAGCAGACCAAGGTCAGCACATTGTCCTTTGCAGCTTTTACCATATAATACACATCAACTAATTTCATTTGCCTTCGAGAATATTGGGGAAAATTCTGAATCAAATGGTGGTAAATTACTTTTAAAAATTAAATTTGGTACTCATGTCATATCCAAATACCACTGCAAATAAATATACTGCCTGGCACATAGTAGGTTTGTCAAATTAATGCTGGAACAAATTGTGGAGCTCATGTCTGGGATTAGGTTGTGCATTCTTTTATTCCAAAAAAATTGTATTGATCATCTGTGGGCAGACAGAGAGGCACTGTGCTGTGCACTGTGACCTTGAGTTCATCATCCTGCCTCTAGACTGGAGAGTGGTTTTGATCATTTTATTAATAGATGGATGGAAATTTATATTAGACATACCTCATCTTACACAGTATGTCTGATTCTAAAGAGTATTAAATGCCCTTTATTTTATAAATCTAGACACATTTTAATCAGAAAGAAACCAGCTACCTAAAATTATACTAGAACTAGGTTAATTCAATAGATCCCATTATATACGAGGAGACTTGGACCAAATATTTAACTTACCTAGGTGAAAAGGATAGTTACAAATTCAGGATAAAAATAGCTGTTCTCTTTCCTCCATATTAGGCTATCTCTGTAAACCCTTTCTTCTTATTAATAGTTTTTTTAATTAATCTAGCAACTTCCCATATTTGTCATCTATTATCTTAGGATGTTAGTATAATTGTAGGTTTTCACTGGTTTTGTTGGCTTGAATTGGGGTTATATCTGCTTTTCCATAAACTTCTGTGCATTCTCTCCTAGAAAAATATCCTAGATTTTAACTGTTATCATCAGGAGGTTTTTCTTTGTACATTACTTCATTCTGAACACATTTTACCGTGTCTTTCAGCAGAGGTGAAAACTAATAGGAAGCCATAATTTATTGAATGAAAACAGTTCATTTATTTGAGGACAATTAACTAACCCCTTTTTAGTATTCTATTTTTTCCAGTTAATTTATCTCAATTACCTTGCTTCTATATGAGATAACTTGTTGATATATTTTTGACCCAGAGTGAATGCTTATTAAAATAGGATTAATATATCAGCATTTTTTCTCTTTACCAAATATTTCCAAGATATTTTATTCATGAATATCAACAAGAAATGAGAAAAATAGGACATTCATTGAGTGTCTATTATGTATCAGCAACGTTTTAGTTATTTAGTCGTATCTAACCCTCACTGTATCACTGTGAAAATGGCTTCGGGAATGTTTAAATTTTCAAACACGAGAACACTGAAGCCCAGGAAGGTAGAATAACTTGCCCAATGTCACACAGTTAATGAGAGGTGAGGACAAGATACAAATCCAAGTCTGCCAATAACAAAGCCTATTCTCTAACACAACACTCTGATTCATAGACAAATGAGAAAAATAAGCCTCCTCTAAGGATGAGATTTGGAGTCTGGGAAGGTTAAATGACATATTTCAAAGGGCCACTTGCAAGCCTTCCTTGGAGCACCAGGTCCCATTCCTGAGTTCTGGACTCCGAGTCTGCCCAGAAAGTATCCTTAAAGCCCAATTTTCCCCATCTGTGCCTGAGAGCTGGAGCACTCAGGAGAGGTTCCAGATTGACATCTGGCAATTTAAAGTTCCCCTAGAGTTATATAGAATGAGAATCTGGCTTATATTTTCTTTTCCCTACATAGCAGCTCATAATGACTCGTCTGTCGCTGGCTGTTAAAGTGGTTGGCAGGCCTGGTGTATGCAAGAAGCCGGGGTAACAGAGCCAGGATGTCTCAGTTGGTTAAGGGCGAGAGTGGAGGGCCCAAGCATAGTCTCTGATTCCAGCTTTTGCTTTGGGCAGTCACTTAACGTCTCTCTGCCCAGTCCTCCCATCTGTAAAATGGAAAGAGGAATACTGATGAACCTCTCAAAGAAGCTGTGAGGCAGAACCCATCCATGATTAACACAGTCTTTTGGATACAGAAAGGGCAGTGGAAAAGTTTAAAATCACTTCAGTATGGGATCATTTGATATAAATGTGTTTAAAATTACTATTTGGAAATCCTTGTGCAACAAACCTTTAATTTGGCATGGGCTGTTAGATGTAGCCAGTCTTTTAGGAACTACTGCAGCAATAACTGCCCTGTGGAAATTGTGTAGGAAAATAATAGAAATACATCAAACAAGAATGTGCATTAGATACTCCATTCCCCAGCCCCTCAGCAGGCTTCTGGAGGTCATACTCTATGTGTTCTTCGTTTGTTCTTCATGTTTCACTTGCCCCGTAGTACCTACTTCAGGGCCTTGCACCAAGGAAACCATCGGCTGAGAGTCATTCTTCATGGCATGGTTCAAGGCCACGAGAAGCCATACTGAATGGTCCTGGGACTTTAATTTTTAGACAGAATGGCTAATGGCCTTGATTTGCCTTGTGTCACTTTGATAGATTTTCTAAGTGCCAAATTGTTAAGAGATTCCATATTTCTAGTTTCCAATTTCTCTGGGCTCTCTGAATATGCAGTTGCACAGGTGTATGGCTTGGGCACACACCCAATATAGCTTTACTTTACCCTCGAACTCATTAGAAAGTAGCCAACTACACTTGTTTAGGCCCGGGTGAGTCCTCTTTTACATCTTTATTTTTCTCATCCATATGAGGAATAAGACTTGCTATTGGCAAGATGTGGTTTATATACTGTGACTGCACTTTGGACAGTATTTCTTTTTATTGTCTTATGAGGGAAAGATAAAAATAAAGGCTGTTTATTGGACTTTACTGTTTCCTGGCCCTGCCAAATTGTGATGCAGTACCATGCTACTGCAGAGGGAGTGCTTGTACCTACAGCACTGATATCAGTTGGAAACTATCAATACTCAGTCCAACCTAGAATTTCAGAATCAGAATTCTTATTCCAATAAGATCTCCAGGTTATTTGTGTACACATTAGGAGTAAGAGGCACTGGGCTAGGATAGGGGCTTTAGAATAATTAGGAAAGGTTAAAAACCCAAGTGTCTTTGGAGTTAGCAGTGGTATTGAGTTCTATAACTATCATTGTGGCATAGTCTTATATGAAAAAAATTAATTAATGAAGCATAAAGACTGAGTCTTCCTTCCTGTGCAGCTATGAAGATCTCCCCTCCAGAGTGTCTGTTTCTGCTTTGATACTTGGTTTCTCCTTCCATATCTGATGCTACTTCTGCCCTCTTTTCTAGGTAAATCAGAAGCCAGAGTATCTCCTTAGCCTCCAATACACTCTTCTGCCTTACCTTCATTGAACTGACAATTCTCTGAAGAGCTCAGACTAGTTTTCCTTGCAGATAACTTTGAGTCCTTTAGACTTGTCACAGGAAGAGAGAGAAAGAAGCAGTGCAACTCCCTAACTAGCTTACTTTGGCTCCTGGATGCCAAGGCAGATGTTACAAATGACACGACATCTCTGCTCAGGGCCTCAGTGTGGAAATTACTCAGCAGAGCAGACATGGGCCTTTCTGTTTTACTGCCAGTTATGAGCTTGTGAATAGCACAGCACACTGCTCTGATTAGTGGACGTTTTCACTCCCTCCTCATAATCACAGGACTGGAGCGGAATGATAAGGAGAGCTTCCATGATAGAGTTGGTGATGTGGGGCAGCTCTCTTTCTTCTCCTTTGTTGTGCTTCTCTTAATGCACACAACCCTTTGAAGTCTGATTCTTTATTTTTGCCCAACTCACCTGAGCCATCAGCAGCCCCTCATTTCCAATATAGTTCCCTTATCACTGTCCTGATTGAGGCTTGAAAGCACCCGTGGGAGCGCTTCAATGTTAGCGCACAGCTGGTGGGTTGTACAATTCCCTGCTGCCTACCAGGAAATGTTGATTCTCCTATTGTACTGCAATGAATAATCACCTTAATTTTTATTAGAGGTTTATCTTCAGACCTAGCCTAACTTTTCTGAAAAGTCCAAGGGAATTGGGCAGTTGATTAAGAGTCCAGTTAGTATTACTAAGGGATTTCTTCACGGGGGGCAGGGGCGGGGGGCTCATACAAGACTTCAATTCTATGCTTTTCTTTTTTGAGTATGCATGCAAGGGCTGATGAGTGAGCAACAGAGGATGTCTGAACTGGAGCTCATAGTGCTCAGGTGGGTATGACTCATTTTCTTTGCATCCTAGTGGCATAGAACTCTGACTCTCATCTTCCTTTGACTTACTGAAGGGCATAGAAGAAAAACAAGTGGCAAGTGGCTGCATTTAGGTTCTGATAAGAGGGTAAAGATGCTGTTTGGTAATGGAAAATTTACCCAGTCTGTGTAAGGAGGTATTGAGTTACCTCTTACATAGAATCAGACTATTTTCCTTATGATAATAAACATATATGTAATCTTAAACATCTATGGATCAAAAGCCTGCTATTTCCATGTATAAATCTTTCTAAAAGCAAAAACAGTACTTGGTTGTTTACATAGATGAAATTTACTTTAAACGAGAGAAGAAAATTGCTTCATCTTAAATTGTTAACTGTGATCAATTTGTAGTGGCTATTTGGAGTCCTGTGTTGAAAAGAATATTGAAGCAATATTCTTTGGGCTCCATGGAAGAGAATACCATGCTAAATTGCAAGGAAGGTAGTGGCAGCATTTCTACTACATGCTTTCTTTATACCATTCATACATATTCCACTTACTATTCAAATAGTAATAGTATTTGTCCTTCCACCAGCAACAAATTACCATTTGGAAGGAAAAATATCTTCAACTGCTGATAGAGAGTTAGCTCTGATTTACTCATAGGTGCTTTCTTATTTCAGAATACAGGGTTTACTGAATAAAACAAGGCATCTTGCCTGAATAAATGCTACCAGCCTGTCTTAAATATACCATACAGTTCATATAGATTAGGACATGCCTAGTATTCAGAATTCTATGTACTTTCTTTTGTTCTGTTTCAATATTTCTCTGGATTTGGTGTCAGAGGGTTTAGCCTAACACTCTGGCTAAAACACAATTTAAGATCTGTATGACCTTGGGTGAGTTCCTCAACTTTTTTGAGCTTTGATTTCTTACTTTGAAGGTGGATGGAAAAGATATAAAACAAGATATGTTAATATAGTCACAGTAGAAGTTACTAGAAGTTACTGGAGTTGTAAAATAGGAAAGGGGGAAAACAGGATGGTGTTAGGGGCACAGACAACGTTAGTTAAATCTAAATCTTAATAGTCTCCTTATGAAAGCGAAACACTAAAACACCAAAAATATAAGGAAAAGCAAAGTATTTTAGCTGTAGAATGAGTGTTAAATATTTGAAAAGAATATAACCATTTACGTGTGGGCTAGGCCCCTCTGATGATGGTAACAGATGTCCATAAACAGATTAGTCTCTAGATTGCCTGGAGTCTCGTAGAGTTTCTGAGATACTGTGTCTTTTCTTCGAGTGTGCAGTGGCAAAGCCTCTTCTCCAGTTTATATTGAACAGACACATAAATGTGTCTATCTTTTACATGGCTGAATAAGTTGGGAGTCACTGTTGGTAAATTTCATTGTAAAAGATCATCTGTGAACAAGGCAGCTAAGGCTAAAGGAAGAGATTCGGTTACGTTTACTTGACCAAACTAAGAAAAGATAAAATACAAAGTACAGAAATGGATGTTTATAAAATGGACATGAAATACATTAAGGTAATTAACACCTATGTATAAATGGGACACGTTCTTAGTATTTATTCATGCAAACAACATAACCTTAATAACTTTCCAAACACTCTTTCTTCTGGTGGCTTACCTCAGATGTCCCGGGTTTCAGTCCCTGGGCAGTGCCTCTTCCCCATGCACGCCTACCTTACTTCCAGGAAAAGGTCCGAAGGACAGTTCTGGTTTTGCCACCAACAATTTCGTGATCTTGTGCAACTTTCTTGACTTCTCTGTACCTCACATTCCTCACTTGTGAAATGGAGACAATAATAGTATATAACTCAGAGTTCTAGTGAGGATTCAAGAAAATGTAAAACTAAAAAAAAAGATGTGGCACAAATAATGTCGGCTGCTATCTTTTTTCTGAGGGGAGGCAATATGCATTACCTTAAATATTTGTCTTTTCTATTTTGTATTTATTTTTAATTATTTTTAAAAATTTATACATAACAGATGAACATATTTTGGTGATAATTTGATGCATTCATATTGTAAAGCTCAAATTATGGTAATTGGGACGTTCATCACCTTAAATATTTATCTCTTCTTTATGCTAGGAACATTTGACTTATTCTCTTCTAGCTGTTTTGAAATGTACAATTGGTTATTGTTAACTATAATCACCCACCTGATCTATTGATCACTAGATTTTTTGTCTTTTGTCTAACTTGCTGCTGTCTTAATCATTAACATTGCCATTAACCTCAGCACCTCCATAGATAAACACTGGCCTGATAGTGTAGATCAGAGGTCCTCAGAGTATGGTCTGCAGATCCACGGGTATCTCCAAGGCCATTTCGGGTCTGTGAGGTCAAGACTATTCCCATAATAATACTAAGATATTATTTGCTTTTTTAACACTGTTCATTTTGCACAGGTGATGCAAAAGCTGTGATGGGAAGAGCTGCAGTAACCTTAATAGTAGACCAACACAGTGCCACCAAATATATACTAGCAGTTACAATCTTCACCATCACACACTCAGAGTTGAAAAAAAAATCAGTATTTCTTAAGAATCCCATTGAATGAATTAGTTAAAATGATTAATTTTATTAAATCTCAACCCGAGTAAACATCTGTTGAGTATCTGTTATAAAATAGAAATATGCACAATGTACACTTGCTGCGTACTAATGCATGTGTGTAGTTGAGTTGCAAGCTGAACTAGCCATCATTTTCACAGAGGAACGTTTTCCTTTCTTTAACTACAAAGAACAACTCACAAATTGTGGTTACTGGACTTGTATATTTGGCCATCATTTTCTAAAATGAGCTGAATTTGACACTTCAAGGAAAACAATTACAGAATTTGTTGTAAGCTATGAAGTTTAAGCTTTCAAACAATAATTACAATTGTGGAAAAATTTTATTCACTATCATGATCTTGGTAGTGTCCCGGTGTATTAACACTTCTCTAATTACATCAGCAATGAAGTTAATATATGTGATATGATTGACGTCTAACAAAATGTATCAACATTTAGCTCTGTATAACTTTAAAAAGAAGATTTTGCAAGTAATAAATGTTTACCATTACAAAATTATGAATTAGTGCAAGATAGGCCAATAGATTTTTTTTAATTTTATTATTATTATACTTTAAGTTTTAGGGTACATGTGCACAATGTGCAGGTTAGTTACATATGTATACATGTGCCATGTTGGTGTGCTGCACCCATTAACTCATCATTTAGCATTAGGTATATCTCCTAATACTATCCCTCCCCACTCCCGCCACCTGCCACCCCACAACAGTCTCTGGTGTGTGATGTTCCCCTTCCTGTGTCCATGTGTTCTCATTGTTCAATTCCCACCTATGAGTGAGAACATGCAGTGTTTGGTTTTATTGTCCTTGTGATAGTTTGCTCAGAATGATGGTTTCCAGCTTCATCTGTGTCCCTACAAAGGACATGAACTCATCATTTTTTATGGCTGCATAGTATTCCATGGTGTATATATGCCACATTTTCTTAATCCAGTCTATCATTGTTGGACATTTGGGTTGGTTCCAAGTCTTTGCTATTCTGAATAGTGCCGCAGTAAACGTACATGTGCATGTGTCTTCATAGCAGCATGATTTATAGTGCTTTGGGTATATACCCAGTAATGGGATGGCTGGGTCAAATGGTATTTCTAGTTCTAGATCCCTGAGGAATCGCCACACTGACTTCCACAAGGGTTGAACTAGTTTACAGTCCCACCAACAGTGTAAAAGTGCTCCTATTTCTCCACATCCTCTCCAGCACCTGTTGTTTCCTGACTTTTTAATGATTGCCATTCTAACTGGTGTGGGATGGTATTTCACTGTGGTTTCGATTTGCATTTCTCTGATGGCCAGGGATGATGAGCATTTTTTCATGTGTTTTTTGGCTGCATAAATGTCTTCTTTTGAGAAGTGTCTGTTCATATCCTTCGCCCACTTTTTGATAGGGTTGTTTTTTTCTTGTAAATTTGTTTGAGTTCATTGTAGATTCTGGATATTAGCCCTTTGTCAGATGAGTAGGTTGCAAAAATTTTCTCCCATTCTGTAGGTTGCCTGTTCACTCTGATGGTAGTTTCTTTTGCTGTGCAGAAGCTCTTTAGTTTAATTAGATCCCATTTGTCAATTTTGGCTTTTGTGGCCATTGCTTTTGGTGTTTTAGACATGAAGTCCTTGCCCATGCCTATGTCCTGAATGGTATTGCCTAGGTTTTCTTCTAGGGTTTTTATGGTTTTAGATCTAACATGTAAGTCTTTAATCCATCTTGAATTAATTTTTGTATAAGGTGTAAGGAAGGGATCCAGTTTCAGCTTTCTACATATGGCTAGCCAGTTTTCCCAGCACCATTTATTAAATAGGGAATCCTTTCCCCATTTCCTGTTTTTGTCAGGTTTATCAAAGATCAGATGGTTGTAGATATGCGGCATTATTTCGGAGGGCTCTGTTCTGTTCCTTTGGTCTATATCTCTGTTCTGGTACCAGTACCATGCTGTTTTGGTTACTGTAGCCTTGTGGTATAGTTTGAAGTCAGGTAGCATGATGCCTCCAGCTTTGTTCTTTTGGCTTAGGATTCACTTGGTGATGTGGGCTCTTTTGTGGTTCCATATGAACTTTAAAGTAGTTTTTTCCAATTCTGTGAAGAAAGTCATTGGTAGCTTGATGGGGATGGCATTCAATCTATAAATTACTTTGGGCAGTATGGCCATTTTCACAATATTGATTCTTCCTACCCATGAGCATGGAATGTTCTTCCATTTGTTTGTGTCCTCTTTTATTTCATTGAGCAGTGGTTTGTAGTTCTCCTTCAAGAGGTCCTTCACATCCCTTGTAAGCTGGATTCCTAGGTATTTTATTCTCTTTGAAGCACTTGTGAATGGGAGTTCACTCATGATTTGGCTCTTTGTCTGTTATTGGTGTATAAGAATGCTTGTGATTTTTGCACATTGATTTTGTATCCTGAGACTTTGCTGAAGTTGCTTATCAGCTTAAGGAGATTTTGAGCTGAGACAATGGGGTTTTCTAGATAAACAATCATGTCATCTGCAAACAGGGACAATTTGACTTCCTCTTTTCCTAATTGAATGCTTTTATTTCCTTCTGCTGTCTGATTGCCCTGGCCAGAACTTCCAACACTATGTTTGGAACTATGTGCCAGTTTTCAAAGGGAATGCTTCCAGTTTTTTTCCATTCAGTATGATATTGGCTGTGGGTTTGTCATAGATAGCTCTTATTATTTTGAGATACATCCCATCAATACCTAATTTACTGAGAGTTTTTAGCATGAAGGGTTGCTGAATTTTGTCAAAGGCCTTTTCTGTGTCTATTGAGATAATCATGTGGTTTTTGTCTTTGGTTCTGTTTATATGCTGGATTACATTTATTGATTTGCGTATATTGAACCAGCCTTGCATCCCCGGGATGAAGCCCACTTGATCATGGTGGATAAGCTTTTTGATGTGCTGCTGGATTCGGTTTGCCTGTATTTTATTGAGGATTTTTGCATCAATGTTCATCAAGGATATTGGTCTAAAATTCTCTTTTTGCGTTGTGTCTCTGCCAGGCTTTTGTATCAGGATGATGCTGGCTTCATAAAATGAGTTAGGGAGGAGTCCCTCTTTTTCTATTGGTTGGAATAGTTTCAGAAGGAATGGTACCACCTCCTCCTTGTACCTCTGGTAGAATTCGGCTGTGAATCCATCTGGTCCTTGACGTTTTTTGGTTGGTAAGCTATTAATTATTGCCTCAATTTCAGATCCTGTTATTGGTCTATTCAGAGATTCAACTTCTTCCTGGTTTAGTCTTGGGAGGGTGTATGTGTCGAGGAATTTATCCATTTCTTCTAGATTTTCTAATGTATTTATGTAGAGGTGTTTACAGTAGTCTCTGATGGTAGTTTGTATTTATGTGGGATTGGTGGTGATATCCCCTTTGTCATTTTTTATTGCATCTATTTGATTCTTCTGTCTTTTCTTCTTTATTAGTCTTGCTAGCAGTCTATCAATTTTGTTGATCTTTTCAAAAAACCAACTCCTGGATTCATTGATTTTTTGCAGGGTTTTTTGTGTCTCTATTTCCTTCAGTTCTGCTCTGATTTTAGTTATTTCTTGCCTTCTGCTAGCTTTTGAATGTGTTTGCTCTTGCTTCTCTAGTTCTTTTAATTGTGATGTTAGGGTGTCAATTTTAGATCTTTCCTGCTCTCTCTTGTGGATATTTAGTGCTATAAATTTCCCTCTACACACTGCTTTGAATGTGTCCCAGAGATTCTGGTATGTTGTGTCTTTGTTCTCACTGGTTTCAAAGAACATCTTTATTTCTGCTTTCTTTTCATTATTTACCCAGTAGTCATTCAGGAGCAGGTTGTTCAGTTTCCATGTAGTTGAGTGGTTTTGAATGAGTTTCTTAATCCTGAGTTCTAGTTTGATTGCACTGTGGTCTGAGAGACAGTTTGTTATAATTTTGTTGTTTTACATTTGCTAAGGAGTGCTTTACTTCCAACTATGTGGTCGATTTTGGAATAGGTGTGGTGTGGTGCTGAAAAGAATGTATATTCTGTTGATTTGGGATGGAGAGTTCTGTAGATGTCTATTAGGTCCACTTGGTGCAGAGCTGAGTTCAATTCCTGGATATGCTTGTTAACTTTCTGTCTCGTTGATCTGTTTAATGTTGACAGTGGGCTGTTAAAGTCTCCCATTATTATTGTGTGGGAGTCTAAGTCTCTTTGTAGGTCACTAAGGACTTGCTCTATGAATCTGGGTGCTCGTGAATTGGGTACATATATATTTAGGTTAGGTCTTCTTGTTGAATTGATCCCTTTACCATTATGTAATGGCCTTCTTTGTCTCTTTTGATCTTTGTTGGTTTAAAGTCTGTTTTATCAGAGATGAGGATTGCAACCCCTGCCTTTTTCTGTTTTCCATTTGCTTGGTAGATCTTCCTCCATCCCTTTATTTTGAGCCTATGTGTGTCTCTGCATGTGAGATGGGTTTCCTGAATACAGCATACTGATGGGTCTTGAATCTTTATCCAATTTGCCAGTCTGTGTCTTTTAATTGCAGCATTTAGCCCATTTACATTTAAGGTTAATATTGTTGTGTGTGAATTTGATCCTGTCATTATGATGTTAGCTGGTTATTTTGCTCATTTGTTGATGCAGTTTCTTCCTAGCCTTGATGGTCTTTACAATTTGTTTTTGCAGTGGCAGGCCTGGTGGTGACAAAATCTCTCAACATTTGCTTGTCTGTGAAGTATTTTATTTCTCCTTCACTTATGAAGCTTAGTTTGGCTGGATATGAAATTCTGGGTTGAAAATTGTTTAAGAATGTTGAATATTGGCCCCCCACTCTTTTCTGGCTTGCTTGTAGAGTTTCTGCTGAGAGATCAGCTGTTAGTCTGATGGGCTTCCCTTTGAGGGTAACCCGACCTTTGTCTCTGGCTGCCCTTAACATTTTTTCCTTCATTTCAACTTTGGTGAATCTGACAATTATGTGTGTTGGAGTTGCTCTTCTTGAGGAGTATCTTTGTGGTGTTCTCTGTATTTCCTGAATTTGAATGTTGGCCTGCCTTGCTAGATTGGGGAAGTTCTCCTGGATAATATCCTGCAGAGTGTTTTCCAACTTGGTTCCATTCTCCCCGTCACTTTCAGGTACACCAATCAGACGGAGATTTGGTCTTTTCACATAGTCCCATATTTCTTGGAGGCTTTGTTCATTTCTTTTTATTCTTTTTTCTCTAAACTTCTCTTCTCGCTTCATTTCATTCATTTCGTCTTCCATCGCTGATACTCTTTCTTCCAGTTGATCGCATCAGCTACTGAGGCTTGTGCATTCGTCATGTAGTTCTCGTGCCATGGTTTTCAGCTCCATCAGCTCCTTTAAGGACTTCTCTGGGTTGGTTATTCTAGTTAGCCATTTGTCTAATTTTTTTTTCAAGGTTTTTAACTTCTTTGCCATTGTTTCGAAGTTCCTCCTTTAGCCTGGAGTAGTTTGATCTTCTGAAGCCTTCTTCTCTCAACTTGTCAAAGTCATTCTCCGTCCAGCTTTGTTCCGTTGCTGGTGAGGAGCTGCGTTCCTTTGGAGGAGGAGAGGTGCTCTGATTTTTAGGGTTTCCAGTTTTTCTGCTCTGTTTTTTCCCCATCTTTGTGGTTTTATCTACCTTTGGTCTTTGATGATGGTGATGTACAGATGGGGTTTTCGTGTGGATGTCCTTTCTGTTTGTTAGTTTTCCTTCTAACAGTCAGGACCCTCAGCTGCAGGTCTGTTGGAGTTTGCTGGAGGTGCACTCCAGACCCTGTTTGCCTGGGAATCAGCAGTGGTGGCTGCAGAACAGTGGATATTGGTGAACCGCAAATGCTGCTGCCTGATCGTTCCTCTGAAAGTTTTGTCTCAGAGGAGTACCTGGTCGTGTGAGGTATCAGTCCGCCCCCAGAGTTAGGCTACTCGGGGGTCATGGACCCACTTGAAGAGGCAGTCTGCCCGTTCTCAGATCTCCAGCTGCATGCTGGGAGAACCACTACTCTCTTCAAAGCTGTCAGACAGGGACATTTAAGTCTGCAGAGGTTACACTGCCTTTTGTTTGTCTGTGCCCTGCCCCCAGAGGTGGAGCCTACAGAGGCAGGCAGGCCTCCTTGCGCTGTGGTGGGCTCCACCCAGTTGGAGCTTCCCGGCTGCTTTGTTTACCTACTCAATCCTCGGCAATGGCGGGCGCCCCTCCCCCAGTCTCGATGCCGCCTTGCAGTTTGATCTCAGACTGCTGTGCTAGCAATGAGGGAGGCTCCCTTGGCATAGGACCCTCTGAGCCAGGTGTGGGATATAATCTGGTTTGCCGTTTGTTAAGCCAGTTGGAAAAGCGCAGTATTATGGTGAGAGTGACCCGATTTTCCAGGTGCCGTCTGTCACCCCTTTCTTTGACTAGGAAAGGGAATTCCCTGACCCCTTGTGCTTCCCAGGTGAGGCTATGCCTTGCCCTGCTTCGGCTCACGCACAGTGCACTGCACCCACTGTCCTGCACCCACAGCCCAGCACTCCCCAGTGAGATGAACCTGGTACCTCAGTTGGAAATGCAGAAATCACCCGTCTTCTGCATGGCTCATGCTGGGAGCTGTAGACTGGAGCTGTTCCTATTCAGCCATCTTGGTTCCACCCTCCATAGGCCAATAGATTTTAAGGTAACAGAGAAGAAAATGTTTGTTTATATGGTTTCAGATTTCACGTGGTAACTAACCTTTAAGAAACTGCCACTTGTTGAGCTTTGGTATAGCATCAAAGAACAATGTCTACAAATATATGAAAAGGTTATTGAAATGATATTTTATTGTCCTATTACGTGTTTGTTTGAGGCTGGGTTTTCCTCATGTGGTTCAACAAAAACAACATATTTCATCAAATTGCATGTAGACATATATATGAGAATTCATAAGTTTCCTATGAAGCCAGACACAAAGATGTGCGAAATTGTAAAACAAGGTCTTCTTATCACCAATTTTTTTGGTGTAAAAATATTGTTTTTAGAACTCATTAATTTACTTAACAGTTTATTATAATCGTAAATGAATTAAGTAATTTTTGTATTCTCAGTGTTCATTTCCAATATAATAGTGATAGATATAACCCACATGAACAGAAGTTCATTGGTGTCCTCACTGATTTTTAAGAATAAAAAGGGATTCTGAGGCAAGAAGTTTGAGAACTATTGGGCTATATGATCTAGTTTAGTATTTCTCGAAATGTATTCTTCAACAAGCCTCATCATAAACATCTGGATTTCTTTTTATAAACTGAACTTTCCTAACCCAAGATCTACTGAATCAGAATCAATAGGTGGGGGCCAGTCCATTAAACCTGAATTGCAAATAAACCCTGCTGGTTCAATCTTATACATAATAAAATATTACAACTTACACTACAAATAAGAGACCTTCCATACTTTCTGAGATGTATAATTTAATGAGAATCACATCTCATTGTGAGTTCTTTTCCTTTAATAGTTGTAGTCTGCAACTCCATTTCCTTCTCATAGGTAAGTGGTAATTTTTATCCTATCATATCTGGCATCTGAAGCCCTGCATTTAAAAGCTAGGATCGAATCTTTTCTCCTTCACTCAAGTACACATGTATACCTTAAGCACATCCCACACATGTGTCCCTGTTTCTATGGATACCCTCAGAAGGAGACATCTTCTGTGAGAGGAAAAGGGAAGACCCAGAAGGATCTGGTAAGCAGTTTTTTATGATGAAGATTTCATTATGGATATGCTGACCAAATTATTGAAAATGCCCAGGGGATGAATTTAATCACTCAGAGTGAGAATATCTGGGTTTCTCTTTTTAAATTTTTTTCTTGTGGTAAAATACACAGAATGAAATTTACCACTTTAACCATTTACAAGTACACAGTCTTGTGACATTAAGTACATTCACATTGTTATGCAATTATCACCACCATCCATATCCAGAACGTTTTCATCCTCCCCATGGGTAAAACTCTGTACCCATTAAACAGTAATGGGTAGTAATGGGGTAGTAATGCTCCTACCCCAAGTCCTGGAACCACCTCTAAATTTCTTTTTTGGTCAACCATTCAGTCTGCAGGAGGGATGTTACAGGTGGTAGCTAGGATAATTGTGCTTCAGCATACCTGCATCAAAGTGTGTAAGCATAAAGACCATTCTTCCTTGACAGGTGCATTGTTATATCACCTTTAGAAGTGAAAATTTTAATAAAATCTCCTCGATACATACACTGGGTAGATAAAATGGAAGCTCCATATTTTCCATTGTTCAGATGCATTATGAATTATATATTTTAATGTATCAGTCCATTATATATTTTGTAGCCTTTGGCCAGGGATATTATGGTTTACTCTAGAAAGTTCTAGAATCATAATTATAAACTTTGTTTAGTAGGGATCTCAAAGACTAATTACCCATCTGATACTTAGATCTAGCAATGGAGAAACTCACTACCCACAGAAGCAGTACATTTAATCTTTGGACTGCCCAGATTGTGAAAATTGTGTATTACATAAAAATCTGGCTCATATATCTTCAAAACATCAGTCCTACTTTTATCACTAAGGAAACAGTGAAGACAACTATTGTGTTTTCCCTTGATCTTTTTTCTCTAGGCTAAACATCACTAGTTCTGTTAGATGTTCTCAAACTAAAGGATAGGTGTAATTCCTTTAGCACTCTGCTCATCTCCCTGGAATAAACTCATTTCCTACTCTCTTTTCCAGGAGATTCTATATCAAGAAGTGTAGGTGATTTTTAAGATCAGACAAGTGAGACTGTTAGAGAATGTCTGACCAGATAGATTACATCCAAACTAGCACCTTCTTTATTCAGAATCCCGTAATTATGTGAATGCAGCCTAAGGCCATGTTTGCTCCTTTATCAGATGTGATACATAGCAGATTCATATTGATGTTGTTGTTATAAAAATCTATAAAAATAATTTTCACACCTTTCCCAAGCTGTTCTTTCACAACTATGTTTAATTTTTTCTAACCTAAGATCAGGAATTTGCATTCTTACTAAATTTAATTTTGTTGGCTTTAGCCATCTTCCCAAGATGTTAATATCTTTTTGGAACCTCATCCTATTGTACAATATATATTTTATTCCTTATAGCATATACCGTCTGAAAATGTGGTAACCATTCTTTTGATTTTCTCATTGAAGTAACTGGCTAAATCTGTGAGGAGGGCAGGGCTACTGAAAGCGGAATCCTTTGACACCTTTTAGAAACTTTCCAAATTAGTAGGGACTTAGAAAATCTACATACTTATGATTCAATCAATTAGACTTCATTTTTTAAAATTTTATCTGTAAGCTATCATATATCCTCTTTCAAAAGACTTGATGAGGCCATTTGCTATCTCTGGGTTTTATTTACCCATAGCAATTTAATAGAAATTGAAAATGTATCACCTCTCAGGAGTAGGGTAACTATCTGTAAGATAAGGTCAATTAGATGTTGTGAGTTCCTTGGAGGAAAAGGGTTATATATATGTATGATTATTAAGAATAACACAATAATTTACTCTGAAGAGTTCTAATCCTTCTGTAACTATTCTCATTTACTGGGTAAATGACTACATAGAACCAGGAGACTAAGCTAATACAATTCTGAAACTCATATTGTGACCAGTAGATTTTGAACTTGAGTGTTTTTTTTTTTTCCTTTAAGATCAAGGGCTTTCCTTTTCTAGTAAAAAAAAGAAAGAAAGAAAGAAAGTGAAGAGCATCACTAGCTGTTCATGTTCTCATTAGTCCCTCACTTATCATTTATGCATGCATAGATCAGTTATTGCTAGTATTTCTTCATGGAGGGGAAAAACAATCCCAGACATTTTTATATGAGGGCCTGATTTTTAGGCTCAAGTGAATCATCTAGTTATAAACACCAGGAAAATGGGTCATATGGCAGAGAACCTGACAGACCCTTTAATGACTGGGACAGACCCTTTGTTTATTGGAGTGTGTTCTAGATTTGAAGGTCAAACTTCTCATGTATTTTTCTTGGTCCACTTAACTGTATTATCTAAACTTGATTAAAAATGACCTTACGATGGCAGTTATTTTCTTGAAACTATTAGGAAATACTGGCAAGCAACTGAGAATAGTAGGAAGGCAAGCACTTAATGGGTTGGACTATCATAAAGACTTTGAGTTGAAGAGTGTAGGGAGGTGACTTTGCTGTACAGAATATGAATCAATTACAAACACACTCTCTCCTTCCAGGTCTGGGAGCCCAGAAGCCCCTTCACACCAGACTAAGGATGCCAGGAAAAATCAATAAGCTATTGAATTGGGTTCTCTAGGGGAAAACAGTGTATTTTGTAATTTCAAAATAGCTCTTTTATTAGAGAGCTGAAGAGGGTATAGCAGACATTACATTTCTATAAAATATAAGCCTGGCAACATTCAGATCTGTTTTAAAATTAATAGAGCTTCAATCTTTTTTATTTTGGCAGTAAATTGAGTTGTGATGCCTGCTAACTCTGTCTTCATTCTGATTTAGTAAGCATTTATTAAGAACAGTTTTGTATTTCTCTAACTGCATCACCAAAGCTTCTTTCTGTCCCCTGGACACTAAATTAAGTATAAGAGGGATTGCAGCAAAGCTAAATAAGTAGATCCTTAATTTTCCCAAGCAACACACATAGAAACACACACACACAGACACACACACACACATCTATCTATCTATACATCTATCTAGCTATAAAGTTAGGTGTTGAGCATTGGAAGTGGAGAGAAGATGGTTTATGTGTAGGTTTAGTTATCAAAAATCCACAGCATATAGGCTGCAGCTTTTGAAATACATAAACTGTTTCTCCCTCTCCTGTTTCCATAGCAACAGAGTGCACAAAGCCTTAGTTTTTGCACATAGAGAAAAAATTGGGAATGGAGTCTGGAATTGTCTGGAACAAAAGAAGTACACAGAAAATGGAAAATGAAGCATCTGTAGTCTCGAGAGCCTCACATTTCTTCACCGCTCCTTGATGTTATTATTCAAAATATGTATTTGAAGGCATGTTGGGGTAGCTTTGAAGAGTTTGGTCAGGATCTGAAAGGTTAGGGCATCCGTGCCCACCTTTGACAAGCGAGAAGAGCCAGCACAAATAACTCACTGTCGTCTTTGTCTTGAGCAGTTGCATTATGACTTCCTCTTTTCAGGTATTCTTCATGATCTATTGTCCCTTTACCACACTGCAGGGTGATTATTAAAATCTTTGCATTTTCTTTTTTTTCCACCCATTTGATTACTTTAAAGAGCCAATGATAATGTCCTAAATTCAGTAAATGGAGGATGTGACATATTCTTTAAGCAAGAGGGTCACAAAGTGAGATATAATGATCAGCCAAGCAGCCAAAATCCAAAGCAGGGCTTCCCTGGTTGGGCAAGGGTTTAAAGGGCTGTATCAACCTTGTATGGATATATCTCATTTATTCCCATATAATCTACATGCATCTGTCTGGAGTTCTCTGTGTCCTTCATATTGATTCATAACAATTTCTCTGAGTTTGACTTAAATTTCTCTTCCCACAGGGCTAGATATATATGTGGAAAAATTTACCCAATGCAGTAAATATTTTACCAAACTATCCTTTTTGCAGATGCAAGAAAGTAAACTACAATTCAGTGTGGAATATCAGCTTTCTTTAAAACAAACCAGAACATTTTTTTTTTTTAATGGAGAACGTAAAACTAAATGACTCTCTTATAGGTAGCCCAGCAGACATTAAAAGGAAGTGAGCATTGCCAGTTCCTAACATCTCCTCACCAGTCTGGGAGCACTGAAAGTGGTGTAGTGGTGTACTTCATATGCCCCTTACTAATTAGTTGATGGCTATTTTGGTAGACAACAAATGTGCATCATATTCTCCCTCACCACCCCCTTAGTAGCCAAGAATAAATAATTGTTGCCCGTCCAGTTGGGGACATTTCCTGAAGCAGAGTCATCATGACCAGGTATTTGAATCGGTTTTGCTTGAGTACTCCTGGAGCAAGAAGTTAATTGCTGATCCTCTCTAGGGTAAGGATGCAGATAATACTGCATTCGGCAAGTTTAACGAATCTTTCTGTGGCTCTTGGCAGTTTGTACAGAATTCTTAAAGGGATTTTTCTAAATGCAGGACATGCCCTAAATATATAATGGCATGATAAACTGGATTAGCTCAGATGAAGCCATTACTGTCTATTCGTAAATAATAAAGCTTTTAAAGAAGCATAGGAATGAAACCATACTTAGCCAATAGACTACAATGGCTCCTAAGGGGCTTTTTGGTTTGATTGGGGAAATAATAAAACATGTTTTCCAAAGTTGCCAAAACATATTGACCCACTGGTCCATAAGGAAAATTACTAGGTTAAAAACAAACTTTTATTTAAAAATAAAAAAAATAAACCAAAATACAAATTCTACTTAACCAGCAGCCCTTAGAAAAGGAGCTTTAGAAATTTTCCACTTTTTAGTACTGGAGACATACTACTGTTTGGATAACATGGGTTTTTGCTAGAGATGAGAGTAACCTATAGTAGTCTGTCTTCAAATAGTGAAGGTCCTCCTCTGGTACTTCTGTCTGTTTCTCTTGACATAAGTTAATATGAACTGAGAGAGAACTTGTTTTCTTAGCCTCTTCCTTTTCAGTCCTTGAAATCTTGTTTTATCTCCACTACTAAAAGCAAGACCAAAGGACTCCTCCATGTGAGTCGAGCTGATCCCACAGACTAAGGACACACCTGACCCACATTCTTTGAGACACTTAGAAGAGGCGAAACTCAGGGGTCAGTTGTCCTGGTATTGTTGGTGTCTCACAAATCAATAGTGGTCCTATGGCAGTATCTATTTACCCTATGACAGGCTGTCAGAGACATGCCCCTGTGAGGAAGGAATACATCTATTAGGTTGGTGCAAAAGTAATCACGGTTTTTGCCATTACTTTTACACCAACCTAACAGAATTCTTTCATGTGGCCCAGATCCCACCCTCTCATGACTGACCCTGGTGACAGTCCTCTTGTTTCTGACTGTATGAATATCGTCTCTCTTCTCTTTAATCTTCAGTATTTAAAACCTCTTTTTCAGGTCCCTAAATCATGCCTTCTAAAATCATTTCTGGCTTTTCTATGCATTCTTTAGCAATTTTAAAATTGTTCACTTCCAAGGGCCTGTGTCATTCTCTCCTTGTCATCACATGCTCCTCTCATTCTTCTCTTTTCCCCCATTCTTTTTAACCTCTCTCACAGGCTCAGTGAAGTGGCTGAAAATTACTTGTGCTGAAAATCCAGAAGGTATTACTGCACTGTGGATTCATTTGCAGGCAGTTCAGCTGGAAAATCTGAAAATTGTGTTACTGTTTTTCTCTGATTCTTACCACTGGATATAGCATTCCTATAGGCTTTCTTAGCATTTTCTTCCCTTTCCCTATTCCTATTTCAGGAGCTTCTATGAAAGCATATCTCGAACCTCCTGGAAAAGTTAGCTGTTCCTAAAAGTCCCTCTTAGTTCCTTCTTGAAAGTTACACTAAAATTTACCAATGTGGTCAATTTGCCTCTGTATCTGCTTCTGGCTGAATGCCTTTAGGTAGGGCTATCTGTAATATGACCCATACAACATTCCCTCAACCTCCTAGAAATACAACCCCCTTTCCAATAAAAATCTTCATGGAAACCCAAATGTTGTAGCCTACACTGCGGAGACTGGGGAAGGCACTAGGAACACTATCTCCTTGGTCTCCTCATAGTCTCACCAGCAGTGCTCCTTAAACACCCACCTTAGGCCTAGGTCTTCTAGAACAATGTTTGAAAAGCATTTCTGTAAACTATAAGTGATCAGCATTAGTCCAGTATTAATTAAAGTTAGGATTACATAAATCAAATCCTATTATCAGCTACTTCCTAAATCACACCTGCTGCCATACTGCTCTTAGCAGTTCTGATCTTGGCCCTCCCACCATGCCTTGATGAGTGACATAAGACGGCTTCTACTGACCCACTTCCAGGTGATTATGTGGGTCCACAAAGAAGTCCCTCTCACAGCCATCATGAAACAGCAGCCACTGGTTGCCACATTTTCAGTTATCACATTTGTAGAACATTCAACAAATGATATATTAAAGACTTTAATGCTAAATATAGTTTTCAAATTGCCACTAGGAATTTATTATTTGGGGAAAAAGCTATCTTATCCAATTATAAAAATAGCCATAATTTCACCTTCTCACTAGATATTATCCACGATGGCACTCTTTCTAAACCCAGGGGACAGTCAGAGAAAGCGCAGGTAGTGAAAGAAAAAAATGTACAATAAAATCAAGATATCTATGGATACATTTATTTTCTGGCTTCAGAGTCTCATTTCTTTCCCTTGTTATTTGTATTGCTTAATTATCATACAGTGAAATTGACTTTTTGATGTATAGTGTTATGAACTTTAACACCCGTATACAGTCATGCAATCACCACCAGAATCAGGACGCAGAGCAATTCCATCATTCCAAATACTTCTTCTGTAATACATCTTTATTTTACCTTCATTTCTGAAACATAATTCTGGGTTTACAGTTGTTTTCTGTCAGTGTTTTAAGAATATTTGCCACTTTCTTCTCCATGATTTCTGGTGAGAAATTCATTGTCAGTTGAACATTGTTCCCCTATAAGTAATTGATTGTTTTTCTCTGGCTACATTCAAAATTAGTTTTTTTTTTTTTTCTGTCTTTAGTTTTCAAGAGTTTCATTATTATATTTCCATGAATTTCTTTGAGTTTACCCTGATTGGTATTTGATGAACTTTCCCAAACTGTATACTTACATCTTTAAACATAGTTTTCAGCCATTATATATATATGTATATATTTATTTATTTATTTAGTGCTACACTCTTCTTCCCTTCCTTCAAGACTCTGATGACACAAATATTAGACCTCTTGTACTGTCGCACAGGTCTTAAGGATCAACTCTTTTAAAAAACTCATTTACTCTGTGTTATTCATACTGGATAATTTATATTAGTCATTCAGGTTCACTCAAGTTGAGATTCAAATCTATCTCCAATCTACTGTTGAGCCCAACCAGCAAGATTTTTATTTTATTTCTTATATTTTCCATTCCATAATTTGTATTTGATGAGATGGAAATAGAAATTATTTCCTCTTTATTTGCTAGATTATTTTTCCATCCACTATTAGCGTGCTTTTTATTAGTTATTAGAGTATTTATGTAATGACTACTTCAAAGTATTTGTCAGATAATTCCAACACCTGTGTTTTCTTGGCATTGTTGATTGTTTGCCTTTTCTCATGAGAGTCAAGGTTTTCCTTGTTTTCTCATATCTTTAGCAATATTGTACACTGAACATTTTAAATATGAGAATGTCAACCTTAACCTTGTTTTATTTTAATATTAATATTTTTATTTCAGTAAGTGATTTACATGGTTAGGTTCATTCTGCAAGTCCCAACCAACTTCTGTGAGCTGTGGTTCCTATAGCAGTTATGTTTTCAAAGCCTTTGTGGTGCTATTCATACCCACCTCACAGATGCACCACTGTGGGTAGTGATCTATTTCCATTTCAAAAGCCTTTGGTATGCTGATTCAACCCATACATGCCAGCTTGAGTGAACCCAGGTATTTCTAAGAAATTTTATTGGGTAGCTTTCCTGAGGTTCTTTCTGTGCTATGTCTCTGTGACTTTCCAGTTCCCTGGGACTTCCCTTTCTGGTTGTCCAGTCAGAAAGCTGAGTTTTAGTTGCTTTATTTTGAATTTCTGTGACTAAACTGGGAGTCAAAAGGTAGAAGGGCAAAGAGAAAAGAAGGCACCAAAGCTTGATGCCACTCTTTCAGGATCACAACTCCACCAATTAAGAGTGGACAATTACCCTCCTTTTGCTTTCTGTGCCCTCCTCTTGCATTGTGGCGTGTTCCACTGCCATGATATGACTGCTTGTAGGATAAGGAACAAGGAAATAGTGGTAAGAAAAATACAACAGGGAAGCCTACACTCTCTCTGAGAATGAGAAGCTCCCTTTTTGATTCCCTGAGCCAAAACTAGTAAGCTTCTCCTGGAGCTCTCTGTTCTTTCTAATGCCTACTTTAAGGTTTCAGACTGCATTACATTCAGGCTAGGAGATACTGGAGAAGAAAAATGATAAATTCACCACCACTTTGGTGGTACTTTTAATTCTTGTCTTCTTCCCCAATCTGCTTACTACTATTTTCTTTTCAGGATTCTCAAAGAGCTGCTGCATGCCTTCTGTTCACATATTATAGTTGCATTCAGTAGGAGAGACCAGACATCTTTTGCTGAAGCAGAACTCCATCATTTCCTAAACGTGGGAAATCTCCAAACAGGGCTATCACGTATAATTGTACGAAGGCACTTTGCCCTCCTTCATGGGGATTTTATCACATCAACTATGCTGTGAATGGCATCTTTCTGGAATTAAGTAGTAGATAAGCTCTAACAGCTACACAAAGGAATCTCCTTACTTCTATCCATGTTTTCTTCTCTCTCTTTACATACCTTCCCTCAGTGATCATATACAGTTTTATAATGCACCTTTGAAGTTATGCACCTGAATCTCAGATTTATTGGGTCTAGCTCCATCCTTACAGTGAGCTCTGATCCCACATTTTCAATCACCTGATGAATATTTGTACCTGGATACCTCACTTTTACTTTTACATACAACAGGTGAAAGACAAACCTTGTCATCTTTCCCATAATTGCTTTTCCTGACTTCGCCATTTCTTACTGGAGCATAATTATTCTTTTACTATCTATCAAGCTGAAAGTCATCTTTGACTTATTTTCCCTCATTCAGCAAATATAACCAGTCAAGTACTATTCATTTTCCCTTTTGAATTTTCTAGTTCACCTGATCACTTCTATTTTCTGAATATTGGTCCAAGTCCTTTATATGCTGAGTCAAGATAATAACAGTAGACACTATTACTGATATTATTGCTATCCCTATTCACGATCACCGTCATCACCACCACCATCCTTATCATTCATTGGATATCTGTTACAATCCTTTTCTAAATACATTGGGTATATGTGCTAACCACAATCTTGGAAGGTAGGATAAGTGAAACACAATTCCATTTGTAGCTGTCCAGTGCATGTAATGCATAAATCTTCCTAAGTGGAGAATGAAGGCTAAAACAAAGCCAGGATTATACTCCTCTTTCCTCACATGCAAATAATGTTGCAAAATCTACTCAGAGACCTAGAGGAAAGTTTTTCTGTTTTTTTGTTGTTGTTGTTGTTGTTGTTTTGTTTTGTTTTGTTTTTGTTTTTGGCACAAAGGTGCTGTCTGCTTCCCAAGCAATGTAGTGTGCTCCTGGGCTTCCCCAGCCCTATGGGGTTCCTTTTTCTAATTCACATAAAGATATGTTTATATTGATGGTAGATTACACAGAAAGGACAGGAGACACTTTCTCAGGGCAATATTAATAGTCAAGTTATTGAGATACATTTGGAATTCTGGTCTGTCTCTTATATAATCCCCTTAGATCTGGTTTCACATAAAACCCTTTAGCACATTAACATCAGAATAAGCATCTTAACCTGTTATTTAAATTGTGTAATTTTGCAACTCCAAGACCTTCACTGACTTCCTCTTCCCCATAAGATGAAGTTTAGATACCTTGGCTTGAAACTTAGAACACATGATGGTTTGATTTCGGCAAAACCTTTTGATTTTTTTTTTTTTTTTTTTGAGACAGAGTCTTGCTCTGTCGCCCAGGCTGGACTGTGTTGGTGCAATATGGGCTCACTGCAACTTCTGCCTCCCGGGTTCCAGTGATTCTCCTGCCTCAGCCTTCCAAGTAGCTGGGATTACAGGCACCAGCCACCATGTCCAGCTAATTTTTTATTTATTGTTTTAGTGGAGATGGGGTTTTGACATGTTGGCCAGGCTGGTCTTGAACTCCTGACCTCAGGTGATCTGCCTGCCTTGGACTCCCAAAGTGCTGAGATTATAGCCGTGAGCCACTGCACCCAGCCTGGTATTTTTTTTCAACTTAATATTTTGTTCTAAATAGAAGAATCTAGTATTCCCAGATATGACATAATTGTTTGCTTGATTGTTGCCTTTGCTTTTATTTTCTGTATCAGAAAGTCTTCCCTCTCCATTCTTACCAACTGTACCTGTTCTTATTCTCCAGGCTGCCTTTCCATTAAGCCATTCCTAACTACCCTACCAGGGTAATCCTCTCTGGTCTTCTATCAGATTCTTTGTGCTTCTCTTATAGTTATATCATTTGCTGTCATGTTGCTTTATCTATGATTAAGATTTATGATCTCCTTTCTGGGAGATGCAACTTAAGTTTAGATTAACATGTATCTTTGAATTCCTATTACACCCAGTGTTGTACTGGATATATAGTAGGTGTCAATAAAGATCCTCTGAATAAAGAACTCTATTACATTGAAATATCAAAAAATGGATGGGGTGCAGTGTAAAGGCCCTCAAAATGCCATCTGCACATTTCAAAGATAGTTGTCAACTACATTTCCTCACAGGTTGCTGTGTGTAGACTTAATAGAACCCCAACTTAGGCATAAGTTCTTTAAATCACCTGCTTCAGTTCTGAGAATGGGAACAGGTTCACATATCCATAGTCTAGTGGACATAAAATTGTAAGTCCTAAAAAATTGCCGAAACCTTGGTTTCCATTTTCCCTGAGGATTATTTTTATAGGTATTATCTCTATAGGAGTTTTGGAACTGTTTCTTTGACATCAGAAAAATTGTAAAAGGGTAAAAATTAAATATATCCAGTCAAGCAATTACTGTGTTTATATAATATCAACTGCTAGCTTGATGAATTATCTGTCATTTCTTCTATACCTGTTCCCTAAAAGCACACATGCAATGTGAATTGATTGATTGAAAAAGTTTATGTAATAAAAATAGTGCATAGTAAATATAAAAAATTAAATATATAAAAGTATGTAAAATTATCTTAAAGATTATTTTTACTACTTGGGGCATTTTATCCTAATAAGATAAATTCATATTATATATTAAGTTTCTGTCTTTTTATCTCTCTAAATTTTATAGTCATTCAGTCATATGGTTAAATGTATAAAATATCACATATGTATCATATTCTATACTGGAGCATGTGTGTTAACCTTCCACCACAAATGGCTATTTGGTTAGTTTTTATATTTTTTGTAATAGTATGTTAAACATATTTATATAAAAATATTTTTCCAAATCTCTGATCAAGGCAGTTCTTGTAGTGATCCTATAAGGTCAAAGTATATATACATATTTGGGAATCCACTGCATACTAAGGCTCTTCTGTTTCACCAGATTTGCTCTGGAGGATAGCTGCTTTGTTTTTGTCCATTGAAATGCAAGTTGTTTGAGATGACAAGTTTTTCTGAATAAAGTTTCGCCCTCGCATTCCATTATATTAATGTACCGTATTTTATTTGGCAGTATGTCTTAGTCCATTTTTCTGTTGCTCATAATAGAATACCTGAAACTAATTTTTAAGAAACAAAATGTATTTCTTTCACTTATGGTGGCTGAAAAGTCCAAGGTCAAGGAGTTGCATCTGGTGAGAGCCTTTTTGCTGGTGGAACTCTGCTGAATTCCAAGGCATTATAGGGCATCATGGAGCGAGAGGGCTGAGTGTGCTAGCTCAGGTCTCTCTTCCTCTTTATATAATTCACCAGTCCCATTTCCATAATAACCCATTAATTCATCAGCTCATGAATAGATTAATTAATTCATGAGGGTGTAACCCAATCACCTTTTAAAGGCCCCACTTCTTAATACTACCACATTGGGGATTAAATTTCAACATGAATTTTGGAGGTGCCAAATATTCAGATCATAACATAATACTACTATTTTGGTCATTTGGGGTGTTGCAAAGTTTATTATAATCAATACTACTTCTGTAATAGTCATTTTGATGCATAAACTATTTTTAGCACATTATTTTATTTTTTAAATAGATTCCCAGAAGTGAAGTTACTGAGTTTAACAGCAAACACTTTTTAGGGTTCTTAACACGTATATCTAGAAACTCTAGAAACCAAGTACCACATATATCTAGAAACCAAGTACCATTTTATTCTCTTGCTACCAGTATATCATAGGTGTACCTTCCCCATCGCTAAGTATTGTAGTGAATAAACAATAATATTATTAAGTTTACCAATATGACAGGATTTTTTTTAACTTTGCATTTTAAATAATAAGGGACTGAGTCTTTTTCAAACACTTATGGCCCATAATTCTTCTAGGATGATTATGTGGTTTTAATAATTGATACATACAGCCCAATGTTTTATTTCTGGCAGTGAATTTGACTCCCATAAATTAGTTTACATTGACTCAGAGGAGGGCCTTGAAATAATACATTAATAACTAAGATTAATCACATAGCACTTCATAACTTATGCGCCATTTTAATGCATTATGTATATCATTTGATCTTTCAAGAATTCTAGGAGCAATAAAATTAAGATAATTCTCCTGTGTAGGTGAGGACACTTTTGAAGCGTTGTTCACGTCAAGGCAGAGCCACATGGGGGCATTTATACATATCTAATAGCACCACACAGCTAAATTCAAACCTTATGACCCATAGGCTGGCAATCTTTGTTCAGTCTATAGTAGAACCATTCAATAGCTGGTCCCCAGAAAAGCAGCATTGGTATCACTGAGAAGCTTTATTTATTTTTTTAAGATACAGTCTTGCTCTGTCGCTCAGGCTGGAGCGCAGTGGCATGATCTCGACTCACTGCAACCTCGCCTCCTGGGTTCAAGCAATTCTCCTGCCTCGGCCTCCCAGGTAGCTGGGACTACAGGTGCCTGTCACCACCCCCAGCTAATTAATTTTTTGTATTTTTTAGTAGAGACGGGGTTTTGCCATGTTGGCTGGGCTGGTCTCGAACTCCTGGTCTCAAGTGATCCGCCTGCCTCGGCCTCCCAAAGTGCTGAGATTACAAGCATGAGCCACTGCACTCGGCCTACCGAGGAACCTTTTAGACCTTTTTAGAGCTTCAGGCCAGGGTCTTTGGCCCAGGTATTTTCTATGCACACTAATGTCTGTGAAATACTACCTTAGACTAACAGAGTATATGTAAAATCAAGCGTGGATAACTTTCCTACAAAATTTGTATGTAATACCAACAAGGAAGAAATAAATGATGAGTTTGAAGATTCTTCAAATAATAAATAAACTACTAGTGGAAATTTATAGGAATTAAATTTTTTTAAGAAGGAAATTATAGATTAATAAGTGTTCTTTAATATCCATCAATTAGTCTTTTTCTACAGACAAATGTGGATATTAACCAGGAGCTCTGCCTACACTTAGACATTTTCATGGGTCTAGAAGAAATATTTTTCTTTCTATGCAAAGGAATCATTGGTGGAAGTTTTTCAAAATGCAGAGGTAACTTTGCTAGGCTTCCACTTTAAGTAAGTGCCTCAGGCCCCAGACACAAACACAGAACAATAGCATCTATGGCTGTTTGCATTTCCAGTCAGTAACACAGACTCCCAGCCTCAGGATTTACCAGCCATTAATAAAAACAGTCCTAGAATTAAGACATAATGCATCTTATCAATCAAGAAATGAGGTGCTTTATTTGAGAATGTGCTATGAAATACAGTAGTTTCCCCTATCTGGAGTTTTCCTTTTTTGCAGTTTCAGTTACTTGTAGTAACATAATTTTAGAGGGGGAGATCACATTCACAAAACTTTAATGATAGTATATTGTTATAGTGGTTCCATTTTATTATTAGTTGCCATTAATGTCTTATTATACCTTATAAACTTTGTGTTAGGTATGTATGTAAAGGAACAAAAATATATAATATTTATATAAGGTTTAGTGTAATCCAGTTTCAGGCATCCACTGGGGGTCTTTGAATATACCCCCACATAGATAAGAGGGGATGACTCTTTTTTGGGATGTTGGTCATCTCTGCTAATGTGTCAGGATCTCTTTTCTTACAGATAAATAGTTTGATGACTAAGTTAGAGGGCATTCCCAGGCTCGATATTCTGTTGTTTTCCCTTCTAAAGAAAATGAGCGCCCTAGATGACAGGGCCTGGGTTGGAAGGAATGAAGTAGCCAGTGGACAAAGGGAATACGATTTAAGGAGTACAGGAAACAAAGATAAATTTTGTTTGAGTTATAACTTTGCCTAGAACCAGACCTCAATTTTGAGCAATAGGTTATAATGTGCCATCACTCTGGGCACTATATTTTTAATTACGAAGCTTGTCACTTTTATATATAGTCATTTTGAGATTCTTTAATGTACATTTGATGTTTCTCCAAATATAGGAATAGTGGAGTCTCCCATTTTGTGAAGAAATGCTTTATTTTTTGTTCCTGAAGGACATTATCTGCTTAAATGTGTTCTCTTTGGCATTCAAGCAGAAGTGCTTGATATTCTTATATCCTGTGCATATGAATCTAACTAACATGTCTCAAGAGACCAGTACATAGGAATTTCTTGTCAGCAAAACTGCGCCTTGTGCGATTCTGGTAGATTTATGGCTGCACGGTCCCCTGGTCAAGTTTGGCTTATTATTCTGAATCCATTTTTGTAATAATGATGCTGGTAATGCTGTAATATATTATTTTAATAGCATAATACATTGAACTCTAATTTCTACAGCATAAATACATTATTCAGCCACTGCATTGTGTGCAAACAAGGGAAGAGGAAACTAAAAAGATGTCTCACTAAAAATTTCTATAATTGTCAATTATGTAAAAATTTATAAAAGTTGATTGGACTATTACATAATTTTTATATGTAATAGCTTTCCAATCAGAAATAAAAAGTTCCTGATTTTTATAATATTGTCCACACTAGTTTTTGAATTGCTATTTTGGGCAAACCATAACCAAAAAGAACAAGAGTAAGACTAACTACAGGACATGGCAAGTAGAATATACCTTCTCTGGGATTAGAAAACTTCTTTTTCAGAAGCAATAATTGTATAATACGTGCTGAGAACTTCAGGAAATGCACAAAGTATTCTAGCAGCTTCTCTCTAAATTCTTTTTGCTAAGTCTTGCCAGACAAAATTCATGTAAACAAAATATCTGTCTTACTCTGACTTACTTGGACTTTATTCCTTTTATGTTATGAGTGAGTCTGCAAAGCTAGAATAAATGGGGCTTGTGTATGTTTGTGTGAATTATGTATGTTTTCTTATAATTTAAATAAAATTGCCAACAGGCAAGTGGTTCTATCTGACTAATCCCATTTTGAAAAGGTATTGAAACTTCGTTGTCTTTGATAACATTAAATGGGTAAAATATAGCATGCTGTTTCATACAACTTTACTATATCAAACATTATATTCTACCTATTAAAATCCATGAGTACAAAACTTCGTATTTACAATGATTTAAAATTTTTACAAATGAAAAATTAAATAACAATCACCTTACTGTTACTCTCAATCTTTGCATAGCTTAGACATGATTTTATATCTATTTGAGATGCCTCAAATAACCCCAAAAACAAATTAATAGAAAATTAAATCTTACAAAGAAAAATTGGAATAGCCTCCATTTTCATGCTTTTTAAGATGGAGAAGTTCTAAATCCATTGATTGTTTACTCTGTATAGGCATTTTTCCAAGTACTAGAAAATACATTACAGGAGCCTCTAATGTTTCCTTGCCTTCCTTATAGTTTTAAGAGAAACAACATTACATTCATCCGAAGAGAAAAAAATAAAAAATTTGGGCAACTAATGACCATTCAGTAAATACAAAGTCTTTGGGGTTTTTCCCCATTGCCCTTGTAGGTATTTTCAGGCCTTTACTTCAGGGAAGTTTTCTTCCATCTCTGCTCTATGCCCTTTCTTTCTTGCCCAGTCATTATTCTCAATTAGCTATTGCTGTGGACAGTCATTATCTATTGAACCCATTTAGAAACTTAGCCACAGACTTTATTAACTCCAAGCTTTCAAAGATACTGACTTTGCTGGCAAGAAGCATAACCTTTGAATAAACAAGCCAGGTTTGCTCGTAAGTATCACACTTTTAATTTCAACCAACATTCTTCTTTTTTCTGAAAGTTAGTACCTGATTAGAGCTGTTCTCTTTGCTAATTCAGCTCTCTGGGTAATAAATATTTTATCTTATCAATAAACATGAATTTCTGTGATCCAAAGATATTTAGATCCTTAATTGGATAGTACATCTAAATTGGTTAATCAGAGTGTTTTCTGGCAGTTTCTGAGTCAAAGTTATACTTCGTCTCTGGTTAGCCTTTGTAATATTCAAGATGAACAACTTAAAATTCTTAGTTCAAACTACTTACAATCTGTGTTAATCAAAATGCTGTAATTAAATTGGGCATGGACTTATTCTGTAACCTTATCCACTTTGCATTTAAGTTGTCTCTACATGAATGTTTGACACTAGTACAGTCTTTAAATATTAATGCATAGGGGAAAAAAAAAAAGAAGATGAAAGGAACAGTTGGAGCCAAGAAAAAGTAAAAGATAGCAAGGAACAATTGTTAAAAAAAACAAAAAACAAAAAACCCTTAAGAAAGTTAGGAGAGTATGCAAAGAAAAATAAACTTGTCAAAGCGGTTACTTACCAGCATAAAGTAGCACAATTTATACACAATCTAAAGCTCTAAGGAATGAGTAGCCATAACAAGCTTTTGTACAATAAAGATTAGAATCCCTGTGAAGCAGTTTCTCATGTTTTCCTTTCTCTGCTTTTGTATTTTACTTTTAAATGATCACAAAGCTACAAAATATGTTAAAATTGAAACAAAGCAAAACAAATACAAAAACTTTTTTTTCTTTTTTTACTTTCATGTATAAGGAAAAACAGCACACATCTAAAAGTCTGATTTTGCCCCTCTAATAATCAGGCTCCCTATGGTTTTGGTATAAAATGGTGTAGATCCAAACAACATCACAAAATAATGTTTTGTGCCCCACACACAAGAAAAGGCTTCTTAGCATAATCTATAAAAGTTTCAAGTGGTTATGTTGCCAAATAGCTTGGCTTTTGCTATAAAGAAAAAAGAAGGAGAGTGCATGAATCTAAATGTATAGCTAGTGTCTCTCCTTCCTCCAGATAGAGAAATTATATTTGTTGAGACACTGCACTGTTGAGATTCGTAGAGAGAGTATGCCCTCAATTTCACTGCACTATGCTAGTGTTCATTCAGCTGATGAAGTTCTCAACTCAAAGGGCAACATCCACTTTGTTCTAAGTTCCTGCTGGAATGGAAAAGCTGACAAGGGAAAACTTACACAAAGGATATTGTGCTGTTAAAGTTTGTTCAAAGCCACACTTGTCAGATCTCTTTGAAATGAAATTGAAAAGGAAAAACCAATTTTCTTTGAGGACAAAGTTCATCTCATTTGGTGTGCTGCACCTGTCTAATTTTCTTCTTTGAGAAAGAAATCTTGACTAGGAAAATTTGAAAAAATAGTTTATAGCAGTACAGGTATGTATCATAATGTTTAATTCAGACCAGTGTTACATTCTGAGAAAATAAATATAAGTGAATTACTGCCTGTTTGAAGCTGTGATAAATACCTAGTTTGGCTGAAATTATTAGACACCATTATTGTGTCTCCAAAATGTCTCTGAAGGGCAATAGTCAGAACTATCCTGAAATGAGAGTGCTCTAATGTTTTCTTTTGTCAGTAGTGTGCAGATGCCCAGTATGATTCAGTACATTATCAAATTGAAAACCAAGATCCTTCAGAAGAGTTCCAGGTAAATATCTTGTATGTTTCCAAACTTGAAAAAAAAAAGCATCTATTTCCAAGGAGCATATTATTAAAAATAGAGTTATATTAAAAATATACAGTTATATTAAAAATAATAACTGGATGTTTAAAATGCCACCAAATGATGCTTTGAATAAGTTTGTATCAATAGCAAACAAAAGAGCTTTCTGTGTTTGATTTTACAATTTCCTGTAAATAGGAGTGTTATAAGATTCCAGGTCAACTTAAAATAAGAAATAAAAGTGAATATGTCACTTAAACTAGAAAGAAATACAGCTGTGACCCCCAGACAAGGTCTTATATTCAAGACAGAAAAATGTTATTTTAGTCAACAGACAAAAAAATGATGAAAACAAACCCAAGGGTAATCCTCTCCTCTAATGCATTTTGTCACCTATTTCTCTCTTTTAGTCTGTGTTTCTATGTCAGCCTTCCTTGTTCAACCTCACCCTATGTGATTGGCTACATGTTTATAAATAAATATATAGATAGATGGATAGATCCCATTTATTGGCAATAAATGATTACAAATGAGGAAGTATTTTGAAAATGGAAAGGAGAAGCAAAATTATATCTTATCTGTTAGATCATGGGAAGCAGAATATCTTAGCTTTTGCCAGAATCTCTCCAGAAATGTATATTCTCTAGCTTTCTTCTTTGTGATGTTTTCCACTTGGAACTACATTGCCAATCCCTTTTTATTTGTTCTGTGTCCAAATGTGAATACAACTGGATTCTTTTGACTGTTATTATTCTGCTTGTATCTAAACAGATTTTTTTTAACATATCCACACCCTTTGGGTAAAGTTTAATTCCTTTTAAATAAAGTGTTCACCATGAACTTGAGAGCAGAAGGAAAAAAAAAAAAAAAAACACTGGCTATTGAAACATTCAGACAGCAGCTACCTTCCTTTTAGAATTAAAATTCAAATGACCAGCTGGGCGTAGTGGCCAATACCTGCAATCCCAGCACTTTGGGAGGCTGAAGCAGGCGGATCACTTGCAGTCAGGAGTTCAAGACCAGCCTGGCCAACATGGTGAAGCCCCGTCTCTACTAAAAATAAAAATAAAAATAAAAAAATAAAAATTAGCTGGGCATGGTGGTGCATGCCTGTAATCTCAGCTACTCGAGAGGGTGACACAGGAGAATTGCTTGAACTCAGGAGGCAGAGGATGCAGTGAGCCGAGATCCTGTCACTGCACTATAGCCTGGGCGACAGAGCAAGCAAGATGGTCTCAAAAAAAAAAATAAGTAAACAATAAAAAATAAAAATTCAAATGACCAAAGTCCTGAAAAATCAATGGAGAATCTTCTCAGAGTAGAAATTATTTAAGTGAAAAGCAAGCTTTCTGATTTTCATCCCATTTTTGTTTAATTTTTATTTCCTTTTTGCTCCATCTGTTATAGAGTAAATGTGTTTCAATTTAGTGAAAACATCTTTGGAAATTAACCATTCCTGTTATAGTTTAAAAATTCATTCTATTTGTGCTCAATATTTGTAAGAATCATAATTTATTATGTGCCTGTGTGTAAATTAATCTGTTGTCATATCCTTCAAAGTCCATGAGTCCCAAGTAGTGTTTCTGGTGGAGCACCATCTTTACTTCACATGCACTGTGCATTCCTCTTGTGCCTTCTTATATGCACCCTAAATATTAATATTTGCTGAATGAATAAATGAAGATATATGGCTTTCCCTCTTCCTTTTGAACATCACTCTTTGTTTGTTTTTCCTTTTATAATGCCCAGTGCACTAAAGTCATGTCAAAGGAAAGAATATTCCCTTCTTCACAGTCCGTATGCTAATTAGATACTCTTCTTTTTGGCCCATCTTCCCCAAAGGATAGTAAATGAAGCACCCACTTTATGAGAGCCAGTTCTTTCCTGACTGAGATATTGTCTATAGGCTTCATGTTTAATGAGTTTTTTCTCTGTAGCTTTTACATCTTTATAGTAGGTCATAAAGAACCTCTAACAGAAAATGAACCAATAGTAGCTATATTTTATTTCATGTTTCTATAATGCCCCTGGTCACAACCATGTCTGTTTCCTGTCCTTTTCTTTCAATAAAGGCTTACAACTTGGGATCAAATCATGTGTCCACATTTGCTGCATAGAACATAGTATCAATGCATTGGTGCAAAAGCCATTCTGCCCAAACTCCTGTACACACCACTCATTCAACAATATTTCTAGACTCTACTGTGGGCTTAATGCAGTGCTTTGGAGACTATAAAGAGGCACACTGAAATAATCCCTACCCTTAAAAGAAGAGATAATTTTTTGTTTTCTAAAGTATTTTCACATTAATTACCTCATTTGATTTCCTATAACAACCAAGAGAAGCAAGGAGAATAATTGTTACTACAGACATCTTCCAAACGAGAAACCTGAGCCTAGAAATTGAAGTCACACTACCAGTTATGCCAAGACCTCTACAAAAGACCTAGGACTTTGATTATACCATTGAATAGCTTCTCCTTTCTACAGCATAGAGAGCCAAGCATCTTGAGTGGTGAGTTGCTTCTCAAGCTGCACAAAAATATTATAAATATTTCTCACTTATAGAATCTATAACAGGTCATACATTATAGGTATTTTAGACCTAAATGGAACCATTCAGTTCCCAAGGTTTGTAGTTTCTAGCTCTGCTAAGCGTCAAACAACAATCTATTATTTGAAGATCAGCAATGATAATTCTCAAAGCTGGAGAGTTTAGAAGATAACTACGGTTATATATTCCCTCATTCACCTTCCTACTTTTTTGGTCCTACCTCATTTCATTATCCTTACTGCAATAGCCTTTTATAATTATCTGTCTTTCAATCTCCCCTCCCACACACCTATCCATTTACATTCTGTTGCCCGGTAAGCCTTTCTAGAGTATAATTATATTTCAGTAATTAAGCTTTGCAGAACACTTGGAATGTTCCCCATAGCCTACTGTATTAAGTTGAAACTCCTTAGCCCCTTCATAAACTGACCACAATTTACCTTTCCATCCTTTGCTTAGCCTGCAATGCAGATCTACAACTTCCTGCTTTCTGTTCACTTTCCTCCCTTTCCCACTTTGATGCTTTTCTTGCTATTTTTTCTGCCTAGAATATTTACCTTCATCCAGACCCTTTTCCATGCTATTTTTAGCATAAATAACAATAAAATCTTTCTTTATTATAAGCCTCCCCTGAGGCTCCAAATAGGGATAAATATAACTTACTTTGAACACACACACAACTTTATTTCTTCCCTGGTATTTATGAAAATAGCACAGGTTTACAGACAAAACAGACAGGCAGATGGAATTAAGTTTAAATCCTGACCTGGTCAAACTTGGGCAAATTATTTAACTTCTCCAAGTATTCATTTTCTTATCTAGAAAAGCTTTGCATGTTTTTTGTAAGGATTGATGGTTATCCACATACATGCTTTTAGTCAATTCCTAGCATATATTAAGACTCAATGAATGTCAGCTCTTATTTTTAGATTGTTTTGCATTATATTTATATCTGTGTATATTATACAAACATCAGTATATTGTCTGCTTTCTGTGAGGGCTGCAACTATGGTTGCTATTTTCATTTTTCATCTTTGTATCCATGTAGCTCTTGAGAGCAAAACCAAGTTTATTGGCAGTGATTATTAGTCCCACTGCACACCTATTTATCATAGCCGAATTACGGACAATATCCATATCAGTGAATTGCAAATCCCTAGTAATCCTTAGTAGCAATACCATAAAATACACTGTCCTTTCAGTTCCAGAATAGCAAAATCAGTTGGGTCAACTTGTAAGTCTTCTAATTATAGTTTCTTAGTTAAAATTTGGTCAGATAGGAAATCATCTAGGAAAGCCTAAAATGCAATTAATATAGCTGAGGAAGTCAGCCATTTAGATAGCATTGGCAGCTATAAAGATAGAATGGGACTAGAAAATTGTTTGCTCTATTTCTCCAGGATATTACTAGGTCTGCTTTTATGTCAGTCCAGGCTGTGCCAACCATGGAGAACATGAAGTGGTAAACCAAAAAGGTTGTAAAGTTGACTGCACCCAAAGTAAATTGGATAAGTTCCATCACAAATGTGCTTTTAGTTGGATTGAAAAGAAATGGAATGTCATGAAGACTTATGGAGGGGATTAGATGATGTCATCATAGCCCTCTCTGCTGAGGGTCTATAGGTCATACGTAATAATTATAGATAATTATATTTATATATGTATATACACACATATGACCATTAAAGGAATAATATAATTACCAATTTCTTCTCAGCTTTAAAATTGGTATACCTAACAGAAAAACATACCTTTTGGACTAAAGTATCTGAGAAAAAAGGCACTATCTATCTCTGTTTTTAAGTGAGGGCAAATTTTTTTTTAACATATAATGTGTTGGTGAAAGGACTTTGTGGGCACTTATACATCTAGAATTTGTTTTAAAGTGAAGTGGGAATTAATTAAACCTTCCTATTTGGGGATGAGAGTGGCATTTAAAAGCCTCTAAAATATTTACAATCATTTATTCACTTTGTCATTCTCAAATACTTATGGCTAATTCTAGTTATTGTGTGAATCATAGACTAAGGTTATAAATCCAGGGCCAGAAATACTTGCTACGAGGCTATTAATGTAACCGAGGTAAGAGGTAACGACAGTCAGATTTGTGGTAAGGGCACAGGGTGGGGCAAAATATGAAGTAGCTGGGCCATGTGATTGTGCCTCAAGCATAAAGGATTCTCAAATTTTGGCTGCTGCCTTTGTAATTTGTATCAGAGATCTGTGCCTCAAAATACATATAAACTAATGTGGAATTATGTTCATACCCTTCCTCTAATCCAAGAGAGAGCTAAAAGCGATAGGAATATCAAAACGAGAGGGAACTCAAGCACTCTACCATGTTTCCTCGCCCTTACTGATACTCACATAGGCCTGAAATTAGAGAGAGAGAAGCAAAGACTCAGGATTCATTCAGGTAAAAAATAAAATGAACGGGAGTTGATATGTGCTTAGACATGGGACAGAGGGGGAGAAAGTGAAATATAAGAATCTAACAAATTTCTGGCTTTGGTAACTGGATGGACTATGGCACCATTTGTGGAAATGGAGAGCAGAGGAGGAAGAGCAGATTTTGGCGCTGATATTTTATATTTACTTTTGGACACGTTAAAAGTTAAAATAGGGCAGGAAAATACACATATCCTGAAGGCCATTAGGCTTTTTGAGTCTGAAGCTTAGGAAGAAGTTGTTGCTGGATTAAGGAGTCATCAATGAATGTTGAATTATATTTTCTACAGGAAAATTGTTTAACTCAACAAGAGGACAGAACCCTCAGTAAAATAAACATTTGATCTTCAGGCAGAGAAAAGAATGCCTTAAGAGGAAATGACCAGGGAAATGGGGAATAAGGAGTGACCGAGATCGCGAGAATGAAGTATGTTCAAAAGGAGGAGGTCACTACAGTGCTAAATGTTGCTGAGCTTTCAAGTAAGTTAAGTTCAATAAGGTTTCCATTTGCTTTGCTTTAAAAAAAAAAAATGTCCGTAGACGACTTTAAAAGAAGAAGCATCAGTGGCGTGAGGGGCCTGGAGTCTGGCTTTCTGTATGATGACAAACATCTTATATAATTTTCCATAGTTAAGAAGCTTGGCTATGGAGGGGAGCATAAAGGATTTGAATGAGAAGAAAGTTTTTCAATTTCTTTATCCCTCTGTTTCTAATATATTGTATGTTCTTTTATTTATGGGTTCACTGATAAAGGAATTGCTTAGTTTGTACTGGCAAGTAAGAACTATATATATAGTTGGCATAGTTCTAGTTTTGACATTTCACACTAGGTACCCAATGACTAAGAACAGAGAAGTTTTTGTATTAACTTTGTGTTGACGTCATAGAATAAAATAATCAATTTTTTTTCTTTTTACTGTACTATATTCAGCAAGTCTAGTCATTGGAATTTGCCCCCACATACCTTCAGACAATGAAGAGATTCTTTAATAGATTTCCATATTAAAGGTAATAGATATTTTATGCTCTTCAGAAAATAAAATGAGAATAAACATGTTAGCAATAAAAATTGTTAATGGTTTTAATTATAATTTTTCAGTTTTTAAAAATAGGTGTTGGAAGAAATTTTAGTAAATTCTATTAAATAGTGTACCACGTCTCACCTTTATAGTAACTTCCATGATCCTGGGTGTAGAATTATATGATGTATGCTGCTTAATGGAAAACTGTTGTTTTTTTTTCTTCAGAGCATGAAATAGATTTCATCAATATGAAGAAATACATACAAATCAATTCTCTTGGTCTGTAAGCTACAACTAGAATTATGTGAAGTACTTTAGAAACTGCTTACTTTTTCATACCACAAATAAAATACTGTGAGAACCAACTGTTTGGCTTGTGACCTCATTGTATTAATGCTATATAAATGAAAAACTACTTATAGGTGTCAGTTATCACAATAATAATATTTAATATCTATATAGGGATTTACAACTTATGAAAAAGTTAGACATCTGATATCTCAAGTAAGCCTCAGAATGATCCTATGAATTAGTCAAGGCAAGTATAATTATTGTCATTTGACGAAAAGGAAACCGAAGTTCAGTATTATTGTGTGGTTAGTCCAACTGCACTGGGTTTAGTGAGTGACAGACTTGGAAGTGTTTAGGAACAGTGAAGCAAAATAAATTTTTCTCTTGAATTGTTTCTAACTAACTATTTGGGAAGACCAGCCATGTGAAACCTTAAAGAACACTATAGGACTGTATACAATCAAGTGCTAAATGAGCTTCACTTTATACAAATCCAACTTAACAGGTATGACAACCTGTAAGGTCACTTCCTTAGTAGTGCTATAATTACTGGTTTCTAATGCCTTCCACTAACAGATATTTCTTTTTTAAAGAAAAAGACAAAAGTTTCCAGTATCATAATCAGATTATTTGAATCTTGTTACATCTGAAAACATCTATACTATGCAGGAACAAAGCAAAACTTGGGCCTATGATGTCAAATGGAGAATTGAATCAGAGCCAATATGTGTGTTCATTCCTAAAGCCAGAGTATTTGAAAAGTCTTAAAAATATGTTTTTATAAAAAGCCTCATAATTTTTTTTAAATTTACTAACCTCTCATTTCCAAGATGCTTCTTTATCCATTCTAGAGACATCTTATATATTTTTAAAAGGCTTACATTTATTGATGGTTTAATCCAAACAGTATTTAGGATGACATGGCCATAGGATCATATCCAAAGCTTATTCATGCTAACCATATTTTATTAAGGCTTATCTCTTAATTAAATAGGAGATTATAGACTATGGTAGTAGGTTATTTGATGAGGCCATGCACTAGATTTTAAAATATGGATTAGCAGACAAGTCAGTCACAAGTAGTGGTAATACAAATAAGAAAACAAAACACAAGATACTAAAAAATCAGCAACACAAGATGTTTTGAGCTCCCTCTGCCTTTTTGTTCTGAAGGTTTACTTAAATTAATGAAATGCTGCTATGTGGACTTCAGTTTTTCTCAGGGATAATACAACTAGGCCTAGGCTACGTGGGATATGCTACCTCTGCTCTGTAAAACCAATCCAGTTTTGCTATCAGACTCCTCTTTTGTTTTTACAAACTTTTATAAATAGCCATCCCTATTGTCATCTAGATTATTTATGTCTGGCCTCCATGTTCCCTGAGCAGCCTTCTGATCTGTGGAAGGTCTCTCTGTAGCTTAAAGAGCAAAAGCTATTGAGGCAGAAAAGCAAAATGGCATGAGATTAGCGAGAGCAGAGTTTCCTTCCCTTTGTTCACCATGTCACTTGGGCTGATGACTTGACAAGACATCACAAAACAGTACCTGGACAGGAATCAACAATGAGAAGATAAGAGTGGTAAAGGTAAATGGAGCTGAAGAGAACAGAAGCACAAATACATTCAGCAGTGTAGCTGAGAAAAGTCCATTTAATATATATTCACCATCAGGTTGGTGATGGGTTTATAAAGTCAATGACAAATGGTCTCCTCATTGGCTTACTTCTAATTAGACGTATGCCTTAAATATGGTGTCATTTTACAAAATATGAGGGTCCTGAAGTTATAGTCAAAACCTGAGCTGTGTGCTCTTAAAAATTCTTCAAAGGCCATGCTCTTGTCTTCATAATCAATCAAAGAATTTGAATCTCTCTTGGTCCTGTGTTCTAAGAACGCAACCAAATAAAGGAATTTCAAACATGTATTGGGTAACATGCTAAATGTTTTAGGAGTTTGTGAGGAAGGTGAGATGTGAGAGAAGTACAAGTCATTGCTCCTGCTATTAAGGGAGAAATAAAACATGATTCAACCAGAGTTGAAAGGAAGATAACTTTAACAGGAGACCGGAGAAACACAGAAGGTACATTTTGTGTTGGAGGAGCTGGAAATGCCTTTTGGAAAAAGTGGGATGTGACTCAGGTCTTAGTACATGAATAGGATTTTCTTAAACATTGGTGAACAGAGAAAACTTTCCAGTTACATGGAAATAGGTGAATGAATCATGACGTGTGGAATACTCATACTGTGTGGGAGGTCAGCTGGTAGAACTTTGAGTAGATTAAAAAAAAATTCAGTAATAAACATTTTAATAATTATGATTACATTTGAGCACTGATAACAGAAGCTTTATATACTTCATTATAGACCCCCACAAGAACCGTGCAAATAGGGATTATTAACCCTTTTTTTGTCCCTATGTGTTTTTTCTATTAAGTATGCATGACTCAGAGAGGTTAAATAAATGAATCAACATCCTGTAGTAAGTGACATAATAAGGATTTGCATGCAGGTCAAGCTGATTGACCTAGGGGAGCCTACTTCAGTTCTTCCTGCTGCCTCCCCCTATTATACAAAAACAGTCTCCTGAGCTATCACAGAATTTCAGTGACTCTAGCCCCTAAAATTCAGAGCCAGTAACATAATGATGTAAAAGCAGAATAAGGCTTGAGATGAATTCCACCTTTGTTTTTGTTAAAATGGGGCTTCAGTGGAAGAAAGAAATCTAGAAATGCAGTTTCCTTTATTGTGGGCCAAGATAAGTGTAATTCCAAGAGCATGTGCCCTGTCAGAAAACAAATTAGGATGAGTTAAGAATACTCCCAATAGTATTAGGGTGCAAACCCGAATCATCTCCAATCACTTCACGCAGAGACTGCACAGGGTCTTTGATTATGGTCACACGGTTAAATGTCAAGAGACCAGTTGCCCTAAACCTCATTAACCTCCACCATTTCCTATCTTTTACACACAGTAGATGTCTACATTAGTCTTCATTTTCAGATTTTCTGTTCCCAGACTTCATAAAAGAAGAATTTGCAAATAAGTTTTTATCATCATTAACAATACTATCGCTAAAGGGCATATGTGAAGTTTTATGATGGTTTAGCACATTAATATTTTACAATCAGGCTTTAACATGCTTTTATCTTTTTTACACAAGATTAATATCCTGCCTGAATTAGTTTTATTACATGCATTTGCAATTTTTACTAAGCTGATTTTCCTGCACTAGAATTTGTTTTTTTCCTACAACTTTTTCATTCTCATTTGTAGGACTTAATACATTTTATCCATCTTAATTTTTTTTTCACAGTAATGCAAGGATTTTCCTGTTGCGCTGCCATTTGCAATGCCGTCCCATTAGTTAATCACACCATTCGGTGTTAAATCTTTTATTCCACACAACATTTACAGTTTTGTTATCTCCGAAGCCTATACGATTGCTGTCATGCCCATGAAGGTTAAGTAAGAATATAGATTTAGCAAATAACTAATTTGATAAATACCGGCGATCAAATCAGGTAATTTAGGGTTATATTTTTACTTTAAGGAAGATTACGACTTTCATCAGAGGAATGCAAAAAGTAACACATTATTTCATATTTAGAACCACCCTAAAATACTAGAAAATATTTCAAAGGTGTTCAAAATAAATTAAAATCTTGAAGTTAGTGCTTTTTATTCTGAAAAGTCTGATTTGCACTCTTACACCTTTCCAATCTCTAATTTATTGAATAGTAGAGTGTAGACATAGCCTCGCTCCTGGCTTGTTTTAGTATATCAGAATGTGGAAATCAAAGTTTGGAGCCTCAATTGGACCTGAAAATATACACTTGATTGAAGCCTAGCTTAGCCTAAGCAACACTTAAGGATAATAGACAAGGTATAAAAGCTTATGAGTCAAATAACAAACAATAGCAGGAAACGATACCTACACAATAAAGGAATTGGAGAGACATCGACGCAAATTTGATCTTGAAAAAGAAATCAAACAGTATGTTCATATCTATCTTATCCCCAACAGCTACTGCGATCTCTTATACTGGCCTCTGAAGCAATGCCTCCAAACACATATCCCTACAGCAAAATTTTCCATGCTGTGTTCTGGTATTACTGGGCCACCCGCCAAATGGTTGGGGAGACAAATTAATATTCATAATGATAGTTTTAATGATTAAAAATTATATAACATCCCTCACCCTCAAAGGGAACTTATTGTATGACTGAAACCTCTCAGTGCCTTGATCCAGAGGCCCAAGTCTTCATCATTTTTTGCAGGCCAATGAATTAGTTACTTTGACAGTGAACAAGAATAATTTCAGATGGCAATTAAATTATGCACACATAGACAAAGGGGTGAGTGAGGCTACAGGTCAACTCCATACACGATGTTTTCTATTGTCTCAATTTTCCCTCTTATTCTTAAGTGATTAATTAGTTTAACCCAATTGGCCTTAGGTTAAACTTAGTTAACATCCCTCTGCCTTCATTTTTTATTTTTATTTTTTATTATTATTATTTTTGCTGGAACTGTTTAAGCAGAACAAGATAAATAGAATTCCAGCTAGCAAAATCTTTACTTCTCAACTCCATTCTTCCCACTGACTAATCTTAAAACAAGAAAACTAGTCCATATAATCAAGGTTGAAAAGAACCTGTATACTGCAGAAATCATCTATCATCATACTCCCCCATCCAAAGAGAGCATGGCAATCAGAGGCAGAATAATTTGATTGGCTGGAAAACCTACATCAATAATCTTCTCTGTTCTATAAAATAAAACAAAGTGTGCTGAAAATATGATAGGAGGAAAAAATTTTATAACAAAATTCCACTTTTAAGTAGGATTTCAGCAAGTATTCTGCATGACATGCGATAGGTGGGATCTGCAAAAATGCACATAAAACAGAAAACTTACTTGTGGGAAACCAAATATTTTTGAAGATGGAGTTGACAAGAATCAAGCTCCAAGATTTTCACCCAGATAGAGAAAGCAGGACCATGTATCTGAGTTATAAAAAACAGAAACCTTTGTTCTTTTCATAAAACAGGAAGAAGAAATCCCCATGGCAGTTGGTATGTGTATTAGCTGCTTCTTGTGTGCTACAGAAACAGATGCCATTTTCTTGAGGTATAGAATAACTACTCACTGAACCCCATTAGGATAGCTGAATGCCTCTCCATGCATACTAACTACTTTGCTCACAAACAAGATGGTGGATGAGAGGCATAATTAATATGATGTGGACTGAGAGAAAACACTGTGGGGAGTTTTGAATTGTGGCAAGGCAGATAAGGTAACTCCTAAGTGCCAATTCAATTACTATTAGAATTCATCTGCTACTCTCCACTCCACTTCATATTTAATTATTTCAATAAAGAAGTGTGAGTGATTTTTATCATTTCTATTCAATTCCCCAATGCACTTATTTCTTCCCTGGACACATTTATTCTACTATATTCTCTGCTGCTTTTGTGTATAGATTTGGAAAATGAACTCAAAAGACCAGAGAGCTGAGGATAGTTGGTATCCGATGTCTCTTCCCTGTAGATTTAAGGGGAAAAAAAGGGAAAAAAAAATGTTTTGCCAGTTGTGGTTGATTTTTTTCAAAATGTAGAAACTATTTAACCAGAGCAGCCCAGGCTTTTGTTTCTCAACTCTGTTTGGAACCCTGTGCATTTGCTTGTAGAAAGTCAGACTTTGCTTATCAGTGGTTTTTCCAAGCTTCTGTTTTGAACACTGTGTTAATTCTAGCCACTTCCATTAATTTTTTTTGAAAAAAAAAACAAAAGGAAAAACAAGAAATCAAACATTCAGCAGCACCTTACCTCTGAAAGTCTAATTATCTCTATGCATATATTATCTGCTTATTCTCAGACTCCCCATGAAATGATGGGGTACAGAAGCTATTAATTTCCTGCTGATAATTCTGGGTGTTGGCAGACAGGGAGTGAGTCTTTGTCAACAAGGGGCTTCTCATCTAAATCTGCTGGTACCTGGAGGGCAAAGTGGAGATACCATATAGCCTTATTCTATGGTTTTCAACTACTCCATAATCATCATAGAGTATTTGACTTTCAAAATTGTCTTCCTCTCTGAATTCTTGGTCTATGAAATTTGCAATTAAGTAGTTCTAACTTTGTAATTCGTTCTACAAAGACTCAAAACAGCCTTTTCTGCCTTTAGTCTCTAGAGTCAGCAGTAATGCAACCAAAATTGGTGAAAATGCACTCTCTCTCTCTTAAATATCAAATGATAAATTCAGAACCTTGAGAAAGGACCCCAAATGCACCCCCTTCTGTAAAGCTAAAGCTGACACTAACAATTCATATACCACTGAAGATCAGAGCAATCATTGAGCCATTCTTTGTGTTGCTAGAAAGAGTAGATGAGATTTAAAAGAGATCTTTTCTCCAGGGATATGAAACATGGCTTGGGAGTCAGACCACCTTGGCTCAAATCTCGACTCTTCCACTTACTGAGGATACAAATGTGGATTGAATAAACTAAGGATTAGTGCTATTGTACAAAAACATACAGAAAAGTAACTGGCATGTAGTAAGTGTTAAAAATAATTGGCTGCTATTATTGTTGTTGGGGTTCAGAAACAAACCAAAATATGGCACTTTGACATGCTGAACCGAGGAAACCTCAAGGTCTCCCTGACTGCCCCTCCACACCACCCTGCCACCCTGTCTCTTAGTCTTCTGCCTCTCAGGAAGCACAGGATGAAGTCATTCTCTGAAGTGCCCTCATCTGTCTAAAATCTTGACCCACCAAGGAAAACAGTTACCTCTGGTTCCTTCCCCGAGTATTCATTAATTAAACTCATATAACAGGAAGAAAGACTAATCTATCAACACACCTGGACAGACTTGTTGCAAACCACTGTCTGCTCTTCGAGCCCAACAGACTTTGTCCCAGGCAATTGTATGTTCTTTAAGCCCATTCACTTTCCCAAAACATCATTTATTATACTTCTAAAATCATCTACATTTCCACATCTCCCTTTCCTCTAAGAAGAAGGGTATATGTAACTACTCAACGGGTTTTTCCTGCTTGTGGCACAAACAAAATCAACTCACCAAGACCATGTCATTGCATGCAGAAAAGAGTTTAATTGACACGAGACCACCCACACCACATGGGAGACAGAGTCATTACTCAAAATGATCTTCCCAAAGGCTTGGAGGTTAGGGATTTTTCAAAGATAGTTTGGTGGGCAGGGAGCTAGGGTAGGAGGCATACTGACTGGTTGAGTTGGAGGTGAAATAATAGGGAAATTAAGCTGTCCTCCTGTGCTGAGTCAGTTTCTGGGTAGGGGCCGCAGGACTGGTTAGAGGGCCCAGATGGGGTTATCCCTTGTCAGAAATGAAAGAAAACCTGTAAGTACATCTCTAAAAGTCAATCTTGTGTTCTACAATAGTGATGATGTTATCTGCTCAAGTAACTGGGGAAGTTGTAAGTAAATCTTACGAACTACAGAATAATGGCTGGTAATTATTTAGAATTCAAGACCCTCTCATCCTCCTTAGTTTCATTAGTTTTATAAGAACAGTTTAGTTTTGGGGAAGGGCTATTATCATTTAAACTGTAAACTACATTTCTCCGAAAGTTAGCTTGGCTTACACCCAGGAATAAGCAAAGACAGCCACCCTCTGAGGCTAGAAGCAAGATGGAGTCACCCATGTCAGATATCTCTTACTGTCATAATTTTGCAAAGGTGGTTTCATATATGAGCATCTGTACCCCACTGGCTGAGGGGTGATTACTCTGTAATTTCTCCCTAGGACCCTCCTGTGCACATTAACAAACCTGTATGACTTTTCTCCTATTAATCTTTTGTCAGTTGTGATTTTCAATAAACCTTCAGAGGATGAAGGGGAAGTTTTCCTTTAGGTTCTACATTGTTTACAAAGGTTGTCTATTGATGACTTGTTTTCCCTTTATGGGCTGCCCTCTATGTCCATTTCATCCTATGAAATGCATTCGGGCTTGAGGAGGCAAACACACAGTGGACATGTTTTACATCTCCCATGCTTTATTTATTCTACCCATGTCCTCATTCTTGGCTCTGGTTGGGGAATGTATCATATATATATATATATATATATATATATGTATCATATATATATGATGTATCATATATATGTATATATATGTATCATATATATGTATATATATGTATCATATATATGTATATATATGTATCATATATATGTATATATATGTATCATATATATGTATATATATGTATCACATATATATGTTCCCAAAATCACATATATATATGTGATTTTGGGAATATAGATGGAAATTATCTGGAGCTAGAAATTCCTCCAACTCAATCACCCCTTGATATCACCAATAGTAAGAATGAAGATGGACACAAAGATATCTTGATAGAGACACATAAGTGTTTTGGTGAATCAATATTGCTAGTTCTGCTGAGAAATGGTAAAATATGATTTAATTGTCCTGAAACCCCCAGCAACTTATGAATCCACATCTGTCTTTGCTTGTGCTCCTGTGGATCCTCTTTCTCTTCTTCCCTCTCTGGAAGGCCTTATTAGAAAAGAAAACCCAGAGTGGTTATGTCCCTGCCATGGCAATACTCAGTCTTCCCAGGTGAGATGAAATTCCACAAAAGATGCCCTCTGAAAGCCAGAATCTTGATCCTATTGGTCAGAGTTCTTCAGTCAGTCCAAGTATGTACACACAAAAATATTGCTAAATGATACTCTAACTTGACATTGTGTAAATATGACAAAAATAATGTTCTAAAAATGGCTGAACTATCCATCTTAAAGAAAAATATATAGACTTCAACAGATATATTTATAGAAAATCTAATTTGAAAGATAGTGTATCCTTAAATAAAACTCCAAATTCCTCACAGTAAAAAAAAAAAAAAAGGACAATAACTTTTAATCAATGAGACTAAGAAAATAATTGTCCAATCTGAATCCTCATCTCTGAAATATATGCATTTTGTTTCTTTCTACATAAGCTGATCTGCATTTGCCATTTGGTGGCTTGGGATCATCGATACCAAGCCTTGATCTTTTCTAAAGCATTTACCAAAAGTAGAGTTGTAAGGTTTGAATAATTAGATTTCCAGGAACACTTTTCTTCCACCCTTAAGAGAGATTGTGTTTAACTTGAATGCTTTAAGACTGCATGCACATTTTCTGTACATTCATCTATTTTCTCCACAACAAAGCTATTGAAACTGCCTTTGCAAGAATTATAACAATGAGAAAATTATGACAGTGAAAGGGATCTGATGTAGCCAACCCCCATCTTGCCTTTATTCTCCAAACTGCCCTTAATAATTCCTGGGCCTGGGTCAAGCTAACTTTAGGAGACATTTAGTTTATAGTTTAAATGATAATTGTTCTTCCCATAAACTAAACCATATTTGTTTAGTTAATAAAAGACCATCAGGTTAGGAGGATGAGAGGAACCTGAATTCTGCTAATGTGCAGACATAAAAGATTACCAGATATTATTTCGGAGGTCCCAAGATATGCAACTTCTCCAATTACTCCTGCAGATAACATCACTACCATAAAACGTAAGATTGGCCTTTGAGATGTCTTTTCAGGTTTCCATGTTTCTGACCCATGGATGGGTGGACAACCAGTGACTCCATGTGGACCCACCAAGGGGTTCTGCAGCCCCATGCAGAGAAGCAGATTCCCTGGCCTGCCAAACTTTCCTTGAAACACCCTAGCCTCCAAATTTTCATGGAGATTGATTTGAGTAATAACCATCTCCCACATGGCACAGCCAGCCTTGTGTCAATTAAAGTCTCTTTACTGCAATGCCATGGTCTCAGTGAACTGGTTTTGTTTGTGCAGTGGGCTGGAAGAACCCCTCAGGCAGTTACACTATGAATATCTCAAGAAAGAGGCTTTTTCTACTAACTTTGTGTCATCATTTTTATCACAGTCCCTGGCACATAGGGCTCTATAAGAATTTATTAAATGAGTGAATGAATAAAAACAGTCAGACTTACAAATTTTCCATGTGTTTTTCCCAGTGGCCCAATGAAGGGGTATGCCAAAGAAACTTCTCCAATTCCAATCCAGACTTGATTCTCAAAAGGCCTTTTCAACTAGGCCTAAGATTTCCCAGCTACTATTGGTTTCTCTCTATTACCTACCAAAAGTCACTTGACAATATTCCAAAGAAGAAAACACTACCTCCTCATCTAGAAGGGAGAATCTTTATCAAAATCAAAAGATCCATTTCTCCCCATTTTATGAGGGGCTACTCAATACCAGCACAGTGATCAAATGGTGGAAGATGTCCTAAAATACTTTCCGGTAACAGGGTAGTAAAACTGTCTTGAATGACTGATAAAGGAATGAAAGTTTTAAAATCTTTACTCATTCATCAATCCTACATTTTAGAGTGTCCCATTTTATTGTACTGATTAATCATATATGCTCAGAAGAAGTTGGCAAAGGCTATCAAAAGCCAACCAGTATAACTTGAATGCCAACTTCACAAAATAATCAGGCTCTGGTGGGATATGTCATAAAATATGCCAAGATGGGTCATTCTAACGCACTCTTGAAAGAATTATACATATTCATTCTCCTCGTTTAGCACCTGAATGACAACAGACAGGTGAAAGCATCAGAACCAATGCATCAAACCAGACAGTTACCATTGTGAACAAAATATAAAAAGAGAATGACGGGGCTGAAAAATGGTTAAGTCTTCTACTCAGACATTGCACGCATTGCTCTCTTTTGATAGGGAAATGAAGCTTGCTGAGGGAGAGAGACCTATGTCTTATTGTCATTCCTGCTTACAGTTTGGTGGCAAATTGACTTGAAATATATATTTCTTAATAGAATTCACCATAACTTTTTAGTTTGTTTGTTTTAGAGACGTGGTTAGGATAGAAAAACCGTCAATCTAAACTAAATGCTTTCCTTAAATATCTAAGATTGTCTTTGAGCAATGGAGGGCCCTATTAATCACTAATGAACTGCTAAATGCCACCTTCGGCTGAAATAATGATAGGTAAAATTATACCGTGACACACTGAGTGACAAAAAACAGCCCCTTTACCTAGTTTCCTGGTGTGATATTGGACTACAAGGCATTGTTTTTAAAAAATGAAATAAATATCTAATAGAATCTGGTAGAATCAGATCTATTTCACTGTATGTATATGTATGTGTTGTATGTATATGTTCTTCACCTAGTTTTGACAGTTGTCTATAATCTATCAGGCCACTAACACTAACCTCCACCTGTTTACCTGTCAGATCTCAATGAAGAGAACCCTGTTTTCTGTAATTAAGATAACCCTACTCATTCTGGAACTATGTAATTTTACACAGATAAGTTAAGCAAAAATAGTAATTCAAACTCTGGAAAGTGTTAATATTTTCAGAGACCTACAAGTATTCTCTTAATTGCTCTATATAGCTTTCAGGAATTGGACGAAGTGAGAAAGGATCCAACTTCCCAATAGTACTTTTGGACCATAAAATAAAGGGTGGAAGAGTTGGTTGCCTCTTTGAGTGGAGTTTGCAGAGGTCATTCTTAGGCCTTCACAAAGAGTATCAGTGCTGATAAATTAAGGAGAATGTTCTAGACTCCCCTGAGTAACGTGAGCTCCTGCCCTTGGCTAGTTTTTGCCCTACTTAGCCTTCACCCAAAGATGCCCTAGGGAGTCTGCCTCGTGTATTTCATTCCTGGAATTCTGGTATCTGTAGTATTCCTGGAATTCTTGAATCCTCTAGGAATGGCTTCCTGGCCAGGGCTTCAAACTTCTCTCCTTCCGTGGGTCCTGGATTTCTTATTCATCTATGGCCTTTTGTATTCTCGTTTTACCTAGCTAATGTCTAGAATAGATGGCTTGCCTCACAGAGACAACACTAACACTGATTTGATGATCAAAGCAAGGAAATCAAACAGCAGACTAAATTGGTAAGTCTAAGAATAATCTCTGCACTTCAGTGAAAAAATTTCTCAAAGAAAAAAAATCTGTGTTGCATAGATTAAGAAAAGTTTTTTGTAGATATTTAACTTTAGCCTTTTATTTTTTAGCTTTCAGTGTTTCCTTATGGTCTAACCACATTTTACCTCAAGTAAATTTTTTTCTTTCCCTCTTTCTGTTAATTTGAAGATATTTAAAGGATGGCAATAGAAAATTCTGAAGTTATAACTGTCGCCTATAAACTGCCTGGGCTACTTAATTCCCCCCTGAGTTTCTCACCTTTATTTTTTTTCTGCTTTTTTTTTCTCCAGTTATTATGGCTCCTTTTAAATATCATTTAATTCTAAAAGCACAAATATTTTGAAACTACATGGCCTGCTGCCTAAGTTGAGACAGTGAACAAAATCCTCAGCCTCTCAAAATATCTACAAATTTTCACACACAGTATTTAAGGGAAGCATTTAGTTTCCTATCCTTGGGAAGGAAAATGGTTAATGTGAAACCTCCTCCCATGTGCCACTGCAAAGCCGTGGAGGAGTCTAAGACTTAGGATTCTCCTGCAACCCTTCCCCAAGAGGAGAGGTTCAGAGAAGAATGAGGAAAGTTCTATCATAGCACTTCCTGGTTTTATCAGTCTCCTATTGAGGTCTGAACCAACTCAGTAACTCAGTCTTTCTGCTGGGCAGCCCGTAATTGTGCAGCAGGTGCATAACCACAGGTGGCTTTCAACATTTCTTCTTGTATTCAACTAGAAGTCTTATTACAGTGGAAGCAGCTGAGAGAAGTAGAAGATGGCAAATAAGAGAACACATTGAGTGGAGACTTGTCTATGATTCTGCAGCTCTTTCCTATCTTCATTTTCTGCTGCCCTTGTGCCAACAAATGTTTCTGCCCTGTCTTGTCTTTTTCATCTCCTTGCTTGTAACTCTAGCCTTAAAAGGATAGACCACTTTATTTGTCTCTTGGCAAGCTATCATTAATTCATTCATTTAATAAATATTTGTTAAGTATCTATTTTTATCATGTATTATTTTCAATGTTGCAGAAATAGCAAGGAAAAATAGACAAAGTTCCTGTTCTGTAACATATATTTTAGTGGTAAAAGATAGAAAAAAGGCAAAGATAGATTTGTTGAATCTTGCATTACATCCATATGTTGCATTTTTAATTACTGTTATTGTAATTTTCAATTACATAATTTTCATTTGACTCTTTTTAATAGATTCCCCATCTTGTCATCTATATTCTTAGACATGTTTATCATGTTTATTTAAAAGTCTGTATTTAGTAACTGCAAAATATGGATGTCTTGTAGATCTCTTTTTACTGTTGCTTTTATTCTTTTTTTGTGTGTGTGTCATTTGGCAGTGTCTCTTGGTATGTATGTAACTTTTGACTAAATGATAATTACTGTGTGTGAAAATTTGTAGAGATATTTCGAGAGTCTGAAGGATTTTGTTCTCTATCAAAGATTTATCTTTTTGCTTTGTTTTTGGTTTTGACAAGTCTTTAAACCAGGGATAAAACAGATTAACCCAATCTATGATTGAGCTGATGAGAGCTAGATGTCAATGCTATAAAAGCTGATACATTTTCTGATTTGCTCTGACTCACAAGATGCTCCGTGGTTCTCTTACTCTCACTCTCATAACAGGTACCCTCTAGGAATCCCAACTAAAAGCCCAAGCATCCCGCTTTGACAGTGCCCAACTCCAAGTTTCATCTCTCAAGCTCTAGGAGACTGAACAAAGGTCTGGAAGCTTTTTAGCTGTTCAGCCACCATTTACAAATGAGTAAACTGCTGGAAGGGAAAAAACAGAACTGAATATTAGGCTCCCCTCTCTGTTAGTCTCTTCTTTTCAGGATTTCTTTGAGATTTTGGACTCCCTAGTCCTTGCTGACTTTCCATTTTGTTTCCAGTGTATTCAAATAGATTCCTCTTAGTTCTATCCAGCTTGTATAATTCTTAGATGAGGAAAGGCTGGTCTTTACAAACTAATTTGTCATAGCCAGAAATATAAGTTCCTTACTGTAAGATTTTAATCTTTTTATGTAGCCAAGGTTCATTTTATCATCATAAGGGCCTGGTAGTTTTATCCTATTCTCTGGCTAATGACTATAGCTCTCTCCATGAACACTCATAAATAAAGGCTATTATACTAAGGGACAACTAGGTGTGGATGGATCATCTATCTTCACCACTGAAATAAAAATGCAGAGTGCTTACACTACTGAATAGGCATTGGGAACAACTTCAAATGAAGATAACAGTTTATTTTAGCTTCTAGAGTCCTACAAATATTTCCAGACTATGAAAACTGAACATTTTTTAACACTTCAAGTGATTTTATGACTTCTGAAAAATGACTACAGATCAACAATTTTGTTACCATAGAGATTTCAAATACTAAAATATACTCTTCTTTTTTTGCCTGACGGTAATGTCAAATAAGACTCAGGACTGGTTAGTAAACCTTTCACAGTGTTCCAATATCTGTGTAACTTAGCCGATTCACCGTGAGATTGACGTTAACTTATCCTCCCTGGCATGAACATGATTTATCATTTGAAACACACACATACACACACACATACTTTTTCAGTTTCTGTTTCCAAATTTTGAATAGCTATTATATTTAGTGATCCTCTTAAATCTATTTCAAATACCCAAATAGGAAACATTTTGAGCTACAGAGAATCCTAGTTGAACTATCAACTAGAAGTACATTTCCACTGAAATGCGAAATTTGTATTTCAAAAATTAGAATTCTCTATTTTGGGTCATTTACTTTTCAGAGGTAAGTGATAATTATTAGAGCTCTTCACAGTCTCCTGGCATAAGAGTTTGAGTTACCTGACTACAGTAGATACTGTTGAGGGTACTCACAAGCCTGACAACTACCCCTCTCCCCCCAAGAAAGAACTGAGCAAGAGGTAAGTGGTACAGGGTGTCATGGCATTAAACAATTGGATTATCCAACTCCATTATCCAACTCAATTGCTATGACTAAATAAAATGTAGTATGGAAAATGAAATCCTGCAGGGTTACCAGGAGTTTATATTTTACAGCACTTAAACGTTTGGAAATAAACTACTTTTTGTACTGATAAACAGGCCTAACACCAGGTTGGAGATCCAGTACACAGTGGTGGATAAAGCCATAATATCCTTCCAATCTCTGTAAGGCACCCTGCAAAGTGTTGGGTTTAGGGTGGGGAAGAAGAAAGAGAACCTTAAATTCTACTGATAAGAACAGACCAAATAAATTTAAAATTAAATAAAAACTCAAGAGGCCAGTATAACCACAGATGATGTTTCAAAATACAGCAGATAGATACATTAAAAGAAGTATTTCAGGAAGTAGAGGTAGGGGTAGGAAATGAAATGAGTACTGGGGTACTCAGGAACTAGGGTTAGGGGTAGAAAATGAAAACGAGTAAAAAAAAAAAAAAAAGGAAATGCTTCACTAGCAAAAGAGGGATTTTAAATAATGTAAAAGAAGGAAGTTTAAATGCTATTTTTAAAAGCATTTTTCAAATGCTGCTTTCCATTAGGAAGCCCTAAAATGAGCCACGAAGACAACAGAAAAATTGGGCGGACCTGAGAATGGGTATCTGGCCCTCCAGCCTCCACTTCAATTGTTGGACTTATGTTCGCATTTTAAACTTTATAAGATTGTGTAGAAACAAAGGGGGAGTTCCATGACTCTCTCACTCTTGCCCTTGCTCTCTCACTTGTCCATCTCTATCTTTATTTGTATTCAAATCTATATGTACATATAAAATTGGAATCAGAACTTTATTTGTAAAAGCCCTGCTTTTTGTTTGACAGTTCTCTTTCCACTACTCCCTGCCGTCAATTTTGAGTAATTTAGTACTGAGTGACCTTTCTCAGATCTGTTACAAAGGCCTCTGTCTCTCTCAACCTCTTTCTTCTCTCTCCCCTCCCCAGCTCTCTATCTACACACACACACACACACACACACACATCTCCCTATGTCTACTCACTTATCCATCTACCTATCTATCCTTATTTCTATCTCTAATCTCTCTCATTCTCTCTCCGTCTCCCCCCTACACACACACTCGCACACATACACACATCTCCCTGTCTCTGTCTGGTTGGTGCATCATCTATCCATCTATCTATCATCTATCTCTCTCTCCCCTCCTCTCTTCTGTCCCCCCCCACTCTCTCTCTCTGCATACACACACACACACACACACACACACACCTCCCTATGTCTACCTACCTATCCATCTACCTATCCTTATTTCTATCTCTAATCTCTCTCTCTCTATCTCTAATCTATCACTCTTTCTATACCACTGTAGCTATCTACCTCTATCCATACATCTAAAGAAAGCATGCCTTGAAAAATATATGTATAAATTTATTAGATTTATTATATATAATAAACTACTAGTCTGCTCCTTCTTCTGTAGTTGAAAGAACCCAGAGCTCAGAGGGTTGAAGCACTTCTCCAATTTGTTTAGTTAAAATCCAAATAGAAACTTCCACTTCTCCCATCAGTCACTTTGAGTAACATCTACCACTCTTCAGCGCTCCTCACATGTCCCTCTTACAAAGGCAGACAGTGACATCTCTATTCTGCTATCTAGTCTCAGACTTCAGTGACTCTTTATTCAGTGCCCACTCTTTCATGTATTAATCATTTCCAGAAGGTTCTGAAAGGAGGTGTGCATGTTTGTCAGAAACTCAGTATATGTATACGTAGGAAACTTCAAAGTAACTGGATTAATTCCTCCTTTAACTCAAACATCCATTCTGATGAAATAGTGGACATTTTCAAGTAGTTGAAGTACCAAAGCTTAGTGGGAATAATAGTCTGACTAGAATTTATAAATATTTTATTGAACCAAATATTTGATATAATTACAAAATGAATAAATGCATTACAGATTTTAAAGTGAAAATGTTTATACTATATATTAAAATAGGTTGCCTTTCTAATATAAATTATTTAGAGATAAAATAACACATTCCTAAGATAACACACTAAATACTATATAAGATAAAGGAAATTTAATGAGTCATTCAGGTAGAAAATAAAACAATATTAATCTTTTTTAAAGTGTGAGATTAAAATGAAAGTGGGTTTAAAATGTCATTATTCAGTTATGAAAGTATTTTTGTGCAGATTGTTCTAGCTGTGGATAAACCTCTTACTTTACACTGGGAAGGAATCAACTTTTACAAGAGTTGATAGAACAATGAGAAGACAGTTATTACTGTAGTTCAGAGTTTAGCAAAATTTTTCTGTAAAAGGCCAGGTAGTATGTTTTCAGCTTTGCAGGGTGCACTACTTAATTTTGCTATAATTGTAATAGTAATTGCAATGCAAAAGGCAACATGTAAAGGCAGCCATAGGCAATGTGTAAGTAATTGGGCATGGATTTGTTCTAATACAACCTTACTTATAATATGGCCAATGGGCCAGATTTGTCCTGTTGGTCATAGTTCTCCAACCCCTGCTCTAGCTCTAAGTATTTTCTCTTGAATCCACTTTTAAATAATCCCCTCATAACTTGCATGAGATATTTTTTTGAAAAACCTTTTAAACTCAGTGAAATATGAATTTTGTAAAAAAAAAAAATCCAGTTTTCTTCATTTTCTTTAGATTTAGCTTAAGTAGATGGAAATTCTATTGCAGAATTGCCTGTATCAATTTCCATACTTGTTTGGAAAGCCTTCAAATTCAAGAAAGAATTATTCTTCCAATAGAAGTTTATTGTAATGCAAATATACACGAACATATCTATCTAAGCTTTTAATCTATGTGAAGGACTGTGTTTTACCATATTTCTAATGAGTAATTGATTTTGACTTTAAGATATAACTAAGTGTGTTTTCACATTTTATTTAAACACCTAAATAACAGCTTTTGTGGCAGAAATAGAAAGCTGAGTACCAAAGATTTGTGATCCCATTTCATGGTGTAGAATTGTTGCTTGGAAGCAGCCCCTAGATTCCCTTAAACTAGATGGGACCGTGTGACTAGTTCTCACTGCTTTGTGCCAATTCCAGGTGAGAAATTTTAAGAAGTGAGTGTGATTTCTCCATTCTCTTCTAATCAGCAGGCTGAATATCACCTGAAAAGGAGACCTGACAAGAACACCCCTACTGTCAAATGAGTTTTACTTGACTAAAAAATAAACTTCTATCAGGTTAGGTCACTAAGACTCAGGCTTTAATTGTTGGAGTAACTAGCATTGCTCAAACTAATAAAATTCTAAACAACAAAAAAATTCTGATATTTTTGGTGATGTATTACTGTATATTTTAGTATTTAAAAATGCACATTCTATTTGAAATGCTAAAATCCTGGAAATACATGTTATAATCACTAGACTTGTTCTCCAATGTAATTTACCTCTTGCCAATAATTGAGGTAGTTTAATAAAGAATAGATTCAGAATAGGTAGAAAAATGTAAGAAGGAAATTTTACAAAAAAGGAAACTGAGCAAAAGTGTAGAAACTTTACATTTAAGTATGCTTGACATTATAAACAAGCTTAATATTATATTTAAACATAAAACATCATTGCTTAATGTATGTGGAATGGTTTAGAGATGACAGTTGACTACATATATAAAGAAGCTAAATAAAATATCACAACTTAAGAATAGATAATTTCTCTGTAGAAAAAGAACTGGGAGTCTTTTTTTAAAATTTATTATTATTATACTTTAAGTTTTAGGGTACATGTGCACAATGTGCAGGTTAGTTACATATGTATACATGTGCCATGCTGGTGCGCTGCACCCACTAACTCGTCATTTAGCATTAGGTATATCTCCTAAAGCTATCCCTCCCCACTCCCCCCACCCCACAACAGTCCCCAGAGTGTGATGTTCCCCTTCCTGTGTCCATGTGTTCTCATTGTTCAATTCCCACCTATGAGTGAGAACATGCGGTGTTTGGTTTTTTGTTCTTGCTATAGTTTACTAAGAATGATGATTTCCACTTTGAACTTTGCTTCGTTAAATGGAGCTAACTAGTTCCACAGACTAATTTAACTCCTGTGAATCCTTTTCCCTATGCCCAGTACCAGGATAATCTGTAAAGCCCAGTTTGAATGTTTAGCCCAGCTATGTAAACACATACAGAAACTGGCGTCTGTATCCTGAGTGCCTAGAATGGCATGTTCATCTTGTTTTTTTTACCCTAAAATAGTATTTGAAACAAAGAGAATGCCCTGGTTATAATATAAAAAACTCGGAGAAGGTAGCTCAGCAAAGGAATGAGAATATATTTCCCTCTGAATTACATGTTTTCTCCCTTGACTACCTGTGATGCCAACTGATGGTACAAGGAACATTAGGAATCCTAGAATTTTCCCTTGAGTGGAGCATAAGAAGTAACTGGCTTTACTACTCTCTTCTTGAAGTTTCTAGGAGGCATTTTGCCAGACAGGCTCCCAGTGTTGCCAAAAATATAAAAGTGAAAGAAACCGGTAGGAGTTGTTTTTGATTTAAGGATTGAGGAAACATAAGAAGATAAGTAAGCCCAAAATGAACTGGGAAAACGAAGATTAAGTACTAAGTCCTGATCTAATAGAGATTTTTAAAACACCATGAATGGAGATACTCCATTTCTCTCTTAAATTCTCTTTCATTTCATTAACATCACTTATCTTAATAAGCCATTGTAAAGCCACTATTCAAATAGGTCTGGGCCACATTCTTCTCCTATTACTATTTTTCTTAGTTATGTCGACGTTAAGAGTTCTGCCGTCTCCTTAAGTGGTCAAAACCAGTAGGGTCTTCTATAAAATTATGAATCTTGTTAACTTGTACATTAAGAAATTATTTTCAGTTCTAGAATGGCAAGAAACTATTATGATCATACAGACAATGAAGAATTGTTGAAGATCTTTTAGGGCAGGAATGTGCTCAAAGTAGTATTTTGGAAAAATTACCAAAGATCTGTTTTGAACAGGAAAAAAAAATGAAGGTGGAGAAAGTGGTTAAAATAGCATGCAGGTAATAAATCAGTAACAATAAACATGCAAAGGGCATAGTGAATATATAAGAATCATTTTAAAAAAGGGTAATATTTGTTTTAAAACAGGGTAAATTGTATGTAAAAATGGAATACCCAGCTGAAGGTGTTCAACAGACAACTGAAAATTCAGGATCTCAGCTTATCAAAGACATTAGGTCTGAAGATACTAATTTGGAAGATAACATGGTAATTGCATTCAAAATGATCTAATGTGCCCTTCAGCTTGACTAAACATTAGACAGTTTTATTCTGGTCTAAATACTCTGACCTCAACCCTCCCCCAACCCGCCCCCCACCCCCCCTTTTTTTTTAGAGCACTTACTTTAGAAAATGCAATTGTAAATTCCCCTTCTGCCCCTTTGAGATGTAACTTTTCTCCCAACCTCTTGCCAGTTTTACAACTGAGAAATGGCTTTTTCAATGATTTGGGAGCCATCCCTTTGAAATGTAACCATCCAGAAAGACAGAGACATTATCTCTCAATCTCTGTGGGAAAGTAGGAGCCTAACTTTAATAAATACCAATTAGCAAACAATAATGGCCTAATCACATTGACCACTCTCCCTCTTCACATCTTCCAGCACTTTTCCACTAGCTCATCCCAGAGCTTAAACCTCTCCCACCTTTTGTTTTAGTGGATTTGAGTTCAATCTCTCTCTCCTATTATAATAGTCTTAAATAAAGCCTGTTTAACTTGTCTAGTGCAGTTTTTCTTTGACATAATCATTGGAGCCATAAAAGTATTGGAAATATTCAAGAAAGTGAGAAAGAAAAAAAAGGCCAGTTAAGTATCCTGAAGAAACTCAGCCTTTTAATTACAGGACTAGAAAAGGAAATGAAAATGTAGAAAGAAAACCCAATATGTGTAACATAGAATTCAAAAGCCAAGAGAATTTCAGGAAGGGAGATGTCAACAGCATCAGTTCTGCATATGGGAAAACAATTATTAAAAAACTGTGAGAAAAAGTAATTGGGTAAAATGAGTAGGAGATAAGGATTGATATTTATTCTAACATCTTTATTAAGTGTGTACCATGTGTTAGGCAATTTCAAAGCTTGGGTCTTAGAGATAAGACAAACTAGGTCCCAGCTCTCGTACAACTTAAAATTGAGTTGGAAGAGAAAAAATAATAAGTACCAGAAATGTTAGATACTATTCAGGAATTTGAAGAGAATGTTTGAATATAAAGTGACTCGTGGATATTTTGGATTGGATTGGAGGGGAGGTGGGGACAAGGAAGGCCTGAGGGGAGGGATAACTTGGCTGTAATCTGACTGACCAGAAGGAACCAGGAACAAAAAGCAGGTAAGTTACAGCAAAGTTCCTATTGCAAGAAAAAGCTGGTAAAGTTCAAAGATGCCAAGCCTGGCAATAGCACAGTGAGCAAGGCTGAGAATTATATGAGATGAGGTTGGCAGAGTCCATAATATTGTATGTAGGCCAGTGTAAGATGTTTGGAATTTATTTTCAGTGTGATATGAAGCCACTGGAGGGATTTAAACACAAGAATGGCACCAAGTTTGTGTTTTAAAAGGATAACTGACAGTTTTATGGAGAATGCATTTTAGAGATGTATGATGGGAAACAGAGCTATTGCAACCCTCCAGATTAGAGACTGACTACAGTGTCTTTGACTAAGGTTCACTAAGAAAGCAGTTTCATTGAAAAAGAGGGGCTGGGTGCGAAATTTGCATGGGTCCAGGGACAGCTGAAATCTTTTTTGTTTATGTGCTTCAAATGTGAGATATGGATGCTTGAAATGAGGAGCATATTACTTTTCTACATGTAAAACAATATGGAGATTTTCAGAAGAGAAGAATGAATATAAAAAAGTAAGTTCATTGCAGAAGGAGTTTACATTTTGAAAGAAGAGCAAGAATAACAAAAGCAGTTCTGTGAAGATGGTGCTTGGAATGTAAACCTTTTCATAGTTTATAAATAAGCATCTCTTTCCATTCTTTCCTTTCTCTTTTAGAAGAGAAGAGTGTACATGGTGATTAAGAAAATAGCAAAGCCCAGCAAATGTTAATTTGAGTCCCTAGAGCTTCTGTCTTTCTTTTGGGATTTGTAGATCAATGTCAATGTATATTTCTTGTATTAGGTGCCACTGGGCTGTCTCCGGGTTTCAGAGGAACTGAGCAGAAAAGTCGGGATGTAAGACCAAAGCAAAAACAAAGCAAAACAAAACTAATAATAAAAACACATTTTTTTCCTAGGAATTTTCCTTCTGAAGAGGGCCAGGTTATGAAAATAGGCCTAGGAACAGCGTACACTGGGCAGGAGACTAGTGAAGCTCTGAAAAGATTCAGAATATAAAATTCCTGCTGAAGAGTGATTTAGCGCATGTGACCAAGCACTTCACTAATGTGACCTTCCAGCTCCTCAGCTGTCTTATATAAGATCATGAATACAATAATCAGAGGGGAACCCTTGTTTCATAATCTACTGGTAATGACTTTCAAGAGGAGAAGAAACTTTTGCAGCTGCAAGAGCAGCTACAGCCCACAGGATGGAAATTTTTTTTTCCTTGACAACCCAAAAAGACAAAGAAAGTTGAGCTTTGATGACATGTATTTTTCCTAGAGGATGTTCTTTCAAGTAGAAATTAATCTCTTAAGTCTCTTCGTTCCCCCCTAATGGATTCTTTCTAGGAGCTAGACAAAGAGGTGAAATATTTTGGTGGCATTATGTGAGCATATTGTAATTCATTTTAGAAAATGTGTCATAATAAAGATTCTTTATTAGATATACCATTTGTTTCAAGAACATTGAGATCTGCCAGATTTCCAGAGATAGAAATTATTATCATGTTACTGACAAGAAATGAAGAGATCTTTATAGTAGCTGGAAAGTTGGCCCAGAATATCACCAATATCTCTTGTGGTTCTAAGATTATATAAAGTCCACGGCTCCTATTGGAAGCAAGGGATTGAACCTGTCATCTTGACTCCTGAGCTAAATCCACAAAGTCTGACCTTTTGGAAAATAGTTTGTGTGCATTGGGGGCGAGGGGGAGTGGAAGATGTTTTCAAATACTCCAAGCACAGTCTGCTACTTGTTTTTTAAAGCTCCCAGGACTTCTAGATGTTATTTTTTCCCATAATAAGCATATGAAAGGTGAATTTTTATGGCTTGGGGATTGGTATGAGTTTCATTCATGGTCTGCTCTGCTGTACTACTTTTAAGAGCTGAAAGTGTATATGTCATCTCTAATTGGAACTCCCAGGCAGAAATGATGCCATCGGGGAGCTTAAAATATGTAGCCATATGAATCACCCTGCAGACCAACCATATTGCTATAAAGCAAATAATTTACATTTAAATAACTTATCTGCATTCACCTAATTTAAAAGTAATCTTTTTTCTTTCTCAACTAATCCCCAAACTTATGGACTAGTTTGATCATATTTGTGCAATAAAATTGAAATTTTCAGATATAGTAGGTAATCAATTTTAGTCACCTCATCTGCGTTTCCAATCTCATTACAGATTGCAATTTTCAGTGCAGATTACATGATGACCCATCAGTGGCTTTGTTGTTTCTGAATTACCGATTCCTTGCCTACTGCCAGATAAGAACAAAGCCTATGCATCAGCCTGACAGCTTGCAAACAGAAAATGGGCTTGTAGGATTGGATTTAAATCCCAGGTGTAGGGGATAATTACCACATCACTCATGCAGTAACTGAAAAATGGTATTTCAACAAGAAAAATTACATTCCTTTTATAGTGCCAACAGAAATCATTATTTGAGGCTTCACACTGATTCACTGTATCATTACATGTGCACTGTACTCATTAAATGTAATGTTTGTTGCAACATAAAAAAGTTATTGTTTTAGGTACTTTGGTGGAGAAGGTAGCTTAAATTTAAGGCTTATAGAACCTTGATGGTGTAGAGGTCGTTTGGACTCTAATATATACTGTGCAAGAGAAATGACAACCCAGACATAGAGCTTTCAACCGGCTCCTATTACAGGAGGCGTGGATGGATAGTACAAAGAAAATGGAGTATAAATCTTTTGTTTCAAAAACCCCAGCCATTTAACCCTACAGTCTGTCCAGAGAAAGAGGACAAATAATGATTCAAATCTCGACAGAGCGGTGCTGAATAGTGCATATTTTACCATTAGCTTTGAAATCATTGAAGCCCAACATATACATTCTAAAGAACAGAAGGACAGAGACCATATTCACTTGAGAAATCATTAAAGAAAACAGTGGCAAACACACTGGAAGTGCACTCCTCACCGCTGGCATTTGGTCCATACCCACAAAGCTGCGGTTGTTTCCCAATGATTGTGCAAGCAGCACAATAATGAACGCGAGATTCGGCAGAGTCGTTCGTGTGTAGGTGCAGAAGGCTATGTGTCAACTGCTGAGAGCAACAACTTAGGCTGCATTCATCAGAGTCCTAGTTATGTTTATGGCCAACTGGCTTTCTCATTATGATGATCAGAATAGTGTAAAAAATATGACTTCAAATTTGCTGTATTCTTGCACGAATACCACAAGGAGCCATTGACTATTTGATAGACATAGGTAAGTAAGTAGGTAGGTAGGTAGGTAGGTAGGTAGGTAGGTAGGTTGGATGGATGGATAGACAGACAGATAGAATTTTATGTATCAGCTCATAGCGTCTTTGCCTGGAATTCCTAAATTAATATTTTTAGCCTATCCTCCCATGTGCAGGGAGATACTTTTGTGAAGAGGCTTAAAATGCAATTGTGAAGTGCTGAAATATGTCTTTCTAATCTTCTACTCCTGTCACCTCTGTAGTCTTTTGTCTTGACAATATCTTCAGGATGGCTGAGGCCTTGACAAATACTGAAGCAGGCCTGAGTGTGTGGAAGATGTGCAAGGTTTTCAAATTCTCTTTAAGCTTAGGAAAGTACTTGAGGCAACAGACTTATTTTTCTAAGAGCTGGTTCCTATTCCTTTATATCCTAAGGAAAAATTCATTAGGTGAGGGGTGGTTTATGCAGATCTGCTGCCTGTTCTCAAAGAGGCTTCACTCTAGGTAAGGAAAAGGAGGACATTAATGTAAAAAATAAAAATAAAAAAATAAACAGTAACGCAATTACGAGTGTTGGGGCTAAAAAAGTAACAAGTTCATAGATCCTACCGAGGAGGCAGTAACCTCTGGTTAAAAGTTGCTGAGCACAGAAAGGGAGACAATAAAGGAAGATAAGTCCTTAAATAAACTAAAAAGAGGGCTGAAGACCTCCAACGTCAAATCTTCTTTAGTGATAAGATGAAAAGATAATGTGCTACTTTCCTAGAGGTAAGGTTTTCAAAAACAGGAGCTGGCATGTTGCTGGTAGTTCTCAGGCATTCAGTCATGTTAATCTGAACCTTAATCATAATAAAAATGGACATTTATGTGCACTTTTTCTCTAAAGCACAGTGCTAAGCACTTAAGATGACTTATTTAATTCTCACACCCATCCTATGAGGTTGTTGTCACACCATTTCAAGCATGTGAAAATTGAGACATGGAGGGATGAAGTAGTCTGCCTGAGAGACGGAGCCTGGATTTGAACCAAGTCTTTCTACAGAGCCTGTACTCTTAATCCTTAGACTACATAGTTATTATGCTGTCACAGTAGATAAGAAACTGAAAACTTTTTTAAAGTCCTCTTTGTTCTCATGTACAAAGCTAACACCACCTAGCCCCAGTCATTTACCAACTAAAACACAACAAAGCTACTAAGTAAATACGCACTGTGTTGATGGCCATTTTAAAATAATGACTCAAAGATCCAACTAACAGTCATAAAGACTCATATCTCAGGTGTGGGTTAAATCTTACATTTTCTTTAAAGAGCACGCTCTGAGCTCTGGCAATGCCAGTATTGAAATTCTGTGTTGTTGGTGGCATTTCATTCTGTTTCTTGAAATGCAAAGCACAACCTATTCCACCCACTCAGAAACTCAGCAAACTTAAAGAGATAAGTCCCTTTGCAAAGATGCCTTGGAGGAATTTATTCCCCAGTCTTATCAGGGAGAACAATGTGGGTTTGGTTCTGGATCAGGTGGTCATATTAGAAAATACATTAAAATGCAGGCTGACAAACAGAACCAAATGCAAAATTACCATTCTGTTCTGCTCCTGACAGCAGTGTGGAAAATGTGATTTCTCTGTATTCGTGCCATCAGGGCCTTACATGGTATGGTTTAATTGGAGGTCAACATGTGGTTGAACTGGAGATCGTAAGCCGTGTTCAGAAATTAAAACTGACCAGACATGAACGTTGTTTCTCAACTGCATAGTCCTTATGGTACACACGCCAAATTTTCTACATATTACCTGTACCTTCTCAGCACCCCATCTCTGGTCACACTTGCTCTGCAGCTCCTAATTTAGTAAGAAACCGAACAGCCACATTCATCTAAGAATCTCTGTGCAGGGAGGCTGATCAATTGCTTCCCCTATGTGAATAAATCTGCTGTGTATTCTTAAAAGGAATGCGATTAGAGCATGTGTGATTTACAAACTATCCAGTATTTTCATTGAGACATAAAAATAAATGGATTTGGTCCTCATTGCAGCTCAGCTCTTTCTCCTGGGGCTGGAGGGATTGCTCGTTTGGCCCCATGGCATGCCCTTGTGAGAGCGGTGAGAAAGCAGCTGCTTACATTACCTGAGAGAACTCTCTTTAAAAGCCTCTGTTGCTCTAAAGAGCTTTGCTGCTTAATTTTGTTTTTCCTGAACGTGTTAGATGTCGCCCGTTGGTGCTGCCTCCTGCTGCCTCATTGTTCACTGCTGGGTTGTGCAATGTCTCCATGCTTGAGAAAGGTGCTGTACAAATTGCACAGAGGATATCTCATTGTGTGGGAATCTGGGCCAGGCTGGGGAGATCTCGGAGCATTAGCAACTGGCATGCCTGTAGCCTGGGAGGTAGGAGTAGGAGGTTGGGAGGTGGTACTCTCTGCAAGCCATGTATGAATAAGTGAAATGACTAGCCTGAAGTCATATAAGAAAGGAAAGACATGCACAGAGCTAAGGGAAAAGCTTGCACAGAGTTAAGCAGAAAAGAAATCATACATTTGCCTTCCCCATTGCAACATTGCACCTCTTCGTTCTTTGTTAACTTGGCAAAATGGCTTCATGTTTTTCATGACAGGCAGCAGGTTTTCCTCGCTTTCCTGTTGCTGGTCTTATAACTTTCAAATGCTTCACATTTTCTTTTAACTTGCCCTATGAAACATGATTGTGTGAAGAGGAAGAATAAAATTTGTCCCCTCTGGGCAAGACCAAATGTGGCAATGAAGACTGAGACATTAACTGGCTATCCTAGGTTTGTGGGTGGCAAATGTTGCCATGTGCCATCAAAGATGAACTTTGAATTGTTCAGTGGTAGAAATGTGAGTAAATTGTTAGACCTTGTAAAATGAGACACAAATTCTTTTGCAGTTTTTAGAATTCTGGGGCAGCCAATAAGGCCATATTGGACATAATTATTGCTTAGCTTAATACATGAAATTTAAATTTTCATAGCATCTTTAAGTAGAATATTTTGTAAGACCTGAAACTAGAGATGAGCTATAACCAGTAGACTATTTCTGAGCTTTCCCTAACTGTTCTTAAACCCAAAGTTTCAGTAGAATTGCTCCAGGGCTGTCTTGTTCACTTAACTCTATGTGTTTGGTGAAAAAGGAACAACACCAGAATCTGTTTTCAATCATTTTATAATCTAGTAATGGTTAAAGCCTCTCACGGAGGTTATAATATCAGATAGATGTCTGGATTACAGACCCTAGAAGACAGAGGTCATTTTCAGTGGGTGTGACTAGAGAAAGATTCCTACAGCAGGTGCCTTTGAGTTAGGTCTTAATGAGAGGGTGGAATTTGAAAAGCAGAGATAAGGAAAAAATATATAGGTGGAAGGAAAAGCAAGGCAAAGCTTTGTAGCTAGACTAGAACATAGGCTGTATATTTAGGTGTAGAGGAAGAGGGCTGCCAAATACCAGCTCATATTTCATTTGATAGATGATAGGAATGGAAGACAGTGGATGCTGCAGTTCAAGAGAGCACCATAGGCAAAAATAGATTTTAGGAAAATAGAGCTAGAACTAGAGGCAGGCGACCAGATAGGAGGCTATTGATGGCCCAGGTGAAAATAACAAGGCCTGAAATGACAGTGGGAACATTGGAAGAGGAAAAGAAGAGACAAAGATGAGAGGCATGGAAGGGTTGCTGGACCCCGCCATAGTGCATGAATAGTGGCAGAACTCTGTGTCGGATGGGATGCCCATATCTAACAGAAAGCAGGAGAAGCATGCACCAAAAGGAAGACATGGAAAAAACAAGAGAGAATTCAAATCAGCATTGAAATATATCAAAGGACCAAAGCAAAGAGAGATTTTTCAAATAGGAGCTCAAGGTCAATAATATCAAACACTGTAAGGTTAATGATAAGAATGATAAATAGCCATTAGAATTCAAAATTGGGAAGTCAGAGATATAGATCAATGGAACAGAACAGAGCCCTCAGAAATAACGCCGCATACCTACAACTATCTGATCTTTGACAAACCTGAGAAAAACAAGCAATGGGGAAAGGATTCCCTATTTAATAAATGGTGCTGGGAAAACTGGCTAGCCATATGTAGAAAGCTGAAACTGGATCCCTTCCTTACACCTTATACAAAAATCAATTCAAGATGGTTAAAGATTTAAACGTTAGACCTAAAATCATAAAAACCCTAGAAGAAAACCTAGGCATTACCATTCAGGACATAGGCGTGGGCAAGGACTTCATGTCCAAAACACCAAAAGCAATGGCAACAAAAGACAAAATTGACAAATGGGATCTAATTAAACTAAAGAGCTTCTGCACAGCAAAAGAAACTACCATCAGAGTGAACAGGCAACCTACAACATGGGAGAAAATTTTCGCAACCTACTCATCTGACAAAGGGCTAATATCCAGAATCTACAATGAACTCAAACAAATTTACAAGAAAAAAACAAACAACCCCATCAAAAAGTGGGCAAAGGACATGAACAGACACTTCTCAAAAGAAGACATTTATGCAGCCAAAAAATACATGAAAAAATGCTTATCATCACTGGCCATCAGAGAAATGCAAATCAAAACCACTATGAGATATCATCTCACACCAGTTAGAATGGCAATCATTAAAAAGTCAGGAAACAACAGGTGCTGGAGAGGATGTGGAGAAATAGGAATACTCTTACACTGTTGGTGGGACTGTAAACTAGTTCAACCATTGTGGAAGTCAGTGTGGCGATTCCTCAGGGATCTAGAGCTAGAAATACCATTTGACCCAGCCATCCCATTACTGGGTGTATACCCAAATGACTATAAATCATGCTGCTATAAAGACACATGCACATGTATGTTTATTGCGGCATTATTCACAATAGCAAAGACTTGGAACCAACCCAAATGTCCAACAATGATAGACTGGATTAAGAAAATGTGGCACATATACACCATGGAATACTATGCAGCCATAAAAAATGATGAGTTCATGTCCTTTGTAGGGACATGGATGAAATTGGAAACCATCATTCTCAGTAAACTATCACAAGAACAAAAAACCAAACACCGCATATTCTCACTCATAGGTGGGAATTGAACAATAAGATCACATGGACACAGGAAGGGGAATATCACACTCTGGGGACTGTGGTGGGGTGGGGGGAGGGGGGAGGGATAGCATTGGGAGATATACCTAATGCTAGATGACGAGTTAGTGGGTGCAGTGCACCAGCATGGCACATGTATACATATGTAACTAACCTGTACAATGTGCACATGTACCCTAAAACTTAAAGTATAATAAAAAAAATAATAAAAAAATAAAAAAGAAAAAAGAAAAAAAGAAAAAAACAACAACAACAAAAAACAAAATTGGGAAGTCAGTGTTCACTGCCAAGAGAAGAGTTTCCAATTACAAAAATTCAGGGGGAGAAATGGTAGGGAAGTAGACATATAGCTCCTTCAGGAGAGTTTATAGTGTAACTTCGTGAGGATGTGAAGTAAGCAAGCACAAATATGCAGATTACGGTAATGTACACAGGCAGTCTTCCTGGAGAGCATTCTGGTGATGAGAACTTGAAATGGGTACCCCTTTGATCCTGCAAATACTTCTTTAAATTTATTTTAAGGAAATATTGTTGCTCATTAAAAAATGATCTACGAGGATGTTGTAGGTTTTTATATAATACTGAAAATTTTGAAGTAACTTAAATGAATGTTGATACATGTGCCATAGAATGTAGAACCATATAATTCTATGAAAATATATTGTATTAAAAGATTCCTGGCACAGAAAAGAGTTTATAATGTGTCTGTTATTAAGTGAATTAAACAGATTATAAACCAATAAGGTGGGATTTCATTTTTAAATGTAACTATACATATCACAATTGTATACATGTACACATATTTGTGTAATACACACATGTGCACATGTATGCACATATATATACACACATATATGCACACAGTTATTATACATATAGCCAGATATTTTTTGTCTGCCCGTTCAGACTACATCTCTCCCTTGCACTCTGCCTCCTATTTTCTAACATAATTGGGCCACTTCCACAGGCTTGCTTATGCAATACTTGGGTTAGGGCTGTATGAGACTAAGGCATGAGAGTGGTGGGAGAAAATGAAGTGAGGATCTGTATAGTATTCCCCCAACTGTCCTTCTGTTTATTCTGGTCTCTTTTGCATTTCTCAAAGTACATAGCTCCTCTCCAGGTTAAGTCTTTCCTATAGGTTCATTTCTTTTGGGTTCTAGTTAACTGCTATCTCCCCTCACTCCTTAAGGCCCAGGGCTGGTAACAGGTAGGTAATAGGTATGATGCACTATCCCTGATACCCACTATACTCTGCCCACACTTTATTGAATTCTCCTTGATTTATCCCTACTTGAGTTTGCCTGATGTGAGTGGGATCCAGAATAATATGTGATATCAATCTTTATACAGACTGTTTTTTCTACTTGGAAAATTTCACGTTTGCCTGGAAAATTTAAATTTATTTACCCTGATTTATACTGCCTGAAGTTTATATAATTTTGGGAGCCCTCTTTGAGGAAGATGATATATATTTATAAATGTAAATTTAAGTATAAAAAATAACATGTATTTAGAAGGAGAAAATCAATTATATATTTTAAAAGCTAATGAATATTATGTTTTCCAAATCTGAAAAAAAAGCATGTTTTTATAAGTTAACCTCTGATATAGTTCTGTATTTTTCCAACATTTCTTGCTCACATATTCTTTTTTTATAATTTTGTAATCTTCAGTAGAGAGAATACAAAAAGATGTTGACTTTTAGCATGGATGAAAAATTTTTAATTGATATTTTAGAAAATTTTATTTAAGCTTCTCGTTTCATTACTGATAAGATCATGCCAGTTTTCAAGAATGTGATAAGATTTGTGAAAATCTATATTATCATTTGTATTTATAAATTCTAACATCTTAAGAAGTTATTAAGTATATTTCTTGCAAGAGAGAACTTTCATTTTGACTGTTTATCAATGAGATCAAATCTTCTTCCTTTGTTTATAATTTTACATATCAAGTGACTGGAACTCTCCACCTATTAATTTCTGGTTCTGCACATTTTAGATCTTGTTTCTCCCCTACTACCCAACACACCTACCACATTCTGATTGTGTCAGGTCCACATCATAGCTAGATGTGACCTCTAGGCTCATACCTTTGTGTCCCAACCATAGGCGAGTTTACACAATATATGGGAGGAATATTCCTGAAACATATACCTACTGTGGGATGGCTTGCTATAACTTAACTACATATGGCTATGATGGCAAACCACAGAAATATATGCCACTAACCCAAACTGTCTCCCAGTCAACATTCTCCTAATCATGTACCGCAAAAGCCTGTGGCCTCTCCAAGCCACCTGAGCCAGGCAGGGTATATGGGAGGAGATGTTGGAGTAGAAAGAGAAAGTGATCTTAAATAGCAATGGTTAACATACCCACTTTTGTAAATAGTACAAAAACATATGACCATAGGAACACATTGGAAGAGACCCATGCAAGTGCAGAGTCCTAAAGTTAAGTTTCACTGGGAAACCCACTTTGGGGTTTATCTCTTAGATGCTGTCTTAAATGTTCCCATTGAGTCTCTTATCCTCCAGATCAAGCTCCTTACATTTCACATTACAGGCAAAATTAATCCCTCTTCTCTGTATTCTCATCATTCATTGAAATTTTTCTTGCTTCACTTTTTTGGAAGTTCTTTATAAGTATTTTTTGCATTATAATTAACGGTTACAAAATATTTTTTCTATTGTAAGACCTTGATTTTGTCTTAGTCACTGAAATGGTTTGGCTCTGTGTCCCCAGCCAAATCTCATCTTAACTTGTACTCCCATAGTTCCCATGTGTTGTGGGAGGGATCCAGTGGGAGATAATCTGAATCATGGGGGTGGTGTCCCCCATACTGTTCTCGTGGTAGTGAATAAGTCTCATGAGATCTTATGGTTTTATCAGGGGTTTCCGCTTTTGCATCTTTCTCATTTTCTCTTGCTGCCACAATGTGCCTTTCACCTCCCAATATGATTCTGAGTCCTCCCCAGCCATGTGAAAACGTAAGTCCAATTAAACTTTTTATACCCAGTCTCAGGTATGTATTTATCAGCAGTGTGAAAACAGACTAATACAGTAAATTGGTACCAGTAGAGTAGGGTGCTGCTGAAAAGAAACCTGAAAATGTAGAAGTGACTTTGGAACTGGGTAACAGGCAGAGGTTGGAACCATTTGGAGCACTCAGAAGACAGGAAAACATGGGAAAGTTTGGAACTTCCTAGAGACTTGAGTGGCTTTGATCAAAAGCCTGATAGTTATATAGACTATAAGATCTAGGCTGAGGTAATCTCAGATGAAGATGAGGAACTTGTTGGGAACTGGACCAAAGGTGACTCTTGTTATGTTTTAAAAAAAAGGCTGGTGGGATTTTTCCCCTGCTCTAGAGATTTATGGAACTTTGATCTTGAGAGAGATGATTTAGGGTATCAGGTGGAAGAAATTTCTAAGGAGCAAAGCATTCAAGAGGTGACTTGGGTGCAGTTAAAGGCATTCGGTTTTATAAGAAAAGCAGAGCATAAAAGTTCAGAAAATTTGCAGCCTGACAATGTGACAGAAAAGAAAAACCCATCTTCTAAGTAGATATTCAAGCCAGCTGCAGAAATGTGCATAAGTAACAAGGAGCCAAATGGTAATCCCCAAGACAATGGGGAAAATGTCTCTAGGGCATGTCAGAGGTCTTCACAGCAGCCCCTTCCATCACAGGCCTGCGGGGGCCTAGGAGAAAATGATTTCATGAGCCAGGCCCAGGGTCTCTGTGCTATGCTGTGTGCAGCCTAAGGACTTGATGCCCTGCCCCACAGCTGCTCCAGCTGTGGCTGAAAGGGGCCAACATAGAGCTCAGGCCATGGCTTCAGAGGATGCAAGTGCCAAGCTTTGGCAGCTTCCACATGGTGTTGAGCCTACAAAGGCACAGAAGTCAAGAATTGGGGTCTGGAAACCTCTGCCTAGATTTCAAAAGATGTTTGAAAATGCCTGGATGCCCAGGCAGAAGTTTGCTTCAGGGGCAGGGCCCTGATGGAGAACCTCTGCTAGGGCAGTGCAGAAGGGAAATGTGGAGTCAGAGTCCCCACACAGCGTCCCTACTGGAACACCCCCTAGTAGAGCTGTGAGAAGAGAGCTACCATCCTCCAGCCCCCAGAAAGGTAGGTCCGCTGGCAGCTTGCATAGTGCACCTGGAAAAGACACAGACACTCAATGCCAGCCTGTGAAAGCAGCTGGGAGGGAAGCTGTACCCTGCAAAGCCACGGGGGCTTCCCAAGACCATGGGAACCCACCTCTTGCATCAGTATGACCTGGATGTGAGACTTGGAGTTAAAGGAGATCATTTTGGAGCTTTAAAATTTGACTGCTCCACTGGATTTTAGATTTGCATGTGCCCTGTAACCCCATTGTTTTGGCCAAATTCTCCCATTTGGAAGGGCTATATTTACCAAATACCTGTACCCCCATTGTCTCTAGGAAGTAGCTAGCTTTTGATTTTACAGGCTCACAGGTGGAAGGGACTTGCCTTGTCTCAGATGAGACTTTGGACTTTTGGGTTAATGGTGAAATAAGACTTTGGGGGACTGTTGGGAAGGCATGATTGGTTTCGAAATGTGAGAACATGAGATTTGGAGGTGCCAGGGGAAGAATAATACGGTTTGGCCTGTGTCCCCACCCAAATCTCATCTTGAATTGTACTCCCATAATTCTGTATTGTGGGAGGGACCTGGTGGAAGATCTTTTGAATCATGGGAGCAGTTTTGCCCATATTGTTTTCGTGGTAGTGAATAAGTGTCACGAGATCTGATGGTTTTATCAGGGGTTTCTGCTTTTGCATCTTCCCCATTTTCTCTTGCTCCCACCATGTAAGAAGTGCCTTTTGCTTCCCACCATGATTCTGAGGCCTCCCCAGCCATGTGGAACTGTAAGTCCAATTAAACTTCTTTTTCTACCCAGTCCAGGTATATCTTTGTCAGCAGCATGAAAATGGACTAATACAGTCACAAACACATAGAACTTAGCAATTGATGAAACTTACACATACGGGTAGGTGTCCATTTTTCTTTTAAATTAATTAAGATGTAAAACTTAAAAAGAAAACCAAGCCGATAGAAAAATTATAAGTCTCAATGTTGAAGGAAAGAAGTCAGATAAAACAGGGTAAAACAAATCTTAAAGAAACAGAGAAATGATGCAGTGGAGGAGAGGAAAGTTGAGTAAACTCACCAAAAATACCATCATTCTTCTTAGCAAAGGAAGGAGAGTAGCTGGCATGACACAGAATAACTGAGATTTAAAGAGCAAGAGACTAACCAGTTAGAACAGTGATAAAAGCATATTATGAAGTAAAAAAGGGAGAAACAATAGATGGCGGTAGAGGACTTAGGGTTATGTCATAACTAGCTCAAAATATGAAAATTATTTTATAATTCTGCCTTTTGTAATAATCCATTTTGACAGTCCAGCCACTACTGTTAGAGAAAGATTATCAGAATATTGCAGTGAAGAATTCAATGTCTTAAACTACTACCAATAGAACCAAAGCTTTCCATCGAATTTCTTGACAGAGTTATGAGAACCAAGTAAAATATATCTGCAGACTTAATCCCGCTCACAGGCAACTGGTGTGTCACCTTTACTTTGGAGCCATTCAATATATATAAAAATTATAAAGAAGGACTTTGTTCCCTCCCCATCATCTCCTCCAATGAACATCATTGCAAATCCAGAAATGGAGCCAGTGAAGGCTGGGAAATCTCACTATCCTTAGAAGTTTATTAAGCATGTTCATTTGTTTATGTCATAGTGATATACTCATTATTCTAAAACTAATGTGATTAGCCCTCAACAATTATGTGTCAATAGAAGTGATACCAAAATTAAAAATTGATGAGTTAAAAAAAAAAAACAAGAATGCAGTTGATTTGTCTGATTTTCATAGGACCTCTGACCAATGAAGGTTGAAAACAATGGGTATGCATGATAAAGTAAGTTCTGTTTCCCACTTCTTAGACTACCACAAATAAAGAGCTCTACCTTGTTGCATGCAGAGTTCTGTTTCTGATTATATACCCCTTGACTGATAGAAACTAGGATTCTGCTGGAAGAGTGCCTGTGGGGAAAAGAGATTTGATTTCATTGTTACACTTATTAGAAAACTAACTCAATTTAACAGCATTATCAACAGAAACTAAATGCTAAGTGTGTACAGATGACTCCACTAGGGTTTTTTTTTTAAACAGTCATAGACTAATAGCTTCAAACTAATTCCTTCAAAACAAATGTTTAATTCAGAATTCAAAAGAGATATGAGTTTCATCACTAGTGATAACTCTGGTACTTAAGCCTTATTCTCCAGAATCACAAGTTAACGCTTAAGGAGAATAGAAGGGGGGATTTTATAGGAAGGGCCATGAAATGCTTCCTTTCTATACGGTGTTAAATATCAGGCCCAGGTAGTATGGATTCCCTCTCTCTACTGTTTCTTAATGTAGGGGGGAAAAAACTGGATTGCCTACTGTGAAATATGAGATAGTGACTCTTGTTGAACTTTAGTCTAACTACACTAGAAAAAAAAAGAAAACTTACAATGAAGATATTTCTACATTCTCAAGGGAAATTGTTCCTATGTCTAAGTGACCTTTTCTCGACACATTTCTTTTAGTGTTTAACCTGAACCTCCTATTGTTTCAGTTTAATCCCATTTATCCTGGTTCACTCCCCAGTGGCCACACTGACTAAAAAGTAATGCTACCTCTGGGAATGAAGTTACAGTCTTGGATAGTTAGGTTTATCAAGTCTACCAGTGCAGGACAGGAGATAAGAGGAAATGTCTCACAAAGTCACACATGGTTCAAAATCCAATATAGGTGGCATTACACATTCAGTATTTATGAAAAATTATCTAAGCTAAAAACTAAATGTTTCAGTGGAAGTAAATAGAAAAACAAGAAAATGAGAGACTATTTAATATATCTGTATATTTTACAATGGTTCCCTAAAAATTTTCTAGAAGATTCTTACATCAGTACTTTTTGATTTCAGGAAAAGAAGCTTTAATAACCAGAATAGATTCACTGAGAATAATTCAAGTTAAGTAAACTTATTTTCTTATTTTATAGGTTTCTAGACTGATAAACTAGAGAAATGAACTATTTTTCCCAGGTCTCTGGTTCATTCCTACTTGTTTGGTATGGGATAATAGTGAAATGGTGAAGACTAAAGGAAAACAAGTTTAGGAGAAAGAATACATTAAATTCATGGTATCTTGAGATATATCTGTAGTGATGTGAGGTAGAGAGTTGAATACAAAAATGTGAAGATTAAAAGTATTGGTTGGAGAAATATATTTTGAAAAGGATGGAGAGGCAGGAGAAACAAAGTAAATGGAGAGGTAGAAAAAAATTGGATCATGAGGTCTCTTAGGATTTGGAAAAGAAATGTTTCAAGATTATGGTAGTAAACTGCGTTGTTGAGTTCTGCTAGGGAATTTAGTAAGGTCAGGAAAGAAATGTTTCCATTAAGTTTGGAAACACGGTATTTCTCTAATGACTTATTATTATGTCTTCAATGTAATTTTTCTCTTATTTGTAACTTCAGTTTCTCAGTTGTTACCTGAAATAAGTACAGATGAAGTTTGTCAAAAGTAATATACATCTCTTTTTCTTATAGAATATCACTCGTTTGCCTGAGGAAAATTCACATCTTAATTACTTTGAGGAAATCTCCAAGTGCACTGACATTATCAATAGGTCAGTACAGGTCATTCCTTGCTACCTGTAGAAATGGACGCCCACCGTACCTGATGCCAATGAAACACAACTGTGGCACTCAATGCTGGAGACCTGTGATGCTTTTGTGAATAGAGAGGCAGATGGATCCCTCTGCTTATGCTACAATAAATCTGCTTGTATACAAAAGTATACAGAGGGTAGTGAGGCACCTCTATCATTTCACATACATTCAGTCCCATCCTCAGAAAGCACAACTATCTTCAGTATAGCTAGGCTAGCTTGACCTGTGGCTTGTCCTCCATTTCCATAGTTGGCAAATGTTAGACCTGTGTATACCACCAGCTAGTCTCCTTCTTCCCTATTGGGAAGTTCCACCTCTAGGGAGATTCTCATTATCCTTCCAGCAATCTGGTTTCCTTTATTGCCCTGCCAGTCCATCAGACGTATGTGAATATGGCAGAAGATGAATGGAGAACAGGGACTATGTGTCCGCTGCAGAAAACTTCTCAGCCCCTTTGCAAATTAGTGGTTACAAATGGGGAGGATGGAGTTTGTACAACTTCATCAGCATCGGAGCTCTCTCTTTTACCCATCTAAGACAACTTGTTACTTACATTCACATCACTTCTGTGAAGTTTGAAGGGATTCTAAAAGAATCAATTTAAAATAAAAATGAAAGGTTAAATAACTTGTCCAAAAGCACATAGCACATGAGTGAATGTGATGAGCTTTAAATCTAGATATAACTGACTTCAGACGTATATTCTTTATATAACAACTTTATTGAAGTGTACTTGTGCAATACACTGCACATACTTAGTGTGTACATTTTTATAAGTTTTGGTATGTTATACACTTATGAAATTATCACCACAGGAAAATAAGAGTATATATATACATAACAAAAGTTCCCTCATGTCTTTCTTTCTGCCCCTCCCTGACCACCACCCTCTGCATCTCAGGCAACTATTCATCTATGTTCTGTCTATTGATTAGTTTGCATTTCCTAGAATTTTATAACAATGAACATTCATAGTACACACTTTTTACCTCAATTTCTCTCATTTAGCATGATTGAGATTATGTTGTTTGTATACAAACAGTTCATTCCATTTATTGCATAACAGTGTTCCATTATACTGATATGACTATTTATTCATTCACCAATTAATGAATATTTGGGTTGTTTCCAGTTTGGAACCATTGCAAATAAAGCTCCTATAATCATTAAAGTGCAAAATGCAATCTTCATTTGAAGATATGCTTTTATTTCTCTTGGATAACACAGTGGGTGTATGTTTAATTTCTTAAGAAACTGCAAAACTGTTTTTCAATGTGGTTCTACATTCTACATTCACACCAGCAGTGTTGAGAATTCTAATTCCTCTACATCTCAACCAATACTTGCTGTGATCAGTCTTTTCAATTTTAGCTATTTGAATAGGTGTGTTGGGGTATCTCATTATGATTTTTGTGTTTCCCTAATGACTAATGACAGCATCTTTTTTTGTGCACTCACTTGCTATTAGTGTATCTTCTTTGGTAAAGTGTCAATTCAAATCTTTTGTCCATATTTTATTGGGTTGTTTTCTTATCATTGATTTTTTGAAGCTTTGTGTGTTAATACAATCCTTTTATCAGATGTTTGATTTTCAACTACTTTCTACCAATCTGTGTCTCACCTTTTCATTCTCTAAACAGTGTCGAAGAGTAGAAATTAATTTTAATGAAGTCTAATTAATATTGCTTCGTGTATTATGCTTTTAGTGTCTAATCAATGAAGTCAGCCTAACTTGAGGTAACAAAGATTTTTCTCATGTGATTGTCTAGTTTTTAGTTTTCGTTTTTACATTGCATACATTTCATTTTTATATTAGGTATATAATATATACCTAATATATAATTCACTTGGAATAATTATTGGTTTTGGCTTAAGTAAGAATTACACAATTTGATAAGAAGACTATCCCTACTCCATTGAATTTGCCTTTGTTGTTGTCTATATAGGTATGAGTCTATACTAAACTTTCTATTCTGTTCCTTTCTACTTGTCTATATTTAAGCCAATTCCATACTTTCCTGATGACTAGCTTTATACTAGTCATTTTATATGTTATGAAAATAACTATTTTTAGCTTCCCAGCATTTTTATTATTCAAAGTTGTTTGTGCTATTCTAGCTCTTTCATATTTTCATGTCTTTTAGAATCCATCAGTTTCTTCAGAAAAGCTTCCTAGGATTTTGATTGTGATATGATTGAATCTACATATCAAGTTAAGGAAAATTGATGTCTTAGTAATATTGAGCCTTCTAACCCATAAACATGGTTATTTTTTCACTTAGTTTTTCTCTAGACAATGTTGTATAATGATTATCTCTAAGTAATGTTCTATATTTTTCAGGTTACAGATTTTTACATATTTTTGTCAAATTTATCTTACGTTTCTCATATTTTCGATGTTATTAAAATTGTTTTTGTTTTCTGTTATTCACTGCTAGAATACAGAAATGCAGCTGGGTTTTTGTATAGCTGATATTGGATCCTACAACCTTGCTAAGCTGACTTATTTGTTCTAGTACCGTTTTAGATATGTCATATATTTTCTACACAAATGGTAATGTCTGTGAATAGAAAGAGTTTTACTTCTTCCTTTGTAACTAGATCCCTGCTACATCTTTTTCTTGCTTTATTGCACTGGCAAAAATCCTTCACTTAGTCATTTAAAAAATAATTTTGATTGCCTATTATTTGTCAGACATCATTATATGTGAGATGAAAACAGTGTAAATGAAACAAGCAGGGTTCTTGCTGTCATGGAGCTTAAATAACTATTCAATTGTCTGGGAAAATAGATGTATTTAAACATGAGTTTTAATATGTGTAAGGAATAGCTAGTGAAAATAGGGTTATTTAGCCTAAAAAACACACACAAAAAATAATTCTGCCTTCAAATATGCAAGAGATTATTTTGCAAAAAAAGGATTAATTTTTGTTTTGTGTAATTTTGGAGGACTTAACTATGATTAGTGGTGAAAAGTTGAGAAGGAAAGAAATTTAAGAATTTGCTGCCTGCCATAGGCCGGGCACGGTGGCTCATGCCTGTAATCCCAGCACTTTGGGAGGCCGAGGCAGGTGGATCACGAGGTCAGGAGATCGAGACCATCCTGGCTAACATGTTGAGACCTTGTCGCTACTAAAAATACAAAAATTAGCTGGGAGTGGTGGCAGGCACCTGTAGTCCCAGCTACTCAGGAGGCTGAGGCAGAAGAAAGGCATGAACCCGGAAGGCGGAGCTTGCAGTGAGCCGAGATCATGCCACTGCACTCCAGCCTGGGTGACAGAGCGAGACTCCGTCTCAAAAAAATAAAATAATTAAAAAAAAATTGCTGCCTTAAAAAAATTATTTGAAATTGAAACAAGCTGCCTCATGAGAATCCTGTGAAAAGTTTATTGAGAGGCTGGATGATCCTTTATTAGTATTCCATAGAGAGGCATCATTTTCAGGTAGAAGACAGAGTGGTTTCTGATTTGGACAATCAAATTCTATGAAAGCAAAGATGAATGGAACAAAAACCCTGCTTATGTTTATAATCTCATTGGAAAGAAAAATAGATTTATGATACTGATAAATAAGTCAAATTTTGGTTTGATATCAAATGAAGACATTTACAAAGTAGGGAGTAATTAATGGATATATGATTGTACAAATTATATATTCAACAAGAATTGTCTTGGCCCGGCACGGTGGCTCACGCCCGTAATCCCAGCACTTTGGGAGGCTGAGGCAGGAGGATCACCTGAGGTCAGGAGTTCTAGACCAGCCTGATAAACATGGAGAAACCCTGTCTGTACTAAAAATACAAAATTAGCTGGGCGTGGTGGCACACGCCTGTAATCCCAGCTACTCGGGAGGCTGAGGCAGGAGAATCCCTTGAACCCAGGAGAGGGAAGTTGCAGTGAGCCGAGATTGCGCCACTGCACTCCAGCCTGGGCAGCAAAAGCGAAACTTCGTCTCAAAAAAAAAAAAAAAAAAAAAAATTGTCCAAACATTTGCTGTCAAATCAAATATATATATAAATATAATCTTACTTATTTCATACACTCTGGTTACTCTCCAATTTTCCCATTTTCTTTGTCTTGAGTGCCCTTTCTTTTCCTTTACATGGTTTCCAACTAACTCGTAACTCCCACTTCAGTGTTGATCTTGAATCCCAAGAGCTTCTTTTATGAAAATCTCAAAGCTCTAGTCCTCTGTGGTCATTCTTTTTCCCCACCGATTATTTACACTTCAGTTAGGTCATCAGGAGAGAAACTATGTCTCACATCTCTAAGTATGCCTGATCCCTGCAATAACATTGACAGCATAAACTCCATAAACAGGAGCTAATATTAACAATGACAATAATGCAAAAAAGAGAAGAGGGAGAAAAGACTACCATAGCTTCAGGCAACACAGTCAGATGTTTTTTTGAAAAGAGGTGACATGTTTTATCTCCTACTTTTCTCCTGATTCATTGATACATTTATTCATTAAATATTTTTTGATGACTCATAAGTCTCATCTTGCCAGAGACTGGGGACACACACACATACAAAAATGAGGCAGACATGGCCGCTCCACTCAGGAACTTGCATTTTTATTGTAGAAATAAGAAAACAGGCAAATACAGCGACAAATAAACAAATTAAAAATTGTGCAAGAAATAAACCAGAGACTAGCTTTCTGTAGAATGATCAGGAACAGCCTTTCTGAAGAATTGACAGGCTGAAATCTACAAAACAAACATGCAAAGACTGATGGGAAAAGGGAAGCAGGGGATATATTTTAGGCAGAGAAAAAGTTTCTACAAAACGTCCTGTGAAAATGACCTTAGTTTTCGGGCATGAGTGGACAATGATCACGTGACTGGCGCATATGGGGCAAGGGGAAGTTCTAGATGAGATGAGCTTCAAGAGGTAGACAGCCCAGCTTGTGCAAGGCTTTAAGAGCTATGGGGAAGAGTTCACATTTCATTTTAAGAATAAGTCAAGATGTTAAAAGAATTTAAGCAATAGTGTGATAGGACATGATCTTGTTTATACTTTGAGAACATTTATTGCTCTATGAAAAATGGATTGACAAGAGTAGAGTTGGAAGGCAGTTGGCAGTAACCCAGGGAAGAAATGACACTTAACTGAGCAAGGATTAAGTAGCAGATTTGGAGAGAAGTTGACAACTTTCTATTTTGTGACCTGATGTAGCCCCTTTAAGGAGCCCTTTGAACTTTAGGAATAACTGAATTATGCAATTCTATCCTGAAGTCCAAGCATAAAGAAGTGCTTTGTTTGCCTAGGAAGCACATTGTTCTTTACGTGGATGCTATCATCTTATGTATAATTTTTTGGAAGAAGGCTGCTTTTGAACCAAGTTTATGGATGTCCCAGGCCTCCACCAGCCATGCTTTTGTGACACTTCAAATGACCCTTCCAACACAGCTATCTGCCACTCTGTCAGCAATAGGGCCTGCTTCTCTGCAATGCCAAGAAGTGGTATCTGCTGTGGAATATAGTTTGCCATAATACTTGCTTCATTAAGAAGATCCAGCCAGGTCCCTTTGTTATCAAAGGCACATAATCTAGCTAAGATGGTAACCTCATCATGAATAGCTGGAGGGCAGACTGGATACGTAAGCATACTCTCATGGATTAAACAATGAGTTTCATAGCCTGGGAAACATTGTCCCCTTTCCAACACAATGCAGGCATTGAACAGAAGCCATTTTAGAAGGGCAAGAAAGCCACATACTTTGAGATTCGGCTACTCCTACAACCAGAAAATACCCTGGCTCACTGGTAAAGGGAGTTTATTCTAGTCTAGCCATTTTTCCATTTTTTCAAGCCCAACCTTAGGTCCAAGTATTCTTTGGCTACCTTGGAACAATATATGTCAGGGCTGGGCCCACTTTTCACCTTATCTACTGCCACATACACTGCTTGCAAAGTAAGTAAGTGGCACGGTCTATGCCACTTATGCTTGGATTTTAGCTTACTAAAGTCTTCTGATGCTAGGAGGCAGAAAAATTGCCCCATAACTCCCAGGACGAATGCTGCTAGCCCAGATAATTTGTGTTAAACCACCCTCTCCAAAACGTGTGCAGATCTGCGTAGAGTAAGAAATCTATTCCCCCTTTAAAATACTGTAGCAGTGGTTTATTTGCCATGTCCTTATTACCTCCTGGTACCCCATATAGTACACAGAAACTGCCTACTAAGCCTATTATCATAATTATCACCACAATGGGTTGTTTATCTCTAACGTGCTGGGCAAATTTCTCTTTATTTGGGTGCTTCAAAATTGGACCTCCAGGAGGTATATAACATGGCTCACATCCAAAAAGAAGGTAGTCGAGGCCGGGCGCGGTGGCTCACGCCTGTAATCCCAGCACTTTGGGAGGCCGAAGTGGGCGGATCACGAGGTCAGGAGATGGAGACCGTCCTGGCTAACACGGTGAAACTCCATCTCTACTAAAAATACAAAAAATTAGCCGGGCGCGGTTGCAGCTACTCGGGAGGCTGAGGCGGGAGAATGGCCTGAACCCAGCAGGCAGAGCTTGCAGTGAGCCGAGATTGTGCCACTGCACTCCAGCCTGGGCGACAGAGCGAGACTCCGTCTCAAAAAAAAAAAAAAAAAAAAAAAAAAGGTAGTGGAAAGCTGACCTCCAAATAATCCAATTCAGGCAATTCAAAAACTAGCCCTTAGTGGACACAATGAGTTATAAGGAGGAGGCTGCTAGGCTCTTCCAGGAAAGTTTTTCTCATTCTTCAAGTCACAGGAAAGGAGTGGGCCCACTTCTGCCTCTGGAGATCCTGCCTGAACACGATGCTTAGAATGGCTACAGCAGCGTCAGCACACAGAAGGAAGTGAGCTGGGGCTGAGAAAAAAGGGGACGCCTAGGTCCTAGGCATCTTTGAGCCTTTCCAGTGGCTGCTCCGCTTGTGGACTCATTTTACATGAGATAATCCCCTTATTATTGAAGCCAGTTTAATTTGTTTTCTGCTTTAAGATCAGATTTAAGTTTTCTACCTGGTGGGGTGTGTTAAGAGAGGATTCCCAGGGTGTTCTGGAAGGGCTTTGGGTCTCTGAGGACTATCAGGGTAGCCTCAGAGTGTTATACACTGGAGGGACCAAACCAACTTAGGGATGCTCCCAGTGAAATCAGTGCGTCTTGGTGGCAGGCGGTTCCTCATCTTTCGGCTGATTTTCGAAAGATCTTGAATCTTCTCAGGTGAATCCAAGACCTGCTGCCCCTGATAGTTCTCCAAGTGCCTTCAGACCTTGGCATGCATTCTCTTACAGGCATCCTCCATTTATTGATGTTTTGTGTTTTCTGATTGCACAAGCTCTTTTAACAGGAGAAAAATATAAAATTTTTGAAAAAAACACTTGTAATCCTCATATTCAGACAATGTTTAACATTATCTTGATATATATACTGTGTATGTGTTTGATTCATATTTACCCTTTTAAAATGTGATCGTCCTACTATACATATTTTGTATCCCATTATTTGAATTCATAACTATATCATGAGCATCTCTACATAATATTAAACATACACCCAAAGCTTTAAAAAAGCCCTTCAGTCTGAGAACTGCCTCCAGGAGATTCTAGTGCCTGATGAGGATACTAAGGGATGGGGCAGGTAATTTTCTATCTTAAATATTTTCTTTAAATCTATTTCTTAGTACCATTTCTAGATTTTATCTAGAAAAGTGGATTGATGATTCTGAAGGCTCCTGTTCTACGCCATATAATCTCTGCTGAGGAAGCTGGAACTTTTCCAGCCACTGAAATGACAGTCCGTGTATTGCCCACACAACTCTGTGGAAGAAAAACATAATGTGGTGCTGGAGAGCACGTCTGCAGGCTTTCTGGGTTCCCCAGCTTTGCTGGTTGCCTGTTGGGGGAACCCGGGCCTGCTATTTGCCATCCCTAATTCTCCTTTTCCTCATTGGTGAAGTGAAAATAACGATAGCATCTATTTCATCAGGTTGCGGTAAGAATTAGATGTGATAACTCTGCATTCAGTAAGCTGTCAAATGCTGGCTTTTTCTATTATTAAAGTTTTAGGGGTATTAACATGAATTTATACTCACCATACTAGTCTAACTATTCTTCATAAAAGGAGGGATTAGGGATTCAGTAGATATTTTCTTCATCTTTGCCCCAACACCAGCTGCCCTGATCTAGCCCATCTGCATTGCCTCTGACTCTCACCATATGTAAATTCACATCATTCCTAGAGTACAACAGACCTTTTCATAAGTGATTTCATAATCACTTGTCTACACACGGTTTCTTCTGATAGAGTATGCACCCCCTCGTTTCTTCACCCACCTGCCAAATGCTTGCTCATCCTTCAATATCTCCTCCTCTACGGAGCATTTTCCCAAATCTCCAAAGAGGAGTTGTTCTACTCTGCACTCCCACAACACCATTTTAAAGCCAATATCCCTAACATAGCACTTAGCAGGGTGTATTTGTAAACTGCTCTGTTTACATGTCTGATTCTTCCACTGGAGCATATGCTTTTGGGGGTCCAAGGACCATGTCTGTCATCTCCAAAGAGTACAATAAATGCTTAATGAAAAAAACTATAAGCTGTGCATTCCCCTCAGGGGAGAAAATATATGAGCTTTTAGGAGTCCAAAGGGCAGATCAGTTCCCCTGCTTTGTTCTTTATGTGTTTAAGACAAGAAAAAGCCCCCGATGGAGTCAGAAGGAAGGGTTCCATTCAGCACACACCTAATTACAGTCCTCACTCGATTCCATCTTATAAATGACAACCATCAGATGCCAAGTTGTGGCAGAATGACATCTGGCTCTTTGGCAGACACCCCCGGCAACAGCGTTAATGACTTCGGAGATGGCTCTGGATGTGTAATGCTGTTAAGTTTGTTGTGTGGATTACATTATCCTCTTCAACATCTTTTTACATTGTCCTCTAACTCACTTCAGATTCTGATTCTGTGAAACCTGGACACATTTATCCAAATTTGCCCAATGCCCTTCATGGCCTTGACATGGCGGTCCTTTAATACATTTTCATCATCTCCTGTACATTTTTCACAGAGACTTGTGAATGTACTTCACAGCCAGTTTGTGTTCTCATAGGCAACTCAAAAGGGGAAGGTTTTAGTCGTCTGGGAAAAAGCTCTTTAGTACTCGACCAAATTACATTTTCTAAGATGACCACATTTGGGGCTCCTTTTGAAATCATGCTATATAAAGAAAAAATCCCTCAGTCAGTACATATGCTTTGAATTTGAAACCAATATGCAATGCTTCATTAGCTCCCAGGATGAACTATAAAAAGGCAGGGGTTGCAACCATAACAGTCTTGCCTCTGACTGAGAAAAATATATACATTTTAATTTTTTCCTAGGCATTAAAAATAAAGCCTTTATCTGAAATTTCATCCAGTTTTCAGAAATGATGCATTTAATTTTAATCTGAGTTCTTTTTTGTCTCTTTTTTTTTTTTGCCTCTACCATGAAGAAACAGGAGGCCAAACTGTGGAAAGATAATTATATGAGAAAAAAACATTCCCTAATGCTTTCTTTTGCCAGTTATTGTGATTTTGAAAGAAACTGAAATTAATCAAATAGGAGATATATGTTTATATTCAAAGGTATAAAACATTAAGAGAAAAATTAGGACCCAAATGATAAATCATTATAGCAAGTGATGATAATAAACAACACTTTTAGTATAATAAGCCCCTGGAATTGACAAGCTGAAATGTTAACTTTATTTTATAGGTATTTTGACTGTTTGCTTACAAAATAACTGCAATACTCACAATTGAAAAAAAAGGGAACATGATCTAGTGTTTCAACTTATTGGGGAAACATTTATGTGTAGAACCAATGCATTTATCATGCTTAATTGGAAATTAATGAAAAAATATTTATATTGCTTGTGTTTTTACTTTTTTAAAAATTTAGGCATACCATTTTAAAAATGGATTACATTTATTTAGAATGCTGATGGAAATCATAGATATAGAATTACGAAATGTCAAATGTAAAATTAAAAAGGGAAAGATAATTTTTTAAAACTACGTACAGTAGTTCTCAATTATACCATGGTACTCTGTAATTCCTCAAAATTCTGAAGTGATTTGTAGGAAATAGGAATATCTATGGTTCAAACATGTGAGTTTCAAATACTTTTTTTAATAGAAAAGACAAGAGACATCAGAACACAATTGTTCAGGAAATTGCAAAGTGATTTTTAATTTATAATAACTAGCTGATGAGGAATGAAGGGATCTTTCACTGAGTTGTCAAATATTTGGCCAAAGTCTCCTGTGCCTTGGTTAACAAACTTTAGTCCCCATAAATATACTGATGTCTTCACGAAAGGTGTGAACAGATGCTTTATCTCCACATTGTGTGCATAAATGTAAGTTCTGAGGTGTAAATTGATCAGACTGTAGAAACAAATCATTTAAGATTTGTGCAGTGATTAATAACAGAAGCCAGTAATCAAATCTCCCTGCCACCAGCACATCTGTTACACAGAGTTTCTAGTTTGCCCTATTACGCAAATGTGCAATAAAACAAATACATTACTTAATTTAGCAGCTGGTTCAAAAACATTATTTTAGGTGATTTCTTTATGCTTTGTGTACTTTTTGCCATTGATGGTGGTTAATGTGAACTAATTCAATTGTTTATGAGATGAAGGCTTCCACATAAAAAATAGCCCTCAGGAAAGCCAGCTTTGAAGAAATTCATTGTGACCCTGGTCTCTAAGAACCAAACAGTGCAGCAAACACGGGATATGTCATGGCTCTCAGCCCTCCATTCGAACAGCTCAAGAACCTTTAAGCGCTTAAATGTGAGCTCATATGATTTCTATATCCTGGAGGATCGAGGAAAGTCTCATGACTAGTTCTAAAACTTGTATGATTTTAAGTTGGTTGAAACCTGGCACCATAATTGGACAGCAGATAGTTGAAAAGTACTATATATGCCCAGTTCATATTCAAGGTATCTCGGTTAATATTCAGGCTTTCAATCCTTTCCATTATAGACCCATAGGGCAATTTCTAAAGGACCATCTAATTGGTCATTTATAAACCCACTTTCACCAATGACCAAAGTGAGGAATTACAAGCATGCTAACATAATAATACCTACAGTAATAAAAATAACCAACATTGAATGAAGACACATTTGCATAGCACTATGAAACATCCTTAAATGCAATAGCCTTTTCATCTTCATATTTTACCAACGAGGGTAGTGGGATTCAAAGTGACTTGCCCAAGGTCACAGGGCAATGAGACTGAATGAAGGTCTGATTCCAAAGCTCATGCTCATAATTACGATATCTTGTTTCATAAACCAAGGTTAAATTTCAATAGGAGACCTGAGGATAAAGAATAGGTGTAGAGTATGTTCTTAGCACCACAGAAATAAGAGGGAGAAACTCTAAGTTGCTAAATAAATAGTATTCACTTGCATCTTCTGCAAAGTAAGTAAGACCAGAGTGAATTGAGAATTCAGAATTCAGACATTAACATTAGGAAAGAAAAGGCATGGATTTAGGACACTTGACTGAGAACAGGCCTTTCTGAAATGTGGATTACTTAACACAGAGAATTAAGTTCTCCAGAAGAGAAAACAAACAAAAACATAAAATAGAATGTGAATATACATAGAAAGAAATTTATTATAAGGAACTGGCTTATTGATTCTGGAGGCTGGCAATTCTAGAACACGCAGTGTGGACCTGTGGACTGAAGATCCATAACAGCTGATGGTACAGATGAAGTCCAAAGGAATTCTGCTGAGAATTCTCTCTTGTTTGAGGAGACTAGTTTGTTTTTGTTTTTGTTTTTGTTCTTATTTGGGCCTTCAATTGAATGGATGAGGTCCACTTATACTGGGGAGGCCAATCTGGCTTACTCAAAGTTAATCAGTTTAAATGTTAATCTTATCAGAAAACACCAATCAAATTGACATGTAAAATTAACCATCACACAGACCAAATTTATACTCTGGATACCAGCAAAATGAGGTACATAAAAATAGTTTTTGAAATAATGTATTTCAGAAAAAGCAAACATCATAGACAAAACTAGGACTCTGGCGAACTTATTACTATTTTTCAGTTCAGCATTGTTTATATTTTGAATTACTTAGAGGGTGAAAAGAGACAAAAAAAAAATTCTCCATAATCACCACAATATTTTAGTGCTTAGGAACTCTAAAGACCCTGCCTTCTAACCATTGCTGGAGGTTTCAAACCATCATTATGAATTTGTACTGTCTAATCCTTTAGAAGTTATAGTAAAAGTGGCATGAATTCATTTGGCAAACATTAGGCCTAACAACAACATTCTTACTTTCTGTAGAAAATGTGAGGGCAGCATCATATAACGGGCAAGAAGGAGGCATTGAAGTCAGAAAGGCTCATTTCCTTACACTTTCTATCAGTGTGATTTTTGGCAAGTTACATAACTCTCTAAGCCACAATTTCCGTCTATATAAACGAAAGATAATTGAGCCCATTTTCCTAGGGCTACCATGAGGATTAGAGGAGTTAAGGCATTTGGAACTCTGAGCACAGCATCTGACATGTGATAACTCAATAAATATTATACTTGTAATAGCCATAGGAGAAAGAAAAAACATTAGAGTAAAAGGCACAATAGTAGAAACAAACCCATCCATACTTTCTACATGTTGAGCAATGAATATTCTTGGCAAAGGGGCTATTGAGTTAGTAACAGGATCATTGAAGAACCATCATAGATAGACCCTAGGCCTCTATTTTTGGCAACCACACTTCTATATCATAGCAACATAATGCATAGCAAAATCATAGCCAGCATACTCAAATTTCACATTAAAAATAAATTTGGAATAGGAACAGTTTCGAAGGTTTTTTGCTTCTGAAATTATTTGGTTCTAAACTAATTTGTTATTTATTGACTGCAAATTTTAGGAACTATATGCATGGAAATTCCCTCAAAGGAAAAAAAATTAATGAAGTAGAAGTTTTATGGTCTTGAAATTTAATGATTGTCAATAGTATGTATTGTAGACATTTTACTACACATTTTTAAAATTTGCAATTTTTGTTACATGCTTTGGAGTCAAAGTTTCTTTACAGTTTACAAATATTATGGAAGTTTCTTGAAAAGTTAACAGATCCTAGATATTATTCATACAGTGCATAGTAGTTAAACTCTCTTGCATGAATTTTGATACTATAGGAAGTTACATGGAGAAAGAAATATAGAAAGGTACACTTTCATCATTAGATAAAAACGTCTTGAATTAAAGCAAGATTTTTTTAATCATGAAGCATTTTAAACATTTTGAAAGGTATTTTAAAAATGAAGTACAGTCTATCATTTATTGTATTCCCCACCTTAAAGTTAATTTTCTTTTTTCCAGAAATATTCAATAACTATTTTGGGTTCACAGTTGGATGCTAGGTTAGCTGAATATAAATTTCAAAACTAATAATTATACTTAGCACTCTAAAGGTATTTCATTGTCTTTTGACATTTTATTGCAATTGAAAAGTTTGCTGTCAGTGGACAGTGAATTGCCTATTAGCTTCTCGGGTTTGCTCTCTTTGGCATTCTATAGTTGGTCTATAGTCTGCATAGGAATGAAATGAATGCATAGATTGATTGATAGATCTGTGTGTTTTAAATCTGAAGATTCTGGTCATTTATCAATTCTGTAAATTTTCAGACATTTGGTTTCCAAATACTTCTTATATGCCTCATCTTTCCTTTCTGAAATCCTATTAGCAGAATGTTGAAAACCTTGACTCTTTAAGCCTCCTTGCATTTTTTTTTGTATTATTTCTATTACTTCTTTCTAGTAGTTTACTCAGATTTGTATTTCAAATGACAAATTTGCTCAAGCTGCTTTGTTCTCTCCTTTGCTCAGTTTACTACTTAAACCTACTGTTTTTTTTTTAACTTAGTGACAAAAATTCTTCATATCTACATGTTCTATTTTTATCAATTTGAAATTGTGTATTTCATGGTATCTTATATTCTTGGATTTCTTTTTAAAATTTCTTTAAACTTTTTAGGCCCCCTTTTTTCTTTGTGTAATCTTTAATTTACTATTTCAAGTTCCTGGCTGCTAATATTCTTGGTTTTGTATCTGTTGACTACACTCATGCTGGATTATAATTTGTTTTTACAAATTCATTTTTCTCTTGAAACCTGGGTTGTAGGAGAACCTCTATAGAACAGTTTTTCATTTATTTCTGCTTGTCTCAGGGATTCCACCACCAAGGATAAATTTTTCTCAGACCATGCAAATTCAGTCAATTTAAACGCCAAACTTGCATGATTAGTGGGTCCATGATTAGGACCCACTAAACAGGTGCTTTAGGACCTGTTTTTCACCCATCCATTTGGGAAGTCAAAGTCAGTAGGCTCTGTTATTGTCTGAGATATTGGGTGGATTTTTTTTCTAGCCTATCCTTTTAAATTCTTAGATTTCTACGTACATATTAGTGCCAACATCCTGCCATGTACAAGTCAAAGTCTCATGTTCGTTATCTGGTGGGGAACTAAAATCCAATCTATTATATTAGTTGGACAATAGCCCACTCTAGTCAACCTCATTGTCAGTACACCTTATAGTTTAAATTTGTTTTTTAGCATCTGAAGATTTACTTTCCTGTGAATTCTACTGACATTTTAATACTTTTTGTCAATCAAAATGAGCAGTTTCAAACGTTTATTGTTGGAGAATATTTTTGTTAGTGCTATGGAATGAATTGTGTCCCCACTCCCAAATTCATATGTTGAAGCCTGAGCCTCTAATGTGATGATATTTGCAGATAGGGCCCTTGAGACATAATTAGGTTTAGATGAGGTAATACATGTGTAATCGTCAGACCGGATTAGTGCCTTTATAAGCAGAGATACCAGAAAACTCTGTCTCTCAGCCACGTGAGGGCACAGGGAGAAGGCAGCTCCTGCAACCCAGAAAGTGAGCCCTTACAAAACCCACCAGTGCTGGGACCCTCATCTCAGACTCCCAGCTTTCAAAACTGTGAAAAAATAAATGTGTTGTTTAAGCCAGCTAGCTGATGTTATTTTGTTTTGGAAGTTTAAAGAGACTAAGACTATCAGCCATCTTTCTGAAATGTTGAGTCTCCAACTCCAATCCTTTGCTTGTTCAATTAATACAGATGACTTTTAAAGAAATAAAAAAAAATTATTGTGGCTTTTACCTTTAAATCAACAACAGGGGCCCACTAGTATGAATGCTGCATTTGATTCTCCCAGGATTTAGGTAAACCACAGTATCTGAGCAAGTGACATACATTTAAAAAAAAAAAAAAGTCTACTAATTCATTTGGAACAAACAGTTTAATTCCTGTAAATCCCAAATGGATGACAAGGGAAAGAATTAAATTCAGAAGAACAGCCAAGAACAGAATTATTTTATTTTGTCAAAGCAAAAAGAAAAAGAACAACAAACAGCCTCTATACGAATCCAGAAACCAACTGCTTTGGTTTAAATGTGTCCTCTAAAGTTCATCGGAAACTTAATCCTAACACAGTTTTGAGAGGTGGGGCTTTCAAGTGGCAATTAGGTCATGAGAGCTCTGCCCTCGCATAATGGATTTAATACCTTTATCAAAGGAGAGGGTTAGTCATCATATAAGTGAGTTCCTGATAGAAGGAAAACATTCAGCCCCCTTTCCTCTCTCTTGCACAGGTTCTTTTACCATGTGATGCCTTCTGCCATGCGAGAAAGCCCTCACCAGATGCAACCCCTCAGTCTTGAATTTTCCAGCCTCCAGAATCATGAGACAAATTTATATTATTTATAAATTGCCCAGTCTGTGGTATTCTGTTATGGCAACAGAAAACAGACTAAGACACCAATCTATTGAAGCCTAATAAAATAAAAACTTCTGTATTGAAAATAAAATATCTTGGGGGGAGTTTGTTTAATAAAAATGGAGCTATAATTATTGTTGTAGCTATAAATTATTACCAAGAGTCCTCTAGCTAATTTGAAGGCTTTAATGTGTCTATAGTTAGAAATGAGAAATTTACTGCAATAAACTACGTAGTATCTGTTGCTCTTTGAAAACAAAGAAATCTGTTGTATGGCAGCCGTATAACCCTGGAGCATCCTGATGAACTGTAAACAATCCAGGCTGTACTGTGTGTGGGGTAAAAAAAAAAAAAATTAGCTGATATTTAATATAAAATTGTATTCTAGCCGTGTAACCAAAGGCTTTAAAAGCACCTTTTCCTTCTCTTTCAGAGGCTGGTATTAATAAAATTACTTGGTAATTTGGCAGTTGTAAATTGTGACCCCCTGTCAGTGGCTAGGTCACAGATGTCTTCCTCCTTTCCTTTTTAAACACTGATGGGTTCAACACAATAAACATTGACTTCATAAATAAGCAGAGTCAGAGTACTAGGTTCTAGTCACTTCCATAATGGAAAGTAAGCAGAGCAATTTAATAGTGGGTGTGGGAAGTGGAAGGAGGGGGGACCAGGATCATAGTCAAGCAAATAATGGAATGAATACCCTATTTAAGTATGCCAGACATACTCGTGTAAAAGAAGCTTGTGGGTCACCAGATACTACAGGAATGGCATGCTGGGTTGATCCCATAATTAAGGGAGAAGACGTAAGTCAGGAGCATCTCAGACCAAATGTCTTGCGCTACCATACACTATAATTATTACTCTTATGAGTCTTACTTCAATAGGCACTTTGCACTGATGATATGAAATGCCTTCTCCTTTCAGTATCAAAAGTTAAAGAGTAAAGTGTATGGCAGATTGGAGAGTCAGCTAATACTCCCTCTATTGCAAAGACTGTGACCATCACTCTATTTTGCAAAGCAGAACAAAGCAGGGATTTTTACAAGGTAGCATAAAAAATGTTGGTTCTAAAAGTATCCATTACTTTAAGGACATCACATACCAGATGACTTTATCCCAGTCCTTTCCAAAATCAGGCAGTTAGTAATCAAAGAAGAAAATGGTTAAACTCCCACTTCCACTAACACTATTACTACATATGCACGCACGCACACAACACATATTTATGTCCAGTGGAAGCACTGACATATTGGTTTTTCTAAAATCTTGTCCCTCAAAACATTTCCAGATATTTTCATGTGGAATATATGATTAGATGTTATTTTTCCTTGTTAATAGTGTCTGGATTTGATTTGGGGCAGAGTATGCCCATTCCTAGGCAATGAAACACGATTGACTGAAGCCAATCATAACAGTTCTGTCACTTTCAAAACTGCTAGGAATAATCATGTACAAAGTTCAATGAGACCCGAAAGGGAGTCTACCCTGTAGGCTCCTGGGAAAACAGCTTTCCAGGTAAAAGAAAATAGATACCACAACAGGTGTTACCCCTCCTCTTCCCTAAGTATTCCTTTCTAGACTTCTTCTAGCTGGAGCCACTGCAGTTGTGTCTGATCATGAGAGAAAGGTAGAATGAGCTGAAGAGATATAGACCCTGACTTCACTGAGCTGCTGAACAATACCAGCCTTAGCTAATCTCTGCTCTTTGCATTATGTGGGAAAAATAAATTGTTTAAACTACAGTTAGCAAATTTTTGTTACTTGCAGTCAAATCCATTTTTAACTGATACAAAATATATAGCACTATTTGATAACTGCCTACTATCTAGCTAGCATTAACAGGCATACAGTATTTTATTTTCATAACCCCAAGGTAAAGATAGCTCACTTCAAATCCCAGGTTTACATATGGGAAAGCTGACATAGACAAAGTTATTGAGTTACTTTGGGTTACTCAGTTGGAACATGGTAGACACAGACTTGAAGATGTGGCTTATGTCATTTTTTCTTTTTTTAGTCATTCATTCACTTATTTGAAAGACTTTTAAGGACTTATGAGGCAGAAACGTCTGTGCTGTGTACTGGAAATATGAATGTTAGTAATTAGTCTGTGCTCCCAAGGACCTCACAGTCTACTGAGTTCATAGTCTTTGAACTCTTAGTTCAGTTGTCTTTTAATTTTATCAGTCTGACTTTTTGTTCATTGCCATAGTTGGGTGAACTATTTTTTCAAAAATCAAAATGCAGGTGATCTCAAGGACATTTATCTAAACAAAAGTTGTATCTTTTATTCACTGCTAGGACATGGAAATAAATTTCTAACATAATTTCAAAGCCAGAATTTTCTCAACAGCTCACCTTCCTTTTAATAAAAGCTAACCTGCTAATTTTTCACCCTAACACTTCACCTGAATGGCTACTGCACTGAGCTAGGGTGAGGCAGTCACAGGTCTAAAGCTCAAAAATCACATTGCATAGTGACATAGCATAGGTTATAATCCAAGAGAAGGACTGAACACAGAGGTGGAGGAATATAGGCCAAAAATATGCCACAAAATCCAGAAAGATGCTGGGCTCAAATGCTGACTTAAATAAAGGGTCAAAACATTGTACCAAATTCACAGAGGCCTGGAAAATAAGGATATACTAATGAAAGTGCCTGTAATATGTAGAAAGAGCACATAAAATGAATTAGGCCAAGAGTCAAAGGACTAATTATGATAAATATTTCAATCAATCAATAATTTAATCTATTGTCAAAGCAATTAACTAAAAATAGATTTTTGAAAATTATGTGCTTAGAAATATGCTAAGAGCTATAGAGAAGAGCAGGACATAAAATAATTATAAAACGTCGCCTTTTTGGTCAATTAAGTTAGAGTTCAGTTGGAGATGCAAGTGGGGCAGCAATGCATATGGAAAAACTTAGACAACATTCCAATGGGACAGAATGCAATGCCAGGAGATAAGATGCAAAAAGATATTTCAGAACTGAACAAACATGATGTATGATGCAGAGAGTCTGGGATTGGAATTTGATAACTTGACCACAGTTGCAGCTCTACAAACCTACAAACTTTATGATCGAAAGGTCACTTTAACCCCTGCTTCTTGAGGAAGATATAATTTAAGAATGCAAAATAAGAAAATATATAAGACTTTTTGAATTGCTAAATATTCATTATATGTTATTTTCACTGGAGGCTAGGGGAAGAATGTTTTATAGAAAAAAGAAACATCTAAAAAAAAGAAGAAGAACATGAGAGAAAGGATTTACACACCCTAGAAAATGAGAGTAATGCTTCCTGAGAAAATCTAAGCAAAGATGAAGGATACAGACAGAAGTCCTGAGCTCTGATTTTAACTCTGTCCCTTAATAGCTCACTGAACCTGCTTTTCTCATCCACAAAACAGAAAGAAAACACTGTCTCTTCAGCATCTCCTATAGGACTTGAGGATGAAATAAAACCAAAAACATGAAATTGCTCTGCAAATACATGTTCTTTTGGCTGTAAGGATTGCAGCCTGACTGGAGCAAAGGCATTAGCTGGAGGTTAAATGAAATAAAAGGATGGTACAAAACCAGGTAACTATTGCTAGGCAAAGAAATGCTATGTTGTGTCCCTGCCATAAAGTGATATCAATATGACAGCCTGAGTTGCCCAGCCTGAACCACAATCCAATGGAACTCAACTATTATGAATGGAAAAGAGTCCCCTAGCAATGAAAGTGAGATACATAGTTCAATGCCTTAAATTATGCAAATTACACAGGTCAAAAGAGAGATAAGCACAGATACTGAACTTTTCCCACTACCCAATCACAGCTCTGCAATGGATCTACTGCCCCAGGTGCAGGCAATAAGAAGGTGCATTGTTCGCACCTTCTAAAACGAACTAAAAGACTGTATGCTTTTTTTCATTATCAACATGCTCCAGCAGTTCTAAACAATGCCAGTGATGAAATACTCGTTCGCAGAAAAGTATCTTGTTGGTCTCATTTCTAAATTACTGAGATTACTGTTGACTTTTAATAATATTCCAGTATGTGACCTTCAAATTAGCATTGTTCTTTAATAAAATCTATGTTCTTTAAAAAATGCCATATTCTACATGAAATTTGAAGTACTACCAGTTCATAAGACATTTGTAATGACTCAACATCCTTTGAGTTTGCCTCTCCAAATGCTGTTCTACATATTCCTGAATTTAAACACTAGACATACAGTGACTGCACATGATTGTAAAAATAAAGAAAAATAACATGAGCTCTTCAGTTTTGTCATTCTAGGTGACTACTTGAAGTTCATGTTTAAAATTTCCAAGAAGGAAACAATGGAAAACTGCACATCATTAAGTGTCTATTTTAGGTCATACATGAAATACTTCATTGAATTTTCATAACTTTTTCAAGTTGAAATTTTATCTTTCTTAATTGTTCATTTTTAAAATAAAGAAGACATCAAATTAATGATTATCACTGATTATTATTAGATCACGGCTGAAGATACCGTTATATAGAAGGGAAGGGTGTAAAAAACCGATCCACTCTGAGAATTAAATACTCCAAGTACACCAGAAGGAAGGAAAATTCAACAATCCCTAGGCACTGTTCTTTGAAAGAAGGTTAGTGCTTTAAGTGTATTACTGACAGACAGTGCTACTGGACAATCAGTACATTTTAATTCACCACTGCTCTACACCAGGGCATGCCCTAAGAGGGAAATGCATTCTCTGATACATTGGATATGCCTTCCCTCCATCCACTTAAGACAAAATCTGCGACACTGGAAAACCCTTCAACACCCCATTTAAGCTGTGACCAGAAAACACAGTGCAGTATTGAAAGATTACTTTTGTTTGGAAGCTATAATTGTGAGGCTTCACCCAGAAATATAGGTCTAACTATGCTATCTAAGCTCAGAATCTCACTGTTCTCACACATTGTTGTGGACAAGAACCACCTGGGATGTTTGTTTAAAAATACAGATTCCTAAAACCCAGTCCCAAGGATTCCAGTTTAGATCTGAGGTAAAGTCTGAAATCCGTGTTTTAAATGAGCATACCAATGATGTCATCTAGGTTATTCTTGGGCCAAGCTTTAATAAGTATTTAGAAACTGAAGTTCTCTGAAAAGTAGAATGATTTTTATGATTTTTTTCTGTTGTCTGTTAAGACTTTTAATTCAGCAAGTCAGCATGTTTGCACGAAGGATAAACAAACATATAAATGCATAAATTATATCCACCACCCCCCAGAAAATAAGAGGCCAGAACAAGCATGGTAGACAAGAAAAGTTTCTGTTGAGAGATATAATTCGGAGAAAAGCACCTGGAATAGTGACATGGTCTGAAAGTACCTTGCCAGATTCAAAGGAAGGAGAGATCATTTTATTTGGAATTTATAGATTCTGGCCTTAAATTCCACTTCTAAGAGATTTTAAAGTAGTTATAAACAAGAAACATCATTTTTTTTCCTTAAAAATCTTCTCAAATTTTACTTTAACTAGTAATGATTTTTATATTTGGTCAACACTTTCATTCATAATTATCTATAAGGCCCCCATTAGGTTTCAGGAATAGATAAGCTGTCATTGCCCTTACAGAGCTTTTAGACTAGTTGCAGACATGGACAACTAAGGGAGTAGAGGCCCACCAAGGACGGTGCTTGGCAGACACCAAGCAGCCCAGATTATTACCACCATGCATTGCTGGAGTTGCTGGTTCAGGCCTCCCTGTGGTTTAGCACGATGTGGGGAGGCCATATGTTTGTGTGTACACATATGATCATGCATGCTGGTAAGATGTACTAGACACATGTTTCCCAGGGGTAACATCTCTCAAATAAAATCACATTGCCATCTGAACTGAGTCCCTGAAGGAAGTATTTACCAGTGAGATCGAATATAGAAGAGGATATGCCAGAAGAAGGATGAGCTGGGAGAGGAAATTTTTTCTTCTGCAGATGTAAGTCCCACTTAGGTCCTGTAGCAGCTTCTCATTATTACCTACCTGGGCCTGGGGGAATGTAACAACCTGCCTCAACCATTGGACAGATTTGTGAAAAATTTCTATTAGATATCCTTTTCCTTCTTGTCACTTATCATTTTGCCACAATAGCCAGATGATGCTGTTTCTGCCATGGGCCTCTCCTCAGCTATAGTCAGGCACCAGGAAAGCAGGGAGACCATCTTGTTCTTATATTAAATATAAGCCCCAAGGGTGATGTACACAACACACTGTATTCTTTAGAGTTGTTTCAAATGAAACAAAAATGTGTGTGTTGGTTAGTGGTTTTAAGACATTTCATTTCTGAAAACATAGAGATGATAACAAGCAACAAAAGAAAGGTTCCCAAAAGCAAATATTCTTTTTTTTTTCTTCTTCTTCTAATAGAGCCCATTCTCCTCCTGAGGGAGCCCTTTCCTGCTCAGCTGTCATTGAGCCTTCAGGGGAGTTTTCCTCCTGGTAATTTCTCAGAGCCTAATAGGTCTGTTCCCGGCCCACTGGGTTCTTCTGAGGGCTGATGTATTCCTCTCTTCTAGATTTATCCTCCTTCTCATTTGTTCCTCCCAACTCCAGTGGCCAGAAAAATCAGATTCGCTGGGAACATCTGAGATTCCAGAGAGCTCTGATGTGGGAAAGGAAGGGCATCGTGATCTCACAGAAACTCTCCTGTGTAGAGTAAGTACAGGGTCACTCTGCCTTACCACACCTGCTGTCTCCCAGAAATTTCCTACCAACTTCACAGCAGCAGCTCCTGCCAAGTTGCCAAATATGACAGTATTTCATTACTAAGTTAAAGAATCTATTCCTCCCAAACTCTAGTTTCTGAAGATTCTGACATTGATATTTTACTTTTACAAATTATTTGAGAAAAAGCATTTGAATTCTAAGCACACAAACATGACAAAAAGGACATAGCTACAAAACGTCCCTTCCCTGGGCATTACAGTCTGCCCCAGCTGCCCCCTCCTCATCCAATGAGGTGTGTAGAAAAGAGGCAGAAATTGCCTATAATCACGCTATGCCTTTCTACTGTACATCCAATATGTGCTGTCATTATTTCAGTTTTTGAAGCTTCATGGCAGCATTGCCAGTGAAGATAATAGGGCCTATTATTTTCAATGAGCTCCATCAGGAGGTTTCAATGGGCCTGCTATCACTCGAACAAAGACACATTGGGAAGCAACCCTGCTTTCTTGTCATCAAAATGGCCGTTACTTTGTGTGAAGCTAAAGAAGACCCCTTTTCCTTTTCAGTCCTGTTGGATTTGAAAGGGCCAAGAAAGGCAGTTTAGAAAGAAACAAGCCTGACTCCTTGCCTGGCTAGATGTATATATGAGCAGCTTTCGTTTTATAGAATCAATAAGTTCAGCAAAGTAAAGCCTGCCTACCATTGATTTCCTATTTACAGCCAGAAATATGTTCCCATGGAAAAATATCTTCAGATAAAAACAATAGAAAAAGCAAATAAAAAACCGAAAACCCTGCCAGCAAAAAAGTCATTTAGCGATGGTTATGTTTAAGTCAAATTAAGTGATTCTTCACCATTTGTTGGCTCAGACTTGAAATCTCTTTTCTACCCCATTCTTGCCTGAACTTGAGTTTTTCCTTGTCTTTACATCCACAGCAACTAGGCTCCATCCCAAAGCTCCTTTCATCTGTGTATTACAGTGTCTTAATACTAACCCTTTCTGAGACCACCATAACAAGATTACTAGTTTTACCCTTCCTAATAGTGGGCAATTTCAGGATTGGTATAATGTATTTTTATGAGTTTGTTAAGTAAAAAATAAAACTCAGTAAAATATTTCAACTCTTGAATACTTATGTACACGTTTATAAGTATGTTACACACTTATTTAATTCTCATAACAGCCCACGAGAGAGTGCCATCATTATCCCCATTCACAGAGAGGACATCCTTGAGGTCTAGAAAGGTGACTTGTTGAAAGTCACTCAGATAACAAGCACCAGAACAGGAGTTGAATTCTACAATCTCATTCTAGGGTTCATAAAACATATAGGCGTCTACAGAAAATTCAGCTGTTATAGAGTTGTTTGAAGTACTAATACTTTTGCTTGCTGTATATTCCCTTACCACCTCCCGACCTGTTCCTTTTCCCTAAATATCTCCATACATGTGGTTAACAGAGTCCTGGTCCATTTCCTCAAGTTTACCAGGGTAGAAAGCAGAAATAGCTTCACAATTGCTGTCTCTAGTGTTTTTAAGTTTCTAAATTCCATTAGATGAATTGCTTTAGATGCTTCTATGTCAAAAATATAAAAATGGAGGCAGTGCATTTGAGAGGAGAGGAATAAAAGATAAGATGTTTGTGGATCTGCATGTTTTCTACAGAAATGAGCAATGTCTCAGGAAAGCACTCCTGGCAGAAGGATTTTTGTTGTGTTCAAAAGCCCTGTGGATGCCATATCATAATTTGCAGACTGTCTAGTCTTCACTCCAGTGAGGTCCATCCAAAGCCAGAAGCCAAGGCTTCAACGGTTCTACCTTCACATCAGCTGCAGGGCAGCACTGACCTTCTCTGGCAGGCCCCAAACCCCACTAAGTCCCAGTGGATGTGGTGCCCTTCTGTGCCTGCTGACCTAGCTTAACCGTGTCCAACTTATCTCTACTCTGCAACATTAATGAATGCCTGTAATCCCAAGAGAAGGAGAGACAGTGGAAGAAGGGGTGGTACTGAATAGAGCCAACTTAAATTTTCCTGGACTGGGACAGTGGTTAGATACAGCTGTATTATACCAGGTTCATCTTCTGCTGTGTTTGAAATAAGTACAATCAGGTTTTGACTTACTTAGGCAGGAAAGAATGCTGCACAGCTAATCTCACCACTTCAGTTGTCTCTCTAATAAATATAAAGTACTACAAAGTTAACTGACTCTTAAAAATCGTGTTATCTATGAAGAATGATTGGAAATGTTTGGAATGACCGTGGTAAGGTAGCGAAAGATCCCAATGCCACTTGACTTCTGGTTTACATGTGAGGCTAAAGGGCACAGACAGGAAAAAATGTTTTATTGATCAGTGTGTACAATATGCATAGTTAATTCTGGATAAGGTTATATTTGTTTACTTATGATCTCATTAAAAAACATTTCAATATCTGAGTCTAGCAAAAATAACTTCCACTATGTATAAATATGCCCCAAATTACTTTGTACCTTTAACTAGCCTTATCCCCACCGGTATTCTTGTCACCCTTGCACCAGTAATTGTCATCTGCTTTTAAGAGACCAATAATGCCTACATGTTTAAAAACCTATTTTTAGGAGAAAACATATTACAGTCCCCAAACTCCTTTCATATCCAACAGTCAGGTTACTTCTGATACCTACTTTCTGAGAAAGTAGATAAGTACGTAACAACTTTACAGGTTGGAAATCACTGACTTGTCCACAAGCCAGTAAGATGTCATAACCTTGGAGTCTGTGCTGTGATTGGTAGTTTAAGCATTTGTTATACCTCTGGACTCTAAATTTCTTAAGCAAAGACCATGTCTTTTTAATGTTTTCTCAGCACTATTTAAACACAGTGCATGGGATATAGTGTGTGTTTAATAAATGCTTCCTGATGAATGATCAAATATTCTTATTCAGCTGAGGGCAAGCTAGACAACAGAGAATATGAGTGAGATCCTCGCTCATCTCCATTACATTACATTAGTTATTTGTAGTTTGTTACATTAGTTTGTTGTAGTGGTAGGAGAAAATGATACTTAGCTAACAACTATTTGTCCTGTTCTTTCTCAATAGTATTTTTTATAAGACTGGCAGAATTCTAATTATTTTTAAAATATGATTATTTAATCCTCATAATGACCCCATGAAATATTGTTAATGTTAGTATTGTCTGCCTATTTTACAGATGAGAAAACTAAGGCATATGAGAAGAGATCTACCCAAGGTCACATTATAAGCTTAACAACAAGAATCCTTAGGTGATTCTTCACAGAAATTATCATTATGTCACATTATACTTGTACAGATAGTTTAGGTTGATGAGAAATTATGAGTGAACTGGTTAATTATCTATGTTTAAAATTAAGTCTAAATATATTTGTTTTAGACAGATTCTCCACTTGTCAATAAATTTCTGTAAAATAGCTTGGCTAGGGGTGAGGCTGGAGGGATTCCAGGTTAGGTGTTTTAGGCTCCAGATTTAAGGTAAATGTTTATGAACCATGATTTACTCTAGAAGTCTACATCAACAACTTACTTAGATGTAGTTATTCATAAGTCACTCTCAATTATTCGCAACATAAGTAAGCTATTTTAAAATATAATCGTCCAAGGCTTTTATCACACACCTGCCCACCTAATTCAGCCTGTCAATATAGCAATGTATATGGATAAAACTTTGCAAATCATATGTTAAAAGGTGGCATGACAACAGTTAATGCAAAAAGGATCTGGGCATATTCATTAGCCACAAGTTCAAAGATGCCAAGATTATGACAAAATGAACAGAACAGAGCCCTCAGAAATAACGTCACGTATCTACAACTATCTGATCTTTGACAAACCTGGGAAAAACAAGCAATGGGGAAAGGATTCCCTATTTAATAAATGGTGCTGGGAAAACTGGCTAGCCATATGTAGAAAGCTGAAACTGTATCCCTTCCTTACACCTTATACAAAAATTAATTCAAGATGGATTAAAGACTTAAACGTTAGGCCTAAAACAATAAAAACTCTAGAAGAAAACCTAGGCATTACCATTCAGGACATAGGCATGGGCAAGGACTTCATGTCTAAAACACCAAAAGCAATGGCAACAAAAGACAAAATTGACAAATGGGATCTCATTAAACTACAGAGCTTCTGCACAGCAAAAGAAACTACCATCAGAGTGAACAGGCAACCTACAAAATGGGAGAAAATTTTCACAACCTACTCATCTGACAAAGGGATAATATGCAGAATCTACAATGAACTCAAACAAATTTACAAGAAAAAAACCACAGTCCCATCAAAAAGTGGGCAAAGGACATGAACAGACACTTCTCAAAAGAAGACATTTATGCAGCCAGAAAACACATGAAAAAATGCTTACCATCACTGGCCATCAGAGAAATGCAAATCAAAACCACAATGAGATACCATCTCACACCAGTTAGAATGGCCATCATTAAAAAGTCAGGAAACAACAGGTGCTGGAGAGGATGTGGAGAAATAGGAACACTTTTACACTGTTGGTGGGACTGTAAACTAGTTCAACCATTGTGGAAGTCATTGTGGCAATTCCTCAGGGATCTAGAACTAGAAATACCATTTGACCCAGCCATCCCATTACTGGGTATATACCCAAAGGACTATAAATCATGCTGCTATAAAGACACATGCAAACGTATGTTTATTGCAGCACTATTCACAATAGCAAAGACTTGGAACCAACCCAAACGTCCAACAACGATAGACTGGATTAAGGAAATGTGGCACATATACACCATGGAATACTATGCAGCCATAAAGAATGATGAGTTCATGTCCCTTGTAGGGACATGGATGAAATTGGAAATCATCATTCTCAGTAAACTATCACAAGAACAAAAAACCAAACACCGCATATTCTCACTCAGAGGTGGGAATTGAACAATGAGAACACATGGACACAGGAAGGGGAACGTCACACTCTGGGGACTGTTGTGGGGTGCGGGGAGCGGGGAGAGATAGCTTTAGGAGATATACCTAATGCTAAATGACGAGTTAGTGGGTGCAGCACACCAGCATGGCACATGTATACATATGTAACTAACCAGCACATTGTGCACATGTACCCTAAAACTTAAGGTAATAATAAAATAAAATTTAAAAAATTTAAAAAAATAACTGAGAGGGGAAAAAAATAAAAGATAATGTCATTTTATAATAAAGGATAGCTGTACAGTGTCTGGTTAGGGGTGATGGAGTCTATATTTGAAGTGTGGGTTTCAATTTAAGAACCTATTTTTAAAGAAGAAAAATGACAGATTTAGATTACTCACCAAAAGCATGTTAAGGAAGACAAGGATATTTCTAAATTGAAGCAATTAAAGGAGTGGGAGATGTTTGGTCTGAATAACTAAATGATCTAGAAAGCTCAAAACAGTGTCTTCAAATATTTGAAAGAGCTTCTGTGGTGTGGGATAAATATTTTCACTTCAGACTCCTGCTTTTCTTTTCCGAAATACACCTTCATCTCTCTATTACCACTGCCTCTGACCTAAAATGCCTCCTTACTGAAATAATTTTCTAATTAGTGTCTTGGCATCTCATATTTCTCCCACATAAACCCTTCAGAACACACCAGAATTATCTTTCCCAAACAAATCTTACTGTGACATTTCCTGGCTTAAAAACCTCCCAATTGCTCCTTAATGACACAGACTAAGCATGAACTCTCTCAGCCTTACTAGGTTTAAGACTAAAATTCACATTTATATCCTGATACATCTCTCCTATCCCAATACCCCAACCATCAACCTTTCCTCAAGCCTATCCTTAGGTTTCTTAGAACAAATTACTCTGAAAGACTTTATACTTTCAAATCTGTATTCCTTTAAGCTATTATTTCTCTCTGTCAGCAATTCACCACCCCACATCCCACTTCCAACTGATGAGATTCTATTCATCCTTTAGAACCAACTAAAATATGTCATCTCTTCTGTGAGCCCTACCCACCCACAACAGTCAGAATTCAGGGCTTCTTCAGCATACCATTCGCCCTTTGTACTTCATCACTAGATTATTGTTATTCGTGTGCAAGTCTTTCCACTTGACTTATCAAACAAATAAGTTTGACAAATCTTCAACTTATCAAACTGATGTCTTCACAACCTATGACAAGTTTTAGGTCAAGATAATTAATTTTTCTTGAGTCAATGAATGAGGATAACACATGGAAAGACAATACATGTGGGCTCAGTAAAATGATATCAATTATGATATTTATAGTAATAGCTACCATTTTGAACCACTTACAAGGTACAAGGACCAAGCAATACTACATACACACACACACACACACACACACACACACACACACCAGCTTTACCCACACAACCCTAGGCAGTGGGTTATTTACATACAACAAATCTGACAGACAAAATGGCTTGCCCCAGGTCACACAACTAATTATAAAACTGGGATTTGAAAACAAGTCTGTCTGTCCCTACAATTCACTCCCCTAATGATACACCAAACTGCCTCTTTAAACCTCCTAAGAATGGGAAGTATCCAGTTGATTCTGTGGCTTCCTCATGAGGTTTGTTTCTGACGGCTGAAAGTGAGTGTTTCTCAGATATAATTTAGAATGATCACTCTTTGGAAGACTGGACTCTACACAGATATGGCACCAAAGGAGGCATGACTTAGAAGGGGCACTACCCAGCCACCATCTCACGTAATCTCCATCAGTACCTTCCTAGATGCTTTGAATATTTACATTATTTAAATAAAACTATGGTGCAGGCTTACATAGGAGATACCGTAGGTTCAGTTTAGACCACTGTAATAAACAGAATATTTCAATTAAGTGAGTCATAGAAGTTTTTGGTATTACAGCATATATAAAAGTTATGTTTACACTATTGTGGAGTCTATTAAGTATGCAAAAATATTGTGTCAAAAACTGCATACATCTTAATTTAAAAATACTTTATTGCTAAAAATGCAAATGATCATCTGAGCCTTCAGTAAGTCACAGTGTTTTTGCTGGTGGAGTGTCTTGCCTCAGTTTTGACGGCAGCTGACTGATCCGGGTGGTGATTGCTGAAAGTTGCGGTCGCTGCAGCAGCTTCTTAAAATAAGACAACAGAGTTTGCAGCATTAACTGACTACTCCTTTCAGAAAAGATTTCTCTGTAGCATGCAATGCTATTTGATAGCATTGATAGCATTTACCCACAGTAGAACTTCTTTCAAATTTAGAGTCGATCATCTCAAACCCCGCTGTTTATCAACTAAGTGTATGTAATATTCTAAATCCTTTGTTTCATTTCAACAGTGTTTACAGTGCCTTCAGCAGGAAAACTTCATCTCAAGCAATCGCTTTGCTCATCCATAGGAGGCAACTCCTCATCCATTCAAGTTTGATCATGAGATTGCAGCAATTCAGTCACATTCTCAGGTTTCATTTCTAATTCCAATTTTTGCCATTTCTACAACATCTGCAGTTCCTTCCTCTACTGAAGTCTTAAATCCCTCAAAGTCATCCTTGAGGGTTATGATTAACTTCTTCCCAACTCCTGTTAATGTTGATATTTTCACTTTCTCCCATAAATCACAAATGTTCTTAATGACATCTAGAGTGATTAATTCTTTCCGGAAGGTTTTTTATTTACTTTGCCCAGAGCCATCAGAGGTATCACTATCTAAGGCAATTATCGTCTTACAAAATATATTTCTTAAATAATAAGAAACAACCATTCTGCACCCCATGGATCAGTTATTTTTATTTTCAAGTCTTATTATTTAAGAAATATATTGTTTAGAGCTATAGCTTCCTTAGATAGTAAAAACATTAATCTCTTTGTACATCTCCATCAATGCTCTTGGGTGACCCATTGTATTGTCAATGAGCAGTAATATTTTGAAAGAAATCTTTTCTTTTGAGCAATAGATGTCAGTTGTGGGCTTAAAATATTCAGTAAACCATGTTATAAACAGATTTTCTGTCATCTAGGTTTTGTTGTTCCATTTGTAGAGCACAGGCAGAGTAGATTTAGCATCATTCTTAAGGGCCCTAGGATTTTCAGCATGGTAAATGAATGATGGCTTCAACTTAAAGTCACCAGCTACATTGGCCTCTAACAAGTGAGTCAGCCTGCCTTTGAAACTTTGAAGCTGAGCACTGACTTCTCTTCTCTAGCTATGAATGTCCTAGAAGCCATCAATAAAAGGCTATTTTGCCTACAATGAAAATCTTTTGTTACATCTTGCATTTTTATCTTACAGAGACAGCTTCTTTCCTGAAACCTCATGAACCTATGCTAACTTCAAAATTTCTTTTGCAGCTTCCTGACTGACCTCTCTCAGCCTTCATAGAATTGAAGAGTTAGGGCTTTGACCTGGTTATGCGTGGGCAGTTGGAAATGTTGTGGCTGGTTTGATTTTCTATCTGGACCACTAAAACTTTTTCCACTGAAAGTTATTTCTCCGCTGAAACTTATTTCAGTAATAAGGCGGTTTCACTTTCTTATCATTTATGTGTTCACTGGAATAGCACTTTATTTCAAGGAATTTTCCTTTGCATTCATTACTTAGGTATTTTTTTAGAGCAAGAGGCCTAGCTTTTGGTCTATCTCAGCTTTCAACATGCCTTCCTTCCTTACTATGCTTAATCATTTCTAGCTTTTGATTTAAATGAAAGAAATACAAGTCTTCCTTTCACTTGAATATTTAGAAGCCATTTCAGGATTATTAATTGGCCTAATTTCAATATCATATGTCAGGGAATATGCAGGCCCAAAGAGAGGGAGACAGATGGGGAAATGGCCAGTTGTTGGAACAGTCAGAACACACACAACATTTATCCATTTAGTTCACCTTCTTTATGGGTGTGGTTTGTGGTGCTCCAAAACAACTATAATAATAACATCAAAGATCACTGATTACAGATAACCATAAGAGATGTAATAATAAAGAAAAAGTTTGAATTATTGCAAGAATTACCAAATATGACACAGAGACACAGAGCAAGCATGTGCTGTTGGAAAAATGTCAGTGCTAATAAAATTGCTCGATGCAGGGTTGCCACAAACATTCAATTTGTAAAAAATGCAGTATCTGTGAAGTGCAAAAAAGCAAAGGGCAATCAAATGAGGTGCGCTTGCCCATACTTGTAAATGATCAGAGTCTCCAGACACATACTCTACCTCCATTTGCCCTCTTACAAGATTAATGCCCCAATCTCCTCCTGTTGAGAAATGTGGGAGCTGCTACTGACTGCACAGGCCCTAAGGATGCCTTCACATCTAGCATGCATTGAAAAACAAACTCAATAGGAAGAGCAGAGATGTAGACAGTATTAATTTTTAGATCCTCTGCTTTATGTTCATTGTGTACATTCTGTGTCACTCTCTTCTCACCCTCCACAGAGAGCTTTCTTTCTAGATCTGCCAAGGACTTCTTTAAGTTATTAGGACCATAAGTTCTTGCTTGTATTCTTGGCTATTTAAAAACCTAAGAAACATTTTGAAGTCATTTACTAAACTATTGCTTTCCATTTACTTCTCTTCCTACCAGGGGATATAAGCAAGGAGAAGTTTAATGCATTTATCTTTCCTCTCTGATCGCATCTTGCCATCTGTGGTGCAGCCAAGAGGACCATAGAGGACTGCATCTGTAATGATTTTGCTTTAATATTCTGGATGCTACTATATATACCAAATAGACTTAGGAGGGAACTGAAGCCTGGGGTCTAGATGGGTAAATTCAGCTCAGTTACCTTTCTTTAGATGACTTGCCTGAAGTAGAACATACTAAAGTTTCAGGTTTGTATGTGACATCTTTTAAAATAGCTCTACATGTGTGGCCAGCTCTGTTCAGAAAATGGAACGTCAAAGGTGACTCAGCCTAGCTGAGGCAAGAAGTTTAATTCAGAACATAATTTGCTTTCCTTTATTTGCACACTGCAGTTCTGGGGAATAAAAGCCATTATGGAATCAAAGGACAATTTGCTTTTTTGTTGCTGTTGTTGTTCTGCACTGAATTTTTAAAGGCTTTTTTTTTTTAAAAGAACGTAAACAGATGAATACTACCAGATTCAGTACAGCTTAAAACTAAGTACCTTGAGCTCTTTTCCATGATAAACAGAAACCAGTCTTGGCTCTCTGCCCCCAAGCGCAGTGCTGCTGCATGTACTCAGTGAGACAGATTCTCTTCCTTCTCTGGGGGAAGGAAGTCCAGTCAGACATGGGCAATGATTCTCAGAGAAATGAGAATTTTAAAAGATATTCAATTATAAATGTTTTGGTATTCTCCCTCCCCTCGCTCCTCCAAAGCTAAATCTCTCACTGCCTTTTAGTTCTCTCTCTCCAAACTTTTAAGGGCAATTTTGAATCTATCAGAGAAGTCTCTGAACCTTTCTATGCATCCTGTGAGGTGGGAAGAGTATCACTGGGATGGTGATATCAGGGGAACATATATCTACACCAAAAGGAAAATAGAAGAGATGACTTAATCGATTGAGGAAGACAGCAAATATTCAAGAGCTGTATGCAATGTGCTTTTTTTTTTTTTTTTTTTTTTTTTTTGAGACAGAGTCTTGCTCTGTAGCCCAGGCTGCAGTGCAGTGCAGTGGTGCGATCTCAGCTCACTGCAACTTCCGTCTCCTGGGTTCAAGTAATTCTCCTGTCTCTGCCGCCTGAATAGCTGGGATTACAGGTGTGCACCACCACACCCAGCTAATCTTTGTATTTTTAGGAGAGAAGGGGTTTCACCATGTTGGTCAGGCTGGTCTCGAATTCCTGACCTCATGATCTGCCCATCTTGGCCTCCCAAAGTGCTGGGATTACAGGAGTGAGCCACCATGCCCAGCCTGAAATTTGCTTTTTAAAGATTTTTGTTGTTGAAAATGGATTATAAAGCATGGACCCAGAGGTTTTGGAGGCAGTGGCAGAGTGTGAGGATATTGATATTAATTATCTATTAAATCCTTTGGACCTTCTTCAAGAAATGTCAGTAAAAGGTGGGGTTGCTTTTAATTACTTTTTGATTGTTAGTCTACTTCTCTGAATGTGAAACTGCACAGAGAATAGACAATGTCAGCTCCCATTTTATAATAGAAATTAAAAAAGAAACTCAGTCTACACTAGGAGGGAGACAGCAAGTCTCTATAGTATTTCTTGAATCAATGATGCTGCATGTATCTCTAAAAAGCCTGTGAAACCTTGACCATGGAGGAGTCCCCAAGGAGAATGCTGACCTGGAACATGGCGAGGGCCTTGGAAAACTTCTCTGTACCAAGCACCTATCTCTACAACATCAGGACTCTCTGCTGGCCACTGGGTAGCAGGATTCATCACTACCATTAAGAGATCCCTTGCTGTATTCAGGAACAAAAGATAAGAACAATTAATGATACATCAGGTATCTATCAAGGGCCCAGCACTGGGGCAAAGATGAGTACAGTGTAAAGTTCTTACAGCTGCAACCACTCAGGAAGCTTACAACCTGGCTAAGGAGTCATGCTTACACACAGGGCACAGCTGTGGACTAGAAAGTACTGGAAGAGTCAGGAAAGACACATTCAGTGCACATCTTAGGAAGGGCTTCTTACCTACCCCTAAGCCAGTCTCCAAGTATGTTTCAGAGCAGAAGTTGCAATTGCTTGGGAGTTACCCATCACTCTGGGTTGGGGTTGCTGGCCTGTCAGAAGTGGAGACTGACTTCCCTGTTCCTGGTCAGAGTCGCATATTTTCACTGCTCTGAGCACTGAAAATTATTTAGTTGGCTCTGATGATGGGTAATGTTCATATAAGAAAAATGGAAGAAGAGAGAGGATTGCAGGCAGGGAAAATGCATGGGACTTGGCATGGTAAGAAGAGGAATTACTTCTCTTTGTATTTACAAAGATTCATAAGTGCTCTCAGATCAAGATAAGAGATGATGAAAACATAATTGTTTCCTATATAATTACACCGTTGATTGACTCTCCAGAACCTGCTTGTGATTATTTTCACCCTTGCATCATTCTGCCATAAATGCTGGAAAGAGCAAAAACTCAATTTCTCATTCTACCTTCCTGCCAGGATTAGGCTTGTGACAGATGTGGCCAACAAGATATCATTAGTAGTCCCTGAGGTTTGCATTACCTCCCAAATCAAAACACAAAATTCACTACTAAGGCTTAGTCCTCACCCTTCTTCTTGTCAAAAATGCTGACATATGTGTTCATCTCCCCTGAGACAGGAAACACAAGGGCCAAGGAATGGATAATAAAGATAGAACTGAGAGATGGAAACAACTTTAGTTCCTGATGGCATCATTGAGCCACCATGACAGTTCTGAGTTTCTTCAAACTTCCTGCTTTATGAGACAAATAAAACTTTAACTCACAGTAATTGTTTGTTATTTGCCACCTAGTGAATTTATAATGGAAACTCAACAGGAATGCCACTTATTCCCTTGCTCAGGTCAATGAGTTATCATCCCACAGGGGCAAATCTAGTTCTTTAGGCTCCCATGGCTCCTTCTGCAGCCCATAGGGTCTCCCTGAAATTAGAGCATAGCTTCCACTTTTCACAGGAAATACGTAACACTCAAAGTCCGTATTGATTGCCAGATGTTTCCAAAGGTACGTCCCATAGTCTATGAAATTATAAGATTATATTTAGCCCCAAATGGGCCCTAGATTCTTTCAAAGTCAAGCTTATATTTTAAGCTAATAGCAAAAGACATGCCATGTATTATTAATTTTCCAGTAAATAAGGTGATAGACCATGGAATAAATATATTAATTTATGACTGAATCTATGTGATTTTAAAACAGCTGGTTTATAAATACCAAAATTATTCAAGCTACTCTCGATTAATACAAGTAAAAATCAACTTAAATATTTTCTAAATTCTCTCTCTCTACATATATATATAGTCAAACAAGTTTATATTATTTTGACCATATCAAATATATTAATACCCAAAAGTTACTATTTAAATCTGTACTTGTTACCTATTTCGGATTTTTTGAAATGTATTTCTGTATTATGAGATGTTGCGATGTTTATTCATGATTTTTTCTTGGGTGGCAGGGGACAACTGATCTGTCTCAGGATAAATTCAGCTCACTTGGGATGCAAATTTTGTGTCTTGAGCCACTACTTAAGAACATCATTGTTTATTTACCAAGAATTTTGTAGGTCAGCAATTGCAGGATTGGTTTAGCAGCTCAGTGATGAGATAAAGGACACTGGCTCTTTCCATTGCTCAAATCCTCTATCCTGCTTGTGTTCACCGTCATCCTTACTTTTGTCACCTCATGGTCACATTATGGCTGCTATCAGCACATCCAGGCATGCTATCTTTACCCAACAGCATCCAAACAGGAAGAGAAGGAGAGGAGAGCCAAAAAAGACATGCTACTTATTCAATCCTCTTTCACGAGAGAGGATTAGGTTCTAGATGCCCTCAACTTCCTCTTTAGGAAATCATACCAGAATAATCTCTGTAAAGGGTAAGACGACAAAAGAAGTGTGATTATTGGCCTAGAGTAATCATGACACACCCCTTGGATTAGCTACAATGCCATATAGATTCTGCTAGCAAGGAAAACATGTTCAAGGCCAACCAGATAGCCAGTTACAAAGCTATAGGACCAGCAATGGGTCCTTCATTCCCTGACCATTGGAATGTTATTATCATCTACCATATTCTTATATCTTCACCAGAAGTTAAATGTCAATAATAAATTGTTATATAAGCCTGTAATCTATATTTTATAATGAGATAGTATTCACCTTAACCATAGCAAATCTAAAGATTTTAGATGGTTATCAAAATGCAAAGCCATATAATAAATGGTATATTTTCATTTATTTGTTTATTCAATAAAACTTTACTTAATAGCTACTGTATGCAAAACTTTAGGTATTTAATATTTATCAGGAGAAAAATATATGAAGAATCCTGTCCCTAATGTACTACTTGGGAGAACAAATAATAAATAATAAACATGAATGAGTATTAAGTCCCTTTCTATGGGAAGATTACACTTTCTACATTTCTTACCTCTAGCTTGGTCATATTATTTGTTTTAGTTAATGAAATGTCAGTGGAAGTAATGGATGCTACTTCCAAGAAGAAGTTTCTGCTCTTTTCTATCAGGAGAAAGGCAATTCAGCCTGGAATATTCAGAATGAAGACGACACTGAAGTCAAGCCCATGGAAATAAAATGTTTTTTTAAGTGATTGATTGAGGTCATTTGGTACCATAGCATGATAGACTAAGCTGGTTAATACTGTAAATTATATAGAGAGAGTATATAGACACTAAGTATTGTGAAAAGAAAAACAGTTTTGCAAAATATGGAGGAGAGTAGTAATGTAGGGTTGTGTTCAGGTAGCAGCATTAAATAGGACAGTCACAGTAGACCTCACTGAGGAGATGAGATTTGAATTTGCATTCTAGAAAAAATGTGAGGAAATTTTTTCCAAGAGAATATCTGAGGAAGGAGTGTTCCAGGTAGAAGGGCCAGCTGGAGGAAAGACCCTCAGCTGAGAAGATGTTTACAATATTTGGGGAATATCAAGAAGTCTTCTGTGGCTATAGCAAGTAAGAAAGGAGAGAGTAGAAGGCGAATTATAGGCTCATGGAATGGGGCTTTAGGGTTCGTTAGAAAGACTTTGGCCATCACTCTGAGCTAAATGGGGAGGCATGGCAGGGTTTCCAGCAGAGGAATAGAATAGTACCACAGTGACACTTAAAAAGTGTCACTTTGGCTGCTGTGTTAATAGACTACTGTTGAAGGGTAAACGTGGAGCAGAGACACCAGTTAGAAAACCACGGCAAGACTCCAGGCTAGATATGATGGTCACTTGACCAAATAGGCAGCTGAGGAGGTCATAAGGTATAGTAAGATTCTGGATCTGTGTTGAATATAGAGAAAATAGTATATATGTGGATTGGGTGTGGGGTGAAGTAAAATAAGGCTCCATGCCCCTCTGACAGAATGAAATTAATTCTCTCTCTAGTCATGAGGAGAAGCATTCAACACTGTCATTCCTGCTCACTGCTTGGTGTGACCGCCAGTTGTTTCCATTAGGCCTGTAAGATACAAAATGCCACCAGATCACTAGTTAGAAGTGTCCATGACCACAGTGGTTTGTGGGTATTAGAAACTGTCTAAGCATGTATAGATGAGAATCTGAGCATTCTTGCTACAGTGGTTTTATTATGGATCATATTACCACATGTCATGTATGGTGTGGCATAAATCTAAAACTGTTTCATTATTTTGTACTGCTTTGTGATAGCTTGTGATGAACTTCTTTGGCCTCACTAACATAAAAAATAAAACAAATTCATGTTTAATAAAAAAATACTGAATATTCATTCCTCAAAGTTGATAAATATGGAACTTACACAAACTCATTTACCATCCTCTGTGGGGGTCATCAGGGTACCACAGGTCAAATGAAAACCAGCACACAAAAATATAATGAAGAAGCATCAGCATCTGCTTTAAGTCAGCTGTTAGTTGAGAAAGACTGTTACCAAAAATGATTTAATATGTGTACCTGCAAAATGTCGTTTTATATATCACTAAATGAAGAATGACTTTTCCTTTAGATCAATGTTCGTTATTTTAAATTACTTTTGTTCAGTTTCTAATTCAAGCTTTCTTTAAGTTCATTACATGAGGGACTTTTTGAATAATTAAGTGATGCTGATGTTATATGAGTGTCATCAGATTCTTCAAATAGAAAAATCAGTTAACTGAGTAATGGTTTGATTATTTTACTCATCTAGTTCAAAGTAAAGCTTTTTAATTGTCATAATTTTGAAGGTAAAATTATTTAAATGCTATTATTTCACATGCCCTTTGGTTAAGTGCAACAATAAAGATTGTTGTATAATAAAAATGTGAATGCAGATTTTGTAGGACACAGTATCATAATGAAAAGGACAATGTCCTCACAAATTAAGGTCCATGTGAAGTAGAAATATATATGGAATTGATTATGGAACACATGTAATTCAGACTTGAGTTCCAATTCGAGGTGATGGTCTAAAAATCAAAATGGAAATTGTCAAAATTGGCAGTTTTTATACATACAGAGAAAAAGTGAGCTACAAAGCTGATATTTAATTTTAAAAAATGTTTTTAATTTTAGTAAGTCAGTTCATGCCACGTTTGATCTTTTGAAAAACTATTCGGTGGTTTGTGATAGCAATAAACTTTTGTAAGCAAGTCTTCTAAGTTTTGAGTGATGTTGCCTCAAAATTATTTGGAAATTTTTAATGGAAGTATTTAAGGATTGGAGAACAAAACCAAACCAAACTAACAAAAATCCAGCTTCTAAAGATTTTAATGAATTACAGCTAATTTTTTAAAAAATAAAGCCTAAAACCACAAAAAAAGAGTCACATTTATCTGTATAAAACAGTGAATAACAAAACAAAATAAGTGATTATAGGTCAAATGAAGATTTAACTTTGAAATTTGATTTTTATTTTATTTTTTTAATTTTATTATTATTATACTTTAAGTTTTAGGGCACATGTGCACAATGTGCAGGTTAGTTACATATGTATACATGTGCCATGCTGGTGCGCTGCACCCATTAACTCGTCATTTAGCATTAGGTATATCTCCTAAAGCTATCCCTCCCCCCTTCCCCAACCCCACAACAGTCCCCAGAGTATGATGTTCCCCTTCCTGTGTCCATGTGTTCTCATTGTTCAATTCCCACCTATGAGTGAGAATATGCGGTGTTTGGTTTTTTGTTCTTGCGATAGTTTACTGAGAATGATGATTTCCGATTTCATCCATGTCCCTACAAAGGACATGAACTCATCCTTTTTCATGGCTGCATAGTATTCCATGGTGTATATATACCACATTTTCTTAATCCAGTCTATCATTGTTGGACATTTGGGTTGGTTCCAAGTCTTTGCTATTGTGAATAGTGCCACAATAAACATACGTGTGCATGTGTCTTTATAGCAGCATGATTTATAGTCATTTGGGTATATACCCAGTAATGGGATGGCTGGGTCAAATGGTATTTCTAGTTCTAGATCCCTGAGGAATCGCCACACTGACTTCCACAATGGTTGAACTAGTTTACAGTCCCACCAACAGTGTAAAAGTGTTCCTATTTCTCCACATCCTCTCCAGCACCTGTTGTTTCCTGACTTTTTAATGATTGCCATTCTAACTGGTGTGAGATGGTATCTCATTGTGGTTTTGATTTGCATTTCTCTGATGGCCAGTGATGGTGAGCATTTTTTCATCTGTTTTTTGGCTGCATAAATGTCTTCTTTTGAGAAGTGTCTGTTCATGTCCTTCATCCACTTTTTGATGGGGTTGTTTTTTTCTTGTAAATTTGTTTGAGTTCATTGTAGATTCTGGATATTAGCCCTTTGTCAGATGAGTAGGTTGCGAAAATTTTCTCCTGTTTTGTAGGTTGCCTGTTCACTCTGATGGTAGTTTCTTTTGCTGTGCAGAAGCTCTGTAGTTTAATGAGATCCCATTTGTCAATTTTGGCTTCTGTTGCCATTGCTTTCGGTGTTTTAGACATGAAGTCCTTGCCCATGCCTATGTCCTGAATGGTAATGCCTAGGTTTTCTTCTAGGATTTTTATGGTTTTAGGTCTAACGTTTAAATCTTTAATCCAACTTGATTTAATTTTTGTGTAGGGTGTAAGGAAGGGATCCAGTTTCAGCTTTCTACATATGGCTAGCCAGTTTTCCCAGCACCATTTATTAAATAGGGAATTCTTTCCCCATTGCTTGTTTTTCTCAGGTTTGTTAAAGATCAGATAGTTGTAGCTATGCGGCGTTGTTTCTGAGGGCTCTGTTCTGTTCCATTGATCTATATCTCTGTTTTGGTACCAGTACCATGCTGTTTTGGTTACTGTAGCCTTGTAGTATAGTTTGAAGTCAGGTAGTGTGATGCCTCCAGCTTTGTTCTTTTGGCTTAGGATTGACTTGGCCATTTGGGCTCTTTTTTGGTTCCATATGAACTTTAGTTTTTTCCAATTCTGTGAAGAAAGTCATTGGTAGCTTGATGGGGATGACATTGAATCTGTAAATTACCTTGGGCAGTATGGCCATTTTCACGATATTGATTCTTCCTACCCATGAGCATGGAATGTTCTTCCATTTGTTTGTATCCTCTTTTATTTCACTGAGCAGTGGTTTGTAGTTCTCCTTGAAGAGGTCCTTCACATCCCTTGTAAGTTGGATTCCTAGGTATTTTATTCTCTTTGAAGCAATTGTGAATGGGAGTTCACTCATGATTTGGCTCTCTGTTTGTCTGTTTTTGGTGTATAAGAATGCTTGTGATTTTTGTACATTGATTTTGTATCCTGAGACTTTGCTGAAGTTGCTTATCAGCTTAAGGAGATTTTGGGCTGGGACAATGGGGTTTTCTACATATACAATCATGTCATCTGCAGACAGGGACAATTTGACTTCCTCTTTTCCTAATTGAATACCCTTTATTTCCTTCTTCCTGCCTAATTGTCCTGGCCAGAACTTCCAACATTATGTTGAATAGGAGTGGTGAAAGAGGGCATCCCTGTCTTGTGCCAGTTTTCAAAGGGAATGCTTCCAGTTTTTGCCCGTTCAGTATGATATTGGCTGTGGGTTTGTCATAGATAGCTCTTATTATTTTGAGATATGTCCCATCAATACCTAATTTATTGAGAGATTTTAGCATCAAGCATTGTTGAATTTTGTCAAAGGACTTTTCTGCATCTATTGAGATAATTATGTGGTTTTTGTCTTTGGTTCTGTTTATATGCTGGATTATATTTATTGATTTGCATATATTGAACCAGCCTTGCATCCCAGGGATGAAGCCCACTTGATCATGATGGATAAGCTTTTTGATGTGCTCCTGGATTCAGTTTGCTAGTATTTTATTGAGGATTTTTGCATCAGTGTTCATCAAGGATATTGGTCTAAAATTCTCTTTTTTGGTTGTGTCTCTGCCTGGCTTTGGTATCAGGATGATGCTGGCCTCATAAAATGAGTTAGGGAGGATTCTCTCTTTTTCTATTGATTGGAATAGTTTCAGAAGGAATGGTACCAGTTCCTCCTTGTACCTCTGGTAGAATTCGGCTGTGAGTCCATCTGGTCCTGGACTCTTTTTGGTTGGTAAGCTATTGATTATTGCCACAATTTCAGCTCCTGTTATTGGTCTATTCAGAGATTCAACTTCTTCCTGGTTTACTCTTGGGAGGGTGTCTGTGTCGAGGAATTTATCCATTTCTTCTAGATTTTCTAGTTTATTTGCATAGAGGTGTTTATAGTATTCTCTGATGGTAGTTTGTATTTCTGTGGGATCGGTGGTGATATCCCCTTTATCATTTTTTATTGCATCTATTTGATTCTTCTCTCTTTTCTTCTTTATTAGTCTTGCTAGCAGTCTATCAATTTTTTTGATCCTTTCAAAAAACCAGGTCCTGGATTCTTTAATTTTTTGCAGGGTTTTTTGTGTCTCTATTTCCTTCAGTTCTGCTCTGATTTTAGTTATTTCTTGCCTTCTGCTACCTTTTGAATGTGTTTGCTCTTGCTTTTCTAGTTCTTTTAATTGTGATGTTAGGGTTTCAATTTTGGATCTTTCCTGCTTTCTTTTGTGGGCATTTAGTGCTATAAATTTCCCTCTACACACTGCTTTGAATGTGTCCCAGAGATTCTGGTATGTTGTGTCTTTGTTCTCGTTGGTTTCAAAGAACATCTTTATTTCTGCCTTCATTTCCTTATGTACCCAGTAGTCATTCAGGAGCAGGTTGTTCAGTTTTCATGTAGTTGAGCAGTTTTGAGTAAGTTTCTTAATCCTGAGTTCTAGTTTGATTGCACTGTGGTCTGAGAGACAGTTTGTTATAATATCTGATCTTTCACATTTGCTGTGGAGAGCTTTACTTCCAACTATGTGGTCAATTTTGGAATAGGTGTGGTGGGGTGCTGAAAAAAATGTATATTCTGTTGATTTGGGGTGGAGAGTTCTGTAGATGTCTATTAGGTCCGCTTGGTGCAGAGCTGAGTTCAATTCCTGGGTATCCTTGTTAACCTTCTGTCTCGTTGATCTGTCTAAAAACTTCAACAATAGTATCCCAACTGTGGAAATTTTTTTTATGGAACTCTTATTTTAATTGAATGTGTGCATATTTTGTGCCAGTGGAATGAAATTGCAAAGTCCTATGATTTTGCTTCATCTAAATTTTGTGAAACACTAAAAATTATGTGTAGACAAAATCATTTTGCAATATTTTCTTGTAAAAATATTTATCAAAGAAAGGTCCTCTTTGACAGAGGCAAAAACAAAGAACATAGCATATTTGAGATATACCATATATACTTTAATAAAATATATACTTTAATAAAAAATAGAAGTTAGATATCCTCCACTTAGAATTTTCTCTGATTTTCCTATGTACTGTCACACTTATAGTATTTTTCTCACTTAAAAATATTATATCATAAGAAGAATCCATTGACTATATCAGCAGTTCAAAATTAGTTTCATATTTTTAATATAGAATATGTGTTAATTTTATGAATAATTCCATTGTTGAAAAAAGTTTTGAATAAAATCTTTTCTAGATCCTTAATAAAGTCAAATCATCCATTGGAAAAATCTCTATTTCAAAAATTATTATTATTTCAATTATTTTCACCTCCTTTTCCTCTCCCAAATGTGTCCCAGTTTGGATTACAAATTATATGGTCACTTTAGTCAAAGGTGACATTAAGGATTTTGCCAGAACAACGAGATGGGTGGATTTGTCATGAGTTATGACGGGGAAGCTGGTGGATCTCCGGAGTGGTTTCATCATTGAAAAGAAGAGGGGGTCCGTTTTAGATATTCAATTTGGATGTCCATGTAGAGACGAGAAGTCAGCATTCAGATATACAAGTCTAGGCCTAATAAGGATATATGGGCAGAAGATGCAATTTTGAGAGTCACTGTCACGTAGATTTTTTCTCCCTGTGGATTGCCCAATACAGATGTAGATTCATGCTATCCCAATTTGCCTGTACTTTTGTGATGTGACTTTGCCCCTCCTCCCATTAAGAGATGAATTTTCATTAGCCTTGTGACTTGTTTTGACCAATAGACTGCGGCAGAAGTGATGTTATGACTTCTGAGGCTAAGTCTACATAGGCCCTTCAACTTTCCCTTTCACAGTCTTAGAACACTGCACTGAAATGCCATGTAAGGAAGCCTACCTGACATCTAGGAGGGTGAGAGACAATGAGGAGGAAAACCAAGGTAACCTAGCTGGCAGGCAGCATCCACAGCCAAATCAGTGTGTGAGGCCAGCTTGGACTTCCTGCCTACCTTCCTTCTAAATGCAGCTAAACAAGTGATCCAGGTGACACCAGGAGAAGAACCATCTAGTCAATTCACAGAAACATTAAAAGAAAAGTTGTTGTTTTACACTGCCAAGTTTTGGAATGGTTAGTTACACAGCAACAGAAAACTGATAAAGTATGTAAGCAATGAAATTGATTACAATGATTTAAAAGAGATGGATCAGGAAAGGATGAAGATCAAGGACTCAGCTCTGGCCCATTCCAATACGAATATTATAGCAAATATCTGTATTATATTAGTATATATCATATCTACACTATGTGAAAGCATGACTAAATCATTGGGAAAAAATATGTATTTGTAGTTAAGAATAGCCATGGGAGTGATCCTCTGTTATTACAAAACTGTTAAGCTGATGTGATGATTTATAGTGACAATGTAACCCTGTGTTTACCTATATGAGGCTTACAAATCCTAATATAGGATTAGAATTGTAAATATGGACTGCCCATGTTTGCAAAAGGGCACACATGAAAGTTTTATTGAATACACACACACATATCAAAAATTTTCCAATGGCTAAACCATAGGGGGTATGTGTGTGCATGAGTATGAGCTTGTGTGCATGTAGCCTGTAAGAACTCTAGTGGGTAGCCAGGGATATAATGACAAAGACATGTGGCTTTATGCCATTATGAAGTGTTTGATTTAGTGAGGGATACAGATAATCGAATTGGCAATTACAATGCAAAGGGAAGTACAACTTGCTGTGGGAGGACATAGAGCACCTTAACCTTAGGTTTGTGAGAGGACGTACGTCAGAGAAGTTTCAGAATAAAATAATGTCTCAAGGTAGTCCTGGATAATACACAAATGCTAACTAGCCAGCCAGAGTCACGAGATGTGAAATCCTGAAGATGAGAGAAAGAAAGAGATCTTGGGTCTTCTAAAAACTCCAAGAAGCTGTGGTACATTGTGTGTGTGTTGGGGAGAGGTACGGGCATAGGAATACTGTGGAAGATATGGCTAGAAGTGGGAATCAAAAACCAGGCTACACTAAGCTGTGCTGTCAATTCAGACTTCAGCCTAAGATTTAAAGTTAGGGTTTCAGTGTAGCGGTAGGAGCAGAAACTAGAATAGAGTCGATTGAGAAATGTTTAGAAGAAAAGAACAGGCACAAAGGTGGTCAACACTTTCAAAGTCTGTGTCTATCAAATGGGGGTGATAAAGAGAGGAGTGGCCGGAGAGAATGTCATATCAGGAAGAGGATTTCTTTTTAGAAGTTAGGCAACACATGGACATGTTTAGTACTGATGGAAAGAAGGAAGCTCCAAGTAATGGGAGAGTTAAAGATACAGGAAAAGGAATTCTCTTCATTCATAAAGTGAGAACACTGAAAAGGTGAGAAGGACGGAGATCTGGAGCACAGGTAGAGAGATTAGCATTAGGCCATTAGTTAATATCCTAAAATGAGAGGGAGAGAAAGGAAGATAAGTGCCAGCAAATAAGCTGCTTTGGTTGCATGAAGTTGAGAAAGTTATATTAATAGGCGTCTATTTTCTCCTTGAAGTAGGAGGGTAGGACATATGCTGAGGGGTAAGAAGCAAACTGGCAGGAACAGAGGTTTAGGAAGAAGGGAGAAGGTTGGAAATAGCTGTTGCAAAGAATGAGGGTGAGGACTAATTAGGAAACAATAGCAGTCCAGTTGAGGTTAGATATCACAAATTTAAAGTAGAGTCGATCTGCTAGGTGCGCCTCATTAGTGATCAGCATTAGGGTGTAAGTCCAAAGAAAACAGGAAGTTAAATTTAGTCAGAATTAGCTTTTTCCAGGTGGATTTTTTAAAGGGTGATGGAGTCATATAACAAGCATGCATTCCATATAAGGCAGATTAAGATAAAAGCCACGTGAGTAACACAATGTGGGTAAATATAGAGAAAAGACACAAGTCAGTATTGGCTGCATTTGTTAAATAGAACAGTGGAAATTTTCTAAGATACATGGGAAATGGCACAGGCATTTTAGGTAAGGAAAACTCATTTGTGATGGCTTGGGCATAAAGAGAACACAATGTTCCTACAGACAGGGTAAAGAGTTGCAGCAATGGCAGGTCCATGGTGAGCCACAGTGTGAACTATATTCAACAGGTAGGTGTGCCTAAGTCTACTAAGCCTTAAATGTGTGTGTGTGTGTGTGTGTGTGTGTAAAAGTTTGGAGCTACTGAAAGTTGAAGTAAAGCAGTGATACACCATGGGTAGTAATAGTGAATAAATAACATACAACACATATACACACACATTAACTTGTATCCCTTTATCAACATCACTATTGAAGTAGACACTGATGCTTTTACTTAATAGATGCCTACAAATCTGAACAAAAATGTGATACCCATACAACTTACAAGATACCATGATCTAGTAAAAGTACTTTTGAAAACTCAATAAATGTTTTGGTTTCTGCAGAAGTCTAGTTTCTCTCAGTCCTTCAACAAATACTAAGTATCAGTTACTGTTCTAAGTAAGCTAAGAGCATGAAACAAACAGAAAAAGACATATATATCTTCTCTCAACAAGCTCAACTTTAATAGCAAAGATAGACAAAAATAGTAAAAATATACGTTATCCAATAATGTGGTACATTCTTTAGAAAAATAAATAAAGCATGGAAGGGAAGTAGGCAGTGGCCAGGCCTGGAGGATATTTTACAATTTAATATCAGTGGTCAGAAAAAGCCTCACTGTGAAGTCAACATTTGAATAAAAGCTGTAGGATGCAGTGAAAAAAGCCATGGGACAATTTGAGATGACTGTAAGGACTTTGGCTTTTATTCTGAGTAAGGTCAGGGCATTAGTGTTTTTTGAGCTGAGGGGAAACATCTAATTTAAGTTTTAAAAAGAACCAACTTTTAGCAGCCGTACAGAGAATAGAGTGGGCAGGAGAGAATACAAATGGTGAAGTGAGCAGTAAGACTATTACAGTTGTTCAAGTGAGTAGTGATGCTGCTTTACACTGAAGGTAACACTGCTGTTGGGATAAGATGTTTGAATATGGATATATTCTGAAGATTATGCTTAAGGAATAAAGTATTTATCAAAGGGTAAAGACAAGGATTACTCCAAAATTTTGGCTTGAGATAAAGGATGGATTTATCATTTACTAAAATGTGGAAGGCAGCAGGTTGGGGATGAAAATTAGGAGTTTACTTTGGGTGGGGCCTGTAAAGTCTGAGATGCTTATTAAATATTCAAATAGAGGGAGATATTGAGTAAGCAACTAGGTAAATGTATCTGGAATTAAGGAAAAAGTCCAGAGTAGGCTAGAGATATTAATCTTGGGTATGATTTCTTGTAGAGGAATGTAAATAGAGCATAAAAGAGCTCTGATAAATGGGCTCCAGGGCCTTGCAAAGTGCAGTGGGAGATTGAGGAAAATAGCAGTGAGGTAGGAAGGCACAAAGAGGAAGGTGACATCCTGAAGCCAAGTGACAACAGGGTTTCCCAGGGAAGAGGATGATCAACTTTTTCATGCTACTGAGAGGTTGTGTCAGACGGCAGCTGAGATTTGACTGTTGCTTTTAGCCAAATGGATACTATTGCTAAAATTGACCAGAGCATATTATGTAGCGTGAGAGACTTATTGGTGTGGATCCAATACAAAATAAAGGAAGAATCGTTAGAGATAGCCCATATAATAGCTCTTTTGAGGAGTTTTGCTATAAAACAGTGCATATAAGAAATGAGGCATTAGCTTGAAAGGGACGTAAGAGTAGAAGTTTTAAAAGTTGTCATAAATTTCAGTACTTTTGAATGCTTATAGAAATGATCTGGTATAGGAAGAAAAAGTCATGATGTGCAGGGAAGCAGAGACAGGCTAGTGTCTTACCTTTGAGTAAGGAAGAGGGAATGAGATCTAAGGGACAAGTGTATAAGTTGGTCTCAAACAACAGTATGGACACTGCATCCATAGTATCAGGCAGATAGAAGAGGTGTATGAATAAAGATGCAGGTAAGCCAGACTTGTGGTAGTGAGAAATTGTGGAAATTCCTGATTGGTTGAATTTTCTTAGTGAAATAGGAAGTGATTTATAAATTTAAAAATAATGGTATATTGGATACAATCAGATACAAAGAACCAAGAGCCCATTTGAGGTTTAGTCATCATGTATTAAAGGGTAGGTCAATTAGCAAGTCATGGGTTGTTTTTGTTTGTTTGTTTTGAGATGGCGTCTCACTCTGTTGCCCAGGCTGGAGTGCAGTGGTGCAATCTCAGCTCACTGCAACCTCCACCTCCCTGGTTCAACAATTCCCATGCCTCAGCCTCCTGAGTAGCTGGGATTACAGGCGCACGCCACCACACCTGACTAATTTTTTTGTATTTTTAGTAGAGATAGAGATGGGGTTTCACCTTGTTGGCCACACTGGTCTCGAACTCCTGACATCAAGCAATCTGCCTGCCTCAGCCTCCCAAAGTGCCAGGATTGCAGGCATGAGCAACTGCGCCCAGCCTACTTTTTTCTATACACATTGACTTGTGTGATTTCAAGAATAGAATACTTAGGAATTTAGATGTAAGTGGGATTCAGATTTTGTCCAGTGAATATGATAAAGCCAGAGGACCCCAAGTGAATTGGAGATACATGCTATAAAGTGAATACATTTTCTCTTGGTAAGAATAGGGAGAACATGAGGTAGATGAAAGACAGGGAAAAGACTGTACAGTTGTTGAACTGTAGGTCCTAATGGGGCAGGAGAATTTTATTATTGCACTGACAATTACTGAGTTTTTATAGAACTGTTAACAGGTTAGCCAATGAGTGAAAGACTAATTTTTAAACTCAGGTATTAGTAAATGTCCTGATTTCATCACAAGATAATTCTAAATTGAGTCAACTTCTGGTTCACCCAGGATTCCTTTTTCCCCAAAAGGAGAAATCTAGAAAGAATGTTCCAATTTTGTTTTATGTTAGGAAATAATATATTACCTCCTCAAGAGAGGAAATACCACATAAATTAAAAAGGGCATGGTTGTCGCAAATACTTTCAAAGTTTAAAAACTTCTATTTCATAAATACTGGCAAACACTGCCTCTTAAAGATAAAATTATGGTTTTCAGTTTTTCTGTACTTCATCTCTTGTCTAGCTTTCCACCCCATATAGGTAGTACACACATGCATTTTATATGTGTTCAGGATACAGGGACTCCACCTATTCTTGACAAAGTAAGTACAAAAGTTAATATAAGCTTATGGACACTACATAATAATGAGGGAGCCTAGGAAGTGGTACAAGGCGATAATTTTTACTGTCTGCTCACAACAGTGCAAATGTATGTCCTCCTGAAATCGATATGTAGAATCGAGCAATTCTGGGTCACAGTAGTCTTTTTCTCTGGGATGAGCATATGGTAAAAATCTTATAAAAGAATTTAGAAATTGAAAATTTTTTTCCAGCAATTATGCAGAGGCATAGATATGAAAACCAGAGACATGTTATATGGTACTGACTTCTCAGCTTCTTTTTGCTGTGATTGACACACTCAGGTAAAAATCCCTACCATTCCCGCTGTATCACTTGACATCTACTTGAGGGCCTAGAAGTAAAGCTGTGGGAAGTTTCATACACTTAATTTTCCTATTTATATCTCTATTTTTTCCTCTTTTTATACAATACACTTGCCTTCACAGTCTTGGGCATTACTTCAGAAGTAAAATAAGTTGGATTCAGATATAAGATTAGCTGTAGGCACAAATATCAAGTAGGTATTTATTTTCGGTGACTACTCCTCATAGAAACTTTGTACTCTTTGAAACAACTATAAAAACAAATAGGCAAAATGTATGAAATGACAGTTTTTGGAAATTAGGAAATAGGCAGGCAGGGCAGTGATCCATTAGGAAAGGGAAACAGGTAAGGAGAGCCCTATCACTGATGAACTTGCTGCAGAAAGGCAATTTTCAGGTCACAGGGCAGAATAGGAAATAAAGACCCACTATCTCACTGGGAGGAAGAGATAGAGTTCAGAGTTTGGGGAGCCGAAGGCAGCTAGAATTTACAAGGCACAGTACTAGAGAGAAGAGAGCTATGTAATAAGAGAGATCTAGAGATCGTTAGAGGCTTCTCCTTGAATATTCAGCACAATAAATGCAAATGAAGAAACTAGCAAGCCTGGGGCAACAATCACCAAAAAAGGAGCAGAGAAGACATGAATTTTCCTATCTTCATAGAGATATAAATAGGAAAATTCAGTGTATGAAACTTCCCACAGCTTTACTTCTAGGCCCTCAAGTAGATGTCAAGTGATACAGAGGGAATGGTAGGGATTTTTACCTGGGTGTGTCAAACATCAGGAGCCCCACAGGCTAGAAAGTTTGATTTCCAAACAGAAGGATGGAAAGACCTCTAACACATAGGTCATTGAATAGGGTTCTCAAAATGGTAATGCCTCATAAGTAGGCCAAATTAGTCCTAAACCAAGAGCTGCTCTGGAGCTGCCTAACAAAGCATGAAAGCAAGCCTTGAAAGGATCAAACTGTTTCCAAATAACTATATCCCAGAGCAAAGCCTCCAAATATTAAAAGAATACCAAAAAAAATCTACCTAAAAAAACAAACTTCACAATGCCTGCTATCCAATCAAAAATTTCCCAAAACCATGTACATCTTTTATGTATCCATAAAAGTAAATAATTACTATGTATGCAAAAACGCAGGGAAATAGGACCCATAATAAGAAGAGTCAATCACTAGTAACACCTGGAAATGACACCAACGATTGAATTCGAGGAACAAATAAATATAATAGCATTTATAAATATACTTTATGTGTTCAAGAAAGTAGACAGAACAGAGACAATTATACATGACACATGCACACACACACATATATACATGCATATATAAATATATACATATAGATATCCAAATCACACTTGAGATGAAAAATATACTGAAAGGGATTTACAGAAAATTAGACACTGCAAAGAACAGAGAAGTCATCAAGAAACAGCAATATAAACTATACAAAAAAAATAGAGAAAGAAAAATAAAGCATCAGTGGCTTGGGAGACAACTAGAAGCAACCTAACGTACATGTAATTGAAGTTTCAGAAGGAGAGGATGAGGAAGGGGAAGTTAGAAAAACATATTCCAATAAATAATGGCTGAAACACTTGCAAGGTTCATAAAAACTATGAACACACAGATCCCAGAAGTTCAACAAAGCCCAAGTAGAAGAAACAGAAGAAAACTATACTCAGATACATCATGGTCAAACTGCTTAAAATAGATACAAGAACAAAATTCTAAAAGCAGCCAGAGCAGAAAGACACATTATGTACAAAGGAATAAAGATAAGAATGACCATGAATTTTCCTTAAGAAATAATGCAATCTAGAAGACAACAGAATATTACCTATAAAATTCAGGGAGGAAAACTTTCAATCAAGGTAAATTATCCTTCAGAAAGTGAAAATGAAATGAAGACTTTTTAAGAAATGTAAAAGCTGAGTAAATTTATCACCAGCAGCACCTGCTTATTTGTTATTAAAAAAAACACAACCTCCAAGCATTCGGATAAAAATACTTCATAAAAATAAAAAGTCAGTAGAATTCATTATAATTATCAACTAAAGAAAAACCATATTATCATCTCAATAGATGTGGAAAATGTATTTGGCAAAAGTTCAACATCCACTTATGATTAAAAATCTCTTAGCAATGTAGAAATAGAAAAAAATTGCTTCAGCCTGTTAAAAGTCCTCTACAGAAAAAAAAAAAAGCACCATAGTTAATAAATATGGTTTGAATGTTTGCTCTTGTTATTGGGACTAGGACAAGAAGGTCTATTCTTACCACTTCTACTTGGTATTGTGCTGAAAGTCCTAACCAGTTTAATACGGCAAGAAAAAAAAAAGACATAAGTGAAGGAATAAAGCCACCTTTATTCACAGACTACATGATCTTTTATGTGAACAATCCTAAGGGATCTCCAAAAATTTTTCAGATCTGATCCATTGGGTTAGCAAGGTGGCAGGACTCAAGGACAATACAAAAAAGTCAATTGTATTCCTATACATTGACAACAAACAAGAGGAAATTTAGATTGAAAAGCCAGTACTATTTAAACAAACAAAAAAAAAACATTAGCAGATAATTTTGACAAAAAAGGAGCAAGACCTCTATAACAAAAACAAAATTTTGCTCAGATAAATTAACCAAGTGGCAATAAATAAGGGTGATATAACATTCTCATTGATTAGAAGACTCGATATTGTAAGATATCAATTCTCTCCAAATTGATCTATAGATTGAATGCAACCAAAACAAAATCCTGCCATTTATTTTAGAAATTAACATGATGATTCTAATATTTATATAAAAATGCAAAAACAGAATAGCTAAAACAATTTTTAAACAGGACAATGATGGAGCACATACAATACCTGATTTCATGACAATTTATAATGCTACAATAATCAACAGACTGTGGCATAAAAGTAAGTAGACATGTGGATAAATGGAACAAAATAGAGAGTCCAGAGATAGACCCAGACATAAATGATCAATTCATTTTCAAAAGAGGCATAAGGCAATTCAATGTGAAAAGAACACTATATTTAAAAGATCGTGCTAGAACAATTTGATGACTCAATGGGAAAGTCAACCAACCAATCTTGACACTAATTTCATACAATATACAAAAAGTAAACTCTATCACAGAATTCTAAGTGCTGAAGCTGACATTTAAAGCAGACAATATAGGAAAACATATTTGGGACTTTGAGTTAGGCAAACATTTTCTAAATAGGACATAAAAAGCACCACCTATAAAAGAAAAAGTCAATGTTAGGCTTCATTAAATTAAAACCTTTTGCTCTTTGAAAAACACTAAGAAAGTTACAGAGTGGGATAAAATGTTTGCACAACATATATAACCAAAGATTTGCATCTAGAATATATATAGAATTCTTACAACTTTAAAGAGGCAAAAAATTCAATATAAAACGGGTGAAAGGTTTGAACAGGTACTTCATCAGAGGACATATGGAAGGCAAAAAAATCACATAGAAAGATGCTTAACATCATTAGTCATTATAAAAATGCAAATTAATATCACAATATAACAGCTGTAAACATCCAGTAGAATCTCTTTTTTGGGCTATGTGGTCTTCTGTTGTCGTAGCATAAAGGTAACCACAGATAATACAAAAATGAATGAATATGTCTGTGTTGGGGTAAAATTTTATTCATATACTTTGTATATTGTATGGTTTACATTTTACAAATCTGATTTGTGAATATCTTTTACATTTACAAAACAGTTTTCCCCAACAATTTAAAAATATAAAAACAGTGTCTAATTCAGGGGCCGTACAGAAACAGATTGCAGGCCAGATTTGGCCAATAGAACATAGTTTGCAGATCCCTGGTGTAGAGCAACACTGTTGTGGGAATTTAACAGTACAACCATTTTAAAAACAGTTGTGTATTTACCCAATAGACGAAGTATATAAACACATAACAATTTGTACATGAATGTTCATAGCAACTTTATTTGTAGTAGCCCCAAACTGGAAACAACTTAAATATCCATCAACGGGTGTTGGTATTAAAGTAACATTGTAATACCTTTTTTTTTTTTTTTTTTTTTTTGAGACAAAGTCTCACTCTGTCACCAAGCTGGTGTGCAGTTATGTGATCTCAGCTCACTGCAACCTCCTACACCCTGGTTCAAGCGATTCTCCTGCCTCACCCTCCTGAGTAGCTGGGATTACAGGCATGCGCCACCACACCCAGCAATTTTTTTCTATTTTTAGTAGAGATGGAGTTTCACCATGTTGGCTAGGATTGTCTCCATCTCCTGACCTCATCAGGACATCCATCAACGGGTGATGGATATTCATGCCATAGAGTTTCCATCATAAACTATCAACACACACAACATAGAATACATCTTAAAATAATTATGGTGAGTGAAAGGAGCCTATTTAAAAAAAAGAGTCCAGGGTCATTTGCTCTTAAATAACAATATGACTTCATTTATGATCAATTCTACTTAATGGAAGTTCATCTATTGTAAAAAAAAAAAAAAAAAAAAAAGCAGAACAGTAGTTTCCTGGGCAGGTGAGAGAGAGATGGAATACAAAGGGCCACAAGGAAACATTTGTAAGAACTGTTCATTATTTTGGTTGTAGTGATGGTTTCTGAAGTGAATACATATATCAAAATCATCAAATTGTATACTTTAAATATGCAAATTGTATTTTACATTCACTACAACTCACTGTAAGAAACAAACATGTCCTTAAAACAATTTTATAAATTTTACTTTCTACTGTAAATGTAAGTTAATTATTACGCATCTGGGACACTCGCTTTTTAAACTTTGCCTCTAATTACAGAACAGCGAGCTTTAATTTCTTCAATATGGCACCAGTTTTAGCAAGTAGATGAGGATTATACCTGGAGAATCAAGCAAATAAGAGGCAAGCATAATGATATCTGAAGGAAGGAAGAAATATGTTGTAAGAGAAATATATATACCATTTACAAGTTTACTTTTTAGACCGTGAATAAAACCAGTCTTCCAGGGAAGTGAGAATTTAAGATGGTCTCTCTTCCTTAGCAATTTTAAGATCAATTTGATTTTGCCATGTCTTAAGATTGCAAATGAGACAAGTTGTTGTCAATTATGCCAACTGGTGGGTAGAGAGTGAAGAATGTAAGTTGCACCACTGAAAATTCTAAGTGCTAAGTGAGAACTCAGAGGTGATCTAGCCCAGCTCATTCATTCTGAAGATAAGAAAACTGAGATAACAAGAAGGTAAAGTAACATCGTAATACTTTTTTTTTTTTTTTTTTTTTTTGAGACAAAGTCTCACTCTGTCACCAGGCTGGAGTGCAGTTATGTGATCTCAGCTCACTGCAACCTCCTACTCCCTGGTTCAAGCGATTCTCCTGTCTCAGCCTCCTGAGTAGCTGGGATTACAGGCATGTGCCACCACACCCAGCAATTTCTTTTTCTATTTTTAGTAGAGATGGGGTTTCACCATGTTGGCCAGGATTGTCTCCATCTCCTGACCTCATGATCCACTTGCCTCGGCCTCCCAAAGTGCTGGGATTACAGGCGTGAGCCACGGCGCCCAGCCTGTAAAACCTTTTAATTAGTTTCTGTTATACATTAATCAGACATCAACCAACTGGTACTATGGACAAGTAGTAGTAGACAAGTTTATTTAGTTCTTTTAACAAGAAAAATATGAGATTATATCAAAGATCACAATGGTCAAAATGAATCACTGCCCTGGCCATTTTTCCTCCCTATATGTGTCTGGAAGCTGTTAACACATGTACATCTGAAATGTGCATAGAGTAAGTTTTGGTATAAGAGATGGTGTAGATTTCCCAAAAGAGTCCATTTAAAATAGTTTGATATACATGTGAGCTTAAAAATTGTTGGACCAATATAAATTTAGGACACATTGTTCCTAAAAATCAGTAACAGTGGTTTAGATTTTAATCCTGAGAGATAAGTTGGGTGTAAGGTGATAATATAGAGCTTTCTGCTATACTTAATGACACTAGTTATATTCAGCACTGATTAAAAGGTTGAAGTAAGTTCAAATATCATTGCTTTCATTTTTGTTGGTGAACCCCAAATGGAAACTCTGAAGCCCAAATTGATTTACAAAGTCTTTTTATTCTCAGGCATCTTTGCTTCTTAAATGTATAAGCCGCACAGCATTACTTCACAAGCAAAAGCTTTGCAAGGTTATCCTTTTTTGTCTGTTTTTCCTGGTAGCTCCCTTGTCTCCTATGCTTGCATTACACATTCTGAATAGGACCCTGTGAATGTAATTAAGGGTCACACATATGGTATAAAGAGTAGGGGATGAGGAATTAATTTCTCAGTTTTGCTTTCCTGGGCTACAAATTGGTTTGCAAGTTACTATTCAATTCAGCAACACAGAGCTCAAAGGAAAAGACCAAACTGCTACAGCTGCTCTGCATTATGAAAAAGCAAGATGGGGAAGGGGAAGGGAAGATTAGATTTTATTTGCACACAAAATGAACATCTACAGTCTGCACACTCTTTTTGGGAATGGCTCTGTGTTTTGGATTAGGTAGGGTTTTTAAAATCTTTATCTTTTCCTCCCAAGTTCTACTCAGTTCATGAACATCATTAAAACTCAGACAGAGTACCCTTCTGGGCCTCATTCATGCAAATTCTGGACTATTCAAAAGGAAGAACATAAAGATTACACAGAAAGCCCAGGAAAATGCACTCTGAGGGTGGTTATTAATGACATCAATGAATTTGGGGAGCAGGATTAAACCACTGAGCCACTTTCACAAACGTAATTCCAAAGTGTGGTTTATTGCAGAATACCTATGACAGTCACCAAGAAAATGAAGATTAAAATGCTTTTAAAGACAAAAAACAAACAACAACAACAACAACAAAAAACACCACACCACCAACGATCTTTAAAATGGGTGTACCTGTCTACTAATTGATTACCTTAATGGAGTTTGTCATGCTTACCATTTTGTTCCTATTCATAGTCAATTGGTTAGGCTTCCAGGAAATCAAATAAAACTAGCCTGGCATCCTTTACATAATTATATTCACCAGCTGGTTCAAATGTGTTTTTAACATCTCAGTAACACATCAATAGTACCGCCTTAACTTGTAAAGTTCCATCTTAACATTTGCATCTATTACATAACATTAGTGGAAATTTTACAGGTTTTCTCCTACAAAAGGTATGGTCATTTCTGGGCTCTTCCCCAAATTGTTAAGCAGTCAAATCTTGATTTGATTCCCTCTTTTTTACAGTGTACTCAGTTCCTCCCATTTTATCCCAAATGAGGTACCATAGCAATCTAAGCAACTTTTTTCCTTTCTCCCATACTCACACCAACTTTTACCCTGTCTTCATCTTTATCCACCTGCTGCTCAACGTAACAGACCGCGGACATACATCTGTTTCCTTCCACCTCAAGAAGGGAAAGACAGAAACAATATATGCAAACAAAAAGAAACCATATAGCTCTAGGGAAGTTGGAGGGTGAGAGAAGGAATAAAAAGAAGGAATAAAAGGAGCAATAAATGAAGCACAGTTTTGAGGACTTGCTAGAAGACAGTATATGTGAATCAGACTGATAAAGCAGAGATAAACTTTTGGAGAAGACAGTTGATGCATGGATAGGTAATCCTGATGCTCTGAAAAACCTACAAAAACTCAGGTAACAACAAGGTGCTGTCAATAATAATTACTACAAATTAAAAATATAATGGCAGATTTATTAATCTAGTGAGTACACAAAATAATTAAACGGGAAGAGCAAAAAGAAGTTGTCAACTTAGAAGATAAAATTGGGAAAATTTCACAGAATGAAGCATAAAAGAGAATGAGTAAGAAAAAATACAAAAATTCATGAATGAGATCTAGAAAATTTAATGTCATTTAGTCGGAATTATAGGAAAAAGCAAAGGAGAAGAAAAGGCAATCTTATTACATGAATACCAAATAATTTCCTTGAGCCTTCTGATTGAGCAAAATCACTAAGTATCAAGCAGAAAAAAACTTTTTAGAAATCCACATTTATATAGATCCTGATGAAATTTCAGAACTCAAAGCTACAGAGGAAATGTTAAAAACAACAAGAGGTGAGAGAGTAGTTTCCCTACTACAGAATGAGGATTATGTCACAATCAGACTCTGCATTAGCAATCATGGTTGCTAGAAAACAATAAGACAGTCTTCAAAGTATTAAAAAAAAAAAATTGATCGTGACTGGCAGGATGGCCAAATAAGAGCAGCTCCAGTCTGCAGACGAGAGCAACAACAAAGGCAGGTGATTTCTGCATTTCCAAGTAAAGTACCCAGCTCATCTCATTGGGACTGGTTAGACAGTGGGTACGGCCCACGGAGGGCAAGCTGAAGCAGGGTGGGGCATCGTCTCACCTGGGAAGTGCAAGGGTTTAGAGAACTCCCTCCCCTAAGCCAAGGGAAGCCGTGAGGGACTGTGCCATGAGGAACGGTGCACTCTGGCCCCAGAAAAGTGCACTACGCTTTTCCCACGGTCTTCACAACCCACAGACCAGGAGATTCCCTCGGATGGCTATACCACCAGGGCCCTGGGTTTCAATCACAAAACTGGGTGGCCATTTTAGAAGAAACTGAGCTAGCTGCAGGAGTTCTTTTCCATATCCCAGTGGCGCCTGGAATGCCAGTGGGACAGAACCATTCACTCCACCTGGAAAGGGGGCTGAAGCCAGGGAGCCAAGTGGTCTAGCTTAGTGGATCCCACCCCCATGGAACCTAGCAACCTAAGATCCACTGGCTTGAAATTCTCACTGCCAGCACGGCAGTCTGAAGTTGACCTGGAACACTCAAGCTTGGTGGGGGGAGGGGCGTCCGCCATTACTGAGGCTTGAATAGGTGGTTTTCCCCTCACAGTGTGAACAAGCCACCCGGAAGTTCGAACTGGGCAGAGTCCACCACAGCTCAGCAAAGCCACTGTAGCCACACTGCCTCTCTAGAGTCCTCCTCTCTGGGCAGGGCATCTGTGAAAGAAACGCAGCAGCCCTAGTCAGGGACTTATATATAAAACTCTGATCTCCCTGGGACAGAGCACCTGGGAGAAGGGGTGGCTGTGGGCACAGCTTCAGTAGACTTAAATGTTCCTTCCTGCTGGCTCTGAAAAGAGCAGTGGATCTCCCAGCACAGCGCTTAAGCTCTGCTAAGGGACAGACTGCATCCTCAAGTGGGTCCCTGACCCCTGTGCCTCCCTGACTGGGACACACCTCCCAGCAAGGCTCGACAGACACCTCATACAGGAGAGCTCCAGCTGGCATCTGGTGGGTGACCCTCTGGGACAAAGCTTCCAGAGGAAGGAACAGTCAGCAATCTTTGCTGTTCTGCAGCCTCCACTGGTGATACCTAGGCAAACAGGGTCTGGAGTGGATCCCCAGCAAACTCCAGCAGACCTGTAGAAGAGGGGCCTGACTGTTAGAAGGAAAACTAACAAACAGAAAGGAATAGCATCAACATCAACAAAAAAGAATGTCCACACAGAAATCCCATCCAAAGGTCACCAGAATCAAAGACCAAAGGTAGGTAAATCCATGAAGATGAGGAAAAACCAGCACAAAAAGGCTGAAAATTCCGAAAACCACAACGCCTCTTCTCCTCCAAAGGATCACAACTCCTTGCCAGCAAAGGAACAAAACTGGATGGAGAATGAGTGTGACAAATTGACAGAAGTATGCTTCAGAAGGTGGGTAATAACAAACTCCTCTGAGCTAAAGGAGCATGTTCTAATCCAATGCAAGGAAGCTAAGACCTTGAAAAAAGATTTGATGAATTTCTAACTACAATAACCAGCTTAGAGAAGAACACAAATGAGCTGATGGAGATGAAAAACATAGCATGAGGACTTCGTGAAGCATACACAAGTATCAATTGCTGAATCTATCAAGTGAAAGAAAGGATATCAGAGATTGAAGATCAACTTAATGAAATAAACCATGAAGACAAGATTAGAGAAAAAAAGAATGAAAAGGAACGAACAAAGCCTCCAAGAAATATGGGACTATGTGAAAAGACTAAACCTACGTTTGATTGGTGTACCTGAAAGTGACGGGGAGAATGGAACCAAGTAGGAAAACACTCTTCAGGATATTATCCAGGAGAACGTCCCCAGTCAGCAAGAAAAGCCAACATTCAAATTCAGAAAATACAGAGAATACTACAAAGATACTCCTTGAGAAGGGTAACCGTAAGATATATAATTGTCAGATTCACCAAGGTTGAAGTGAAGGAAAAATTGTTAAGGACAGCTAGAGAGAAAGGTCAGGTTACCCACAAAGGGAAGTCCACCAGACTAACAGAGGATCTCTCAGCAGAAACCCTATAAGCCAGAAGAGATTGTGGGTACAATATTCAACATTCTTAAAGAAAAGAATTTTCAACCCAGAATTTCATATCCAGCCAAACTAAGCTTCATAAGTGAAGGAGAAGTAAAATCCTTTACAGAGGAGCAAATGCTGAGAGATTTTGTCACAAGCAGTCCTGCCTTATAAGAGCTCCTGAAGGAAGCTCTAAATATGGAAAAGAACAAACGGTACCAGCCACTGCAAAAACATACCAAATTGTAAAGACTATCGATGCTATGAAGAAACTGCATCAACTAACAGGCAAAATAGCCAGCTTGCCTCATAATGACAGGATTGAATTCACACATAACAATATTAACCTTAAATGTAAATGGGCTAAATATTCCAATTAAAAAACGGACTCACAAATTGGATAGAGTCAAGACCCATCAGTGTGCTGTATTCAGGAGACCCATCTCACATGAAAAGACACACATTGGCTCAAAATAAAGGGATGGAGGAATACCTACCAAGCAAATGGAAAGCAAAAAAAAAAAAAAAAAAAAAACAAGGGTTGCAATCCTAGTCTCTGATAAAACAGACTTTAAAACAACAAAGGTCAAAAAAGACAAAGAAGGGCATTACATAATGGTGAAGGGATCAATGCAACAAGAAGAGCAAACTATCCTAAATATATATGCACCGAATACAGGAACACCCAGATTCATAAAGCAAGTTCTTAGAGACATACAAAGAGACTTACACTCCCACACAATAATAGTGGGAGATTTTAATACCCCACTGTCAATATTAGACAGAGCATCAAGGCAGAAAATTAACAAGGATATTCAGGACTTGAACTCAGTTCTGGACCAAGTGGAACTAATAGACATCTACAGAACTCTCCACCCCAAATCAACAGAATACACATTCTTCTCAGCACCACAATGGACTTATTCTAAAATTGGCCACATAATTGAAGTAAAACTCTCCTCAGAAAATGCAAAAGAACAGAAATCATAACAAACGGTCTCTCAGACCACAGTGCAATCAAATTATAACTCAGGATTAAGAAACTCACTCAAAACCACCCAACTGCATGAAAACCAAACACCCTGCTCCTGAATGACTACTGGATAAATAACAAAATTAAGGCAGAAATAAATAAGTTCTTTGAAACCAATGAGAACAAAGACACACGTACCAGAATCTCTGGGACACAGCTCAATCAGTGTTTATAGAGGGAAATTTATAGCACTAAATCCCCACAGGAGAAAGCAGGAAAGATCTAAAATGGACACCCTAATATCACAATCAAAAGAACTAGAGAAGCAAGAGCAAACAAATTCAAAAGCTAGCAGAAAACAAGAAATAACTAAGATCAGAGCAGAACTGAAAGAGACAGAGGCATGAAAAACTATTCAAAAAAAAATCAATGAATTAAGGAGCTGGGTTTTTTTTTTAAAGATCAACAAAATAGACCACTAGCAAGATGAACAAAGAAGAAAAGAGAGAAGAATCAAATAGACACAATAAAAAATGATAAAGGGGATGTCACCACTGATCCCAAAGTAATACAAACTACCATCAGAGAATACTATAAACACCTCTATGCAAATAGACTAGAAAATCTAGGAGAAATGGATAACTTCCTGAACACATACACCCTCCCAAGACTAAACCAGGAAGAAGTCAAATCCCTGAATAGACCAATTACAAACTCTGAAATGGAGGCAGTAATTAATAGCCTACCAACCAAAAAAGAAAAAAAAAAAAAAAAAGCCCAGGACCAGAAGAATTCACAGCCAAATTCTACCAGAGGTACAAAGAGGAGCTGGTACCATTCCATCTGAAACTATTCCAAACAACAGAAAAATATGGACTTCTCCCTAACTAATTTTATGAGGCCAACATCAACCTGATACCAAAACCTGGCAGAGACACAATAAAAAAGAAAATTTCAGGCCAATATCCCTGATGAACATCAATGCGAAAATCCTCAATAAAATACTGGCAAACCGAATCCAGCAGCATGTCAAAAAGCTTATCCACCACAATCAAGTCAGCTTCATCCCTGGGCTGCAAGGCTGGTTCAACATACGCAGATCAATAAATGTAATCCATCATATAAACAGAACCAATGACAGAAACCACATGATTACCTCAATAGATGCAGAAAAGGCCTTCGATAAAATTCAACATCCCTTCATGCTAAAAACTCTCAATAAACTAGGTATTGAGGTAACGTATCTCAAAATAATAAGAGCTATTTATGACAAGCGCACGGCCAATATCATAGTGAATGGGCAAAAGCTGGAAGAATTCCCTGTGAAAACTGGCACAAGACAAGGATGCCCTTTCTCACCACTCCTATTCAACATAGTATTGGAAGTTCTGGCCAGGGCGATCAGGCAAGAGAAAGAAATAAAGAGTATTCAAATAGGAAGAGAGGAAGTCAAATTGTCTCTGTTTGTAGGTGACATGATTGTATGTTTCAGAAACCCCATTGTCTCAGCCCCAAATCTCCTTAAGCTGATAAACAACTTCAACAAAGTCTCAGGATACAAAATCAATGTGCAAAAATCACAAGCATTCCTATACATCAATAACAGACAAACAGAGAGCCAAATCATGAGTAAACTCCCATTCACAATTGCTACAAAGAGAATAAAATACCTAGGAATACAATTTACAAGGGATGTGAAGGACCTCTTCAAGGAGAACTACAAATCACTGCTCAAGGATATAGGAGAGTACACAAACAAATGGAAAACCATTCCATGCTCGTGGATGAGAAGAATCAATATTGTGAAAATGGCCATACTGCCCAAAGTAATTTATAGAATCAATGCTATCTCCATGAAGCTACCACTGACTTTCTTCACAGAATTAGAAAAAACTACTTTAACCTTCATATGGAACCAAAAAAGACCCCGTATAGCCAAGTCAATCCTAAGCAAAAAGAACAAAGCTGGAGGCATCACAGTAGCTGACTTCAAACTATACTACAAGGCTACGGTAACCAAAACACCAAGGTACTGACACCAAAACAGATATATAGACCAATGGGACAGAACACAGGCCTCAGAAATAACACTACACATCTACAACCATCTGACCTTTGACAAACCTGACACAAACAAGCAATGGGGAAAAGATTCCCTATTTAATAAATGGTGTTGGGAAAACTGGCTAGCCATATGCAGAAAACTGAAAATGGACCCCTTCCTTATACCTTATACAAAAATCAACTCAAGATGGATTAAAGATTTAAACATAAGATGTAAAACCATAAAAACACTGTAAGAAAACCTAGGCAATACCATTCAGGACATACGCATTTGCAAAGACTTCATGTCTAAAACACCAAAAGCAATGGCAACTTAGGCCAAAATTGACAAATGGGATCTAATTAAACTAAAGAGCTTCTGCATAGCAAAAGAAACTATCATCAGAGTGAACAGGCGATCTACAGAATGGGAGAACATTTTTGCAATCTATCCAACTGACAAAGGGCTAATATCCAGAATCTACAAAGAACCAACTTTACAAGAAAAAAACAACCCCATCAAAAAGTGGGCAAATGATATGAACAGACACTTTTCAAAAGAAGACATTTATGCAGCCAACAAACATGAAAAAATGCTCATCATCACTGGTCATTAGAGAAATGCAAATCAAAAACATAATGAAATACCATCTCATCCCAGTTAGAATGGCAATCATTAAAAAGTCAGGAAACAATAGATGCCGCGGAGGATGTGGAGAAATTGGAAAGCTTTTACACTGTTGGTGGGAGTGTAAATTAGTTCAACCATTGTGGAAGACAGTGTGGCGATTCCTCAAGGATCTGGAACTAGAAATACCATTTGACCCAGCGATCCCATTACTGAGTATATACCCAAAGGATTATAAATCATTCTACTATAAAGACACATGTACACGCATGTTTATCGCAGCACTATTAACAATAGCACAGACTTGGAACCAACCCAAATGCCCATAAGTGATAGACTGGATAAAGAAAATATGGCATATAAATATCATGGAATACTATGCAGCCACAAAAAAAGGATGAGTTCATGTCCTTTGCAGGGACATGGATGAAGCTGGAAACTATCATTCACAGCAAACTATCACAAGAACAGAAAACCATACACCACATGTTCTCGCTCATAAGTGGGAGTTGAACATGGAGAACACATGGACACAGGGAAGGGAACATCACACACTGGGTCCTGTCAGGGGGTTGGGGGCTAGAGGAGTGATAGCATTAGGAGAGATACCTAATGTAGGTGATGGGTTTATGGATGCAGCAAACCGCCATGGCACATGTATACCTATGTAACAAACCTGCATGTTCTGCACATGTGCCCCAGAACTTAGAGTATAATAAAAATATATAATCAATATTGTGACATGTGGAAACCATATGTAACTCAAATCTCAATGTACATAAATAAAGTTTATTTAATATAGCCTTGCTCATTTGTTTCTGTATCATCTATGGCTGATTTTGTGCTACAATAGCTGAGTTGTGACAGAGAACATACAGCTTGCACAGACTAATATATTTACTTTCTGGTCCTTTACAGCAGTGGCCCCCAACCTCTTTGGCACTAGGGATTGGTTTTGTGGAAGACAGGTTTTTCCAGACCGTGGGGTGTGGGGATGGGGGATGGTTTTGGGATGAAACTATTCCACCTCAGATCATCAGGCATTAGATTCTCACAAGGAGTGAGCAACCTAGACCTCTGACATGCACAGTTCACAGTAGGGTTTGAGCTCCTATGAGAATCTAATGCCATGGCTGATCTGACAGGAAGCAGAGCTCAGGCAGTAAGGCTTACCTGCTGCTCACCTCCTACTGTGTGACCTGGTTCCTAACTGGTGGAGAACCAGTACCAGCCCACAGCCCGAGTGTTGGGGACCCCTGCTTTACAGTGCCAGCCCTTGTTTTAGACCCTTTGTTGTTTAATCACATTCAGGTTAATCTGCCTACCTCCCACAATGTTTTTATTTCTTCAGGGTTGCCTATATCTTACTAAGTAACAAATAGCAATGAACACTGTAGCAGGACTCCAACACGCAAAAATGTAATAGGATTCTAGCTGAATGAACGGCACAATCAAATGTAAAGGCAAAATAATTAATTTATAATGAGCAGTGAGGGTGAACAGACGTCACTTTCATCACCATTTTAGTTTTGGCAGGTTTTGGCCAGCTTCTTTACTGCATCCTGTTGTTATCAGCAGGTCTCTGTGACCTGTATCTTGTGCCGACCTCCTATCTCATACTATGACTAAGAATGCTTAATCTTCTGGGAATGCAGCCCAGTAGAAATCATCCTCATTTTACCCAGGACCTATTGAAGATAGAATTGCTCTGGTTCAAATATCTCTGATACTTTTCTCTAGTTAACCTGTCTTTTGTTAAAGGAGTGTTGGCCATGACCCTCATGATGGGTGGGGAACAGTATCACAGCTTTCTGCACTACACTCTTCTGCTGTCAAAGAATTACAGAAAAGAAGTGGTTAATAGGAAGCAGAATATATGAATCAAAGGATTATTATTTCTGTGGTAAGCCAAATTAAATTGGGGTTTCATGGCCTAGATGGGTATGTAGATAAATGGACAACAACTGATTGTGAAGGAAGAAGTGAATCTGGTCAGTTACAGGTCTCTGATGTGATTTTGGCCACTAGGTAATGGCTCCTGGACCCCGATTTATCCCAAATGTTCTGTAACCAAACAAGGACGCCATACAATAACCCATCCCAATATGGCCACTGAAGAGACTCCTGTCATCTTGAAGTCAAGATCTCTCCTTAAGGGTGCACATTAGGCTGAAGTCAAACAAGTTCCTGGTGAGCTCAGGGAAATAGCTCACTCAGCTTGAAAAAAGTACAGCCCAGCAGGCTTCCACCCTTCAAATGTTTTTCTCTTGACTAAAGCAACATGAAATGGAAAGAGAATAGCAACAAAAAAAACAAATAGTTCAAGCAAATGCCTTTTGCAGATAAATTACCCAGAAAGCCCGGCTGCTTTTCATGGCTACTCTCCTCTCAGCCCTGTTATTTCTTGGCCTCACCCAAATCCATGGGGTAGGAATCTATCTTGCAGGATTCATGCTTTGTTTATTGTCCATGCCTCTGAACAATTTTGTGAGCAAGTCTAAATCCTTGAGGGGATTTTTCCTTGCTTGTTTTTATTGACTTTGGCCTTGCGGTATTTTAAAAGTCATTTTTGTTTCCAATTATCAATGCTACTGACTTACTGAATTCTACTTCCTCCTGATTTTCCCACTTCCTCTTCTTCCCTTGAGCAGTTTTTTGTGCTTCAGGAATAAAGTTCTGACTTTTTCTCTCACCTCTTCACTCCAGTTAGTTTCCCCCTGCTGGTCCCAACTGCTAATCGGACCATTTCTCCACACTAAATTACAGAATTATCCTGAGGCAACAAAACTTTTACATGAATGTTTCTTTGCAGTTCAAAAGTATTTTAGGCACTAGGTGAATGCCTAGTGAGAGTCTGTCCCGAAATGTACACAGCAGTATTCTGTGGGGCTTAATTTAAGCTATGAAAGCAAAAGATAAAGAAACATTCCGTCACCAACATGGTTTCCCCTGCTTTGCTTGCTGATTATCAGTGCTTCAAGGTCACCTTTTGATATGGGCAGTGTTCAGCTTATTCTAAGTCTCCCTCTATTAATAATGGCTCTTATGACTCCTACCCCTTAGCTTGGCAGGTTCCCCCTCTCACCTTCTGTGAGTGAAAAAACAACTAGGCAGCCTTGCTCTTTTTTTCTTCCATCTCTTAGATTTGCTTCTGAAGCTCTGCTGAATTATATTTGAATAATTCATCCAACTCAATTTTTACTGAGGGACTAATGTGCTAATTAAAAGAGGAGTCATTTTAAGGTTGGATTGGGTGCTCATTACTAAACATTGCTGTAAAATATTCATATTATATTTGGGAATTTGGGGGGAAATACAGAAAGGACAAGCATGTGCAAGCATGTTAATACCTTTTCAGAAACCATGATTAGCATCATCATTTTTTTTCTGATTCAGAGAGTGTTTATGTTATAAATCCTGGGCTCTGCCATTTCTTGCTGGGTAAAAAGGCATTTAGGTAATGGATGATACAATTTAAAACAAAAATATCCAAAAACTGCATCTCTGCCTAAATTGCTCAAGTGTCTAATTGGATCCAGTAAACAAGGCTATCTTGATTCCAGGAAGGCCTCTTCATTTTTGTAAACCATGTTTTATATGTAGCAACACATTTCTATATTTTACTGTGCTTCATATGTATCCAGACACTCACCATTGTAGAAATAACGCCATTTCTAACAAGGAGATGAAATTTTAGTGACGATTGTTTAAAGATTGTATGTGACATTCTGCAGGCAAATAATATTTTGACCAGAGAACCTTCCCTAAACGTCATGGTCTAAAAACTTTGAAAAGCATATTTGAAACTTTCGGTGAGTGACATACACTGACTTCTCAGATAGCCTTGATTAGGCTTGCTATCTAAAAGCATAGTAAAACCTTGATTAATGGAAATGTTTGAAGAATGGGACGTTCTGGCTAATTCTGCAAATTTTTTTTCAATGACAAAATATTTAATAAGTAATTGTCTGATGCATCCTCCCAACCATACATAAGTCAGTGAGGGGTGGGGACTAGTTTGAACTGGAAGAGATTAAGTTGTTTAGTTTTGATTTAATTTAGAGATTTAGAGATTTAGTTGTTTATGGCAGAGTTCCCTCCCATGTAGCAGTTTATGATTACAGTCAATGACGTGACCTGGTTCATCTGAGGACACTGAAGTGATCCGCCACAGAACTGTAATGAGCACCAACTGTGGATGGGTTGAAGTTCAGTTCAAGGTTGAGACTTCAATATCAAGAGTTCAAAGCTAAGTGCAATTGGAATAAAAACAAAGTCAGTCAGGGATCATGCCAAAAGGAACCCTGGGCAGTGGCTGCAAACACAGGCCACTGTCCAGGACTTGCTTTTGTGGGCTGGTGTGTATGTGGTGTACGAAATTACCAGGCTCATTTAGAGTTCCAAGGAGGAGACTGAAGTAGTTAATAGGAACCTAATGACTGGAATACATAAATAAACCTCCCAGTGAATGACTTAATTGTTTCTGAATTTCAAGAATCATATAGAACACTTGGAGATAGAAAGAATCCTAAGTATCACCCAGTTCAACTCCCACATTTTACAAATGAGAAAGCTCATTTGCCAAGAAGTCAAATAATAGCAAATCTGCTATAAAACCCCAGGCCTCCTGCTTCCTAATCCAATGCTCTGTTGTTTCACAGTAGGAATCATGGATTACAGTATTTTTTGCTGCCTAGGTTCTGCCAAACTGTTCTACATGCAAATACGTGTCCTTCCCTTTCCCAACTTTTACCCTTAAATTTCTAAGTATTATAGAGAGGTGAGAATCAAAATGGAGGTGAGGTGAAGAGAGTCTAACAGAGAGAAAGAACAAGAGATCTGGTTAAAGTTATTCAGAAATATTTGTGCCCCAGAATCAGGTCTTCTCTATCTTACTTCTTGCTATTTACCTCTACCATCCACATTTTTTTTCCTAAAATACCCATAAGTTTAGCAATTGAAATTCTACTCCTTGGCTTTGCTGTGTGCCCTGGCCAAGGACATTGTTAAATAATGCTCTGTTATCAGCCTAACAGGTAAAATTATCATGACTCTCTTCACTCATTTAGGTCTAAGAAATATACTATATAAAATAATGCATTTATAAGATGTGGAATTTTCTCAATTCTCTTTCTGGAAGTGCTTATTCTATTGATATTTTAAGTAGACTAGAACAGGTTTAAAATGTACTTGAAGAATGAGGTGTGCAAATATGAAGTATAAACATAAATGTCTTTTAACACTTTAAAGTCAATGGAGGAAAACTTGCTACTTGAAATAAAAAGATAGTTACATCAATTAAACTTAGGAAAAATACCAATAACACAAGGAGAATGCAATATAGTAAAGGAGACTCAAAGAAAACAAGGGCATTTTACCAATACCACAGTGAGAAAAGAAATAACAGAGAGAAAACAGGTCCACCAATAAATGAAGAACATGAAATTAATGATGAGTCTAAAATGGTAGAGATAATGAACTCATTTGTAAAATCGGTCCTTAACAAGAAAAATGAAGATAGGAAGTTTCAACAATTAAGTAGTAATGAAAATCTTGCAAAAATAGCTGTTGACAAAGAAACAGGAAAGAAAAGGCCAGTTCTATTTTGGGCTGGATCAAAAGAATTATTCCACAGCAAAGAGGGAATTTATATGTCCGCGATCACATACCTAAAATCTTATGCTAAGTTTGTGGCAATTGTGTTCAGCTTTATTCTCATATTCTTCACAAGTAAGTGGAGAGGAAGAGCTTATGAAGGTACCACTTGTCAGGTTTATGCACATGCGGGTGGTGGTAGATATGCTTAAAAGGATGAAAAAGGAAAGGTTGTTTCTGTGTTGGTTCCACCCTCCAAGCAGTATTGGTGGGCATGGTGCTGTGCTATTAGTAGCTGAAAATAGGTCTAACATTGATTTTTTTAACTGAATTAAAAAGGTATAAGTTGAAATGTTGATTGACAATCTTACAAACGGCAACAGAAAGCAAGGCAGGATGACATCATGATAGATTATCTTCTCTGCCCTATGAATACCTCTTCTTACTTGTTGACGGGTAGAAGTTATATGACTATGAAACATACTTAGAAAGAAATAGATAGTCCCTTACTGTTGTTCCACATGAGTTTCTAACTATACAATGGTGCAAAGTGATACACATTCAGTGGAAATTGTAGTTCAAATTTTAAAATTTGATCTTTCCCTGGCTTAGTGATATGCAGTATGATATTGCTCACCAGTCAGCCATGCAATCAGGAGGGTAGACAACCAGTGCTTTATGTTATACCATGGTGCCAGATGATTTTGCCCCACTGTAGGCTAATGTAAGTGTTCTAACCACGTTTAAGGTAACCTGAGCTTTGATGTTCAGTAGGTTAGGCGTGTTAACTGCATTTTTGACTTAAAATATTTTCCACTTACAATGGGTTTATCAGAATGCAATCCATTACATCAGAATGTAATCATAAGTTGAGGAGCACCTCTACTTGATATCCCTGCATTATTAAATCTTCATTGCTTTTTCCTGATTTACCCACGATACATCAGATACTAGTAATGCTTAAAATAAGATTCTGCCATTATTGTTCTCTTTATCAAACTGTAATACCATGCATAAAACTAGCGCCTCCCAGCCTGGGTGACAGAGTAAGACTCTGTCTCAAAAAAAACTGCTAGGGCCTCCCAGTAAAACAGCAACAGAGAAAGTATAGGCTCTGACGGAGCCTCCTGGCAATGCGTAGAATGCCATGGCCCACCTCAACGGTCTTTCTCCTCCCTCCCACCTGAAATTCTTGGACTATTTTTTAAAGAAGTATACATCAGATGACAATGTCAACAGGAACAGAATGTATGCTATACAGAAATTAAGCATGTTGGCAATTTTTTTTCTTTCACTGTTGCCCAGGCTGGAGTGCAATGGTGCAGTGATAGCAGCTCACCACAGCCTTGATCTCCTGAGCTGAGGCGATTCTCCCACCTCAACTTCCTGAGTAGCTGAGACCACAGGCATACCACCACACCTAGCTTTCCCTCCCCCCGACCACCCCAGTAGAGATGGTATCTCACTACATTGCCCAGGCTGGTATTGACCTGCTGGTCTCAAGTGATCCACCCACCTTGGCCTCTCAAAGTGCTGGGATTACAGTCATGAGCCAACGCACATGGCCAACAATTTTTAATTTCTTAAACAAGTATTTATTCAGAGTGTGGTATATGCCACATATATTAGTCCATTTTCATACTGCTGATAGAGACATACCCGAGACTAAGAATAAAAAAGAGGTTCAATTGGACTTACAGTGCCACATGCCTGGGGAGGTCTCAGAATCATGGCGGGAGGAAAAAGGCACTTCTTACATGGCAGCGGCAAGAGAAAATGAGGAAGAAGCAAAAGCGGAAACCCCTGATAAACCCATCAGATCTCATGAGACTTATTAACTATCATGAGAATAGCATGGGAAAGACCGGCCCCCATGATTTAATTACCTCCCCCTGGATCCCTCCCACAACACGTGGGAATTCTGGAAGAGACAATTCAAGTTGAAATTTGGGTGGGGACATAGCCCAACCTATCACCAAGGAAGACCTGAAAAGGGGTGGCTGACATTTGAGCCAGGATGTGATTGAAATAAGGAAGTCAGACTTTCTAAGATCTGGGGAAAGAGCCATCCATGCAGACGAAACAGAAAGTAGGAACAGCGAAGACCTTAAGGCAGGAATGAACTTGATGAGTCTGAGACTTTAAAGGACAGTGTAGTTGTATCATGCTAAGTGAAAGGGGAGAATACTCTTAGGTGACACAGGAAAGGTAAGCAGAGATCATATTAGGCAGAATTTTGTAAACCATAACTAGTTTATATCATAGGCTGAGTGTAGTAGAAACCATTGGAGTATTTTAAAGTAAATCACAAGGCTGTTATTTTGAAAATTAGTCTCATTTTAATAGATAAGGATGACTGCATTCTAATTCAAGGGTAAGAAATACATGTTTTAGATTAAAATTTAAAAATAGACTAAATAAATAAAAACTTTAGATGCAAAATTAGGCATTACTGCCTGTTGGAGAAACTCTGTTCCAAACATATGGTGGTATCTGAGAGGTTGGTACAAGATATTGAAAGGGGTCTTGGGTTTAGGACTAAATCTACAAAAAACTCCTCAGCTTGAAGCAGGTAATTCCCTGGGGTGGCAAATGAGTAGCCACAGGTAGGTAAAGAAGTAGATGAGTTTCAAGAGAAAAAAAGATGAGGGAGTATCGTACTAAAAACAACAGTAGCCTTCCCTCCAGGAAGAACTGATTAAGTTCTTTCTGTATTTGCCATTTTCAATGCCAGAATTCTTCCTCGGTAAAAAAGCACAACAGAACAATACCTTTTGACTATTCCAAATAATTCTCAGGCAGGGTAATTTCCACATATAATCCGAGAAGAACCAATGTTCTGGAAAAATAAAATGTGGCCTGGAGCAGCAAAGTGAAAAAAGAATTTTGTCTCCTGTTGAGGGTGAATTTGATCCCAGATTCACCATTTGCAAGTCCTTTTTTTGAACCATCCTACAGAAGATCCTGTGGAGTCACGGGGAGTAAAACACCATTTGACAGAAGAGATACTAGCATACTGAGAATACAACTGGCTGGGATGCCAAAACAATGCATATATAAAATATACTAATGAGAGAAAACAAAATCAGAAACAGAGAGGAACTAGGCTGTTAACAACTAGAAAACTACAGAGACACTTAGGTAAGTAGAGAAAACAATGAGGGGTAAAAAGAAGCGAGGGAAACAAACAGAAAAAGAAAGACGTATACAGTTTTGATGACAGAAGATAAAACACACCTCTTTAGGGTCTTTGTGTTTGAACTCCGCTTTACAAGAAACATATTCCAAGTATAAGGCATGCTTCTGCAGACTGAGTTAAAAGGCTGTTGCCACAGGTATTCAGAAGTATCTGACTATTAAACCACAACAGCCTGAAAAGAAAGGAGTATTTAGTGCTCACATAGATTTTGCTCTTTTAAGAAACAGTAATCAGTCTGTGTATGTAATTTGGAGAGTAACGTAAATTCAGATGGGGCTTGTTTATAATTGAGTACTAATGTGGGAGTATTGTGCTAATGAAAGAGTCAAGAGGGAGGCAGAGGCTGCTTTAATGGATGGTTTGTAATAGTATTAATAGTAAGACACAGCAAATTTGCCTAACATGTAAGCCATTGGTTGGTTTCTAAAGGCTTATTACATTTTTCTACGGCATATTTTTAATCATGGTGCATTGGTGGTGAATTGGCTTAGGTTTAGCTGGAGGATGGATGCATGGAGTAGTTATTTCTTTCTGAGAGTAGAATGTCTCAAGAAACAGGTGCCCTAGGTGATGCCAAATATCACTACACAGAGCAGTAACAGCAGAGGGTAATTGCCTGTGTAAATGAGAGGCAGTGGAGAGATGGTAATCCTGGGGCTGCATTACCAAGGCAGCTTTTATGCACATAAGGGTCACTGTTTCTTGCTCTCTGCCTTGCCCTTGGCTAGAAGTTTGGAGCCCTGATATTGAAAAAAAATGGAATGAAATGAAAGTTGGAATTCAGTAAAGGTAGGCAATGCAGTGTAATAGAAAAAGCACAGAATCGGAGTTATAAATACTTGTGCTGGAATTCTAGCTCTGCTATGGACTAGCTCTTGCCTGTGCGAATAAAACCCTCTGAGCTTCAGCAATAACATAGGGATAAAAATACACATCTCCTACCATTATAAAGTTTAAATAAATTAATATGTAAAGTGCTCAGTTTCAGTTCCTAGCTCATAAGATCAAACTATTATTTTTATTGTCAACATTTTCAAAACATTTTAGATGTTTCACTTAAAAATCTAGAAAGTGTACTCACCAACATATATGAATCTAAAAAACCAAGTTGAACAAAAAGAGCAAGCTGTAAATGGCTGTAATAAAAAGCATTATAAAATGTGTACAGAGACAAAAAAAAAACCAAAATACTATCATGTATTATTTAGAGATTGGAGAAATAAATGGGGATAATAAATCCCAAATTCAGGACAGTCTTTGCTTCCGCAGGAAGATGAAAGAAAGAAGGTGAGAGGCAATATGAAGTTCAACGGAAAAGTACATGTGACGGGGTGAGGCTTCCACTGTCTCTGAAATGTGTCATTTCTTAAGCTAAGTTGTGGGCATGCAGGTATACACTATTTATTATATCTCTTCATAGGTCAGGTAAATTTTAAATTAATTTATTCAGTTTTTTACTTCCATTTCCTCCATGTTGTACAAAACATATAGGAAAAATAACACTGCATTAATATACAGTTTGCTAATATTTAATAATTTATAGATACTTGTGTGTACATTATCTCATGGGACCTATAAGCATCACCACATTTAGGCTGGGAAATATGGTAGAAAAAAAACCCACACAGTTTTAAGTTTTGCCTAAAAGCTTGCCTTTGGAGAGTCAGGCCATGTGATCATAGCCTATGTCCGTGTTCTTAATTGTTGCTTCTTAATCTATAAAACAAGAATAATGCTTACTTCACGGGAAGATCGTGATGGTTGCATAAAATAGCCCATAGATCAGCATATAGAAGGCTCTTAATTAATATAAGTTCATCTCATACCTAGCTTGCAGGATCCCATAAGGACACTATGCTATGCTGCAGTCGTCATGGGTAAATGTGGATTTGGGGGTATTTTCATATGACAAGAGGCTGCAAAATACAGTCTTTTGGAAAATAACCAGAGCAGAGGTCCTGTGGCACTAAAAAATCTAGAGGGGGAAAAGGAAGTGGAGATTCAAGGATGGGTCAGAGGATCATTACTAACATCATTTAGAAAGAATTAAACTATTATTTTACTTATGTGACATTCACGTTCCGTCACCGAGAGTCAGGAATAGACAAGTATTGAATGTAGTTATATTAACAGATAAGATAAAAACCACATGAGAAAATACAGTAGCAACTCTAATTCTGAAACACAGGATTCACTTCCTTTACTCTGAGAAACCTTCCTAACTCAATAGGATGCCAGCACCAGAGCACCTAATATAATGGAACTAAGGTTCCTTCTACCTAAGCCATTTCCCCATATCTTTCTCTGTCTTTCTCTCCCTTTCTCTCCCTTTCTCTCTCATTCCAAGAGCTTGTAAGAACTTACTTGCTTTTAATCCTGGACAAAGAAACACACTGGATAAGAAATCACTTGAACTTGAAATACTACAACAATTATTAGACAATCTCTATGCTAATCAAAGTATAACCTACAAAAAAAAAGGCAAAAGAAAAGTAAAGGTAAAACCATGAGTCAGAATCTGGTTCATAAAATAGGTGACCTTTAGCTATGCCTCACTGGCATTTTCTCCTCACAAAATATGACCACTTATATAAGATACCATGAAATTACATACTTGTAATAGTTACTTTTGCTCTTTGCAAATGGAGCTGCTCAAACTAGAAATCAGAATAATATTTTGTATCTAAGTGCATGCTTTTTAAAAGAACCTAAAAGTATGTTTAAATTTTACTGCTGAGATATGACAATGAGAATAGAAAATTTAAACATACACACACATGTACACACAAAAAACCACACATATCTTTTCCTTTAAGCTTCTTTCATAGAAAATTAAAAGAAACTGGTATGTTGAATTTTTCCCCCCTGATTGGAGTGATGCTGCAGACACCCCACAGAAGGTCACCTTCATTCTTCTACGTTTTCATCTGCAAGGCTTCAGTGTTTGGGTAAAAGGTGGTGCAAAAGACAATAACAGTGCATTTTCTTTTTACCTTGTCTTTTAACTGAATATATTTCTTCCAAAAATGTTTCAGAGTTCTCTAAATCTCCATTTGAGTATCATTAGAATGACACTGTGTATTCTTCCAACAATCCATGTTTTGACTTCTGGTTTCCAGTCTGCCTTAAAAGAAGACTAGAAGTTTCCATTCCAATTTAACAGGAAGAAAAAATACATAAAAACAAATAAACTGAAAAAAAATCAACAAATCTTCTTGGCTCTATCAAAGAAATGAAATCACAGAACAAACTGTTGGCCCCAAAATTGGAGAGCAGCAGGCAGATTCAGAGAATCATAACCTCCCAGAACAGACAGCTGTGAGCAGAAACCTCAGCAGGAGCCAGTGCTATAGTAGGAAAACTTGAACTCTAATTGACAAATTGGTGGAGGCTCAGAGAGGACACATCTGAAAGTTAAAAACTCCAGTGGTGCCCAGTCACCAGGAGCTCCCACATTTTTATGAGTATTATCTCCAGGAGTTCTACCAGGTTCTCACAGTGAATATCAAAGAAAAGTCCTCTCTTGCTTCCAGGAGAAGGAAGGGAAAATGAACCATTTAAAAATATGTAGAGTATTCTGTTCTTGACAGGGCTTACCCTCAGGAGAAACCATTTTACCAAGCCTAACCTGACTAGAGAAAGGAAAATGCCCAACTGTAGCCCTCTGTAGCCATCCCACCCCACATGATGCAGGGAAAAACTGAGAAGCATTGATAAAGTTCATCATTCAGGGGCACAAATTCACCAAGAGACTGAGACCTAATCATAGATTAATCAGATCACCTTTCAACAAAAAATTTACAAGCCACTAAAGGCAAAAACACAGTTTTAAGTGATTGAACAAGCATCAGAACCAAAGTCAGATATGGCAGAAATGTCAGAATTATCAGACCAGGAATTAAAACAAATCATGATTGCTATGCTAAGGACTTTAATGGAAAAAGTAGATAATATGCAAAGCAGATGGATAACTTCAGCAGAGACAGAAATTCTAAGAAGTATTTTTTAAATGATCAAAAAGACATTGTAACAGAATTAAGCTATTGTAACAGAAATGAAGAATACATTTGATGGATTCATTAGTAGAATGGACACAACTGACGAAAAGACCCTCTAAGCTTCAGGATATAACAACAGAAACTTCCAAAACTGAAAAGCAAAGAGAACAAAGACTGAAAAACAAAAATAAAACAAGACCAGAATACAATATCCAAGAACCGGGGACATCTATGAAAGGTATAACATACACATAATAGAAATAGTAGAAGAAGAAAGAGAGAAAGGGGCAAAAGCAATATTTGAAAGAATAATGACTGAAGATTTTCCTGAAATTAATGCCAGACAGCAAAGCACAGGTCCAAGAAAGCTCAGAGAACACCAAGCAGAAAAAATGCCCCCCAAAACACTTATGCCTAGGAATATCATATTCAAATTTCAGGAAAGAAAAAATAGAGAGAAAGAGAGAGAAGAAGCCAGAGGAAAAAAACACCCTACCTATAAAGGAGAAAAATAAGGACTATAGCCAACTTCTCTGAAGCCATGCAAGCAAAAGAGTGAAGTGAAACATTTAAAATGTTAAGAGGAGAAAAACACCAACCTAGAGTTCTGTACTCTGCAAAATTATCCTTTAAAATTGAAGGAGAAATTAAGACTTTTCCAGACAAACAAAAATTGAGGCAATTTGTTACCAGTAGACATACTTTGTAAGAAATGTTAAGTTTTTCCGAGATAAGGAAAATAATATAAGCCAAAAACTTGGATCTATATAAAGAAAGGAAGAGCACTGGATAATCAATAAAGGTAAGATAAAAACTTATTTTTCTTATTTTTAATTGATCTAACAGATCAATTCAAAATAGTAATAGCAACAATGTATTCAATTGTGTGTGTAAATATATACGAGGGGTTTTCAAAGATTTCATTAAAAATGTTTATTACAAAATCATAAATTTCAAAATTGTTTACACTAAAATAAACTTGTTTTAACTTGTTACAGCATGTCGGAATAGGATCTATTTTAAGGCACTGAGAAAGAAAATACATCAATTTGAAAAACTGAAGCAAGAACATCAAATTTATAGTGAAGCTTGGGTGAAAGAAATGGTGAAATTGTCGATCCTTTATGAAAAGCTTATGAGAACAATGCCCCAAATAAATCAGCAGTTTACAAAAGGATAACGCATTTTAAGAAGGGACAGTAATTTGGAAGATGAAGCCTGCAGCAGCAGACCATCCCAATTTTCCAGGAAAAAAAAAATTAACCTTTTTCATGCCATCGTTGAAGAGGACTGATTATTAACAGCAGAAACAAGAGCCAGCACTACAAATATCTTGATTGGTTCAGCTTATGCAACTCTAAAAAATTAAATTTGAGCAAACTTTCTACTCAATAAATGCCAAAACTGCTGTGCCCAGGTCTGCTGCAGAAAAGAGTAGAGCTTTTAATGAAAATTTTTAACAAGTGATATCAAGATCCTAAAGCATTTCTTCAAAGAATCACAATAGGAGATAAAACATGGTTTTTCCAGTACAATCTTGATGACAAACACAATCAAAGTAAGGGCTACCAAGAGGTAGAAGTGGTTCAGTCAAAGCAAAAGAGAACTGGTCAAGAGCAAAGTTCATGGCAACAAATTTTGAGGATTTTCAAGACATTTCATTTGTTGACTCGCTGGAAGGCCAGAAAACAATAACATCTACTTATTTTGAGAGTATTTTGAGAAAGTTAGCAAAAGCTTTGGCACACAAATGCCAAAAAAATTTTACCAGACATGTTTTCTCCACCACGACAATGTTATTGCTCATTCCTCTCATCAAATGAGGACTTTTTGTGACAGTTTCAGTGGGAATTCATTAGGCGTTCACCATACAGTTCTGACTTGGCTCCTTCTGACTTTTTGTTCTCTAATCTTAAAAAATCTTTAAATTTTTTCCCATCTTATTCTTCAGTTAATAAGGTGCAAAGGATTGCATTGATCTGGTTAAATTACCAGGATGCTCAGTTCTTTCTGGATGAACTAAATGGCTGGTATCATCAGTTAGGAAAGTGTCTTGAGCTTGATGGAGTTTTTGTTGAGAAATAGTATTTTTTAATCTTTTAATTCAATTTTCCACGAAGTTTTTAAAGTCCCCTTGTGTGTGTGTGTTTGTATGCTTATGTACAAGTGAAATGAATAACAGCAATGATACAAAGAACAAGAAGGAGAAGTTAATTTTGTATTACAAGGTACTTGCACTGATTGTAAAGTGGGATGATAGTGTTAGTTGAAAATGAACTTGGATTATCTGTAAATGTACTTTGCAAACTCTAGGTAAACCACTAAAAATATTAAAAAGTATAACTGATACACTAACAGAGTAAATAGAATAATGTAAAATGCTCAGTTAAAACTACAAAAGGCAGAAAAAGTATAAGACAACAACAAAGAACAAGGGTAACAAACAGAATAGAGTATCAAGTACGATATATATTAATTCAATGGTGTCAAAATAATTTTAAACACTAATGGTCTGTATATACCAATTGAAAAACAGATTGTCAGTTAATCACAACACAAACTGGCCAGGGATGGTGGCTCAGCCTGTAATCCCAGCACTTTTGGAGGCCAAGGCAGGAGGATTGCTTGTGCCCAGGAGTTCAAATACCAGCCTGGGCAACACAGTGAGACCCTGTCTCTACAAAAATAAATTTAAAATTAGCCAGGTATGATGGCACGTGCCTGTAGTCTCAGCTTCTTGGAAGGCTGAGGTGGGGAGGATCACTTGAACCCAGGAGATTGAGGTGGTAGTGAGCCTTGATTGTGTCACTGCACTTCAGCTGGGGCAACAGAGCAAAATCCTGTATCGGGGGTGAGGGGGTGGAAAAACACTCACTTTGAATATAAAGACACATGTCAATTACAAGTAAAGGGATAGAGAAAGATATACCATTATACCATGCTAACACTAATCAAAAGTAAGTGAAAGTAGCTGTATTAATTGCAGACAGAATAAACTTCAGAGCAAAGAATGTTATCAAGAATAAAGGGAGGCATTATATAATAATAAAGGGGTTAATAACTCAAGAAGACATAACAATCCATAACATGTATATGCTTAACAACAGGGTATCAAAATACAGGTGGCAAAATTGAACTGCAAAGAAAAATGAATAAACTTACTATTATAGTTGAAGACTTTTAACATCCTTCTATCAGAAATGAACAGATCCAGCAGTAAGAATTAGTAAGGACATTGTTGAATTCAACAGTGCCATCAATCAACTGAATATAATTGACATCCACAGACTACTTCATCCCAAAACAGTAAAATACACATTCTTCTTAACTTTACATGAAACATTCATCAAGATACATCACACTGTGGACCATAAAACACACCTAAACAAATTTAATAGAAATTATACAATGTCTACTTTCAGACCACAATGGAATTAAATTAAAAATCAATAACAGATAGCTGGAAAAGCTCAAAATATTTGGAGATTAAACAACACACTTCTAAATAATATGGGTCAATAATAAAATATCAAGAAAAATGTAAAAATATAAACTAAATGAAAATAGAAATTCAATTTATCAAAATTTGAGGGATTCAGGAAAGCAATGCTTAGAGGAAAATTTATAAGACATATTTTAGAAAAAAAGAAAGATCTAAAATTTATCCTCTAAGTTTCCACCGCAGGAAATTACAAAATAAACTCAAAGTAAGCAGAAGAATTGAAATAAAAATTAGAGCAGAAATTATTGAAATTGAAAACAGAAAATCAACAATGAAAATTAAAAAAACAACAAGAGCTAATTCTTTGAAAAGATCAGCAAAATCATTAAGTCTCTAGCCAATCCAAGAGAAAAAAAAGAAAACACAAACTGCTAGTATCATAAATGAAAGACTGGATTATAGATCCCCTTGATATTGAAAGAATACTAAAGAGAAACAATAAATAACATGCCTACAAATTTGATTACCTAAATGAAGTGGACCAATTTTTTGAGAGACATAATCTGCCAAAAGTCACTCAAAAAGAAATAGATAATATGAACAGGCCTATATCTATTATGGAAATTGAAGAAATAACTTTCCAAAACAGAAAACACCAGTTCCAGATTCATTCACTGATAAAATTTCCTAATTATTTAAAAGAAGAGATTATACAAATTCTCTACAACTTCTTCCAAAAGACAGAAGAGAGGAAATACTCCCTAACTCATTCTTGGAAGCCAGCATTACCCTAATATCTGAAACATACAAAGACATTACCAAAAAACAGATCAATCTCTCTCATGAACATAGATTCAAAAATTCTCAACAAAATATTAGCAAATCAAATGCAACCATATATAAAAAAATTATACATCACAACCAACTGGGATTTATCCCAGGCATAAAAGGTTTAATATTCAAAAATCAGTTAATATTATCCATCATATCAACAGGCTAAAACATTATATAATATCAATAGGCATAGAAAAAGCATTTAATAAAATCTAACATTTTTATGATAAAAACTCTCAGTAAACTAGGAATAGAGGAGAATTTCCCCAACTTGATAAGGTATCTCTACAAAAAAAAAAAAAAAAAAAAAAACCCTAGAGCTAATATCAACATCATACTTTATATTGAGAAATGAAAGTTTTCCCTTTTCACCGTCACTTTTCAATATTGTACTGGAATTCTTAGCCAATGCAGTAAGACAGAAAAGCGTAATAAAAGGTATACAGATTGAGAAGAAAGAAATAAAACTGTTTTTCCTTATAGAAGACATGATTGTCTATGTAGAAAATCTGAAAAAGTCAAGAATGAAACTACTGGAACTAATGGAATTATAGCAAACTTTTAGGAGAGAAGGTGGGTATATAAAAAGCCAACCACTTTCTTACATGCCAGCAATGAACACGTGGAATTTTTAATTAAAAACACTTTACAATCTATATTATCACCTTCCTCAAAATGAAATACTTCAGTATGAAACAAAATATGCATATCTATATGAGAAAAACTTTAAAACTCTGATAAAATATTTCAAATAAAAACTAAATTAAATTTAAAATAAAAACTAAATTAGGCCAGGCACGGTGGCTCACACCTGTAATCCCAGCACTTTGGGAGGCTGAGGTGGGTGGATCACTTGAGATCAGGAGTTCAAGACTAGCCTGGCAAACATTGTGAAACCCCATCTCTACTAAAACTACAAAATATTAGCCAGGCATGGTGGCAGGCACCTGTAATCCCAGCTACTCGGGAGGCTGAACCCAGGAAGCGGAGGTTGTAGTGAGCCGAGATCACACCATTGCACTCCAGCCTGGGCCACAGAGCAAGAGTCCGTCTCAAAAAAAAAAAAAAAAAAAAAAAGCAAAAAACAAAACAATAACAAAAAACAAATAAAAAAACCACCTAAATAAATGGAGAGAGAGAGTTCATGTTCCTGAATAGAAAGAATCATTATTGTCAAGATGGCAGTTCTTCCCAAGTTGATTTATAAATTCAACACAATCCCAAAACACCACCAAGTTATTTATTGGATATGAACAAACTTATTCTATAGGTTTTTATGGAAAGAGCCAGAATAGCCAGAATGAGATCAGAGGACTGACATCACCCCATGAAAGAACAGACAAATAAGTTAATGGAACAGAACAGAAAACCCACAAATAGTTCCATACCAATACAGTCAACTGATGTTTTACAAAGGAACAAAGATAACACCATGGAGCAAAGCTAATCTTTTTGATAAACAGTTCTGGAAAAATAACATACACATGCAAAAAATGCAATCTATACACAGACTTTACACCTTCATAAAAGTTTACTCAAAGGGAGTCATAAACCTAACTATAATACACAAAAGCATACAACTCTTAAAAGATAACATGAGATAAAACCTAAATGACCTTGGGTATGGTGACAACATATAACACCAAAAAAGCACAATCTAGGAAAGAAATAATTGATAAGCTGAACTTTATTAAAGACTTTGCTCTGTGAAAGACAACATCAAAAGAATAAGAGAAGCCACAGACTAGAAGAAAATATTTACAAAAGACACATCTGTTAAAGGACAGACGTATAATTCTTAAAACTCAACAAAAAGAAAAAAAATGGACCAAAGACCTGAACAGATGCCTGCACTTTGACACATGAGTTTTGTCAAAACTCTAAGAATGTGTACTACCAAGAGTGAACCCCCATGTAAACTGTGGACTTTGGGTGATAAAAATGTGCCAATGTGTTCAGCGTTTGTAATACATGTACCACTCTGGTGTGGAATGTTGATAGTGGGAGAGGTTGTCCATACATGGGGACAGGTAGCATATGGGAACTTTCTGTATTTTCCACTCAATTTAGCTATGGACCTAAAGTTGCAATAAAAATAATGTTATTAATAAGAGTAGGATAAAATTCGTGGTTTCTCCCTTACTGCTTACCTAACTATAGACAATATTTCACAGATAAAATTAGGACAGTAACTCTATGTCAATTGATGTTTACAAGTATTTTATTTTTCTTTGAAATCTAGTATTAAAGCAAACTCCTCAGTGACCACTGAATCACTAGTCTAAGAACCCTACTTATTATATGTGGTAGTAGAACCTAAGCACTACTATTTTTAGTAGTTCAGTAAAGAAAGTATAGTCAAAGAGATTGTGGCAGAAGGACGTTATAGTTATGAAGTGATTATCATACTTTCCTACCATTGCTTCAGCCTCAAGATTGCCTAGTATTTGACTGAAATCCTTCAGCAGTGAAAAAGTTCTAAGTTACTCATTTCTTGCTATTCTTGATTCAATATTAGAGTTTCTTACATCCTATCGACTTTCAAGTAATAAGAAATATTTACAGTTATGAAAGCCAAAATCATTCACCTTCCCCTAGGTTAATTTGTGAACAAAATGAACTTTTAAAAAAAAAGCCTGTATAAGAAACTATAGTGGAACTATAAGAAATGCAAATATTTTGGCTTAGTATGGGGAAAGCATTACCATTTAGATTTCTACGTGATGTTGGGTCAACCTAATATTGAAAAATGCGTATTTTTGTTTTCCCAATGACCTTGAAATAGCAGAAAATACTACCAGCTTGGAAACATTACTGTTTACAACTCACCACACTGGGAACCACAGGGATTTACAAGGTCAGGATGACAGGCATGTCATGTATTTGCATCATGTTTGAAATGTTAGTGGCATATCACACACATGGCTGGCATATTCATGTTGAAATATTCACCTCAGTTCTTTCTGTCAAGCATGGTAAGTACAGGCAATATGACTCTCAGATATAGATAGTAAAAGAGACTTCCTTTTTAGCTACTTTGCTCAAAGACCGTGAATTCATGCCTCTAGAATGCAGTCACTTGGAAACCTTCGGTGATTCTGTGTTATAGCTCAATGTACTCATTGCTTGTCAATTTGTTAAAACCAGTGGCCATGTTTAGGAATGAACAGAAGCATAAGTCCAATTTTTAGCCACCTATGTGGTAAGATGTAAACAGTTTATATCTTAGCTTATTATCTCCCAAATGTATTCAACCCTACAAGACATTATGGTTTTATAGCCTGGCTCCTAAATTCTTCAGATTACCTTGTTTGGGTAATGTAACTTCATAGAGCCCTAAGAAGGCAGTGTACAGGTCAGGTAGATTACCAGTTGGAGGGGAAAAAAAAAACCATACTGGAGGATAAAGTGTGGTTCTGGAAGGCTGTCCCAAAAGGGATGTCTCCATGATAACAAGCCTGAATGTTCTAGACTGACTAAAGCAAAGTGAAGGTGCTAAAAGGGAGTGGAGAAATCATCAAAATGCATTTTGCTTCTTTTATAATCTTGTTGATTTTTCCAAGGGCTACTTAGTATACTGACATTTCAAGAATTCTGCAGATTATTGATTTTTAAAGCACTAAGTCTGGAATTTCTGGAATTGAAGGAGAAAACTGTTATCTTCTCTCACAGCGGTGGTAATTCATGGAAGTTCTTAAAAAGACAGCGAGAAGTTAAGTGTTTATAAATGCCTGTACTTAGTTGCTACTTTTCCTAATGAAAACACTTTCAGAGCCCTTCTTCTTATGACAATCAGTCTGAATTCCTTTCTTGGCTTTAGGACATTAATAACCTCTTTCCGAATATATTTTCCCTGTCCCAAATCTTTCTTCCACTTGTACCCACACAACTATGCTCAAAGTGTCCGCTCCTTTCATAACACCTTATGTTACCATTTATCCACCAATTTTCAAGAACTAGCTTAAGACACACCTCCATAAAGCCTCCCATATCTATAAAATTTTCCACAAATTTATCTAGTATTTAATCTGATCAAATAACCTAGCCTCATAATTATAGTGGTTAACAATATAGGCTCTACAAATATGGAAAAATGCTATAATTGGTGAATCTAAATGATGTTATATGGGTGTTTACTGTATTATTCTTAGCACTCTTCTGTAAATTTTTTTTCAAAAATTTGGGAAGGAAACGGAAGTCAGACAGCCTATTTTCAAATGCTAGTGCTGAAATCCACTCTGATATTTCCTTGAGTGAGATCTCTCTGTGCCTCAGTTCTTTTGTAAAATGACAATTACAGTGCCTACACCAAAAGGTTTTTGTGATAATCAAATGAGATAAGGGCTATTAAAAGTTTAGTACAATATTTGCAAAATAAGTTATTTAAATAGCTATAATTGTCACTGTGTGTGATACAATATAACAGTGATTAATAATTCATTCTCTGCAGTCACATGACTATACTCATGTCCCGACTCCACCACTCTTTAGCTATGAGACTGTGCATAAATGCTGAACTTCTCTGAGCCTTGGTTCCTCTTTTTCTAAATTTTTAATACTTTATATGGGGGGGGACTTTTTTGATGATTACAAAGTTAATATTTTTAGAGGATTTAGCACAGTATTTGGAAGATAAGCAATCAAAATTTGTTATCTCTATTGATCCTATAATAGTTCTTGAGAATAGTATTTAAAACCTTTTTATCATAGCAAAGTCTAAATTCCTTTAACTACTTTACTGAGGCATAATTGACACACACAAAGTTGTATATACTTGATGTATACAACTTGATGAACAAATTAAATTTCTTAAAGATCTATGTATCTAAATATGACATATCATTAAGTAAAAGGCAAAGCTAGGTGAATGTGAGAAACCTACTTTTTTTTTTTCCTCGCTCTGTCGCCCAGGCTGGAGTGCAGTGGCACAATCTCAGCTCACTGCAAGCTCTGCCTCCCAGGTTCATGCCATTCTCCTGCCTCAGCCTCCCTAGTAGCTGGGACTACAGGCGCCTGCCAACACGCCTGGCTTTTTTTTTTTTTTTTTTGTATTTTTTAGTAGAGACGAGGTTTCACCGTGTTAGCCAGGATGGTCTCGATCCCCTGACCTCGTGATCCGCCTGCCTCGGCCTCCCAAAGTGCCGGGATTACAGGCATGAGCCACCATGCCCGGCCAAAATCTACTCTTTTTAATTGGCATAATGAGTAACTTGCTCAGATTATGTTCTTAAATATTTATTGCAGTGAATTGAACAATTTGAAAATAATCTATTTTTTAATGGTGAGGAGAGAGGGTCAGAATAATACCCAGTCTGGGGGCAGGAAGATAACAACATCCATGAGGCAGGAATAACAAGTAGTTTTATTCTATGTGCCAACCATGATGGGAGGCCGTTGCCTGCTTTTAGTGCTGAAAGAGATTTGGGACTCATTAAGAAACTGAGTGTTCATACTCATGAGTATTAATTAAGATAATGTTATCTGCTAGAACAGATAAACTTCGAACTTTCAGTGGCTTAACACAATTGAGGATTATTTATTGCCATTACAATGTCCTAAAATGGGTGTTCCTGACTGACGGGCATTGGGGGGGAAGGGGGGGAAGGAGGAGCATAGGGCACTCACTGCCCCATGAAGTCACCAAAGGACCCAGATGGAATGGATGAAGGTTTATCCATCTTCAATATGTATCTTTTGTGCTTTCAGTGTAAGAATTATAGATTAGAAAAATCTAGAGTGTCTAAAAGCACTATGACCTCTTAGGTTTATTTTTTATTTTTTATTTATTTATTTTTGAGAGGGAGTCTCACTCTGTTGCCCAGGCTGGAGTGCAGTGGCATGATTTCAACTCACTGCTACCTCCGCCTCCCAGTTTCAAGCAATTCTCCTGCCTCAGCCTCCAGAGCAGCTGGGATTACAGGCAAGCACCACCACACCTGGCTAATTTTTGTATTTTTAGTAGAGACAAGGTTTCACCATGTTTGCCAGGCTGGTCTCAAACTCCCAACCTCAAGTGATCTGCCCGCCTTGGCCTCCCAAAGTGCTGGGATTACAGGCACAAGCCACCATGCCCAGCCTATTTTTTTTTTTTTATTTTTAGAGATGGGGTCTCACTCTGTCACCCAGGCTGGAATACAGAGGCTCAATCATAGCTCACTGCAGTGGTGAACTCCCAGGCTCAGGTAATCCTCCTGCCTCAGCCTCCTGAGGAGCTGGGACTACAGATGTGCACTACCATGCCTGGCTGGCCTCTGAGATTTTTTATTGAAGTAGATATACTTTGAGAAGATTAGTGATAATGGAATGTCTTTTGTTTAGAGAGTATTTTTGGCTCTGTAAAGCAGAAAACTAGAAACTAGTATGAGTAGAAGTGGCAAAAAAAATTAAAAAAATACTTCTAAGCCTTAGCGTTAGGCCCAAGAGACACAGAAAACTAGTAAGTTCATATTTCCTTCTAGATTATGAAGCTTAACGGACAGTAAAAAGTATAAGGTGGTACTGGTGTAGAACTTCACTGTTTTGTTGTTGTTTCTCTTAGGTAACTTTATTGTAGTGGCCAGTGCAGAAGATTCTATGCCCTGAGTGGAAAGCTCATAAATCAGCTTTAAATAAAGTCTCACTTTATTTGTATAGTTGAGAAATAAATTACCTTTTTTTAGTTCTTACAACATCACAAGCACTGGACAACTTGTAATCCCTCCAGAAAATCCACATAGCATCGTAGAAGCTCATTGTTAAGGGAACCATTTTCATCCTTTTCAGGCCAATGAAACAGACATTTCCTGTACTTGGAAACACTGGGAAAGTAGCTCTCATGCTTCTGCCTACCCAGCTCACTTGCGCCTCCTAAAGGAAAAGACTGCTCGTCTGACTAATGAGATTAGGCAAGTGCAGACACATAGCCTTCTTGAGCTTGAGCCTCTTGTTTAGGATAATCCATTCTTAGAGTTCCCAACCTTGAGGGACAAGATGGGGTATGGGTAAGATGGCCTGTGGTTCTGACTGTGACTTGGTGAGTCATTTAATTGAGTGAAATGTGCTATAGGGAACCCCTATTATAGTCATACTTTTAATCCATCTTTTCTAATTCAACTATCATCAGTAAAACCTGTATTTTGATATTTACTTTCCTGACTCTTGTGCATATTTCTCAACTGGTTCTTAAACATAAAGGGAGAGGGTGCCATTTATTGGCCCCCAATTCCAACATTTACCAAGATTGCTATTTCTTCCCCAAATCATTTCTAGCTTTTTCTATTGCTTTTATGGCTCTAAATAATAATAATTCTAACATCTGCAGCAACTTTATTATTCTCACAAGTCTCAGAAGAATGTAAAGGAAACAGGGGGAAAAGCAGAGTATTTAATATTTCATTTTGGTGAGATCCAGCAGCTTGATTTCCCTGTAGACCTATTTTCTTTTAAACCTGCAATATTAGTATTAGCAAAGTCGAGGTGACAAGGAGATACATTTAAATTCAGAAAGCCATGGTCTCTTCAGTGAGCATTCCTGAGTAGTTTCATCTTCTACCTCTTCCTCATACCAAACCAAAGAGGATTAGATTAAGTGTATATTTTTAAGTTAAATTGTTGGCCTCTAGAATGTAACTTGACCCTTTGGCCTATTTCATCAGGGCCATAAGCACTGATGGAATGCAAGAAATAGTAATAAAGCCATAAGGCTGAATGAGGATCTGCTACAAATAGTCGACTTGTTTTACACATAAACACAATGATCAATTTCGATTGGTAAATTGATTAGATTGGAGGTGTAACAAGATGGCTAAATAGAAGCCTCAAGCAATCATTCCCCCTGCAATCCATCACAGGAACACCAAATTGAAAAACTATCCACACAAGACATTACCTACGTAAGAACCAAAAATCAAGTGAGCAATCACAGTACCTGGTTTTGGACATCATATAAGCAAAGAGGCACTAAAGAGAGTACAAAAGATTCTTGAATTTCCTACAGCACCGCTCCTTCATCCTGTGGCATTAGCCATGTGGCATGGAGAAAGAATGCATGCTTGGGGAAGGGACACGGAAGTGACTGTGTGACTTTGCCTTGGAACCCAGTGCTGCCCTGTAACAGCTGGAAGCAACAGAGGGCAGAATTCAGCCAGTGCCAATGGAGAAAGCATTTAGACCAGACTTAGCCAGAGGGGAATCATCCATCCCAGCAGTAGGAAGGAACCTGATTTCTGGATAGTCCACCACGGCAGGCTAAAGGGCTCTGTGGTTTTAAATAAATTTGAAAGTCAGTCTACACCACAAGGACTGCAGTTCCTGGGCAAATTCTGGCGCCATGCTGGGCTTCGAGTTAGTGGACTAGGGGTACATGCAACCCAGTGAGACACTGGCTGTGAAGGCCAAGGGGGTGCTTATGTGGCCTCACCCCCAACCCCAGGCAGGGCAGCTCACAACACCAGGAGAAACTCATTTTGCTTTTGGAAAGGAGAGAGAAGAGTAAAGGACTTTATACTGCAAATTGGATACTAGTTTAGCCACAGTAAAATAAAACACCAAGTAGAGTCCTAAAGTCCCCTTTCCAGGATCTAGCTCATGGATGACATTTCTAGACTCATCCTGGCCCTGAAAAGAACCCACTGTCCTGAAGGGAAGGGCCTACTGCTGGCAGGATTTGTTACCTGCTGACTAAAGAGTCCTTGGGCTTTGAATAAACATCAGTGGTAACTACACAATAGTTACCACAGTCCTTGGATGACACCCAGTATTATGCTGGCTTCAGATATAACCCAACACAGTTCCATTGGTAGTAGCCATACACGTGCTTGAATCACACCTGCCCCCAACTCCAGGCAGTTCAGCATGGAAAGAGAGACTCTGTATGTTTAAGGGAAAAGTAAAAGAAGAGAACAAGAGACTCTGATTGGTCATCCAGGGAATTCTCCCAGATCTTACCCAAGTCCACCAACATGTTACCTCTATGAGTCTACAAGAACCACAGCATTACTAGGCTTGGGTGGGGGGGGTCCCCTAATAGAGATATGGCTGCGGTGACCAAAGACTTAGATCACAACACTCAATTCTCTTTGAACACTTGGAAAGCCTTCTCAAGAAGAATGTGTGCAAACAAGCCCAGACAGCAAAGATTAGAATAAATACCTATCTCTTCAATGTGCAGGCATTGACAATACAACACTCAATTCTCTTTGAACACTTGGAAAGCCTTCTCAAGAAGAATGTGTGCAAACAAGCCCAGACAGCAAAGATTAGAATAAATACCTATCTCTTCAATATGCAGGCATTGACAATATCCACAATCATCAAGACCATCCAGGAAAACATGACCTCACCTAATGAACTAAGGCACCAGTGACCAATCCCAGAGTAACAGAGATATGTGACCTTTCGGACAGATTAAATCAAACTGGCTGTTTTGAGAATGCTGAACAAAATTCAAGACAACATAGAGAGGGAATTCAAAATAAAATTTAATGAAGATATTGAAATAACTTTAAAAAATTAAGCAGATATTCTGGAGCTGAAAAATTCAATTGACAAATTGAAGAAAACATCAAGTCTCTCAAAAGAAGAATAGATCCAGCAGAAGAATTAATAAGCTTGAAGACAGTCTATCTGAAAATAGAGAAAACAAAAGAACAAAAAAGAAGAAGAATGAAACGTGAAACATGCCTATAAGATCTAGAAAACAGCCTCAAAAGGGCAAATCTAAGAGTAATTGGCCTTAAAGAGAGAGTAAAGAGATTGGAGGAAACAGTTTATTCAGAGAGTTAATAACAGAGATCTTTCCAAGCCCAGGATATCAATATTCAAATACAAGAAGGTTAAAGAACACCAAGAAGATTAAACCCAAGTATGACTACCTGTAGACATTTAATACTCAAACTTCCAAAGGTAAAAAATAAAGAAAGGATCCTGAAATCAGCAGAGGAAAAAAGTAACATATCCAATACTATGGCGTCAGACTTTCCAGTGAAAACTTAATAGGCTAGGAGTGACAGGACATATTTAAAGTTCTGAAGAAAAAAAAAAAACACCTTTTATCCTAGAATATCATAACCAGTGAAAATACCCTTCAAACATGAAGGGGAAGTAAGAATTTTCTCAGAAAAAAGTTAAGGCACTACATCAACAAATATTTTCTACCAGAAATACTATAGGGAGTTCTTCAAAAAAAAGATGTTAACAAGCAATAAAACATTATCTGAAGATACAAAACTCACTAGTAAGTACACAAATACCAAATATTATAACACTAACTGTGGTGTGTAAACTACTCATACCTTGAATAAGAACACTAAAAGATAAACCTATCAAGAAGAATAACTATAAAAACTTTTAAAGACATTTCTATTTATCAGATATAAATAGAAACAAAAAGTTAAAAGCAAGAGAGATACAGTTCAAGTACAGAATTTTTATTAGCTCTCTTATTTGTTTGTTTGCTTTTGCAATCAATGTTAAGTTGTCATCAGTTTAAAATAGTACGTTATGTTATTTGCAAGCCTCATGGTAATCTCAAATAAAAAACCATGCAATATACAAAATATCAAAAGCAAGACATTAGAACATATCACCAGAGAAAAATAAGAAGATGGATGGATGGATGGATGGATGGACGGACGGAAGGAAGGAAGGAAGGAAGGAACCACAAGACAACCAGAAAACAAATGGCAAAAGGGCAGTAGTATGTCTTCACTTATTAATAATAACATTGAATATAAATGGACTAAACTCTTCAATCAAATGTCATAGAGTGGATGAATGAACAACAACAATAACAACTCCTCCTCCCCAAATATCTGTTGCCTATAAGAAATGTATTTCATCTGTAAAGACACACAGAGACTGAAAATAAAGTGATGGAAAAAAATAGTTCATGCAAAACCACAAAAGAGCAGGAGTACCTATACTTATATCAGATAAAATAGATTTCAAGGAAAAAAACTAAAATGAGACAAAGAAGTTCATAATATAATGAAATATGGGTAAATTAAGCAAGAAGATATAAAAATTTTAAATATATATGCATGAAACATTGTAGTACCTAGGTATATAAAGCTAATATTATTAGTGCTAAAGAGATAGACCATAATATAATAACAGGTGGAGATTTCAACACCCAACTTTGAGCACTGGACATATATTTCAGACAGAAAATAAAGAAACATCAGACTTAATCTTCACTATAGACCAAATGGACCTAATAGATATTTATAGAACATTTCATCCAATGGCTGCAGAATGCAAATTCTTCTCAGCACATGGATCATTCTCAAGGATAGAGTATCTGTTAGGCCACAAAAAAGTCTTAATTTTTTTTTAAATTGGAAATAAAGTGTCTTCTCTGACCATAATTGGATAAAACTAGATATCAATAACAAAGAACAATTTTGGAAACTATACAAACACATGGAAATTAAACAATATGCTCCTGAAGGACCAGTGGGTCAATGAAGAAATTAAGAAGGAAATTGAAAAATTTCTTGAAACAAATGATCATGGAAACACAAAACAACAAAAATCTATGGGAAGCAGCAAAAGGAGTACCAAGAGGAAAGTTTACAGCAATAAGTGTCTACATCAAAAAAGTAGAAAAACTTCAACAACCTAATGATACATCTTAAAGAACTACAAAAGAGCGAATCAAACCTAAAATTAACAGAAGAAACAATGAAGATCAGAGCAGAAATAAATGAAATTTAAACAAAAATATATAAAAAGTCATCAAAATTTATCAATGATAACTGTTTTAGTTTTATTAGTCTATCTAACTAAAACAATTTTTATTAGTTTTCGCTTTCCTTGTTAGCTTTTGCAATCAGGGTTAAGTTGTCATCAGTTTAAAATAATAGGTTGTAAGATGTTATTTGCAAGCCTCATGGGAATCTCAAATCAAAAACCATGCAATGGATACACAAAAGGAAGTTGAAAAATTATTTTCAATTGCTCTAGCTAGGACTTCCAGTACTATGTTTCCAAAATTTGGTTTTTTGAAAAGATAAACAAAATTGACAAACCTTTATCCAGAATAACTAGGAAGACAGAAGACCTAAATTTTTTTAAAATCCAGAGATAAAAAGGAGATCCTACAAATTAAATTTAAAGGATCATTAGACATTATTATGAGAAACTATATGCCAATAAATTGGAAAACATAGAAGAAAAAGATGTACTCCTAGACACATACCACCTACCAAGATTGAACCATGAATAAATCTAAAACCTGAATAGACCAATAGCAAATAATGAAATTGAAGCCACTGGAGCCAAAAAGTCTCCCAAGAAAGAAAAGTCCAGAACCCTATGGATTCACTGCTGAATTTTACTGAATGTTTAAAGAGTAATAAATACCAATCCTACTCAAAGTATTCTGAAAAATAGAAAGGAAGTGAATACTTCCAAACTCAGAAGGTAGGCCAGTATTACACCAATACCAAAACCAGACAAAGACACATCAAAAAAAGAAATCTCACTGATGAACATTGATGTAAAAAAATTCAACAAAATTATAAACACTGATGCAAAAAATTCAACAAATCCTACAAAACAAATTCAATAACATGTTAAAAAGATGATTCATCATGACCTGGTAGGATTTATCCCAAGGATCTAAGGATAGTTCAGCACATGCAAATCGATCTATGTGATACATCGTATCAACAGAATGAAGGACAAAAAACATATGATCATTTCAACTGATTCTGGAAAAGCAAAGCATGTGATAAAATTCAGCATTCCTTCATGACAAAAACTCTCAAAAAACTGAGTATGGAAGGAATATGTCTCAACACAGTAAAAGCCATATATGACAGACTTAGAGCTAGTATCATACTGAATGGGAAAAAACTGAAAGCCTTTCCTCTAAAATCTGGAACAAGGCAGGGATGCCCACTTTCACCACTGTTATTCAACATGGTACTGGAAGTCCTAACTAGAGCAATTAGAAAAGAGAAATAAATAAAGGGCACCCAAGTTGGAAAGAAAGAAGTCAAGTTATCCTTGCTTGTAGATTATATGATCTTATATTTGGAAAAACCTAAAGACTCCACCAAAAACTATTAAACCGATAAAGAAATTCAACGTTGTAAGATACCAAATCAAAATACAAAAAGTTAGTGGCATTTCTATGTGCCAACAGTGAACAATCTGAAAAAGAAATCAATAAACTCAATAGCAATTAATAAAACAATATACCTAGGAATAAACTTAACTAAAGAAGTGAAAGATCTCTATGATGAAGACTATAATATATTGCTTCAGGAAACTGAAGATGACAAACACAGGGAAAGATATTTTATGTTCATGGGATTAGAGGGATCAATAGTGCTAAAATGTTCATACTACCCAAAATAATCTACAGATTCAATGCAATCTTTATCAAAATAGCAATGACATTCTTCACAGAAGTAGGAAAAATAATCCTAATTGGGACCACAGAAGACCTGGAATAGCCAAAGCCATCCTGAGGAAAACAAAACAAAACAAAACACCACACATACACAAAAACAAAAACACCTGGAGGAAACATTATCTGACGTCAAATCCTACTACAGAGCTATAGTAACCAAAACAGCATGGTATTGGCATAAAAACAGACACATAGACCAACGGAACAGAACAGCAAACCTAGAAATAAATCCACATATCTACAGTGAACTCATTTTCAACAAAGGCGACAAGAACATGCACTGGGAAAAGGACACTCTCTTCAATAAGCGATGCTCAGAAAACTGAATACCTGTATGAAGAAAAGTGAAACTAGACCCCTATCTCTCACAATATACGAAAATAAAATCAAAATGAATTAAAGACCTCAAACTATGAAACCACTACCTGAAAACATTGGGGAAGCTCTCTATGATGTTTGAATGGATGTAAAGATTTGTTGAGTCATACCGTACAAGCACAGGCAACCAAAGCAAAAGTGGACAAATGGGATCACAACAAATTAAAAAGCTTCTGCATAGCAAAGGAAACAACCAACTAAGTGAAGAGACAGCACACAGAATTGGAGAAAATATTTGCAAACTTTTCATCTGACAAGAGATTAATCAGAATATATAAGGAGTTCAACTCAAATAATTACATAGTAAAAATTCTAATATAATTGAAAAATAGGCAAGAGATCTGAATAGACATTTCTTTAAAAAATCACATACAAATGGCAAACAGGATACAAAAATTAGTTCAACATCATTGATCAGAGAAATGCAAGTCAAAAGTACAATGAGATATCATCTCACCCCAGTTAAAATGGCTTTTATCCAGAGACAGGCAATAATGGATGCTGGTGAGATATACAGAGGAACACTGTTAGTGGGAATGTAAATTATTATAGTCACAATGAAGAATAGTACGGAGTTTTCTCGAAAAACTTAAAATAGAGCTACTGTATGATCCAGCAATCTTACTGCTAGGTACATACCCAAAACAAAGGAAATTAGCATATCAAAGAGATACCTGCACTCCCATGTTTTTTCCAGTACTATTCACAATAGCCAAGATTTGGAATCAACCTAACTATTCATCAACAGATGAATGGATAAAGAAAATGTGGTACATATACTCAGTGAAATAGTATTCAGCCATAAAAAGAATAAGATTCTGTCTTTTACAACAACATGGATGGAATTGAAGGACATCATGTTAAGTGACATAAGCCAGGGTCAGAAAGACAAACTTCATATGTTCTCACTCATTTGTGGGAGCTAAAAATTAAGACGATTAAACTTATGGAGACAGTAGAATGACAGTTATCAGAGGCTTGGAGGGGTAGTGAAGGGAGGGAAAGAGTGGGGATAGCTAAAGGGTTAAAAAATATAGTTTGAACAAATAAGTCTAGTATTTGACAGCACAAGAGGGTGACTACAATTTATTTTACATTTTAAAATAACTAAATACTATAATTGGAATATTTGTAACACAAAGAAATGATAAATGCTTGAAGTGATGGATACCCCATTTGCCCTGATGTGATTACACATGGTTTGCTTGTATCAAAATCTCATGTACCCCATAAATATAAACATCTACTACACACCCATAAAAATTAAAAATAAAAACTACTTAGATAAAGAACTTTGCTGTTAAGATTGCTTCTACTTAACTTTTTCATATTTGGTAAACTTAGATCCAAGTCCTTAACACTAATCTGTGGAGGAAAATAAAATTGTTCTCAAACCTATTGTGTAAACTAGCATTCATATCAACTGAGAACTTTTATATCTTTGCTTTTTCTTCATTCAGCTATAAATTATCTCACATGCTCCTCCTTATGCACTGAACAAATGGCACAATCTAAGAGTTTTCAGGTTGTGCTGAAAACAAACCAAGCAAGCATAAACAAATCATATATTTAAATTGTAACTGACTGCACAGTGCAGAACCTGATGTCCCTGGAGGTGGTCACCCACCTTATTCTAGTTTGGCCTGAAAGAGAAAACAGAAAAATGTAGGATGAGGGGCGGGAGGGCAGTGAATTTCACAAGGAAAGCAATCCCTTACTCTACATTACAAAGGAGAAAGTAGAAAAGCCTCCCTTTTTAATGTGAGTAGCCACACTGTTTCATAGTTTCAGTTCCAAAAAAAAAAAAAAAAAAAAAACTCAATACATCTTTTAGCGATTGCTTTTCCCAGTCCTCTTGGATTTATTTAAAAAGTAATCAAACCTAATTAAAACAATCTGCTTTACTGCCAGAGTGGCCCTTCAATGCCCTAGAAAAAACCGAGGTTGCTCAGAAAGGGGCTAGAAGACAGAAGGAAACATGGAGCTTTGCAGCTCTTCATATGCGAGAAATTAAGAAGGAAGAAAGGTTAATGTTATTGAAGAAACTTAGAGACTAAGGACAGGTGTTAGGACCGGAGGCAAGAGTCGAGACTGTGGAAGATTGTGTCCCTGGTATTAGGGGGTCTGCTGGTCTCGGGAGATCCAGCCTGCAGCCCTGACCTATTTGCTCCATGGGAGTGACCATGTTATTACTTGCAGTTTAGCGTGTCAGCCTCCATGCTTACTGAACCCTGGATGCTGAAGGGTAGAGACTGTGTGACAAACCTGGATTCCTTAAATTGGTGGTTTAATTTTCCTGCTGCTCTCTAGAGAGTTTATTTCTATATTGTAGCATATTTATTATGAATATTAAGTGATAAAACTAGCTGTATTTGAGAAAAGAGTCATGCCTACTGAAGACTTCATGTTAATTAGCTGCAAATAAAGTCCAAACGTCTCTAGAAAACCAAATGCTTTACATTCTAATTCTATCAGCTGTTTGGTTTCTGTTTTCTCATCACTACACAGCCACTGGGTGAAGAAATTTCTCTGTTAATATATGTGGTAATCTTTTCAAAACGGTTCTTTATGCCTCTCCCTTCCTTAATTTAAAAACATATAGGAATGTTCTTGCTATTGCTGGGTAAATAGGCACATGTACCACAAAATTTTATGAAAGCATTAGATTTCATTTTAACTGGTAACTTGACACTTTATCTCCAAAACAAGTCTTTTCTGTGATCTAGCTCAACACAAAAGCCCCAAAGATAAAATTTTACCCTGATGTAATTATTCCACACAGTATGCCTGTATCAAAGTATCTAATGTACCCATAAAGACATACACCTCCTATGTAGACATAAAAATTAAAAATTAAATTAAAAAGAGGGGAACAGCAAAGGACACAGTGTGTGTATGTGTGTGTTGCTGTTGGGGATGCAGGGAATATAGGAGAGGCAAAGGGAAGGGAAATATGGTAAAGGGAAAGAAAGCAGTGTATTGGAAAACATCCCACCCAGGAAAATTGCCTTTGAGTAATAGCAGTAGTCATAAACATACTCAGGAAAGGATATCACAAGTTAGATTTCCTCAAGTTCATTTGTCTTTAGAAGGGAACATCTTTAAATTAGAGAAAATAAAAGTATTCTAAATGAGACTGCACAATTGGAAAGTAAAACAGGACTTTTAAAAACGGTAAAAAAAAAAAACTGTAAAAAAAATTAATGTGTCAGCCCTTTTAAAATCCCAGATATGTGGTTGAATTGCTTTCATTCACAGAAACTTTCAGCATAAAATGTTCAGTAAGATGTACTTTAGAATTTCAGAACTCTGGATTTCTCTGGCTATTATGTGCTAAGTTATAAAAAGAGTTTATTCTTTAGTCAACTACAGATTTGAAAATTTATTTACTTAACACACTGTAGCAAGAGGAATTGGTAAAAATGACTAGTCCCTGTTGGTGAGGCAGTGACAATTTGGTAGGTAGTCCTCTTCATGTTCCAGGCAATCAACCTTTTGGAGATGTATTAGTTCGTTCTTATACAGCTATAAAGAACTGCCCAAGACTGGGTAATTTACAAAGGAAAGAGGTTTAATGGACTCACAGTTCTGCATGGCTGGGGAGGCCTCAGGAAACTTACAATCATGGCCGAAGGTGAAGGAGAAGCAAGCCACCTTCTTCACAGGGTGGCAGGAAGGAGAATGAACTCAGGAGGAACTACCAAATACTTACAAAACAATCAGATCTCATGAGAACTCATTCAGTCTCACGAGGATAGCATGGGGGAAACCGCCCTCATGATCCAATTACCTCCACCTAGCCTCTTCCTTGACACATGGGGATTATGGGGATTATAATTCAAGATGAGATTTGGGTGGGGACACAAAGTCTAACCATTTCAGGTTGTCTAGCTCTTTAGTTGTTTTTTGGCTAGGTTGCTTTCAGCCCTTGTTAGGTAATATGAAAATTGACACAATCTCAACGCCTATGAGATTACGAGGCTTCACCTGTTTGTAGGTACAAATGAAATTACACTACATTAGAAAAACTGAAGTGTTCTTAATACATACCACCTGTTGGGGATCTGGAACCCAGATCCACTTTATCATCTTTTCCCAATCTCACAACTCCTGGTGCGCCTCAGCCTGGGCCTCTCTTCTCTGCCTTGAGGGTGTCAGGTAGCTGCTTACCATTCACTGGTCTCTGTCAGCAGTCCAGTCCTTCCCCAGCCAGGGATGGCTTCCTGTGGACTTTAACTTTAAGAGCTCCCTCAGGCCTAGGCTTACCGTCCAAAGGGCTCCTCATTCTAACACTAGGTACTCCTGTCCAAGCCTTCCCTTACTTCCTCTCTTATGCATGACAGGCAGCTCTAACTTTTCACAAGGCCTGACTAAAGCCCCAAATTTCAGGGAAGGGAAGTACCCACAGAGCTGAATTCACAGCAGACTAGAGATGGGTATTCTGAGAGGCCGCAGCACCACGCCGTTGCTTAAAGGCTGCCTCTTTGTCTCAGTGGTAAGGGAAATGAGTTTTGTTCCCACCAAACTTCTTCAAATTGGCTAGATTCCTCAGAGAAAAGACCCAAGCAAATAATCCTAAGGAGATGAAGGTATTACCTCCTCACCTCCAGACTAAGATTTAAGATTTATTTCCTGTCTCAAAATCTACTTCATCCCAGGAAGGCAGACACTGGTGAGCTCTACTCTCATATGAACAGATTCTTACCTCACAATTTCAACAGAGCAGTCACAGGAGAACACCATCATCCTGCTTTACAAGTGAGGCACACAGACAGCAGAGAGTGGTGAGACTGGGGAAGCCGGAGAAGTTGCTTTTTGATATCCCTTGCTTCCAAGTTACCAAGAAAAATTGATTGCCCCTTTAATCTTCAAAGTTTCACAGATTTGGGGTTTCTGTCTTTAGCTTATAACGTAGAGGGCTGTTTTATGGTCTTTTCTCCAGGATAAAGTGAGGGTGACTCCTGCATATCTTTTCTAAAGTCTCAGGGTCTCAGAGCCTGAACACCCCAAAGAAGATACCTAATATAAGACACAAGATATAAACTGTATTCTGTAGGCATCTAAATCCAGACTTAGAAAATAAACTTTTTTTTCCCAGAAGCAGCAGCCTACAGAAATGCTATTCTGCCTACTACACAAATGACCTTTTCCATGATCACACAGAACAGTTTAGCTCCTTATAGCTACAGCTTCTCAAACACCTCCTTTTCTAATTACGACCTGTGATTTAGATTTGCATAACTGAAAGGCACACGCAATGATTTGCCTTAGAATTTAGAAATAGTCTGTATCAACACTGTGTTCAATTCCCAACTTCTAGAAAAACAGAAAAACTGCTTGCAGTTTTGAAATGACCTTTTTCGTAGGTTCTGTCACTCCCACCAATGTTTCCAATAGCTTGGGACCAAGCCTCCGCCAAATTCAAGCTCGTGTGCTTTTGAACACTGCCTTCAGCAGTCTACGCAAAAAGCTAGCCCCAAAACGGGAACTCAACCCTGAGGTGACAGCAGCAGAGTCACTTTTTTTTATATCTTTCTTCAGAAATTGCTGCCTCTTCCTTATATAGTCAGAAAGTAACCTTTGAAGAAGGTACCCAATCTCATGTCAGTTCAATAATCATAATAACAAACACCTAATAAGAATTACTATGTGCCATGCCCTGTTGCAGGTGCCCCCACATATTGACTTGTTGACTTAGTCTTCAACACAATAGCATGACATATGTACTAAACACACACATATATACACACTCACATGCAAACGCACACCTTGAGACACTAGGGCCCATTGTATAGGCAAGAGAGATGATGTGACTTGCCCAGATCATACAGAGAGTAAAAGTGGCAGGACAGGAATTTATTAAGACTGGTTCCGGAATTGATCTCTTAATCACTCCTCCCAGCTGCCTTATGCAATAGTATATCATACTATTTTTCATAGATTCCCAATTATAAAAGTGGCTATATTGACTTATGGTGTTTCAGCCATGATCCCCCTCATTTACTTTCTCCATCAGGCTTCACAGTCACTATAAGTTGATGGCATACCTTTTCAGGAGGAACATGAATAGTAATGCCTGTGCCCTTGTTACTGTTGTCAATCACCCCATAGCAGCCGCTGCTGTTTGTGGGACCCTTATTGTGTCCTAGCATTAAGCTAACTGCATATGATGAACAGTACCTTTTAATTTTCCCAAGCCATAGAATAGATGCCACTATTTTCCTCTATTTTGATGCATAGGAAACTGAGACTCTGAAGGCTTAAGTAACTTATTGAGAGTCCCATGGTTATTGAGTCTGAGAACCAAAATTTGAACCACATCATTAGACTCAATGCTTCTGACCACAGTGCTATACTATCTCCTGGTATAATTGTTATTCCAGGAATATGATATTTGATGTAAATCATCATGGTGTAAGGAGGCCATTATGAAAAATGAAAATTCACTTTCTCTCATGCATGAGTCTTGGATTTTTTCCTGTATGATTTACTTTTACATCACTTAATACATCATGTCTCAATTTAAAAGGTGAGTCTTATGGAGAAGAAGGACACCCTGACTTAGGTTATCTGAGATATGAACACTATGTTATTAGTTTTTCTATTTTTTGATTCATCTCATGAAACCTGAGATTGTATTCATTACCTCCTTGACAAGAGCCCCAATTTACATGCATGCAAGCAGTCTGGTATGAAAACTATTGTTCTTTGTTGTATAATGACTTTGACCTGGGATTCAATAAACAGAAACATGTTTATAAGATTGTGATGCTAATTGATACAAAAGTGGAAAAGTTCCAGAGTTAAAACATTTACAAAGGAAGTATAATATCAAGAATAGTTGCAGGAATCAAAATAGTATCAATACTGCTATGTTTATCATACCCTTATTTTCTCAAGGTTTTCTTATCTAAAGAATTCAAGTGAGTTTTTTATATACAAGTATATTACAGTCCAAGGGACTTGAACATAAGGTAATAGAGATGTGCAGGAGAAAGTACTATGTACAGTGAAATAGCCCAGTATAGTGAGAAGAGCATCGGCGTCAGAGGCAAGACATTTGGGTGACATTTAGAGAAAGCAAGCCTATCAAAATCTTAGTTATTTTTGTCACAACAGGATTGCAGAGCTTAGTTTTGCTTGTCTAAATTGGCTACAAGAAGGCAGTAAGAACAAACCAACGGTCTCAAAGAACGACTTCTTTCAAATGGTTTACAGACACACGCTTCTTTCAAATGGTTTACAGACACACGCTTCTTTCAAATGGTTTATAGACACACACTTCTTTCAAATGGTTTATAGACACACACTTTCTCCACAGCTGATGCTGTTTCCCTGGGACCCATAGGGTCAGTACAATTACTCATTAGAACACATTTTAGTCACCAAATGACTGGAAAGATGAGACTGGGTTTTGCTCTTTGTCCTCCCTAACTAGCTTGGTGCTCAAGATGTGGATTTTAAGCTTGCAAAATACGTCCATACATACAAAAAACATCTGTACTGGATATTTAAAAATAAATCAAATCTCATACACTACTAGTGGGAGTGTGTGACAATGTTCACTAAAGATGGATGTTTGTATACCCTATGCCCAGCAATTTTACGCCTAGGAACATGTCCCCCAAAAATGTGTGCATATTTCACAAAATTATACATATTATTTTTAGAGTAGCACCTTTTAACAGCCCCAAACTGAAAACCATTGAATTGAGATTTAATCGTTGAATGAATAGTCTGTGCAGTATTTTGTATAAGAGAATACTATACAACCATAAGAATGACTAAACTGTAGCTATGCAGCAACATGAGTGAATTGTAAAAATGTAAAGTTGAATAAAAGAAGGCAAACACACAAAAAGTGCATACTATGATTCAACTCCTATAAAGTTCAAAAACAGGCAAACCTAATCTGTGATATTAGTAGTCAGCATAGTGGTGATCTATGGTCAGAAAGGCTGACTGGACTGGGTCATGAGCAGGCTTCTTGAGTATTAGTGATGCCCTATTTCCTGAGCTGGCTAATGTGTTACACAGATGTGTTGATTTTGTGAAAATGTATTGGGATGTACATGTAAGGCTCTTGTACTCTTCTGCTTAGGCATTCAATATAAATTTATATTAAAATAATTCTATATAGATGTATAAACATTTCATATATTCTTTATTAGATTACCTTACAGTAAGGTTTCTCAGTTTGAGCATTAATCAAAATTTTTGGCTGGATAATTTTTTGTTGTGAGAGGCTGTTTTGTGCACTGTAGGGTGTTTAGTAGCACCCCTGACCATTACCTACTAGATGCCAGTTAGCACCTCCTCCCCAAATTATAATAACCCCAAATGTCTCCAGACATTGCCAGATGTCCTCTGGGAGGTAAAATTGTTCTCTGCCTTAAACTGACTTGCACAAAAGAGTTATATTTTACCAAGGTTACTGATCAGTTATGCTGTCCACATCATTTTCCTGTTAGTTAAATGCCAAGAAGAATTTTAATATCTGTCAAATGGAATCAGACTGGAAATTGAAATACAGAGTCACCCACATCCAAAAAACAGAATTATTCATCTTACATGTTGTGCAGATGAGATTGGAACAAAAGAAGATTCCAAAAATTACCCCAAAATTCCTTTCTCTGAGAAAACTACATGATAGTTAGAAAATGATAGGCCATATCTGGACCTAACTCAAACACCATCATTTGGAAACATGAATATTGGAGGGGAAGGTGGGCAGTAGACCGGATGAAGAACACACTTCTGAGAGCCTCCTTGGTCACTGCCATGTGCCAGGAGGTACAGAGGTCCAAGGAGCAACATCAAGTAGAGTTAGGGCAGGAAATCCTCCTAATACAGTTGAGCACCCTTTCCATTGCAAAACACCTGAAACCAAAACTTGTTCCTCTGTCTCTGGACTTAAAAAAGTAAAAATGTAAGGATGTGGTTTCCCTGTCAGACTGCTCTTGGCTTCAAAGCTCTCACCACCTCAATGAACTTCTCTACCGTGGACCAGCTCTCTAACCTATCAGAGAACAGTCTACAACAGCATTGTCCAGGAGAAATATAATGCAAATCACACATGAACGAATGAATGAAATATAATGCAAAACACACGTGAATGAATATATATATATTCATTCCTGTTGCCACATAAAAAAGGTAAAAAGAATAGAACAGGGGGTGTTAATTTTGATAATACATTTTATTTAACCTAAAAAATTCTAAACTCTCATTATTTCAGTATATAATTAATAGGAAACATTGAGTTTTTTTCTCACACTAAGACTATTTGTTCCTTTTATAATAATATATTGGCCCCTTTTATATAATTTTTTTGCATTAGAATCTTTTTGTGTAATGTTGTTAAACACTACCTTTTTATTAGCATTTGTTTAAAAAGCATTTTACAGATCTTAATTTCATTGAAGTTCAACTTTTTTATCATTATGTTTCATATATATTTCTAAAAAGCAATGTACAGCTAAATAACTTTAATCTGAAAGTTTTTTTAAACTTTGACATCTTTAAAAATTATAATTAGTGTGACTGTTGAAATTGTTGGATTTATTTTGCCGGTATTCTTATTGTGCTTTTTTCATCATCACGGTTTTTGGGGTTTTTTTGTTTGTTTGTTTGTTTGTTTTTAGCTTGCTTTCTTCTTTTCTTGCCTTCTGTAGGACTGATTATTTTCATTCACTTCTTTCTACTGATTGCAAAATTACATTTATATCCACATGTGTGGTGATTATTCTTAAACCATTATCACAGAATCTCCATTTTAAGTGTAAAATTAATTAACAATTCTGGTTGCCATTTGTAAAATAAATATCCATAAAACACTTTAATTATAGCCCTCCTATCTTACCTTATTTTGTCTATTATTTTACTTTCTACCTAGTTTTTTTTTTATTCTCCCCAAATTATTATTATGGTGGTGACTATTTTGAACATTAAATGCCTTGCTGGTTTACTGATTTATATGATTTACTCATTCTTTGCTCAATCGCGCTTGTTGTACTCCACTTTTTCCACTAAGATCAATTTTCTTGTTTCTCAAGATTAGGCCTTTTGTAGTACTTTCAGTGAAATATCACAGTCTTCAATACCTTTAGTTCACCTTTTCTCTACTATGATACTTTATTCTTGTATATAATTCTAGATTGGTTATTTTTTGTTAGCACTACAGAGACATAATTTCCTTCATTTTTTGTCCTCCATTGTATACTCTGTCGATCTAATTCTGGTTTCTTTATAAGAGATCTATCTTTTCTGTCTAGTTGCCGTAATATTTTTAAATCTTTGGCTATGGTGTTTTGCAATTTCACCTCAATGAGCCTGGGTATTTGCTTTTATTAATTCTGTCCATTTAAAAAATATAAATCTGGGGATATTTGTAGTCATATTCTCTCTGAAAGTTGCCTTACAGTAATTATCTATATACTCTTATGATGAAACTCCTCTAATATATGTCGATCCTCATTGTGTCCTACATATTCCCTTAACCTTTTTTTTCATTCTCCTATTCTTTTGTTGTTTCATTCTAGGTAATTTAATCAATTGCCAAGTTCCTTGCTCATTATTTAGTTGTGACTAAATAGTTGTTAAGTGTATTAATTTTATTTATAATTTAAATTACTAATATTTTCTAAATCTGTTTTCTATTTCTTCAGTCCTAGAGCATTTCATTTGATTTTATTTCTTAATTTAACATCTTAATCATTATAAATATACTAATTTTATTTTCTGCATAAGGCTATAATCATTCCCTAATCTAGTCATAAACATAAAACTGATAATTTTTTTAGATATTTTATGGTTTGTGACATTATTTTATACAGGCTCATATTTTCATTGGAAACACATGTAGTCTGTGTTGTAGGAGTATCCCTCAAGAATGGTTTTATGTTTGTTTCTAGCAGGACCTCAGTAGCGTTACCAGCCAGGGACCAATTTTTATTAAAATTTGAGGGTTTTCTTTTATAAGCTGTATATGTAACAACAATTCAGACCTTAAACTGATTTTTGATTTCTAATCTCTTAGTGAAAGAGGAAAGTCTCTATCTTCTCTGTTCCACTGGGTAAATGTTACCTAATTTGAGAATGAAGCCATTCATGGGCCTCATCTTCATGAAGGGATATCATTATCAAATACCTACTTTGAAAGGGCCCGGCTGTGTTCTTCAAGTGGGATGAAACTGAAGCTATTTTTTCTCTGGTGACAATGTCTTTCAAAGGCCCCAACTTTCTGAGGGGATTTCACTACCAAATGCCTAGCTTGAAAGGAGCTAATGCTTCACTTCTGTCCTTCAAGTGAGGTGAAATGAAAGCATAGTTTACTAGCTGTTAGCTAATCACTCTATTCAAGCTCTCCTCCAGAACAACCACAGATTCAACACATGCACATAATTCTTGTTTTCAGTTTTACTTTTGTTCTTAGCATCTAGAGGTTTTTCTTTTTTATTGAAAGTTAAGCTATGCATTAGAGAAATGGTTTTTTGGTGTGTTTGTTTTGTTTTTACATTTATCCGACAATTCTAGTTGCCTGGTTATCTTGGTCTGCCATGTTGTTAGAATCCTAAATATTCTTTAAAATTTTTCTGTACTTCAACATTCATGAGGGTTATGCTCCTATCCATAATTGTTATTGGTTATAAATTACATCCATACAGGAAACATATATTTACAAAGACCCTCTCGATCTTTGATGGGCTCATGATTCACCTGGTGAATCTCATTAAAAATGCAGATTTTGATTCAGGAAGTAAATCAGGTGATGCCAAGCTACTGGAGGCTCATGGCTCACAGTTGGGCCATGAGGCCCAAGGAGGTTCTGATATGCATTCTTTAAGGAGGTACCTTCACACCAAATGCCTGCCAGTTCCAGGTCACTATTTAAGGAAAAATATTTATGGGTACACTCAGTGTTGATGACCAGATCAGTCCACAAAAATGTTAGTGTATTTCTTTAATAACACCATCTAGTTTACTTCTTAAGTTTTTGATGTTGTTTCTTGTTATCTATGTTTTTAAAGTCTGACTTCTAAACTTACAAAGAGATTTATGAACATTGATTATTTAACTTATTTGCTGTGGGCCTTACTTTCCTAAAATCCTGTAAGTAAATTATTTAATTTCTGTATTTTCTGCATTCTTAATTTTGTCTACTTGGGGAAGACCACACAGAAGACACTCAGTACATGATTACTGATAACCAGAAATGAGCTAATGTACATTATCCAGAGACGGACTCACTGCCCTTGGCTTTTTTCTACAGTTTTATGAAAAGAGAATTGCTTACCATCAGAAGACTATTGCCTGTCCATTACCGATGCTGGGCACTTAAAAAATGAGGCACAGTCTGGAAAGGAGACACTGTGGGGAATGAGTCTGCTCTCTTCAAGGATTGTCTGTCTTACATTCTTCAAGGTGAACTTCATTGCCTAGAGGGTAGCATAATAAATTGCTTCCTAGCTGTGTTGTTGTTTAAGGACACAGTTTCTGAGTCTACTGGCTTCATTACTGTCTAACCTGGTTGGGGAGGAGACCTCAAAAGGGATTCTAATGGAGCTCTCTTTATCCTTGTATATATCCTAATATACATTACTGATGGTTCCTACAAAAAAGATTAAAGGGCAGAAATAGACTTGGTACACAGAGCTAAATGTGCGCACCCATGAATCATGTTTGCATCCGTCTCCAAAGAAGTGCTTGAATAGTTTCTCACCTTTTTGTCACTTCATCTCTGAGCTCAATTTATAGTGTTGGAATACTTTTCAAAGATTCTTTTTTTCTTTGTGTGTGTGTGTGTGTGTACTCTATATGTAAACAATATGTACACACATACTTTTAAGAAATATTCCTTCACTACAAATTGGGCTCAGTGGTGAAGTGATGAAAGAGTGAAAGAAACTATCCAAATACTGCTTTATATACAAAGAGTGTGCGTGCACACACACACACACACACACACACACGTGTGTATCTGTCTATCCCTCTGTCGAGAGAGAAGTTTAAAGAAATTAAAATATCTGGCTCTCATTCCGTTTCTTCATTCATTTCCATTGTGGCACCTTTTGGTACTTATGAGAAAGTATTTTAGATAACACATACACACATAAATCCATAAAGTACCCTGGAAAAGCCCGTGTAATTTAAGTTGTATTTAGAACAGTTTATTGCTATGTGCTACAAAAACTGGGATGGAATGTAACCAACAAAGAAAGTGGGGAATCAGAAAGGCTGCACCTGGGTTCTCAAATGCCCAGTGGGCCATAGTTGTATCAACAAAGTAGAAAGTCGGAGCATCCAGAGGGAGCTCTCTAAACTGCATACTCTGTGCCCAGTATCTCCCCATACTGTGCTTCTATTGTCTATGTCTAATTTCAGTGATATCCTAAAGTAACTTCAATAAGAATAGCCCAGCATTCTTCACAGGAAGAAAGTCTCAGAGGATTTTATTCACCACAGAGGGACTCTAAGCTGTATTGGAGTTGCATTTCAGTGGTGCACAATGTACTTAAAGATGTCCACTCTCTAAATAACCTAGTCAGAAATGTGTTCATATAATGCAGAGTTGGTTATTTCTTCTTACTCCAGTCAGCATTTCAACTTTTTCTTACTGTCACTCTCTCCCAGTGGAGACAGTTATGATCTGTAACTGACCATTCTAAAAAGAGATGAAAATCAAAAAGAAAGTTCAATCAGAGTCTTGGCTGAACAAAGAATATTGGTTCCTGTAACCTGAGAATTAACCTATTGAACTTTATGGCTTTATTTTCACAGACAGCCAATCCTATGTGCCTAGAGACAAGAAGAAAATGGAGCACTGGCATATGAATGAGTCCCACATCTCACTCCAGTCAATAGCTCCTACCAGACTATTGGCTACCCTTAACAGAAGAATTGGTTAATTGGTTACCCTTAACAGGAGAAAACCAAAGTGATTCATGGAATGCAATCTCCTCTTCCATCCCACCATATGGTGGAAAATCTTGAGAGAGTGGAACTTCCCAGAGGTGGACAGGCCCAAGAACAAGAGATCAGAATGCACAGAGAGAAAAAATGGTTGCTATGCTATTAACAACAGACTGCACTTTGTGTGCACTGAAGTCTGAGGTCCTGGCATGGTTCAGCCTGCAAGAGAACCCACTTAGCAGACAGCTCCATAAAAACAAACCCAGTAGACTGTATGCTCCCAAGGGCAGGGATATGTCTGTTTTAATTTTACCTCCCTACCTGGCACACTGTCTGGCACATGTTAAATACTCAACATACACTCAACCTAGTTTCAAAGAAGGAAAGAAGAGAAGGAAGGAAAAAGAAATGAGACATTTATGAGGTTATACATTAGATGTTGCAGCCTCTTATTGATGGAGCAGCATGATAAACTCTATTTTTAACTTCACAAAGCTGCTGGCATTTATTGAACATTACAGTATACTCTTGACTGATCCTTTATCACCATATGCCCTAGTCACCCATTGAGGTCTGAATTGGCAGTTACTCAGTGTGCCCTGAGTATAAGTTTGTGACCACAGGAGCCAGCGTTTTCTGTAATTATGCTCCTGGGCTGTGAAATCTGTTCCCTGTTGAGATTAAGAGAGGAGCATCTGTCGCAGAAATTAGGTTAAATAAAGGAGGTACATCTGACATCTTTAATCTTTACTATTGTTTTCATTTGACTTTCTCTATTCACTGCATCACCACATGATAAAATAATTATAATAACAACTAATACTTACATAATTTTGCCTAGTGCCAGAGATTGTTTAATCCTTATATAAACTGTATTAGAGGTGTTAGTGTCAGTTTTATTTTACAGATGAAAATACCTGAGGGACAGAGAAGTTAAGTAACTTCTCTGTGGTCACATAGCTGGTATGCAACAAACAAGATCACTTGAGACAAGGAGTTTGAGACTAGCCTGAGTGAATAGCAAGACACCATCTCTACCAAAGGTTTTTTAAAAATTAGCCAAATGTGGTGGCACATATCTGTAGTCCTAGCTACTCCAGAGGCCGAATTGGGACGGTCAGTTGAGCCTAGGAGTTTGAGGCTGCAGTGAGCTATGATTGCACCAGTGCTCTCCAGCTTGAGTGACAGAGTAAGATCCTGTCTCTAAAAAAGAAAAAAAAATGTGTATCAATATATGTTGTGCATATATATATGGGTATGTGTGTGTTGAATGTATAATATGTATAGTTTGAAATTAGATAGCACCATAAGTTTGAACAATGACTGACATTCTTGGATGTTGTATTTTATAGCAATATACGAGCAATTATACAGCAACAACCACTTCCATGTATCAGGCACTTTGTTGTCTGTTTTATAAATTATATCTGAATCCATACAGGAGAGATTCCATTTTACAGAGTAGATCATCAATTTGTAAGGTACTCTTCCAAGGTATCATCGCATTGTTGCGAGTTAAACCCAGGCTGATTCCAAAGCCACACTTTTAGAAAATAGGAATGTGTGATAGAGTTTAGTCATATAATATTTAAAACCTAAGACTCATTGTTAGGAAAGTGAGTTGAGTGTTGACAAATTGGAACATATTTTGGCAAACATAGACTTGGGGTCTAGTCTCGGATTTCTTCAACTCTTCATGCACAGTCTGTAGTCATCTCCATATATGTACTAACTACTACATACACACACACATACACATACATACACACACACATACACACACACGCACACACACAGAATCAGGTGAAATGAATCCCAGAAAGTGACAGATTATAAGCCCTGAAAGGAATAGAAAATGAGGGGCTTTGGAAAAAGATGATTGAGTGTCAACTATTGGGAGTGCCTCTACTGTGTATCACCCTTTGTCTTTACCTGTTTCAAATTTAGAACTTGGCTACAGAAGTATTTGATAGTCTGAGAAAAGGGGTTCCAGAATGCCATACACTCTGGTCAGGTATTGTTCAGAAACTCCTAGCCTTTGATGATTTTCAGTCTGGTTCAATAACCAGGAAAGCTCACTGTTTATAAATATTCTTTTAAAGATAGACTGAGGCGTTGTTAGTTGAAGTGCTTCTGAAATGATATGGGACTACGTATAAAGAGACAGTAGTTAGGAAGAGGCCAGCTTCCCAAATGAGGCTTGATGAAGTGTACACTGCATAGACAGTTTCATTGCCATCGGGTGTCCCCAGCAAGAACTCTGGAAGGCAAGAAAATCTAGGCTGAGATATAGAACATCTGCATCTATCTGAACTCCATTCACTGCCAAGCTTTTAACTTTTTTTCACTTTTTATTTTTTATTAAACCTTTTTATTAACTTTTATTATTTGTAACTATTATTTTTAACTTTTCATTAGTTAATTCAGAACTTAATTTACTACTCAAGAGGGTGTGTGTGTGTATAGTTTGTTTTAGCCAACACAGACTCTTTCAAATAGAAGGAACAAGAATTTCAAAGGCCTTGATGTGTGGGAGTATTTGGCTAGCTTGAGAAATAGGATATTTTGTGTCTGGGGTGGCTGAGCAAATAGAAGAATGCAAATGAAGAAGTAGAGAAGGTAAAACTAAATAAGAAGGCTCCGAGGACATAGCTTAGCTAGTGTCCTCGCTAACTTTCCTACTGTCTTGATAAAGCAGAACTTGGCTCCATGATGATCTTTCACCAGGAAGTGGAGTCCTAGTCATCCAGCCCCACCGTGTCACAGGGATGTTACAGGGGGAATGCATGTTACAGGTGTACACATATTAAGAGGTCTCCTTCCTTTTTAGACAGGGGAACACAGAGAAAGAACACTAAATAGCTTTTCACTTGTGCCATCAGAAAGCTCAGAGCTATAGCTCAGTGGAGATGGGAAAACAATGATTGAAAAGGAGTCCGGTGGCCTGATTCTACGTAGGGTCAAGGAGATACCCAGATGAGTCTAAAAGGTGGTTCTTACTTTTCAGGAGTTCCCAGACTTGGAAGAAAGAAACACAGAGGCCCAAAGTTCCAATTCCTAGAAATGAGAGGGATGACAGAGAAGGATCAGAGGAGAGGAGCCAGTGAGTGTCCTCTGGGTAGAGGTAGGCACTTCCAGGGCACTTCCAGGTATAAAGATGTCTTTGCTTTTGTTTTTTAATCTGTGTAGTGTTTCCTGTGACCACGACATGGTAACTGGTACACAGAGGAACCCTGTAGACTTAAAACCTACAAAATTAGAGGGATTGAGTTTGTTTTGTGTGTTTGTTTCAATTGCTTTATTGAAATATAACTGACATGATAAACTGAATATATTTAAAGTGTAAGATTTTATGAATTTGTTATATGTGTACACCTGTAAAACCATCAAAATCAAGATAATGGACATATTTATCACCCACAAAAATCTCATTTGCTCCTCTGTATCCCTTCCTCTCTCCCCTCCCATCCTCTCATCCCCACATCCCCAGGCAATCAGCTGTCACTACAGATTAGATTTTCTAGAAATGTATATACATGAAGTGAAACAGTTCTATTTTTTGTCTGATTTATTTCATTCAGCAAAATTGTCATCCATTCTGTAGTACATATTGGTAGTTCATTCCTTTTTAACACCATGCAGTATTCAATTGACTGAGTATACCACATTTACTTATCTGTTCATCTGTTGATGGACATTTGGGTGATGTCTAACATTTTTGCTATTACTTTCATGCATACTCTTCCAGCTCCTGCTGGTATATATTGGCTAGGTCCTACAGTTTATTCTTTTTTTAGCAGGTCTAGCACTTCTCTAGTAAGATTATGCTGTGACCTCATCCTAGCTACTTGTCTAAAGCTAGAATCGTAGGTGGGCTATATCTTGGTTAGTCCATGTTAACTTGCAAGATGCACATTTCTCTGTGACCTCCAAGCAAGGAAAAATTGTTCATTTTTGCAAGTTCAGAGATTGGGGAATATCTGAGGCTTTAAGGATTTTGAGTACATCAAACATGATATTCTCATCTTTAAGATCCTACTCCTTTCCAACCAGGACCTTGACCTGAGCATAGCAGATTTGCTGATACTGAAAATCAACATTGTCTGGAGTTCTGCCTTTATAATTGAATCCTAATTCTCAGCTTTTTTCTACCCTCAGGCTGCAGGAGATAAGAATGTCTTAATAGGCTGCCAAAGAATCCCTTCCACTTTCACACTTTGCCTTGAATTGGTGATTAATCATCCTTACCCTTTCATTGTCTTTCTCCCATGCTTGGATAGTATTAAGTAGCATTCCTGGGTTCTCGCTGTCCTTATAATGCCTACTACCCTAGAATCTCTCAGATGCTTGGGATATTGCCCCTGTCAATATATTCCATTTATCAGTATCTCAATCCAGTTTATCATTGGTATAAGTTTTAACAAATTCCACCACTGTAGCATACCAAAGATTATAAGAGCTTCACTCACTACTAGTAATGGGTACCCCATTGTCAATGAAACTGTGGCCAATCCAGCCTCCAACTCCCATTTTTTGAGTCTATTCTTAGAACCACACCTGTCTGTCACAAATTGTCTTGGGTCACATTACCCAGGAAATGGATTCTGAGACGGAGATGCATATGCAGGAAGTTTCTTGGGCAATGATCTTTGGAACAATAGCTGTGAGGTAGTAAGGGAAGCATGCCTGAGCAGAGGAAAACATTGAACTGAGATACATTTACAACTGAAAATCTAAACTGCTCACAATGGAAGTCTGAAGTTTAAATTGCCCTTTATAATTTTCCTGAATTGAGCTAAGGTGGACAGGTTTTGGTACCGAGTCATTGCACTCCGGCTGCTCTTGGGGAGGAGGAGCATAACCCCGAGCAAGGCACCTCCCTTTGCCCAGGTGAGTCCCCAGGAAATTACTAAATTGTGAGTTGTCAACAATTGTCACTTCCACTAGTTGAAGAAATGAATCCTGAAGCAGGGATCTGAGTAACCCTTTTTTTTTTAACTAGTAGATGGTAGAAACAGGCATTGAAACTAAACTACCTCATTTTATGTTTTTAATTACTGCCTCCTGCAGCTCTGATGCATTTTGTTTCCATTTCACCCTAACTGTCATTGTCAGGACCTTCATTATGTCTTTCCTGGAATATTATGATATGATAAACAGTAAGTGGATCAGTGAATCAGTGTGACTTTCTTTCTCTTATCTAAGTACACTTTATGTGTCCCATGAAATTTTTATGTAAATACAATCAGTTTTATAGCAGTCAAACACATTGTCCTTCCAAATATCTTTCTAAAGGCTTGATTCTATATAATGATAATTTAACCTTTCCTGTGTTCAGTTTTTCTTTTCCTTCTAGCTGCTACTGGCCTTTAGAATATGTATATAAGTTAATAGAGCAAGTGAAACAGTCAACAGGTAAATTAGTAAGAATAAGGTCAAAAAAAAAGAAAACTGCTTATTGCTAAGGCCAGCCATATCACCGCAAATCTTAAATACCACCACACTTGTAAAATCAGTAAAGCAGACAGAAATGCATTTTCCAAATGCATTTCATCATCCAAAGATAACCACAATTTTTCTGTTGCTGTATTTTCTTCTGGTCTTTACATGTATTCGCATATACTTATCTTTACAAAGTGTGAATAGTACTATGTATAAAGTTCTATATACTGCAATTTTACCTACCATTTTGTCATGGTCATTTCCTCATAACTTTCCAAACATGAATTTCGATGAACACATAATTTTCCTTTGTGGAGTTTGTATTATAACATTTTGATTTTCTAAGCTCAAGAAGGCAAGTTATATTGAGAATGAGATGGCTGTCTAATACCTACTAGGATAACTCAAGTGTGTCAATTATTACCTGCAATATACAGAATCAAAAGGAAAAGAGAAATGTTGAATCTAAACACACAGATCTTTAGGTTTTTCTCTCCTCACAGAAGGAATTTATCGGTTAGCATTTTCTTGATCTTAAATAGTGAAGAAGATTTTAGCAAGTTACCTAAAGGTCTTAAATTAAGGATTGATTAATATTTCTATATAACTTTTCCCCATCTCATTTCATCAATATGGCACTTTAGGCCTTTTCTCTCTTGCATCATTATGCACTGACCTTTCCATTGTTAATGCGTCTATTCTATGCCTGAGTAGAGAGAATTTTTTCCCTCTTTTCAGAGATTAGCTGCAAAGAAAAATTATGTGACATTCAAAGGAATTATTTTCAGCCTACCCTTTCAAATGCCTTTCTGACATCTAGTGATGTAATTGAGCTACATTAATTTTACGAAGCATCTATATTTGCATAATAAAAAATTATTTTAATGTACTTCAAAATTAATGCAATATTTTTTGCAAAGAATACTAAACCACATTTAATTTTGTTACTCTGTTATTACAATATACTTTGCATTTCACGTTTGTTATAAAATTCTAGTTGATGTCAATATTGTAAATTTTAGTCCTTCTATCCTGTCACCAATATGCACATTTGCTCATTAAAAGCCATTTGGTGCTGTTCAGGGCAACTAACACCACCAAAAATATTTTTAAATAGATTATGTAAAAATAACATTCTCTAAGCCCAAGCTTCTCAGTATCTGTCTGTATAGATGTGACTACCTCTTTAAGATAATGAAGAAACTTATGTGAAACAGGGATTTTTTACCATAAGTTAGGATAAGACTAGGATTAAAAAGTATGTTCCTTTACTGATAGTACTTCTTGGAGCCACTAAAGGAATAATAGAATAGAAATACAGAAGAAAAGGGAAGATTCACTTTGAATCTTAAAAAGGAAGCAGTACTCCCTCTTCTTCAGCTATTTACCAGGAAACATTTTCTTGTATCATCAGACTGATTATTCTGGAGTATACTGGTCTAGGCACATCTTTACTATTTAAAACAACATTTCCATTTTTCAGTTTTCTGTTTGATTTTATGGATTCCAACTGACATGGTAAGACTTATGTGTGTTATAAGAGAAAAGAGTAGACCGAAACAGACTAAAACTGTGTGATCCAAATGTGTATCAGGGAAGAGCTTTTGGCTAGGTGTCCAAAAATGGCTGTGTCACGTGCCTGTCTATCCCACATGTCAATCCACATGTTTCTACCCAAACCTAGTTTGAGACAGTTTCCACTTTAGAACAACTTAAGATGTTTTTCTCTTCTTTGAAATGCATTCAACATTGTATTTTGAATCTATTTCTTGCCACTTCTTTCCCTATAATTCTAAGCCCAGCCACCATCATTCTCTAAGTATCACAACAGTAGTCTTTTAGTAGGTCTCTGGACTACCAACATTGCTGTCTAGAACCTATTCTTGACATGGCAGCTAGAGTTCCTTGCTTAAATGTAAATCAGATTTAGTCTGATCTTCTCATGTCTTAGAGTAAAAAGCAAAACCTTTATCATAACGTAGAAATACATATATGATCAGCCCTTGCTCTCCCCCAATCTTATCTCCTACAAACATTCCTTCTCAGACTTACCTCCTCACTATTCCTCAGGTATGCCAAGCATGCTCCCATCTCTGTCTTTGCACGTGCGTATCTCTCTTCCTGCAATGTTCTCCGTGCAAATATCTGCACCACTTTTTCACTTGCTTCTTTAGAGTAAATGAGTGAATAAACAACTTTAAAAAATTATGCAGTTTTATTTCCCATGAGGGAAGCTGATCTGTGTGTTGGAGTTGACAGCACAACCTGTTTGGTCTTAACACTGTATGACTATATAAATTTAAAAGTAAGAGCCCCACCTACCATCCCCCCAAAAATTCCAAAAGGTAACTCTCATGTGAATATAAAAACTATTTAGGGCAACAAAATTGAATGGAAAAAAACTAAATATTCTATTCTTAATCTAGAATTATATATATACATACATATATATATATATATATATATATCATGATAGGCTGAGAGACAAATATAAACATTCTTCTGTTTTTCTTTTTCTTTTGATTCACAGAATTCACTGTGTTAAGCCTAGAAATGATCCTGGAGATCATCTACAATAACCTCCCCATTTTCAAAGTAGACCGAGATATGGAAAATTAAATGATTTCTAAAAATTCTTATAGCTACTATTAGAAGAATCACCACTAGGATGTATATTTTTTACCTTCCATTCCAATGCACTTTCCACCATCCCAGATATTTTACAATTTGTGCTATATAACAAGATATTCAGAGGTTCATGCATTGGCCACAGGACATAATGATATCTTCAGGGTAGAAATGAAATGAGTATTTGGCTGGATTTCTTTATTTAGGGCTGAGAAGGAAAAACTGCTAAGCTGGGTATTCTCCTCCTTGCAACTTAAGGAAAATCTCCCAAAATGGATTCTGGCTTTGCTTCACTTTCTGCAAAAAATTAATCTCAAGTAGAAAAGCATATGAAACTGTTGAAGAAACTCACAGATGTATCTTTTTCCATATCAATATTCTTTATGAAATTTGAAGTTTTATCAAAAGTCTATATATCCCTCTTGCAGAGAATACCCAAAATGTCAAGCCCCTTTCATGAATAATTTCTGAACATAAAGCAGAATATTTTCATGTGTGAGACACTCTTTAAAGCAACAGGCAGTTTTAAAGACAAGAAAAAAAACATTTTGTTTCTGAGCAAATTTGTGGTTATTTTTGTGTACCTCCTCCCATACTCCCACTGACTCCCATTGATTTGATACTTCAGCTTTTAACAGAGCACTCTGAAACATAGCTATAAATGTTCTTGATTTTTAAAAAGCTACAGCATACTCAATCATATACCATATAAGCCAATTGTAACATTCTTTTCTTCTCATAGAATGCTTTTAAGTCCCATTGTCAAGTACACAGGCCATCTCATATGCTACCCAGCTAATGTAAGATAGAAAAATATCAGAAGTATAAACTTGAGTGACTCTTGGCAGAGGCATTTATAAATAAAAACAAACTTGAGGGCATGGTATAGTCTTATGACAGAAATTTTGTTGAATTCTAAAAATAGCACAAAAATAAATGTTTCATTTATCAGAGATCATCATTGGATTTTCAGTTAATGGTGCCTTTCTCTTTCCATTTTCTCCGTTTCAATCTATTCTGTAGGATTATGACCAGGAAGAATAAATTTTAAAGTAATTGCAGAATGGACATGCCTAATTGTATTGATCAACTTGCATATAAGCATGTAAATTTTGTTTTCAATGACCAACATTAATATTGGTTTCTCTATAAAATGTTCATTGGAGTGAGACGGGGAGGGGGGCATTCAGCATTATCAGCATTTCCATCCACACACCAGGTAAGCTAAAGTAGCTACTTACGTGGATAGTCAGTTGCAGTTGGAATGAGGTATGTACCTATTATATCCCCTGCTGCCATGTTAAGTTTCAGTATGCCCCTACGGCACCATTTTGCAATTTATTTTGCTCTACTTAGCAGATCTGTTATATTGCTATTCCTTTGTCATAACTGTTAAATCTACCGGGTTCTACTATAATTCCATTGCTTTTTTAAAAAATTTGTTTGCAGTAAATGCAAATAGAATACCTGCTATGCATCCAAGAAACACACACAATTACTGGAGGGGCTAAGGTAAGATGATTGTAATTTTACATATATATGAAAAGATAGACATAGACATACACAAATATACATACATACAACTATTTTGTCAATACCTAGGAATTTCAAAGACAGCAGACAGGAGTGATGACATCCTTCCTCAAAGCCAGAAACCAGGAAAGAGACATGTGTCATTTACCAGAAGGTCTTTTGTTTGTGCCTAATTACAAACTCTAAGATTTTAATATTTACAATCTCAGTTGAGAAGTTACTGCGAGGATCGAGAGGGGTCAAATCCTTTAATTTTGTTTGTTTGTTTGTTTTGTTTTGTTTTTGAGTCGGAGTCTCACTCTGTCACACAGTCTGGAGTGCAGTGGCTCAATCTCAGCTCGCTGCAACCTCCGTCTCCCGGGTTCAAGTGATTCTCCTGCCTCAGACTCTCGAGCAGCTTGGATTACAGGCATCCACCACCACACCTGGCTATTTTTGTATTTTTAGTAGAGACAGGGTTTTGCCATGTTGGTCAGGCTGGTCTTGAACTCTTAGCCTCAGGTGATCCACCTGCCTCGGCCTCCCAAAGTGCTGAGATTACAGGCTTGAGCCACCGTGCCCGGCCTAATTTTTTTTTCTAATAATTGCTTATTTTGAAAGAGGCACTGCTTAGTAATAAAATTTAGAGTATCAAGAAAAAAGATCAACATTTGGGAAAGGGTCCTATAGGAAATCTGTGGAAGAGTTCCACGAAGAATGTATAAAATACAAATTATAGTACAGACATGGACTTTGTGGTTTATGTTTCCAGTTTCTCCCACCTGTTCTTTTCTACTTCCTCATTTTCTTGGTCCATTAGCGACAGCTTTTCACTTCTCTTAAATAAGAAAAATGTGCTTATCTCTTATTTTTCATTTCCAATTTAGCCAGAAAGGTCACGAAGACATTTTAAAATAGCGCTTTCCGACAATATTTTAGGGCTGCTAAAATATCTTAATTCTCAAAGATTCCACTAGAATTACCACACTTTGTATTTGATGACTATCTGCAAGAAGAAATACCATTTCCCTTCTTCTTTCCATTTTTATGCAAGAGGGAAAAGTGTCAGAGAGAAGAAATGGGTTCTGAATGATCTAGGTTAGGATTCGGCAAGACTACAAACACTGACACATGATAATTTGTTTCAGTTATCAGATGAAATTCAGAAAGGGGTCACACAGTTCAAATATAGCCTTTAAAATTAAATCAGAAGGTTGTCCCCATTTCAACACTTTCTGGGAAGAATTATATTTTATCCTGGTTGCATGTTGATCCATCCTGTCCGCTAAAGCTGCTTCATTTTTCTCTCTGGGGGTTTCTTCATTCTGGAGAAATTACTGCAGACTTTAGGTATCTTCCCTGATCTTTCTCTTTCATCCTTGAAATTCATTCTTTGGCTCTGATGTGTTGATGGGCAAACTTAATGGGGTGAGGTTAATTGGAGTGAAGCTTTTGAGCATCTTTCCCAAAGATCTTTAAATCTTCCAACTGTAGTACAAATAAGTGATTCATTTCTGTCTTCTCGAGCTCACCATCTGGATGGCTTTAACTTGTGGCTTGAGTGTGAGTTTTAAAAAGAAAGCATCCAAGTGTCATCTTTGTTTTTGTTTGACTTTGTTTTTACTTGTTTCTTCAATAAACACTTCTAATTGCTTTCATGTTATGCTACTGTCCCCACTTTATTCCCTTCTGGTGACCTAAACGATGAAAACTATCAACAGGGTAATGTAATTGGGATCATTGTTGCACTGTCTGCTGCATTTCTTGGCTGAAATTGAAGTTGGTCATTCTGTACCCGTCAGCTACATACAACTACTCTGTGGGCAGAGCAAGTGGTAGAAGCAAGAGGGAAGGGGAAGGACTCTTTGTTAAGTTCCTACTGTGCTAGGCGTTGTGATCCCTGTATTATATGTGGTATTTAGTTTTTAAAACAACCCTTTGAGTTAGATTATCATTACAAGTGTTGAAATTCAAGATCATACCAGTTGGCATGATACCTGCTTTCTGCACACAGCAGAAAGCCATTATTTCAACAGAAAGGAGTTGTTATGGACTGTTTGTTTTCCCCAAATTCCTATGATGAAGCTCTGATGCACAATGTGATAGTATTTGCAGGCAGGGCCTATGGTCGGTAATTAGGCTAAATGAGGTCATGAGGTTGGAGTCTTCGTGGTGGGATTAGTCCCCTTTTAGGAAGGAACGCTAGAAATCTTGCTCTTTCTCTCTCTCCCCTCAATGACACAAAAGGGTCATGTGAGGACGCAGCAAGAAAGCTGCTGTCTGCAACCCAAGGGGAGAGCCTACACTGGGACAGACCATAGTGGTACCCTGTTCTCAGACTCCCAGCCTTCAGAGCTGTGAGAAAATAAATTTCTGTTGTGTAATTTATTTTCTCCCAGCCTATTGTACTTTGTTATGGTAACCTAAGCAAACTAAGACAGGGAATTTCCTTAGTGTTCTATTTAGAAAGGGTTGGAAATAATCTGTGAGACTGGAATTCTATTCCTAAAAATATGGAAAATGGTACAGGGTAGCTAAAAATGTGAAAGAAAAAAATACTTTGTAAAATGTTTTTAAATTCACTGATTTGCTGTCAGGACATTAAAAGCAATTCACAGAGACTAGAAATCTGGAAGGCGGAAGCTAGAGAGGTATGAATGCACCAAAGAAGGATTCTGCCCATGGGTATCTGCCAATTCTTGATGATCTAGAGATGAGATTTTACTGAAAAACTGAAGGGGCAGTTTAGGGCCCACTCAAGGAGGAAGGTTAGAACTCAGAGACCTGAGACTACGGACTCAACATAAAGCCAAAACTCTGGAAAGGAAACAGGTAAAAACAGGTAAAGAGGGTAAACTTAAAACACACACACACACACACACACACACACACACACACACACACAATTTAGATCAAAATCATCGGAATAATTACCTATCTTTACCTTGGCTCTGAGTGAAATTGGGAAAAAAAAAAATCTCTGTCCTGAAAATTCTTAAACACAAACCTACCCTTGTGCAAGTGGAGGCCAGAAATCCTATTGCCCATACAGTCTTCACTTTTCCCTGTCCAACAAAAATGCAAGCTGGGAATTGACTTTAGAGTGATTCTGAGTCAAGCTTTAGTTTACTTCTGTGGCTGTTATCAAGGTTCTACATGTCAACCCTTGGCAAGCTGACATAAAGTCATAGAACCAGGCTGTACACCTGGGAGAATGAGTGAGGGAAAAGTTGGATGGAAGGAAAAGGTAATGATCTCAATAATATACTAGATGTTTTATGCTCACTATTCTGTTTAATTCTCATACCCACCTGTGACATAAGCATTGTTGTCTTCATTTAAAGATTAGGTCACTGAAATTCAGAGGGGGTAGGTGACTTGCTAAGGTACACACAGAAACTACATGGTAAAGCCATAGTGCTAGTCCAATTCTGAGGTCTCCAAAGTCCTTCAATTACTTACAGCAAAACCATGTCACTTGATAACAGTTATAACATATAGATTAAAGTCTGATGAATGAAGAGTGTATATTTCACATGGATAGCACTAAGATCTAAGTGGGGTTTGTTTGTTTTTGTTTTCCTGCTATATTGTCCTCAGGCAATACTGGAAAAATCTTTTAAAATTCCAGGTCCTCAGGAGGTCATTTTAGTGGTCTTGGAAATTGTAAAACAAATTGTTGTGAACAAGCTTTTTAAATTGTTTCTTGGCAGGAATTGAATAATCAAGTGCAATGAATTTAATTGATTACAGAAGAATGTTCCTTTGAGCTGACGCAGCAACTGTTTTTGGTCTGTCTGTGGCTTAAAATGTGAATTGATGTAATGACTACCAAGGTTAGGCTTTACTATTGGAAAAAATCTTCAGTGGGAAAAATTGGAAATGCTTGATTTCAATTGTTCTTAAACGATGTCTTTCAATATGTAGAAGTGATTATCTGCCTGTGGCCTCCCTACTTAAACCTTACCTTTCTTCCATTTTCTCAATCTGGAATCTGATTCTCTTAGTGGAGACATGATTAAAACCATACCAGTGCCCATTATTCTGCCACTAACTGGATGCATGAGCTTCATCATTTTGCTGAGCATTTCTGCCTCAGTTCCCTGCTTTCCTTTTATTTTCCTTTTGAGGCAATAGGCTGGAGTCCAGAGGCATAATCACGGCTCACTGCAGCCTTGACCGCACAAGTTCAAGCAATCTTCCCACCTCAGCCTCTCGAGTTGCTAGGAACACTGGTGCAACTCACCATGCCCAGCTGATATTTTTCATTTATACAGACAAGATCTCACTATGTCGCCTATGCTAGTCTTGAACTCTTGGGCTCAAGTGATCCTCTTGCCTTGGCCTCCCGAAGTGCTGGGATTACAGGTGTGAGGCACGGCCCTTCTCCTCTGCTTTCTAGAATGAGGAAAATGATAATTCCTGCTTTTATGTAATGTTGTAATAACTAAAGAAGTTAGTATCTTAATATGTTACCTGGAACATGGCAGGTGGTCAGTAAATATTAGCTAATACAGTAGTCCCCTCTTACCCATGGTTACACTTTCGATGGTTTCAGTTACCAGTGGTTGATAGCAGACTGAAAATATTAAGATATTTTGAGAGAAAGAGCAAGGGAACACCTTCATATGACTTTAGTACAATATGTTGTTCTATAATTGTTCTATTTTATTATTACTTACTGTTAATCTCTTATTGTGCTTAATTTGAAAATTAAGCTTTATCATCAGTATATACATATAGGAAAAAACATAAGGTTTATAGGGTTTGGTACTATTTGTAGTTTCAGGCATCTACTAGGAGACTCAGAACTTACCCCCTATAGATAAGGGGGGATTCTTGTATTATTAGTAAGAGTGAAAATTTTCAGCATCTCTTGGGTGTGATGATAACATCTGATGTTACTGAAAATTTGAAGATATTATCCTTGGACTGGCTAGTGGTAATTCTTCAAGATTAATAGAGAATGAGAGAAATTATAAAAATTGAAAGTAACAAAAAGGACGAACACAGAAAATAATATTGTGGCAAGCTTGAGGTGAATATCTATCTAGACAATGCCTGGAGCTGTCACTGGATCACATGCTATATGCGAATTTGTCTGTCCCATCTTCCAGTCTATTCAGCTTGGGGCCTGGCATCGTGTTAGTTTGCTAGGGTTGCTATAACAAAGTACCACAAACTGTGTGGCTTAACGACAGAGATTTATTGCCTCACAATTTTGGAGGCCAGAAATTCAAAATCGAGGCCTAGCTAGGGTTAGTTCTTTCTGAGGGCTGTGAAGGGAGGATGTGTTCCAGCCCTCCTTTTTGGCAAGGAGATGGTTATCTTCACATTTGCATGGTGTTTTCTCTATATCTTCAAATTGTAACCCCTCTGTGCATGTCTGTGTCCAAATTCCTGTTTTTTATAATGACATTGTCGTATTAGATTAAGGCCAACCCTAACAGCTTCATTTTAACTTGATTGCCTCTATTAAGATTCTCTCTTCAAATAAGGTCATCTGTAACACACTGCTCTCTGGCTGCCCCCACATTTATGTCCTTCTCACATGCAAATATATTTACCCCATCCCAACATCTTCAAAAGTCTTAACCCATTTCAGCATCAACTCTAGTCCAAAATCTCACTTAATGTCATCTCAATCAGGTATGGGTGAGACTCAAGGTTTGATTCATCCTAAGGCAAAATTTCTCCCCAGCTGTGGACCTGTGAGTACAGACAGCACACTGTCTGGCCAGGGACCAGAGAATATACGTACCCAAATTTATAATGCAAGTATTGACCCATAAGGAAGTCATCTGCCATGATTTTTGGTTAGATTTTGGGGACTATAAAGAACATATTGCTTTATTTCTCAAGACATTTATTATAAAAATTGAAGATTGGAGAGGAGGGGACGAGGGACATGAGAAATTATATTCTGAAAAGCCTGATGTGTATACATAGAAAAATAATTCTGCAATGGAATATGAAATCTCAAAGACACACGAATCTCCAATCAAAGGCTGGGTGACAAAATTCTGAAGGACTATAGATACAGGGTATAATTTACATTGAATAGAAGAAACGATCATGTAACTGTAAAGTACCTAAAACCTAACTCACAGCCCTTCTTTCTATACAATACAATTTCTTACAGAAAGCACTAAACTACCTAATATACAATTTTGCCCACATAATCACCCTGAAAGCATTTATGTAATCAAAAGAACCTCTGGGAATGGAAACTGGAATCTGGAAGTGAAACTCAAGAAAGATTTCATCACTGCACAAACAATTTCAAATTAAGCACTAATCAGAGGGGAAAATTAGGTTTATTCACAGGGGCCATTCAAAATAACCCTCTTAATAATGTAGAAATTGGCCGTAGCTAAAGCCTTACAAGTCTAGACACAAATACATTTAAAATACAGCAAAGCCAGTCAATATAAAATGTAGCAAATACAAGAAGTCAATGTAAAATAGATTTCCCAGATATGAGAAACACGGCTCCAGGACTGTAGGCAAACTGCTCAGGAAGGAAAAAACAAAACTATGATTTAGCAAAACTTTAGATTTATAAGAAATATGTTTGCTTTTGTTAGTGTCCTAATAAAATGTCTTTAATACCTCTCTGTTACTAATCAGAAAAAATAACCAAAAACTAAGCAGTCACTAGACTCTCAGGTCATAATCGTCAAGCTAAAAAAAAAATGTAATTAGAAGAAAAGAGGAAAATAAGAAAAAGACACAAATTAGTAGCTGGTCTCCCTGACGGTGGCATTAAACTCACCTGAAGTTGAATTCTGATGGATTCTGGAAGATACATAAAATTAGCTGGCATCGCCTCCATCTTTGCCCCCAGAGCCACACCAAACCCTGAGATACAAGCCTCTGTGGCTGATTAAAGTAAAGGTTTTCTGGTAAGAGAGTCTATCTTCCCAGGAGTAGATAACTACAGGCAGAGCTGTGACTAAGATCACCTAGTACATTCTCACCCTTAATTTGGGTATTCTGACTATCCCTTCTCATTTATCTTCCTTCTTCTTTCCTACTATCTCTTTTCACATTCCTCCTTTCCCTTCTCTTTATGCCTTTCCCTTCTCTTTATGCCTTTCCCAGGCTCAAGACCCTTGCACCAACATTGTTTATTCCTGCAGATGGCCAAACAGTTTGCTGACCTCCGCCTTCACTCATGAAATTTTCATATATATCTGCTCCCATGCTTTGCAAATGAGCCCTATCTGAACCTCCAGTCACACAGGGGTGCCCTGCATCCCTAACTAGAGAATATCTAGTCTCCAGGCAACCAGAGGGAAGCATTCTGTCTTCAGAAAAAACACTAAGTATTACTGGCCCTGAGAGCCCTCAAAAGTTGAGGCGAAGGGTTTGGAAAAACTTGAACCAAACTTTGCAAGTTGGATCAAATTTCTCTGGTGATAAATGATTTTTTAAAAACAAAAAAAAAATAAACGAGCTAAAGAGGTTATCACCTCTCAGTCACCAACATCTGAGTAATACATATAATGTTAGACATAATCAGTTGGTCTAAAGATGCTCTGGCCAATTAGTCAAGTGTGGTTATTCAACTTTAAATTGAATTAAATTTAAAATGCCATTCCTCAATCACACTAACAACATTTCAAGTTCTCAGTAGTCACATGTAGTTAGAAGCTACTGCATTGATCAGTGCAAATGTAGACTATTTCCAGTTGTCAGAGAAAGTTCTGCTGGACAGCACTGGAAACGAGAGAGAGAAAGAGAGAGAGAAGAAAGGGAAATAGAGAGAAAGGAGAAAAAACAAGAAGAGAAAAGCAAGACAAAGAAGAAAGAACAAATAATAATTGAAAGAATGAAACTGGAGGTCTGAAATGGAAACATTTTCCTCCAGGCTCAAGTCACTCTCTGAGTCATGTGAATTATATATTAAGAGAAGCACACTTTCCCAAGCATTGATTTTAAGAGGCTGTCTTGAGTCTAAGCAAATGAGCGTGGGGACTTAACCTACATGGGAGGTTAGAGTTCTTGCAGCAATTAGCTGCTTTGACCTGAATCTACTTATTTTCATTTAGACATTTTTCTTGCAGCCTACCAGTAAGCATCCTGGATCACTTCCCCACCTGGTCCCTCTGAATCTGGGAATGATTATGGCAATGAGGCTGGAACAGCACAGGTATTAGAAGTGAAGAGCATCATTGAGAATTTAGACACTGTGTCTAGTTTGGAAGAACCCAAGGGAACTTCAAAAACAGTAATCAGAGTGAGTAGGGATGGATACATAATGCAAAGTGTTCCCTCCAGAAACTTTACTTCAACAAGAACAAGAGAATTTCCCTGAAGGACATGAGTAATGTGAAGTGTAACTGTTCACCATCCTTCTCCAAGGCACCAAATGGGCTTTTAAGCCACACATTCCTGGGGGCTTAACAATGGATTCAAAATAGAAACTGTAAATTTGTTCCTTGTCTTTCTAAGTTTGCAATGAGAAGCAGACAATGTTGGGGTTGTTGTAAAGCCTGCCTTTATCAGCTTATAATACAATGGGAGTTTTATTTAAAAAAAAATAGATTAGTGACACCTCAGAGGTTTTGGTATTCTTGACCCTCTAGTTTATGTAGTCAACCACAGGCCCCAGAGCAGACTCTGGCAGCCTTTGAAAATATCTGCAGAGTACACTGTGGAATGTAGGCTTACTTTATGATAAAACAACAATAATAAATATATAATTTTCATTTATAAGCCCTAGGAATTAATGAGCCTATGTGTTAGCCATTTCCTCAGAAGAGAGATCAGCACAAGGTATAAACACTCTATGAAGACAAAGAAAATCACTCCAAATATGTCCAGATACTACTGTAAGGAGAACTAGCCTCAAAGTTCTTCTGCTTCACTTCTGTACCTCTACTTCTAAAACACTATTTTGGTTCCAATATCCTCTTTCCCTATTATTTTTCAACAAGGATCCCTGTGAACCACCAGTGGTCAACAGAAACCTCTTGCTGCAGACATAACTGCTTTCTACTATTCCTAGTCATAATAATTTGCCCTGTTCCCACTATTTTTGGATCCTGATCTCTTAACATCTTGAATGCTGAACATCCAGGCCAGAAAAGGCTGGAGTAGAAACTCTGCAGACTCACTCCCTGGGTGTGAGTTCTTTGTTCTGCCTTATCATGTGTGTGACCTTAAGCAAGTTATTTAGTCTCTTTGAAATCGGGTTCCTCCTCTCTAAAATAAAGTTGTTAGGAGGTTTAAATGAGTTAATGTCTCTATAGCACTTAGAACAGTGCCAATAGTTAATTGATTGATAGATAGATAGATAGATAGATAGACAAACAGATGGACAAACTGACAGGCACTTGGGAAGTGTAGTCAAAGTACGGTATTTATCCTTATTCATTCATTCATCTGCTACATGAAAGACACTAGAGGATGTGAAAATAGCTAAGACATAGTCCATGCACTTAAGCAACTCAAAATTTAATGAGAGACAGACACTTATAAAACATTATAATGGCTGTGGTACAGTCAGATACTAATTCCTTTATAAGTACAAAGAAAGAAGTAATTAATTCTTCCTGAGGGTTTAGGGAAAGATTCACAGACAAATCTGTGCTACTCTACAATTTCAACACACATCCAGAAGCCACTGGGTATGATGTCAAGGGAAAGGTGAGTGAGAATTAGATATGACATGTCTATAGATTATCCTTCTCTTAGTATAATCCCCACTACAAGATTATTCATACAGACCTCTGCTCCCCAGTTGAATGGACACTTGGCCCTCTCTTTGCCAACACTGGAGGAGTTAAAGCTCCTCTGCAGCCCTACTGCTTTGAAAGTAGCCATCATTTCTCTGTTAAGTAGTAAGCAATCATTAGAGCCATGAGGAGCCACACAGTCAGGTGTGTATGAATACACACATGTATAGGTACGTGCATGTATATATGCATACACATGTATTTTAGTAAATAATATACATATACATACATGTGTATTAAGAAAATATTCATATATATTGAGCATCTGAGTGGTTGGCTCTTTATTAGAACTCAGAGGATAAAGATAAATATAAGATGCTTTCTCATAGAGAGTTTGTAATATAGTGAAAGATACTACATGCCATAAAGAGCATAGACACTGTTCGCACAAAAGGGAAAAGAAGAGAAGGGTTGGATTTGTAATTCTTTAAACCACTGTCATCAATAGATGATTTTAGTAATCTCTACCTGTAAGCAGTATTACCACTAAGTAGCAAATAAAAAAGTAGCAAATAAAAAGGTACATAGAAAAGAGAAAAACTACCAGAAATTGTATGGTCTATAGCTATACACATCCTGTGACTACATTGAAGCCACACTCTCTCAGCAATGTCGCACGGAAGATGTATGCTGTCTCCCCTGTCATACGCATTCTAAGAGAGAACAGTTTTCTATTTAGGGTCCATGAGTGTAGAAGAGAAGTCTTCATTTAAGGACCAAGAAATCCACATTCTAGACCAAGCATGGCTACAAAACTAGTCGAGTGTCTTCTGCTATTTTTACCTTTTTTGTTTTACTATCTAAAAATGAATGGATTGGGCTAAATGATTAAAAAAAAAAAAAAAAGACTTCCAATTCTGATGTTACCCTAAAGACAGAAGGCAAGCATTCCTGGGAGCGGCACCCAAATTGCACCTTCTTTGTTTCTGTGTTCCTCTTTTTCTTCAGCCAAAGTATCCTTGTTTTATTGCATTGCCACATAATTCAAACTACAGATCCTCTTGGGAAGCCATCTTGGACTTTTAAATTATTTGCCAATTCAAAATATATTTATGTGTTTACTTTCAAAAAATATCCTGGCAAGGAAACCACAAAAAGAAAAGCACTTTTCCCATGAAATTTTGGCAAGCTGCAAGCAATCCAGATTTTAGTTGATTAGAACTACATATTCAAGTTTATATGGCTTACAATACAGGGATATTCATAATATTCCATTGGGACATTTCAAAACTATATATATCAACCCTAAATTTACTACTGGTCATGTTCCCTGAGTGGGTTACTCCAGTGGACAGAGCCTTTAGTGTGAGTTTCACAGAGGCCTCTAGTCCTCCAGTGATAGTAAACTAAATCTGCCGAAGGCCTTGAATTCTCTTGTACTTTATACAATATGGGGTTCTAACAGCCAATGTGCTTTGGAGTACGTCATTTTCAGAATCTTTGCACTGTATCTTCTCTCACCTCAAACCACCCACCAACAAGAAGTAGTTTCTGCCAATGTTCAATGTCACATTAGGCATGAAACGATAGATATAAAATATTTGGTTTGGCTTATGTCTTTTTCTGTTAGCAAAAAGAATGATCTCCATTGGTTTGTTCTCCGACAGTGTCTCTTTCCAGATACCTTTGATGTGGGGAGGCAAGAGGTATGACTAGGAGAGTTTGCTAGGGGTCGGCATCCATGGTATGACACTAGCCCAGATGAGGTTTTGTGTCCACTAGTTCTCTCCAACCTACGCTAAATGGTGAATTCATGGTTAGCCAAAACATCCATTTCTTTCTTATGACATATGACTTAGCCTTTACCAGAATGTATGTCGATGGGGGTTTTGTCTCGTTTAGATTAGGTTTTCTATAGCAACAATCATTAGCAATAACAGCTATGATTGTTCCCATTCTTTGAACACCTACTATGTTCCACAGCCTGAATCAATTACTTTTCAAGCAGTATTTACCGAAGTCTTCTTAACGTTTTTCTCAGCTTGACCAAACTTTATGCAGTCTATTTCCTGCCTCTGGGCCTCTGACCTCCCTTTCCATAGAAAACTTTCTTTATAAAACTTGTAATTGTAAATTCTTTCTCTGTCCCTTTGAGGTGTAAATATTCTGAAAGGCTTCTTACCAGGTGTGCAACCTAGGAATGTCATTCTCAAGTTTCTGGGAGCCATCCCTTTGAAATGTAAACCTTAAGGATGATAAGACAACAATCTGTTAATATCTCCCAGTTAGAGATAGGAGATAGGAGCCTAACTTTTATTGGTACCTTGCACCAATTTGTAAAATTACCTGCTGTCATGAAGATACAAGAAAGTTTACTATTACCTACAAGTAAAGTCAATCAGCAAACGCTGATGGCCTATAATAACCTACCCCAGCATTTAAAACTCTCTGGCCCCTTGCTCAGCAGAGTTGAGCTAAGTCTTCTATCGCAAGTCTTAAAGTCTTCCTTGTCTTTTAAACTTTTTCCCATACATTTTTTGTTTTAATATTATCTTTCATATTTAAAATATCATTTTATACGTAAAGAAACTGAGATTCAAAGTAGATAAATTGCTTGCTCAGGGTCATGTGATGTACAGACTTGAATCCAGGTCAGTGTGACTCCACTGCAGCATGCTTCCCACTACACTTCACTCTACTTATTCTCCTCAGAACACATTAAATGTTAAATCTTTATTTCTCTGGGCTTGAAATTGTGGCTCTCTGGAATAAATCTAGCTGCCCATATGGTACATATATGATCATAATACCTGTTTCAAAGCCTGGGTTCATACTTTTAAAAATGCATCGAGGTCAAGAGATCGAGACCATCCTGGCCAACATGGTGAAACCCCGTCTCTACTACAAATTTTAAAAATTAGCTGGGCGTGATGGTGCATGCCTGTAGTCCCAGCTACTCAGGAGGCTGAGACTGAGGCAGGAGAATCACCGGAAACCAGAAGGCAGAGGTTGCAGTGAGCTGAGATCGCATCACTGCACTCCGGCCTGGGCAACAAGAGCGCAACTCCATCTCAAAAAAAAAAAAAAAAAAAAAAAAAAGCATCGTTTCTTAAATTGAGTTACTTACTGACTCTATACTCTAGCAATCTTTGTATTTGCCTAAAATTCCTAAACCATTATTCTACAAATGTCAATTTCCCAAAAAGGAATTAACATTTCAAAACTGAACTCTTGAACTTTCTCACCAAATGTCCTCTACCTACATCACAATTGATGTCAAATGTACACAGCTATTTAGACCAAAACTGTTGGAATCGCCTCTGACTCCTCTGTCTCTCACTCCCCACTTCTAATGCATTAGCAAATCCTGTTACATCTTCAAAATATATCCATAATATGCTATTTCTCTCCATCTCCACTGTTGCAACCCTGGTCTAAGCCATCAATACTTCTTACCTGGATTATTGCAGGAATCCTAACTGGACCTTTCATCTCTACAGTCACTTCTCAATGCAGCGACCAGAGTGATACTGTTAAAAAATAAGTTAGGTCACATCATTTCTTTGCTCATAAACCTCCAATGTCTTCCCATCTCATTCAGGGTAGGAGCTAAAGTTTTTATAATGGTTGCAAGGCCCTACATGATCTGGCCCTGGGTTACCTCCTACATGACTTTCTTTTCCTCTCCTCTCCTCTACTCACCCTGCTTTGGCCACACTTACTTCCTGACTGTTCCTAAAATAGAGTGATATGCTCTCCCCTTAGGGCATTTGCATTTGCTATATCCTGAGGCTGCACCACTCTTCCCTAACCTTGGCAAACCCTTACCTCCTTCAAGCAATCACTCAATGGTCATCTACACTAAAGGAAACTTTATCCCACCGTCCACCTCCCTACACCCAGTACATCCCAGGTCCACTTTATTCTGTTCTAATATTTCCCCAAAGTACTTATTACCGTCTAACACTACGTAATTTTAAAATTATGATTATTATTCATGGTACACTTTCTCTGTTAGTGCATAAGCTCCACAGTGTTAGGAATTTTGTCTTTGTTCATTGATCATGAGCATTAGAACAGTGTCTGGTTTGTGATAGATGTTATGGGCTGAATTGTGTCCCCTCAGATTCATTTGTTGAAGCCCTAACCCTCAGTACCACAGAATGTGACTGTATTCAGAGATAGCACCTTGAAGGAAATGACTAAGGTAGAGCCATTAGGGTAGGCCCTAATCCAATCCGACTGATGTCCTTATTAGATTAGGACATACAGATAGACACCAAGAGGATGCATGCAGAGGGTGATATATTTTGAATATCCTTTCCAGTTCTCATGTTGAAATGTGTTCCCCCATGTTGGAGGTAGGGTCTGGTGGGAGGTGTCGGATCATGGAGGAAGAGCCCTCATGAATGCTTTGATGCCATCTCTTGGTGATGAGTGAGTTCTAATTCGATTAGTTCACAGGAGAGCTAGTTATATAAAAGAGCCTGGCACCTCCTCCTTTCTTTCCACATCTCTAACCATGGGACATGCCTGCTTTCCCCTCACCTTCTGCCATGAGTAAAAGCTACCTGAGACCTTCCCAGAGGCCAAGGAGATGCTGGTGCTATGCTTGCAAAACCTATAGAACCATGAGCCAAATGAACCTCTTTAAAAAAAAAAAAAAACAAAAAAAAAACAAAAAAAAAAAAACAGATTACCTAGTCTCAGGTATTCCTTTATAGCAAGGCAAAATGAACTAATACAGAAAATTGGTATTGAGGCATATGGGGTGGTGCTATTAAACTACCTGGAAATATGGAAGCAGCTTTGGAACTCTGTAACAAGCAGAGATTGGAAGACTTTAGAGGGCCCATAAGAAAACTGGAAGATGAGGGAAAGTTTGAAACTTCTTAGAGACTTGTTAAATTACTGTGACCAAAATGCTGACAGACATATAGACAGTGAAGGCCAGGCTGAGGAAGTCTCCAGTGGAAATGAGGACCTTATAGAGAACTGGAGCAAAGGTCATCCTTGTTACATCTTAGCAAAGAACTTTTCTACGTTGTGTCTCTAACCTAGGGATGTATGGAAGTTTGAACTTAAGAGTGAAGACTTAGGTCATCTGGCAGAAGAAATTTCTAAGCAACTAAGCCTTCAAGAGGTGGCATGTCTGCTTCTAACAACCTAGACTCAGATATGGGAGCAAAGAAATGACTTACAGTTGGAATTTATATTTAAAAGGGAAGCAGAGCACAACAGTTTGGAAAATGTGCAGCCTGGCCCCGTGGTAGAGATGAAAAAGCATTTTCAGGAGAGGAATACAAATGGGCTCCCAGGTGCTAATATCCAGAACAATGTAAAAAAGGTCTTGAAGACATTTCAGAAATCTTTGGGACAGTTCTGCCCATCAGAAGCCCAGAGGCCTAGGAGGAAAGAATGGTTTCAGGGGTCAGGGCTGGGCCCTCTTGTCCTGCTCAGCCTTGGACACTGCTCCTCCCATCCTGACCTCTCTAGCTCCAGCCTCAGCTCAAAGGGCCCCTCGTACAGCTTAGATTACCACTCAGAAGGGCACAAGCCATAAGCCTTGGTGGCTTCCAAGTAGATTTCAGAGGATATATGGGAAAACCTGGGTGCCCAAGCAGAAGCCTGCCACAGGAGTGGAACCCACACAGAGAGCCTCTACTAGGGCAGTGCTACTAAGAATAACCAAGTGAAGAGGCAGCAAGAATATGGCCATCGGCAAGCAAAGAGAGAGGCTTCAGAGGAACCAGCCCTGCCAGAACTTTGACCTCATACTTCTAGCCTCCAGAATGGTGGGGAAATTAATTTCTATTGTTTAAGCTACCAGGTCTCTGGTATTTTGTTATGGCAGCCCTAACAAACTAAGACACTCAATGAAAAAAAATGAATTAATATCTTCTGAATCACAGATTCTTTGAACAGCACAAGTCTGTGTATAAAAATTTGACAAATTACCAAGGAGGCCAGGAGACAGAAATGCCCAAATAAATGATTTCAGAATATAGAATGGTCCACCCACCTGCCATTTATACTTAGAATTATTTTCTTGCCTTTATATAGACAAATACCACATCATCAATTCAAATGATCACTTTTGAAGGACCAAAAATATCAGAATAATTAGACCCATATAGAAACCTGTCAAATATACGAGTTCTCCTAATGTAAGAACTGGCTACTTTGTAAGCTACTCTTAACTCTAAAAAATATTACAAGATGATCTGATTTAGCGTGCTTTGAAATCCCCTGAGAAAACCTGTCCTCCTTAAGTACAACTTTTTTCCCCCTCTGGCAAAGTTTGTTTTAGCAAGTTTTATTCAGACCATCCGAACTAAAGCACAGTTGTGACTTGATTGATACTTACTTCCAAGTAGAAACCACTGCAAAGTTTCTTTCGCATTGATTAGTGTCTTCCAGCTGCCTAAAAACCCACAATGAATTCACAATGCATTAGGGATCGCATCAGGGGGTTATTTATGAGTGAGAAACAGGCTTATCTCTACCTCTATTGTGCTATGGATATGCCAAAGGATCAGAGACTTATTATAGAAGCATTCTTGGGCATTATTCCCACCCAGAGTGAGTGGCTGGTTTTGATTAGTCTTAAATTAGCTTATCTGCAATTTATTTTTACATAGGAAGCACTCATTTGCTTTCTTATAAATAAGAGCTTACATATATCCATCACCACGTCTCACCATAAATTTAAGCAGAACTGCCTGTGGGCCCAATCTACAGCTTAGTCACCAGCATTAATGGGTTACCCAATATGCTCCTCACTGAGGTGTAAACTCAGTCAGTCTCTTATCTGGATCTCCCACCAAAATAAGTAGATAATCAAACTGCTAAAAATAAATGGAGCCGTATCTTATACAAAATGTTATCTGCATCTGCTGAGGAAGAATACAAGGGGATCTGCTTTGTTGTGAAGTGTTTTGTGGTTTGAAAAGTGATAGGGTATTATGCCTGAGAAGGCAACACATTCAGAAGCCAGCCATCCAGTATCTGATTGGAGTTTACATAATGTGAAGGACGGGTGAACTCCTGAGTTTTAGCCCAGAAACAGTCCTGCGTTTTATTATGGGTATGGTGATTTTTAATGAATGGGGATGGATAGGTGAGTCTAAATGTAGGAAAAAAATGAATCTGAATTAAACCGAATTTCTGTTTTCTGAGAGAAGGTATTCTATTTTCCCCAAGCCAAGATATGTTTCTGATTTATGAGTGCTATGGGGTAATCAATAATCAAAAGCAGAAATACTCTCAATTCCGAAAGTTTCTAAAATAACAAGAGAGAGAGGGAGGATAGAAAGTAGAAAATAAATGGAAAAATTAAGTCAAATTCTATTTTAAAGTGGTTCTTATATGCAACCTTCCCTAATGTGGGCCGACTGCCATATTGACAGAAAAAAATAAAGAAAAATAACAATAACAAAAACATACACAAAAAATTCTTTTGATTACATTTTCTAAAACATACAGCTTTTCCAACTACCTTCTCTTTGAAACAGCTATAGTGAAGTGTCTCTGAGTGTATACATTCAATCTAATGCATGCATTTTAGTAATTCTGCGTCTTTTATTTCTGCTGGACTTGGGGCTGTACAGATATCCCTCTAGGTTAATATCTCACTGTCAAGGATGGTGCCCCATAGGGAAGTTCCGCCACTTCTTTCGGAAGTTCTTTCAGATCCTACCACTCACTGTCAAAAATTGTGGCATCTTCTATTGGTTTTTCATTCCCTTTTATGTACCTTCTTTTTATTGATTTTTTTTCTTCTTTTTTATATGTTTTCCCTCTCTCTCCTCCTGCTGTTCTTATTATCTCGAGTCCCACAGGTTCTCAGCTGTAGTCTTCTTTGTTTTCTATGTTTGCCTGGTAGCTCCTTTGACTCCTTCTCAGTATCTCTCGGATTCTCTTTCAGCACTTGCTTTCCCTCGAATCAATGCCTTTCTTGTTTAAAGCTACGGTGGTCTTTGGTTTGTCCTGTGAGCTATTTACCTTATTGTGACAAGAAGGATGAATTGTCTTCTGCTTTTCCGGCAGACCTAAAGTGCTGCCATCCATCAACCTGGAGATGATTTCATGTATTTAGGATGTCAAGGGCTGGAATGATACTAAATAAACAGTACTAGGCTGAAAAGTCCCAATGAGATTATGCTTATTCTCTGTGGAGCCCCTATCCCTAGCTAGTAGTATCTGTCAACAGAGAAAATGAGTTTTAATAAACTTTATCATTATAAATGTAATCTTTCAAACATTTATGGGGAATGTGGATCTGCCAATGTTTTTCAAAGTATCAATAGGAAAAATATGTATTTATAATATTCTTTTATATAAACTTTTTATTCATGTGCCTGTGTATAATTGGTATGACTTAGAATTCTCTACACAGACATGTGTGACATAAACTGACTTTATTCCCAAAGTTAGAAAATATTATTCTAATCCTTCAACACCCAGATTGCTGAGATGAGACATTTTCTTCATTTGATCAATTCCCAATCAAATACTGAACTAGTTCAATGATTTCTGCAACATAATTTAGTTCTGAATATCTCAGTCTTTCTCAGTAATTATTCGGTCAAATTAAATTATAATCACTTATCAGCCAATGATCACAGCCTACACTCTTATCTCTTCTTGGATATCGCCTCTGACCCTAAAACCCCCAAGGGGCCTTTCTCACTCTCATCACTCCCCTTACCCCCAGAAGCAAGAGCAGCATGGAAGGAAGATTCTGCTTGTGCAACTAAAATGTTGTTGTTGGTTAAAAGATATCTCAGTCTTAATCTGGTTCCATTTCATATCTATCACCTCTCAAAGGTGAGCCATGCTCCATTCTTATCTTTGTGTGTAAGTCTTACGACACAATTTAAAACATCCAGTAAATCAGATGTGTGTCTTCTTTTTTACTAACCTCCTCTCTGCAAATTCTGAAAGCCAAGAGGTAACTGGAATGGACATCTCCTTCTATTCTTTTTTTGGACATAGTAACCTGGGCTTCTTTATGTCCTGCTCATCTGGGGCACTCTAGTGAGCTCCTAGGCTTCAGATAAGAAGGTGCTAGTCTCTATATTCAACTATTCCAAACTCCAAAAATATATGCCAGTGCCCAGAGGGCACATGTAAAATAAAAATGCAGAATGTCTTGTTCAAAAATTATTAATAACTTCACGATGGCTATCACAGAATATTAAACCACACTTCTGAATGCAACCCCTGTGTGACTGCATAAGTAGCACACCCATGATGCCAGCCCTGCCAGAGCCCCATTTCCTGCATTATCTAGAAGCTCCTCCAAATAGTTGCTCTAAGAACAGCCCCTCACATATTCTTTTCTAGCCCATCTGGTTCATCCTCTCCCAAATCTGGACTTCATCTGAAAATTTCAAATGACAAACAGATTTCTTTGAAGTTGGATGGTGGAAATTAATGAAACTTGCTTTCAGAAATACACAGTCTTTATCTTGGGTATATTTGAAGTACCTGACCATTTTTGTTGCTGTTGTTGCTGTTGTTCAGTAAGCTAGTTTCTCTCCTTACTCCCTGGATACCATTACAGTCTCAGGATGAGGTAGAGGCAGATACCATTTCAATAAGCAATATCCTGGCCCTAGAGCAAAAGGAAGGAGGCAGACTATCTTTTCTAGTCCCATGGTTATGTGACAAAAATGGATATATATATAGAGAGAGAGAGAGAGAGAGAGAGAGAAAGGGGAATAGTCATAAGTATGTTCTAAACTGCTCTTTCCAGGTTTGCTTCAGAAAGAGGAAATAGAGTCTTTTGCCCTGCCCACTGTTTGGAACTTGGGAACATGACTGCTGTGTAGAGCAGTCCCACATACACTAGCATAGTCAGGAAGGAGGAGTACAGACGTAATATCAAGACATAGTTCAGTTTGCACACTGCGTCAAATGTGATTTCTAGGTGGTGTGAACTTTAAGAGCTAGGGGACTGTCATTGGGCTGAATATGATGGCTGTGTGGGGAAAGTGGTGAAGTGATCCTGTTGCAGAGGCCATAAGGTAGACAGGTAGGCCTTATGCCACACAGATCACATGGAAGGGACTCTGAGGGGCTTGTAGTGGCCACAAGAGAATAGAAAAGGCTAAATCAGCGTGGTAGGTCCATTAGGCCCTGATCAAGCCAAGAAAGAAAGCAAGAGTTGATTGTCGTCAGGTATCAGTAGCAGATGACAACAGTGTGCCACGTACAAGATCAGGTTACTATCTCTCAGGGGATATGAGCCAATACCACATCGAAGGACAGGCAGCAGACTGTGGATCAACTGTCCTTACTTCTACAACGTCATATAGGCCTTTTTCCCATGAACTAAGAGTCTGTTGTTAGAAAGAGAAGGGGGACAATATCTCAGATGCTCCCTTAGTATTTTGCCTAAAGAAACTGAGTTATTCAAAAGAGATGTCTTATAGTAGTCCTGATAGGCAGTTACATTTTAAATAGGATAAATACTGAAATGAGCAGGAACTTGTTTAAACCAGCATAAAAGGGGATATTGCTACTTAGCCCCAGCGCAAGGTACATCTAAATAAGGAACTATACAAGGTCAGGGACTGAGACATGAAAATATATATGGGACAAATATTTCAAGCAGAGAGAAGAGCAAGTGCAAAAGGTCCTGAGATGGGGGAAATGACTGGAATGAGCAAGAAATAGCATGGGGGCTCAAGTGACTGGAGCAGGCTGACATGAAGGAGTAATAGGAGATAAAATTAGGGAAACAATGGGAGAACCCGATTCTAAAAAGCTTTGTGGGCCATTTGAGGAAACTGGATTTTATTCTAAGTGAGAAGGCAAAACATTAGATGATTGGTTCATAGGGGTGACATGATCTGACTTTACACAGTAGGAGTTAAATAAGGAAAGAAGGAAAGAGATAGTTTAGGAAGATACCACAATAATCCGAATGAGATATACTGGTGGCTTGAACCAGGGTGATTATGATGAAGGAGTGAGAAACTTAACTTTGGGTATTTTAAGCTTGAGGTGCAGATCATGCATTCAGGTAATGACACAAATCTGAGATTCAGGAAAGAAGTCTGGAAATCTTCAACTTGCGTATGGGATTTGACGCTATAAGACTACATGAGATTATCAAGGGAGTGAGTATGAAGAGAGAAAAAGAAGGCATCTAAGGACAGAGCCCTGGAGCAATTCTCTGTTTAGAAGCCAGGGAGATGAAGAGGAACCAAAGAAAGAGACACATAAAAGATGTCCGGGAAAGTGAAAAGAAAGCTAAGTGGAAGCTGGTGTCTTAGAAACCAAGTAAAGACAAACTTTCAAAGAAGAGAAAGATGGTATGATGCTGTTAAGTCCAATAAGGTAAAGACTAAGAACAGATTGTATTTAGCTACGTGGAGGCCACTGGCAAACTTACCAAGATCAATATTTGTACATGGCTGGAGGGGATCCAGGGGAAATAGAGGAGAAGGATTGGAAATTGTGGGTATACATCACTCAAGATATTTTGTTCTAAAGAGCATCAGAGAAATGAGGCAATAACTAGTTAGATATATAGAGTCAAGATATGGTTTTATTTTCAAGATCAGAGAAATGATAGCATAATTGTATGTTGATGAGAATAATTCAGTAAAGAGGGAAGTTTTTATGATGCTGAATAGAGAGAGGAGAATTGCTGGAAAGGCTGAGAGGAGATGGCATATATTGTACAAGTAGAGGAGTTAGCTATAAAAAAATGCCCAGACAGTTCATCTGCACAATGGAGAGAAGGCAAGTCTTGGCATGTTCACAATTTTCCAATATTCTATGAAGTGTAACAGGAAGAGCCAATACTGTCATTTTTGTTATCAAGGTGAAGAAACCTGTAATAGTGATTTTCAAAGACCAAGAAGGCAATTTAGCATTGTCTCTAAAAGCACAGATTAAGTCAAAGAATGAGTCCAGCTCTGCCATTCTAAGCTCAAGTTTCTTGATCTGCAAAAAGTCATTGGGAGAATTAAGTGAGATATTGAGAGAGCTAAGCATAGTGTGGCAGAGCTCACTATGCATAATCGTAGTTGCTCAACATTATTCATGTCCTCTCTCCCTTGGCACAGTGCTTTCCTGTGTTTCCCAGCCATAGTTGCACATACATAGGGTCACGTGACTGAGCTCCTTCCACATGAGTGTAAGAGGAGTGATAATCATCAGTTCCAGGCCTGGCCCACTGAAACCTCAATCACATTCTTCTTCTCATCTGCTGCCCTTATCATTCTGCCAGCTGGATGCAGGGGATGTATTGAAGTACTCTGAGGCACTGGAAGATGGCAGAGCCACCAGTTGGAAATAGGTTGGGTGCCTTCTGACTTGATGTAAGCAAGAAATAAACTTTTATTACCTTAATCCACTAAGATTCTTGGCTTATTAGAGGGGCAAAAATTAATTCCTCTAATTAATACAATAAGCCCCTGGTAAATGTTAAATATCCCTATTAATGTGTTAGCCCAATACCACTTTAATTAATGATGGAGGTTCACAAACATCTACATTTTCTCATTCCTAGTTTAGTGCTTTTCTATATTATGTATTAGATTATCTATTTTTTTGTCCACTGTGCATAAGAAGCCATTATTCCTTTCAGATTACAAGCTCTACTGTGTTGAAAAAAAAAAAGGAAAAGCAGTTATATCTTGTCGGAAACTCTATCTATAAGCCATCTTAAGCAGCAAATGTTGTTGCTTTGACTCTCTTCTTTCAAGTTGAAATGTAACTGAAAATAAATAATTGAGGTTATGCATCACTGAATAAATCAGTTTATAAGTATCTGATCTATTGATGCAGAATATCTGGTACTCTGAGATTTATATTGCAACTAGGTCACAAGTGAAAACATTTCCAGCTACCATCTCTAAACTTTACGTGGACAGACAGTGATTGATATTTTTCAATAGCAAGATAGTAATTGCTATCTTAGAATTTCCTTAATTTCTCCAATTCAAAAGGAATCAAATTTTCTTTTTTATATCTTTCTGTTCATTTAATTGGAGCATAACATTAGGAAAAACTCTTTAATATTCAAGAAGCATATCTCAAATAGCATCATGTCATGAATATTCCCCACTGTAAAGTCATACTTTTGCTTTGACCTTGTTGTCATTGTTTTGTTACATAAATTATTCAGCCTGGTATGTCTTATAGATTAAATACTCTGGAAACAAATTAAAAAGCATCCTAGTGGCTTAGAAATGTCAAGTAACGCTTCTTTTCTCTGAATACCTCTTGTAAAATGGGATAGTAAAAAATAACCCCACAAAAGTAGGCAAGATGATTTGTTAAGGGATCAAATTGCCAACTGAAATAAGCATCTCTGCTTCTTAAAACAAACCTTATAACTCATTTTTCATTGTTGAATTCGAACAGGGATATGCAACTTGCCCATTGATGTGTAGAGTAGAGAAACTTATCCTGACCCAATACCACAGGCCTTTTATAATTACGAAGTGAGGCTGAAAGAAGACACATTTTCCCCAGAAGGTAGAATGCTCAAAGCTTCCTTTGCCCACAGAAGAGAGTTCCCAAGAAGACAATAGAGTTCCTTAGCAGAGCTTTCCAACTATAGAATGGGCTGCTATACTATCAGTTATGACTAATGGAAGTTTTCACCTCGAAGCTATTAATAGATAACCAATCATGGCAGAAGGTAGAAAAAGGCTTCTTAAATAGAAGGCTTATTCACTTATTTTTAAAAATCCTCTATTAAGCAACTAATCTGAGAATATTCATTGAGAATACAAATATAAAAAGACAATATCTCTTGAGAAGCTACTAACACTACCAAAATATTTTCCCTGTACCAGGGGTTGTTCCGATTTTATAGGTATTAACTCATTTAATTGTCACAACAACCCTATAAAAGTGGTCTTATTATCATATTTATTTTATAAACAATAAAACTGAGGCCCAGAGAGATTAAGAAACTTGCCTGAGTCACATAGACTGCATGGGAAGGAGTTTCAATGCAGGCAACCTGACTCCAGAATTTGGGCTTCATACCCTGCCGCCTCTGTCCATGAGGCTCCAGGGCCCAGCAGTTTACCAGGAGTGACAGCTGAGACATCCACAATTACCCTGTGATAAGGGCAAGAGCAAAAGCATGCACAAAGTGCAGGCATACACCTGTTGATATGGTTTGGCTCTGTTTCCCCACCCAAATCTCATCTCAAATTGTAATGCCCAGATGTCGGGGTAAGGACCTGGTGGGAGGTGACTGAATTATGGGACACACTTCCCCCTTGCTGTTCTCGTGACTGTGAGTTCTCAGGAGATCCGGTCATTTGAAAGTGTGTGGCACTTCTCACTTTTCTCTCTCTCTCCTGCTCTGTCATGGTAAGATGTGTTTGTTTCCCCTTCGCCTTCTGCCATGATTGTAAGTTTCCTGAGGCCTCTTAGTCATGCTTCCTGGTAAGCCTGCAGAACTGTGAGTCAATTAAACCTCTTTTCTTCATAAATTACCCAGTCTCAGGTAGTTCTTTATAGCAGCGTGAAAACGGACTAATACACCTGTCTAGGGTGTATTTTTCAGGGTGCTTTTAAATCTGTATATTTAATTTTAAGACAGACTGGCTACAATATAGAGGGAACAAAAGATAATTGATTTTTGACTTATGCAATTTGTTCTAGACTTATAAGATAGCACTGTTCTTGAACGGAGAAGATCCCAAATAGAGCCCCTCCACATGTGAAAAAGGGTATCCAGCCTTCTCACCTCATAACACCACTCCTGTATTTTGTAAAAGCATGTTATGGGGCAAAAAAGTCTGTTATGAACACTGACTGGTGCCAGTCAAGCCAGAGCTCTTTCCCCCAAGATAAGGAGAAACAGGGCATGACTGTAGGATTAAAAAATAATAATAAAATAATTAGTTTAAGCTTTGGGGGTCATCTTCACATTAAAACGAATTGATATGAAGATCACAAAGATCAGCCGTATAGAAAATGACCTATCAGATGCTCCAAAAAACGAATTCTTCTAAAATCCAGCTGATTCTGAGGTTATTTATGACCAGCATGCCTGCAAAAGGTAAAATCTGCAAAGCCCATCCAATAAGTGCAGCTTCAATAAATATTTCTAATAAATTTATGTTCCACCATTCTCTTTTGCAAGCCCATTATATACCCTGATAAAGATTGAGATGTATTATTCAATTCTTTTAAAAGCTGGTTCCTTTTTAAAGGTGGCTCTGGGTAGTTTTGATGTAGAGGTGTAGGCAACAAGTTTGTTGGGCTTTTTTTGCTTCACAAATAAACCTTTCCATTTAAGAATAATAATTACCATGGTAACCCTAACAGCTTAAGAATCATTCAGGCATGCAGTTCCTAGGGAGAGAGAGAAAAAAAAATCTCAGCATTTCTGAAGCTTGTTTAACCCTTCAAGACTCAGTGTCCATTTCTTTGGCAGTCAATTTGGTTTAACCTTTCTGTCAAAATATGTAAGAAATCTTTTCACTGGAGGCATCAGGAGGAGACGAAAATGAACAGAATCAGAAATGATACATTAAATATTAATCTAACCTTATTTAAAGAAGTACACACCAAATACTGCATTTGAAATAGCGTTTGCCTCCGACACAGGCAGCACTCTCTTGCATATCCCAGTTCTGAGAGGAGGGTACGACTAATGAACAGCGCTGTCATTATACAGTCAATGGGGATGTTGTACTGCGAGCCATTCAGACTTTTCTTTTTCCTCATGTAGCATAAAACTCAGACCATGTAGGAATTGAACAACCTTGATGGCATAATTTGCCTGTAACTGTACCTCGGGAGCAGAAGTCTGAAGATGGACCAGGTTTTGTGACTTTTCTGTCTGCCTTTTCTTCTTGCCCCCCTCTGCCCAATGGCATTTTGCCTGCAGTGCCAAATTTGAGAGCTAAATTAAAACCTGAAATGTATGCAGCAAGTGTCCTTTAATTAGGAGCAAATATATACCTCCTAGAAAAGTACGAGTCATACTGAACAAACACTGAACTGGGTTTTCACAACCATGTTAAAATAATGAACTCTTAGGTTACCTAATAGACTTGCACAAAATCTTAGGAAATACTTAATATTCTTGCTAGCATTGCTTTTTAGTGGTTAGGAGGCATTCTTACTCTAAATCTCTCCCTAGTTAATACTGCATTCTGTTGGTACATTTACTAAATCAGAGTAATATCAGAGGAAGAAATGGAAAATTATACTGTTCATGTACAAATGCATTCATCTTGCCTCCAAGTAAACCTAAGCTTGATTCATGAGCCTGTGATTAATATCTCAGAATACACACACACATTTATATATTACATTAATACATATAAATGTATACATCCATAAATATATATTCATTTTATTCCATTGTTTATAATGTTATTATATAATTTACATTGTATTGTCTATTATCTGTATAGCTGATCTGTTGAATTTTTTTTTCTGTCAGAAGGATTACTTCTTTTCGTATACCCATTAAAATTTTAAGAGAAAGGTCCACCGCTTAGCAAGACAGCGGTACTTTCAGAATTATTTAGTCCATATTCCTCATATCAATGGAGACAGGAAAAGGGCAGGTAAAAGATGGAGAAATCCAATATGAGTTCACTCTTCTAACAAAGATTTGATGATGATGATGATTAATGCTATTATCATTACTATTTTCTGAACATCCCCTTCCGCTAGCTATCCTCTCCAGAAAAGAAAGAGAAAACTTATGAAGAAGAATCACCGGCAATTTTCCCCCCACAGCCCCTTTATCTTCCCATCAAATCTTGATGCTCATATAGAGCAATGAGCCTCTGAAAATAATGGTTTGTGGCCTTGGTAACTGAAGGCAATAAGCAATATAACCATTGCCGAATCTCATCATGGGAATGAAATAAACTTCTGTCACTACCTTTTATCTTTTTTTTCCTATTCTTTTATGCCTTCAAATCATTCTTCATTTTCCAGCCTGTAGCATTGCACTTCATTATTGTTATTATTATTTTACAAAAGTGTTGTGCCAGGTCCATAGCCAGAGGAAAAGCCTGCAGTAAACTAAAGAAGATTCTTTTTCAAAGCTGTTTTAGGTGAGCTTTTTTGCCTTCCATTGGTTTGGGTCTAGGAGGTTGAAATGGGACTGCATACATGACACCATCTCACACAGTATTAATCTTCATGTTGAGACGAAGATGGTCTAAAAGAAGCACCTTCCACAAATGACCCCAAGGTGCCTTTAGGTGGTATTCAATTTCTCTTGCCAACTCTTAGCCCTTCCCTACACGCATCTAGCTTGAACACCAAGAAAGGTGGTGTTTTCAGATTCCCTTTTCTTCTCTCTGTCATAGTGCCTTAACTTCCAGCATTAGAGGTCCATTCTGAGTATTATACCATTTTTTTTACAGCAAGGCTTCATTTCTTTAAATGTAAATGTCCCAGACAGATAAAAAGGCATTGAGCTAGTTATGTCTGAGTCCACATGAATGGCTCCATCTGAACTCATTTTCCTCTCCTGACATACGGCTTAAACAGAGCACAAGGGAATAGTATTTTATTACTAGAAAAAAAAATAGGAAGGCTCTTGTGGCTATTTTAGAGCATTGGGCATTTTCATGGGAAGGCACAGTTAGGTAAAAAACCTTCATGAGAACTACAGAGGAATTATGGAGATTATATTTATAAGCAAAGAGAAAAGAGGCCTAGAAAGGAGATGAGAGATGGAACTACGGAAGCTCAGTTTCTTATTCTGTTACCGAGATCCACAGGATACCTCAGGACACTATAGAAAAACTTTGGGAATGTAAATTTGAACTAAAACTATTTTGTGCCCTTTAAACCCCTTAACCTAATAATCACATCTCTGAAATTATTTCTAGCTTATTGGAAATACAAGTCTATTGTTATGTCTTAGGGCATGTATTGAATATGTATAATAACTGTACCATCATACTGGTGTTGAGGATTTATCAACTTTTTCTTTTGTCTCCACCTGACTGGCTTCCCTGAAGTTAATGGGGGCTACATGATCCAAAGTTTTCTGTAGGCAAAAAGAGTCAATAATCAGACCCAGATAATTTAATAATTTTCTACTCTAGGGTAATCATTTAGCTTTCTTCAACTGTGTACTGAAGAGATGATGATGGTACAATCGAAGCAAGTAATAGAACATTATATTATCATACAATCTATTCCTTTTGAGGATAGTTGTGGACAGGCATTCTGGTAAGACAACTGGATAAAAATACATTTTAAAAAGAAAAGGTAAGAAATTGGGTAAACAATATATGGAAACTCCTGTACTATCTCTGCAACTTTTCTGTAAACCTCAAATTAAACCAAAATAAGAAGTTAAAATATCAGGAAAGAAGGAAAATAAGATGGAGATGGAGACATAAGAGAAGGAAAGAGAGACCACAGTATTAGGGTGAAAAGTGAAGAAGCATGAGCAATGTTCAATGACTTCTCACTCTCTGCCAGGCACTCTTCTGGCTACCTTATAATTTTTGCTCATTAATTCTGACATAATTCTTATGAGTAGATACTATTATTCTCATTTTAAAATTAAACGAATTAGGATTCTAGGGGATAAAAAATGTATCAAGACTAAACAAACAGGAAGTGCCCTAGCTAGAATTTGACTCAATTTGTCTCTGATTTCAAATACTCTGACTTTTCCTGTGGTCGCTTTTCACCTGTTTTTACTCCCCTGTGGACTTTTCTTTTGCCACAGAGCTTTTTGATAGACAGGTATCCAATCAAATCCTCATCCTATTCAGTTGATCTAATTTTTTCTATGGCATAAAATATGCTGTCCTTGTGAAACACCCAGGTCTGTGTTTAACTTGGTAAGGCAATGAGTTCAAGAAAAACCCAGCTGAGGTATCCAACCCTCAATGCTGTGATAGTTGCATTTTATATCAAATAGTCCTCTAATATTCTCTTTGACAAGTAGAATCCACACTCCCTCATGTTAAATTGTTAATGGCTTCCCTTGTGGTTGGCTGTTCTGATTTCATCATAATTTAGACTCCTCATTTTATGTTGGCCAAATTGTCTAGAATAACATCACAGCCCTTGGCTATAAGCCCTTGATGTACCCAAGAAACAGAAGTGTACGCTCCCATAAGGACATCGCTTGCTTTCTTGCTTTCACTCTTTTTCTCTCACTCCCTGGCTGTTTGGTTTTTGACATGTTTTCTCTGGCTTTTCTTTTCCCTCATTCTGCTTCTAATGTTTCTATTGTTCCCTAAAGCATACTCCTAGTAAATCAGTAACACATCCATGTTATTTTTTGGCAGATATTCCAAAAGGATGTATCTGATCTGAAAATCTTTAGTTGCAATTGAGTTATGTGTTTCATTTTAAATTTGTACATCTTTGTTCTGTAAATGTTAGGTATCTCGATCTTTGGAAACAGGGAAAAATATCAACACAATGCCTTTCCCTTCTGGTGCTGTAGTTTTTTTTGTGTGTGTTTGTTTGTTCGTTTGTTTGTTTTAATGCTTGAAGGATTGTGTTTAGACCATGACCTTGTTTCAATTTGAGTACACAAATTCATCCACTTTTCATAACAAGCATCCATACTTTGGCATGACCTTCTATAAATGCAGCACAGGAAGTATTACGCATTCCTCTCAACATTCTTTCAAAGGTTTCAGTTCCTGAAGTTTTTGTAGTTGTTGTTGTTGTTGTTAATCTTCAGAGGTCCTGGTAACTACTGGAGATGATGAAGGGAATTCTAAAATTCTATCCTTTTAAAACACAGATTAACAGTATTCTTCTCAGATGCAAGATGTATAAACCCACATGCCATACTTAGAAACAAAAATAAAACAAAACAGAAAAACATAAAATAAAAGTAGAGAAAATTTTGCCGTTCCTTCTTTCAACCAGTCTATTTGTGATGATCAGGCATATTTCCATCAAAAGACCCCTCATATCTATTTCCCCACGGAAATTCATGTTGTGGAGTTCTGTTTAATAGCACACCTAGAAGGGCATAGGGCAAGGCCATGGTTAATTAGTCCTATAGGTAGGGTGACCATGCAACTCATCCTCCAAATCAGGACATTTTGACAGTAAAACTGAAAGTTATTAATAACAGGTGCCAGAAAAACAAGGAAAACAAGTAACAAACTGGGATAAACATCCAAGTAGGCTGAGATGTATTTTCACTTCATTGTCTAATGTAATTATTAATACTGTCTCCTTTCACTCTCAAATTGTCCCCATTCTGGGTAATATGAGTAGTTCCCAATCAGTTTGGTCTCAAGACTACATTACCCTATTAAAAATTAGTTAGGACCCCAAATGGCTTCCATTTATGTGGGTCATATCTCTTAGTATTTACATGTTATAAATTAAAACTGAAAAAAATTTAAAATATGTATTAACTTTTTAGCAATAAAATTGCTGTATACGTTCACATAAATAATACATTTTACAAACTCTCTTTCCCAAAACCTACAGTGAGAAGGGTCACATTGTTTAATATTTTTGCAAATCCTTTTAATGACTGACCTAATAGATAGCTGAATTCCCTTGTTTGCTTCACAATTCAATCTGTTGTGATCGAATACGTTACGCAGCTTCTGGCAAACTCTCATCAGAAAATGAGAGTAAAAAAAGCAAATAACATCTTGGTATTATTGTGAAATAGTTTTGGCTTCGCAGATTCCCTGACTATACTTTGAGAGCTTCTGGGTTACACCTTCTCTTTATTCGGGAGTAAAAGAACACTTTTTCATGGAGCTTCCGAGAGCTGGCAAAACAACGCTTGCCTTTTCTCCTTGTTTTCTCTGTTTAGAACACACTCCTGCCTCTCATCCTCAGTGGCTACATCCTTTTTATATTTCATGTTTTAATTTTAATGTTGTTTCCTACAGATGGTCTTCCCTGACCCTCTGGAGACTAGGTCACTTTTTTTTTTTTTTTTTTTTTTTGAGATGGAGTCGCGCTCTGTCGCCCAGGCTGGAGTGCAGTGGTGCGATCTCAGTTCACTGCAACCTCCACCTCCCAGGTTCAAGCAATTCTCCCATCTCAGCCTCCCAAGTAACTGGGACTACAGGTGCATGCCACCATGCCTGGCTAATTTTTGTATTTTTAGTAGAGACAGGGTTTCACCATATTGATCAGGCTGGTCTTGAACTCCTGACCTCAGATGATCCACCCGCCTCAGCCTCCCAAAGTGCTGGGATTACAGGTGTGAGCCACCACGCCCAGCAGGCTAGGTGAGATTCTTTTGCTATTTGTTCTAAAAGAGTGTAGTGCTTTCTTTGTCATAGTACTTATCATAATTCAATGTCATTGATTGTAGAAATATCTGTCTACTTCATTCACAGACGGTAAGTCTCAAAATGGTGAGGATGCATCTATGTTTCTAAATACATACTGTGTTCCTACTACCAGAATAGTGCTTGACACAGAAGAAAAGCTTAATAAATATTTGATGTTCAACTAGCTTGTTGAATAAACCAATTAAGCATATTCATAACATTTATACACTTAAAGGCAGAGCCTCTGTTTGTGACTGGCCAGAGATGAAGCTACTGTCTGTAAGAGAATAGAATTAAATGTCTGGCATAGATCTCATAATCTTAGCTTAAATTGCACTGAAAACTGAGAAACAGATCTAATCGTAATTAGTACAAATAAAAGCAGCCCAAAGACTGAAACAATGATAAGACCTGTGCTACTCCAGAAAATTTTTATGAATATAAAGCAGCTTGACTGTAATATGTGCACATTGCTTGTCTCATATTACATGGTCCTTCAGCATCTCATCCTCAGTGAACTCTTCCGCTTCTGAATTTCTGTATTACTGAATGTTTTATAAATGTAAGGTCCATTTCATAGTGTCCATACACTGTCATTATGTTTCATGATCTCTGTCATATTCTTTATTAGATGATAAATTTGAAAGCTTATACTCCATGGTTTGTAACTTTTCCTCTTCCCATAAAACCTGTGTAGGGCAACATCTTGCTGATAGTAGGCACTGACATGTAGGTGTACCTGAATGTGGAGGTATGCGTTAGAACATGAATTGCCTCAATTTTACCTTATTAAAAAAAGCAAAAACATTTTTTTATGTGGAGTACACAAAAGTTTGAAGGTAAAAAAACCTAATCTTGAAACCCTGCCATGTCACCTGACTGGAACCCTTTGTGATGAATGCCTAACCTTTAGCAACTTTGATACCCATGGGTATTCATGAAGGAACAGAGCTCCAACCGTACAGTACATTCTCAGCCTCGGGGTTTAGCCCATCTCATCCTCTTTGAGTTATGGGTCCCTGTTCTTTTACTCAGATTTATGAATTCAGAGAGCATCATAGGAGTCAGGTACAGCATATAAATCAAATGACACAGGCACATAGGACAAGCTGCAGAATTATCATCGTCCCTTTCTACACTTCACAATGTCAGCGAGGATATGTCTAGTAGCTTAGTAGCTTGAAACAGTTAACCTGACTAAGTGCTTAGCTCATTGTGTGGGTTTCATTTGGGCACAAGAAAAATACTAGCTTCATATATTTCTGCACTCGATGATAAATTTATAACCTAAATGCATAATATATAACATGTGATTCTATTTGCTAAAAAATGGTGTTGGATTAGACAGTCTCCAAGGTTTCTTGTAGTTCTGAAATTCTATAATTCAATGAGCTTATATTTTAAATGTTTTATATTGTCTGATAACAAGGACCCTTTTAATGATTTTTAATGTTTGTGATGAGACCATTAAAAACATTTTCTCCCACCAAAAACAATAATATTTAGTGTTTTTCAATTGGTCTCTAAAATATCAATCTTCATTGTTCAGGGAATAAACAGTGATGTGTCAAATAAACCATTGTCTTTATATTAACAGATTTTAAATACTCTATATCAAAATAACTCCATATAAGGGTAACACAAGTCACTGGTTTTCCAAAGACTTGTGCTCCCATCTATGGGTTTAGAGCAGTTGCTAGGAACTAGTTTTACAGACAGTGTTTATAAATCCAATTTCCCCTTGCCTCAATATGGGTGGGGGGCGCTAGTACAATTTGGACATAAAGGACATGTATCATTTCTAGTACTAGCCTATGTAAAATTCCCATATAATCATTCATGCTCTGTTTCTTAGAGTAATTGTTGAAACCACACAATGAAGATAATGAAGCCACCATTATCCTGGGGCCCTTGAATGGAACAGAGTATTCTTCCCTTTCTATCAACAACCTGTCCCATCCCAATAATTAATTATTAAACTTTATATGAATGGGAAGTATGCTTCCATTTCATAAACCACTGATACTTTGGAATTTATTACTTATACAGCAGGTATTACTAATGTAGCCGGAACAATTGAGCTTACACTACTTCTTTCAAAACAAACTACTACTTTCAAAACAAACAAACAAAAAGCACTATTTTTTTTTAGAACTTTAAAGAATGTTTCATTTTTCCTTCCATGAATCTTGACACAGAAACACATCTATGAAAAGTAAAAGGATGTGTTTTGGTTTAAAAGTGTGAAATTTTGTTTTTGTTTACTATAAGTGCCTAAAACATATTTTTAACAGTCTAAACATAATTTAATGTCTATAGAAAATGAGGTCATATAGAAATAGGTATTCTACCCCATCCATGATAATTTTTTTTTTTTTTTAAAAACCCTTAGCAGAGTTAGACACAGACGAGGTCTCGTGTACTCTGAAGTGACTACATTTCCCCCCAGGATCTTTCTGTTATTTCAATTAAACCAACTGATGTTTCCAGGTTGGTAAAACTGAAATCTAGGATAACAGTTCCCCTGTCACATTTTTCTTATAAAAGGTGAAAAATAACTTTTTGAATGCTCTATTTTTAACTGGACAAAAATGTTTACACCTGCCTGGAGAGGTGAAGCCCCTCCTCAATTCTACTTGGGTTCGAGTGCCTGCACCAGTACTCGCCATGTTTTTCCTCCTTTGCTGAGGTCGTCTTGAGCCCACTGTTATAGCTCTATAGTAGTTCCGCTTCCCTCTGCTTTTATCCTCACTCAAAATTTCCCGGGAATGATCTACCTTCATATCTGTGGATTTTCTAAAGGAAATTTTCTAAACACATACTACTCCTCCTAACATGCCAGAATCTTTGGGATTTAGTACCTCTTTCATTTGAGTTATTCCTTTTACAGAATTTTATCTCTACTCAATTTTATCTATACTGTCATATTTGCTTTATTACCTTCTAATCTCAAGCTCACTTTTTTATTGGCTGTACTTTGTGCTGCAATTTATAGAAAATAAAGTCACTACATAGCATTTTTAGACCTCATCAATTATTTTTTTTCTTGTGAGCACTTTGTTATTCTTATATCCATATTGTATGATAGTGTTAAACTATACAGTTTCTTCTGAGAATTCATGGGACAGTTTGTCAAATGTTTGAAGAAATCAATTGTTCTACAACATGTTTTCCCTGAAATATCAACCTGTTAATTATCTCTTGAAAAGAAACTGAAGTTGTTTTAACTTGAACTACCAACTTTGAGATTCTTCTTTTATATCTTAGAATACATGTGTTTATTATTAATGATCACCATATACATTTTTGAAACCTGTTTACTACCCAATTAATATTGAATTTATGTGCTTGAATTTCTATATTTTGCTTGTTAGGAGATTTGGATATTTATCCATTTCTAGTCTTCTGACACTGTTTCCATTTTTCATTTCTCGCCATAATTAATTCCAATGGCTGTGAAATTATATGCAACTCCATATAAAAATTAATCTGAATGCAGTGTTTTCTTCCTATATTTGATGATCTAGTCAAGAATTCCTTGTACCTAATCCTGACATTATCTGAGCAACAATTTGAAGGCCTGATTCTTAGATGAAAATAAGAATTTGAGTGAGTTGTTTCTCCTCCTTTTTTATCATCTTTCCCAACAATAAGCCTATTTTTTCCTTGTCAGCCTTCCTGGTTGGATGATAACTGTAAAAAACACTATTTTGGATTGATGTTGATATGGATATTAAACAGGTCATTTGGCATTCTAGCCAAATGTACATTATTGTGCTAGTTTCAGAATACTTTTTTGCACCCTTTGTTGTTTACGGTTTTTTTCTACCAATTGCTCATATGCTTTTAAAGTTTCAGTTCATGTGAAAGCTTTTTTTAAAAACCATTATACTGATTTAATGAAGAGATTTTTGGAAGCCTAGAAGTTAAATGACAAAATAATGCAACAAGCAAAGCTGTGTGTTTAGAATGCCAAAGAGGGAAAGAAATCCTTTAAAATCCATTATCCTGACCCTTGTTTGGGTTTTACTTGTATCCTTCTTTAAAACAATCTCACTCCATATGTGTTCACATAAGTATTCTGTGTGGTTATGCCCACAAGTGTGCATACCTGAGAATTTCAGGAGTAAAGGTGAGTTTCAATTACAATGGTGCTTGATTAGCACCTACCTGCTTTTCATTTTCCTTGCCTTTTTCAGTTTCCACAAAATTTCTACCACAAAAGTTTACCTGATTTCGGATCAAAACCTTGAAAAAGATTATGTTGTGAAGTTTCTGAGGTAAGCTTAGGTAGGGTCTTTAAATTTGATACCTTTCAAAGATCTTCCCAAGATCTAGAATTTCTCTTCATTGCAAAAGATATGTTTCATAAACAGAGGAGTTTTCAACTTTATGGCTTACAGTTTCATTAGAACTATATTACATTCAAAAGCATGTTTTGATTTTGATTTTGGTTTTACATTTATACCAGGATCACTGTTCTCTATTAGGCTACATACACTGTGCGAGCTCTTTCAAAGTGTCTTTGGAAAGGGGAAAAGCCTTTCAAGCTTTAAAAAAAAATTAATTCTTAGGGAGAAACGAATACTGAAGCCTGTAGATACAATGACTACAAGAGTTTTTTAGTTGTTGCTCCAGGCCATCATAAAAAGAAAAAAAAAAAACCAACAACAACACTGGCCTTTGTGATTTTAGCAATCTTGTTTTTCATTACTTCCTACTGCTGTTTACACACCTATTTTCACTTGTGTTGGCATCCTCTTCAGAACAGCAAAAAAATCATATTGCTTTCCTCATTTTGTCCAATATGTTAAATAGAGACTTGGTTTCAACAAATTCATATAAAAATGAGAATAACTCTACATTTCTTCCTGAACAGGGTCCTAAGGAAGCTCTAAGCATGGCAACAATTTACTCACTAATTATATATTAACTGTGAAAGCAATATTAGAAATTTCTTTTCATTTCTCTAAAACACACTGCTTCCAGGCTGGTAATTTATTTTAATTGAATGCTGAGAAAATTGTTCACTGAGAAACAGAAAAACAGTTCATTTGGGTCTAAAAAATATATGCAAACCCAAATGCTCACAGGGGTCAGGCAGATAATATAAATGAGTGAAATGGACCAACGGATTTATCGGTGGGCAGGAGATCTTTGGGCCTTGTCTAAGGGGGTACTAAGAACAGGCTAGCGGGCGAGCACCTTCAGGACCGAGGCTTCTGTTTCCAGGTCTTCCCATTTTGAAAGGGATGCCTGGAACTTAGATTTTTATTTGAAACATTCTGCTGCTTTTCAAATCTTGGCAATCAATTAAAACATATTTTAAAACCCTCTGCATATCAGAGGAAGGAAGGAAGAAAGGAAGGGAGGAAGGAAGGAAAGGAGAGAGGGAGGGAGGGAGGGAAGGAAAGAAAGAAAAAAACAAAACACACTTGAGGATAGGTTGGACACGGACATCACCATTTTACAACCTTTGTTTTCGGTGGAAAAATAAATGAGTTTTCCTCTAGGTAGAAATGATCTTTAGCTTTTGGTTATGACTTCATTCTATTTTGTTGCATCTTTTTTTCATTGTGTCACTATTGAAAAGGTTCTCGATAATAAGAAAACTTAAAAGTGAAATTAGTGAATTACATATATATAAGTATATGGTATATGTGTGTGCACCTACATATACACACACACACACTATATGTGTACATATAGAGTACATATGTGGAGGCCAAAAAAGAGAAGAAAATAAGTGCTTACTTTCTTAGAAATCCTGAAGTAGGAAAATTGCCTGAACTTTTAAAAGGTAGTTACATTCAGGAGACAAGTAAAGTTCAGCACACTCCATCATTTTGAAGGAAGGCCATCAAATCTGAGTATGTGTGGATCTCCGTGTTTATTTATAGTAGGAAACTTACAGCATTGGATATGCTCTGATTAGTTTGCACTGTACCATGGCAATTTATTCCATTGTGGGATTCAAAATAGCTTTCTGTATTTTTTTTCTCTTCAAGTCTCCATTTCAGAGATTTTCTAATTATGTGATAGTGGTATTATTTTGTGTATGTGTGAACATTTTCACAAAGCCCAAATAAGATTACTCTAAATATCCATAAATCTAATTGATTCTCATTTTTCTTTTCTAGTATTACAAATTATATATTTACTATGTGCCTCATATTACTGAAAAATGAATTAAATTTGCAAATTAGAATTCTTTATTCCTAAGTCAATTTCTTTCTTCTCTCAAGGTACATATAGAATAAAACAAGAATATTAATATCAGTTAATTAGATGTCCACATTTTGAGACATTTTAGTTGGTTTCAGATTCATTCTTCAGATTGCAAAGTAACTGGCCAATTTGATCAACTGATGCTATAAAAGAATCTTCAGAGAAAAATGATCAAATGATCATCCAAGTCAGTTTTATTTGGTACTTATCAATTAATTATTATAGTCCATACCCCTAAAATATTTTGGATAGTATAAGTACAACTCCATGTATCAAATGATCAGTTGATAAGTAAAAACACATCTATAAATTGGTTTGTTTGTGTAAGTTAAGCAGCTGTTTTTATTAATAAATTATTGAATTATCTTATTTTCATGAAATAGCCTTAATTTTGTTCATCTAATTTTAAATATTAAATTTAGCACTTGTAGAGATAATTATCTTCCCATATATATTAATATTGTTATGTTTTAATTTTATTTAATTTCCCTTAGTCTCTTCTTTGATTTATTCTTTTTCTTCTTAGAATCATATTATTGATGAGTCTTACAGCTACTTTCTACTTAGTTATGGTAAAAAGTCATCTGCCCCCTCCACCTCAGCTACTTACTATACCTTGTCTCGAATTGTTATTTACTCATTTATCAACACCCAGAAGAAAACATGCATACATCTTCACTACCTTGAATTATTTAGTGGTTTCTTAGAGATGATAGCAAAAGTGATAATAGAAAAAAATAAATTAGACCTTATACAAGTTAAAAACTTTCGTGTTGCACACAATGCCATTAGAAAGTGAAAAGATAACCCACAAGTTGAGAGCAAATATTTGCAAATCATGTATCTGATAAGGAACTTGAATCCAGCATATATGAGAATATGTCACAATATATAAAGAACTCCTATAACTCAATAATAAGCAAATATTCCAGTTAAAAATAGGTAAATAATTTGCAAAGACATTTCTACAAAGAAGACACACATATGGCCCATAAGTACATGAAAAGATGCTCAATATCACTAGCCATTAGGGAAATACAAATCAAAACCACAATGACATTTCATTTCACACCCTCTAGGATGGCTATAATAAAAGAAGATGGAGATTAACAGTGTGAACTGGGATGTGGAGAAATTGGAACGCTTATACATTGTTGGCAGGGATGTAGAAAAGATGCAGCCACTCTTGACTCCTGACTTATCCCCAGGAATTTTTAAGATTCAAGTGCAATTAATAGAAAATGAAAATAGGGAGGGGAGATATCATGTTCTTATATTAAGTTGGTAATAAGATTAAGTCCCCAAGCTCAATTTGACAGTTCCTCAAAGGGTTAAGCATAGATTAATCATATGACACAACAATTCCATGACTAGCTATAAACCACAAGAAATGAAAACCTAAGTCCATCCAAAATGCTGGACAAATGATCTTAGACAAAAAGTGGAAGCAACCCAAATTTCCATTAATTTTATAATTTTATATTCCATTAATTTATGAATGGCTGAATAAAATGTAGTATGTATACACAATGAATGTAGAATGTTGAACATAAGCAGTGAGAGCAGGTATCCCAGTCACTTCCTGAACATTGGGGTAAACAATTCATTCTTTTGTGTTAAGTATTTGTTAGCTATTCGTTTTCAGTTATGAGGTTCAGTATTCTTATTCTAGAGCAGTAAATAGTCCTTGTGGAACATCATTTCGAATTTTATTATCATTGTGGTGCATATACTGGAGTGAAACCCACATGGTTATTTGTAGTCTGTGGAAGCAAGGAGTCTCCGTTGCCTCAGAACCAAGACAACTACACATGCATCTTCTATTACTTTCTTCTCACTGAATTTAAGATGGAATACAACTGATAATTTTTTTCTCTATTAGGTATTTTGTTGCAAAAACTATTTATCATTCTGCTATATATATATTATATATATAAATATATATATATGGGAAAAATATATATATATAAATATATATACATGGGAAAATATATATATATATGTTTGGTGAATCCTGAACTTGTTGCTATCTGAGAGCTGAATGCAGAAAATTAAACAGGTCTGGCTTCTACCCACTAAGAGATTATAATCATTTACTGATATGAGTGTAGGCATTAAATTTATTCTGCAGAATTGCAATGTCAAGGTATGAAGTATGGATTACAGAACTTCACCTAGCAGTCTGGCAGAAATGGCACTCTTAAAATACTGGTAGATATTGGTGAAAAACCACCAACTAAATAATGGTAAAATGGGTTACTTGTTTTTATTCTACATTAGTTAAGAGACATTTGATATTTGAAATCATGCTCTGAAGATGACATAAAGTGAGAAGCAACGTATAAAAGATACACACAGATGCGTATCTTTAAAGAGGTGGAAGACTCCTATTCTTAGTAATATGGTGTTTTTAAGAACAGGGTAAAAAGATTTGTTGAATCTGGAAACTCTGCATGGGATAATTAATACAGCAATGAAAGTTTCTGCTACTGTTCACATATGAATTCCCTGCAAAGCTTTTGTTGTTTTGGAACAGCAGTAATCATACTTTCAAATGAGCAGCATCTACAGAGACAGAAACAATTAAATAATGTTAACCAATTATAAATTAGTAAAAAAAAAAATGCATAACTCCAGTTGAAACCACTTGTGTGCTAACGATTTCAACTATGGGATAAATTGGTTACTAACATTTTGCATGTCTACTCTGCATATGTTACAGAAAATGGTTGTCAAGATGTTTAAGCTGTTAAAACAAACAGATTTGTGGTTCAAGGAGTGAAATTTGAGAACAGAGTTGGTAGAGAGCAGATTGCCATAGAGACCACTCTGCTGGGCAAACCCCTCAAGTTCAAAATCTGCAGCTGGTTAGTCTCATGATGATAAAATAGAACATTCCACTGAGCAGCTAAAAGCAATCTACTTGGCTCCAAATGTGAGAGACAAAAGACCTACTTGCTGAATTCTGAAAAATGGAAATTTTCAGTTCTGAAGGGAGGCTGACTTGAATGAGCTTAAGCCACTGAGTGAGAAAAAAGAAGAGAAAATTAAAAGCCGAACACAGAGAGACTCGCCAAGCTGAGGAAGAGTTGCCAACCTTTCCAAACTCCTAACTCCTGATTTAGCACCAGGAAGGTTTAGGATTGAAGTGCAATTAATAGAAGGTGGAATGGGGAGGGGGGAGGGTATAGCGGGTTCTTATATTAAGTTGGGAATAAGATTAAATCCCCAAGTTCATCAAGGAGAGGTAACAAAGATGTATTTAAAATTTGCAAAACTCTTGGGAAGATAAAACCCTTTAAAAATATAAAAGAAATATGAAGGATCTAGTTCCTTTTCCTCTAAGAAAAGGATGAGTGCAGTTTATTACCCTTAATTATTATTGTCACTCTCCTTTTATTCACCTGGCAACAAATTGGCTTATTACCCAGGGACTATTAGTTGTGTATTAACATCAAGTTAAACACTGTATCAGTCTTCAATAAGCTCAATGAATAATAACTTTACATTTGAACGGAGCTTTATAATTTAAAAACTATTTTTCACTTTTTTTTCTTTTTTCCTTTGTGACTGAATTGACAAACTATGGCCCACAGACTTAAATCCAGCCAGCCACCTGTTCTTATCAATAAATATTTATAGGGATAAAGCCATGCTCATCCTTTTACCTATTGTTTATGACTGCATTCTGTGCTCTAAAAGCAGAGTTGAGTAGTTACAGCAGAGATTGTATAGGCTGTAAAAACAAAAATAATTATTATCTGGCCTTTTAAGAAGAAGTTAACTGAGCCCTGCCCTGTGTCTCTGTATTGGTACCCTCTTTAAGTCACTTACGTTACTGGCATTTGTTTTATAATGATATTAGTATATGTAATACTATTTCTAAAGTACAAGCTACTTGGAGGCAAGAGCTGTGTTAGATTCATTTTTGTAATTCACCGGAATACTTTTAAAAGTAAATAAAAAATAAATTATTTGGTTTCTCTTAAAAATTCTACAAGATTACAATCCTCATTTTTCAGATAAGGAAATAAAGTGCAATAAAATAGCGGTTTCCCTTATTCTAACATGTAGCAGGTTTTTAAAATGATATTTGAATACATTAAAAGTGTATTTTTTCTTTGTTTTCAAACATCAATGAACACAGCATGTTCTTTATGTTTTAAGACAATTTGTTGGCAGTGTTGTACTTTGTATCTGCAACCAGCACTTACAAAGTCAATGTATAATCAATATTGCATTACCCACTATGCACATGGATACTGTTTCTCTGGTTTATAGCTGCAATAATTGTTTCCAGGCTTTTCTCTTACTCTATATATGCACCAGTTAGACTCTTTAAAACAAACCCTTCTATGTTTAGTCATTACTAGCAATGATTAGTTATCAATAGACTATGGCAACACCAATAGAAACTGTAAGTTCCCAGTAAAGCTGATCTTCCCACCTGGACCCCATTGAAGATAAGCTGTCGCTACCAGTCCCATATTTCTCTTCACTCTCTGCCCATCAGCACCTGAGGGCTCCCGGCAAAACATATCCAAAAGGGAAATGAAAAAAGAGGGAGAACAGTTCTCCATAATCTCTTCCAGAAAATAAAGGCAGAAGGAATACTTTCTAACTCAGTCTATGAGACCAACATGACCTAAATAATAAACCTAGAAAATACATTAGTAGGAAGGAAAATTGCAGTCTAATCTCTCTCATGACCATGGATGCCAAAGTTATCAGCAAAATATTAAACCAAGTCCAACAATGAATAAAAGGAAATAAATATACAACATAACCAAGTCAAATTCATTTGAGTATACAAGGCTGCTTCAATGTTAGAATAACTATTAATGTAATTCATCAAATCAATAGACTGAACAAGAAAAGTTATATTATCATATCAATAGATGCATAAAAAGAATTTGACAAAATCCAATACACATTCATGATTAAACCTCTCAAAAAACTAGGAACAAAAGGAATCTCTTCAACGTGATAAAGAACATTTACAGAAAAACTAAAGCTAACATTATACTTAACGGTAAGAAACGAGATACTTAATCCCTAAGGTTGGGAATAAGACAAAGATGTCTCCTCTCACCACTATTATTTTCTGTCATATTGGAAGTCCTACTTAGTGCAATAATAAAATATAATAAAAGGTATGTAGATTAGGAAGGAAAAAATATAATTGTCTTTGTTCATGGACTATATGATTGTCTATAAAGAAAATCCAAAAGAATGGACAAGTGAAATAATTGAACTAATAGACAATTCTAGCAAGGTTACAGGATACAAGATCAATATAGAACAGTAGATTTCTGTCATGTGTGTGTCATGTGTGTGTCATGTATGCGTCATGTATGTGTCATGTATGTGTGTCGTGTATGCGTGTCGTGTATGTGTCATGTATGTGTGTCGTGTATGTGTGTCATGTATGAGTCGTGTATGAGTGTCGTGTATGAGTTGTATATGTGTGTGTCGTATATGTGCGTCATATACGTGTGTCGTATATGTGCGTCATATATGTGTCATATATATGTGTCATATATGTGTGTCATATGTGTCATATATATGTGGCCTATGTGTCATATATGTGTCATATGTGTCATATATGTGTCTCATATACATATAAATTTTTTTTTTTTGAGACGGAGTCTTGCTCTGTCACCCAGGCTGGAGTGCAGTGGCACGATCTCAGCTCACTGCAAGCTCCGCCTCCCAGGTCCACGCCATTCTCCTGCCTCAGCCTCCTGAGTAGCTGGGACTACAGATGCTTGCGACCACACCTGGCTAATTTCTTTTTGTATTTTTAGTAGAGACGGGGTTTCACCGTGTTAGCCAGGATGGTCTCTATCTCTTGACCTGGTGATTCGCCCGCCTCAGCCTCCTAAAGTGCTGGGATTACAGGCGTGAGCCACCGTGCCCGGCCTGTATATTATCAATAACTAATTTGAATTTGAAATTTAAAACAAAGTGCCATTTACATTAACATCTAAAAAATAAATTAGGTATAAATCTTTTAAAAAGTACAAAACCTATATAAAGAAAATCATAAACTTTAATAAAATAAATCAAAGATCTAAATAAATGAAAAAATATTATACATTCATGGATAAGAAGACTTATTAAAATATCAGTTCTCCCATATGGATCTATAGTTTCAATGCAATCCCTACCAAAATCCCAGCAAGTTGTTTTATAGATATCAACATAAAGGTTCAAAAATTTATATGAAAGGCAAAAGACCCGGAATAGCCAACACATGAAAAAGAACATATTGAAAAAGAACAAAGTCAGAAGACTGATATTACCCAACTTCTCCACTTACTATAAAGCAGTAATGATCGAGACAGTATGGTATTGGTGAAAGACAACATACAAATCAATTGAAAAGAATAGAAAGCCCAGAAATAGACCCACACAAATATAGTCAACTGATCTTTGACAAAGGAGCAAAGCCAATTGAATGTAGAAAGGATAGTCTTTACAGCAAATGATTCTGGAATGACTGGACATCTACATGCAAAAGAAAAACTAGTATAGATACAAACCTCACAACTTTCACCAAAAAAAAAAAAAAAAAAAAACAAGCTCAAAACAGACCACAAACCTAAATATACAATGCAAATATCAAATTTATGGAAGATAATATAGGAAAAACATGTAGATAACTTGAGTTTGGTGATGACTTTTTAAATAAAATACCAAAAGCCTGATTCATAAAGGATAAAATTGCCAAATTTGATTTCATTAAACTTAAAATTTTCTGCTCTGTGAAAGACACTGTTGAGAGAATGAAAAAAACAAACCACAGGCTAGGAGAAAATATTTTCAAGATACATATTTGAATTTAAAAAAAAAACTTGTATCCAAAATATACAAAGAACTTTTAAAAAACTCAGCAAAAATGCAATAGAAAATGGGTAAAAGATCTGCATGAACACCTCACCAAAGAAAATACACAGGTGGGCTGGGTGCAGTGGCTCACGCCTATAATCCCAGCACTTTGGGAGGCCGAGGCAGGCAGATCACGAGGTCAGGAGATCGAGACCATCCTGGCTAACACGGTGAAACCCCGTCTCCACTAAAAATACAAAAAATTAGCTGGGCGTGTTGGTGGGCCCCTGTAGTCGCAGCTACTCGGGAGGCTGAGGCAGGAGAATGGCATGAACCCAGGAGGCGGAGCTTGCGGTGAGCCAAGATTGCACCACCGCACTCCAGCCTGGGCGACACAGCGAGAATCTGTCTCAAAAAAAAGAAAAAAAAAAAAAAATACACAGGTGACAGTTAAGCATAAAATGATGCTTGCCATCATATGTCATTAGGAAATTGCAAATTAAGACAATAATGAGCTACTACTGTATACCATTACAATGGCCAAAATTCAAAGTACTGACAACACTGAATGCTGATGATGATGTGGAGCAACAGAAACCTCTTATTTATTGCTGGTGGAAGTGCAAAAAACACAATCACTTTAGAAGACAGCCTGGCAGTTTCTTACAAAGTTAAGCATAGCTTAACCATAAGATTGAGTAATTGTACTCCTTGGTATTTACAGAAATGAGTTGAAAGCTTATGTCCATATAGAAACCTGTACATTAATGTTTACAGTAGCCTTATTCATAATTGCTAAAAATTGGAAACAACCAAGACGTTCTTTAATAGGTGAAAGAATTAAAAAACTGTGGTATATTCATACAATGGAGTGATGTTCAGCAATGAAATGAAATGAGCTATCAAGCTATAAAAAAAGTGCAAAAAACCTAAACGTATGTTGCTAAGTGAAAGAAAAGTCTGAAGAAGCTACATATTGTACAATTCCAACTACATGTGACTTTCTGCAAAAGGCAAAAATATGGAAACAGTAAAAAATTAGTGCTTGCCAGGAGTTTAGGGGGAGAGGGCAATGGATAAATAGGTTGAATATAGTGCACTTTTAGTGCAGCGAAACTATTCTATATAGTACTGTAATAGTGGATACCTGGCATTAACTATTTGTCAAAACACACTTGTCAAAAAGTGAACTGTAATGTGAGCTGCGGTCTTCAGTTAATATCAATATTTGTTCATCAGTTGTACAAATCATCTCACGTTAAAACAAGATGTTAATAGGAGAAACAATGGGGGAAGGGATATGAAAACTCAGTACTTACTGCACAATTTTTCTATAAACATAAAATTGCTGTAAAATAATATTTATTTTTTAGAAAAATACGGAAGAGTTTCTTCTCTAAGATCAAAGGTCACTTACACTAATAAAATTAGCCCCGAATTTTGACTACCCAAATTCTGTCCTTGACAACTTTGACCTTTCTATACTGATTCCTCCAGAAATGGATATTTTGCCTTGTAGCCTGGAACACTTTTCAGCCCTTTACCACCTTGCCAAACATCAGTCTTGGCCTTGGGCTCTCTTGTCTAGATTTGTCTGGATGATGAATAGTCATGACCATCTTGCTATACCTCAAACTTATGGCAAATAAATATGATCTGCAGTTCTGCCTTTTAGACACTTAGGTTATTGGGCACCCAAAGATGTCACTGAACATACAGAAAGAATTATTATTGCACAGGTCTCTGACCAAGAAATAGTGAAGGCTGCTGCTTTCTGTCCTATCCAGGGGTGCAGACAGATTATCTTAGGCTCAACCAAATCTTGAACTTATGCCTAGTCTATCTTGGCCCAGCCCTTCAGGCAGCATTGCCTTTGAAGTCAAAGGTTATTTAAGTCAGTCAGGAGTTAAAAGCCATACTGGTATTCAAGAGGACCTTTTCCCCTCTTAGTTCTGCATTAAGTATCCAGGATGCCTTGAGCAAGCCACATTTCCTTGTATAAATTTCAATCTTTAAGTTTTTTTTGTCAGTCATGATTTCCCTTCATCTAGCAGCATGTAGAGGTTTATTTAACATTTTCTTGAAGCATTTATACTATTTGCCTCATATACTATTACTTATTCCAGCTTGTTCAGATGTGCTGTCTTTAATAACTTATTGTCATGTAGCCTTTTCACAGACCTGTCCCAGGGGAGTTCAAGCAAAGAAAGTATCAGTCCAGTGCTGATACAGGTACCAGTGCATTCTTCATGAGCACTCACTTGCCCATTTAATGCTAAGTGTGACTTCAATTTTAATATATTTGTACACTATATCCTTTCAGAAAATATTTTAAATCAGCTTCCAAAATGACAAGTATAATATGAAAAAAATAAATAAAACACAAATGTAAGAAACATGGCTAAGAGGAGAAAACAAATGCACCAATAGGAAAGCTCAATATAGTTTCTGGGATTGAGCATCCAAATCATTTAAGTTTTCTAGTATCCAAGTCAAGGAAAGAAATGTGCCCAAGAGCTGAAAGCACACAATTTCCTTAAGAAAAAATAAAGACTTTTCTACTGTTTAACTTTAAAGTAAATGTCCGATGTTAGGGTACTGTACAGCAGACATTGAATGGTAACATATGCAACATCCTCCATAGCAGTTTCAAAGTAAATGCAAAAGCTGTATAGTTATTTGTCTCTATCTACCTTTAAACAATAAAAGACACAACAATTCACTTAATGTTATTATGAGGATAAAAGGACCAATGATTTTGTTTTCTTATACTCTCAGTTAGTTCAAGAATAGGTTGTAGAAAACCTAGAAGTGGTAAAAGATGATAGAGGACTTGAATTTTCTTGCAGCTTTTTGAGTTACTGACTATAAATGGTTGTGAGATAATCCAAGATTATTCTCCTTAGAAAAAGTCTGGGGTAGTATAGATTGTGATAAGTTAGAATAGATCTAAATTTTTAAAATCAAAGTAAAATAAGTGTTATAGCTAACATTCTATTATTCATATAAGGAATATTAAGTCAGTATTCTTGTGTATCTGGAAGTATACCCAACTATGATTAAAGCTTGTCTTTAATGCAACTAAAGATACAACTATTACTTATTATATGAGTACATAGTAATAGGAGTGGACAGCTGAGTTTTCTTGATTGGTGCCTGGGACAATTCCCTGTGGTCCCTTTGCCCCACTCAGTCACCTCGTAGGAAGCCTCAGGTGGTAACAGCTCACTGGAGGAGGAGCACTACATCCCTCTGAAATGCTGCCCACTTTTATCCACTCCTTGTAGTAATTCCTATTAGATGCACCTCTACATAGTTTAATATCAATAATTTTTACATTATATATAAAACAAGAAATAGTTGTAAAAAGAGACACACAAAAATGTATTTATGAGATTTGTAGCCATCTCTATGACTCGGTCCCTTCTTAGAAAATAATTTTAAGGCATCTACTAATCTCCCAGTGGAGTGAAAAAGACAATAATTTACACAGGAATGAAGAGAAAGGAACAGTCTCAGAGGGTCATGAGAGTTGAGCAAAGCTGGTGGGGGAAGGGAAACTTGAGCTCAACTTAGAAAAAGGAGATTTAGTTAAATAGGGGGAAGGGAGCTCTAGGGGGCAATCACTATTTGTATTAGTCCATTCTCGCACTGCTATGAAGAAATGATCGAGACTGAGTAATTTATAAAGAAAAGAGGATTAACTGACTAACAGTTCCTCATGGCTGGGGATGCCTCAGGAAACTTACAATCATGGCAGAAGGCACCTCTTCACAGGGTGGCAGGAGAGGGAATGAGTGCCCAACAAAGGCGGAAGCCCCTTCTAAAACCATCAGATTTTGTGAGACCTCACTCACTATCATGAGAACAGCATGGGGGAAACCGGCCCGTGATTCAATTATCTCCACCTGGTCCAACCCTTGACATGAAGGGATTATTGCAATTCAAGGTGAGATTTGGGTGGGGACACAGAGCCAAACCATATCACTACTACAAGTTGATGATGCACAAGAACTATAGTCTCAGAAGGATATTGACTTCCTATATGCAGTTTTCTTATTTTTATTGAGTTAGTAGAAAACTCCTTATTAGAATCATCTAGTTCATCCCAGGCTCTTTCACCAAGCCATGACAGTCTACAATTTAGATCTCTTTCCTTGTCCTTTGCTGTGTCTTGAGAATGACGAGAGGTCAGTGGCCTGACAGACTGATGTGGCTAGTATTTTCATCAGAATCTCATTTTCTCCAAGCACCAACAGCCCCATAACTGCATGGGCAAGGACTATCACTCCTGTGATAGATGACAAGGTTTCATGTGAAGAGTAGAGGAAGATGTCCCTGTAACAATTAAGAGTAATTTTTGTCTTAACCCTTGCAGCAAGTGTGGCTGCTCAGTTTGGCATAAGAACTTAAAATTTCATCTTCCATGGTACTCTCCAAGCAGCCACAGTCTATAATAATTTGAATGTCTTCTAGTTTATGCCCTTCAAAGGCAGACATCAGTACATATATGCTCCTGGAAATGAACTCAGGGAATCTCAAGTTAGCCATAGGGTTTGGAAGGAATTTTCAAAATTTTCATCCCCTACAGCTGGCAGTAACCCTACTGCACTGAAGCAAGAATTGAAGCTTCAATCTGTTTCAATATGTAGCATAACTGTATCTATCTGCCTTATTTTCTATGCCACATTAAAGAAATCCAACACATTAGATGCCAGGGGTTTGGAGTAGGGATAACTGTGAAAAGGAGAAATATGTTTGGGTGATACACTTACTAGGCAGCTTTACAGAAGACTGTGTACTAGTCTGAAGAGAAAGGATTGAGGTGGAAAGAAGGCAGAAGTTAAGATAGTAGTCTTTGGAAATCTGGCTTGGAATCTTGTGCCTACCACCCACAAACTCTCAGGCTTATTAAACTCATCAGGCTTATTATTCATAGTAGTAATAGCAGCTGTCTCATTTTTTATGGTCATTGTCTTTGTACTCTGATATTGGAATAAACTTTTTAGGAACAGCAGATATCCCTATTCAGCCACCAAGCTTCCCTAGCTTTCACACATATTTTGTGATGTTTTTAAAGCCCACGGATGACTCCAGCTATAAGTGAAACAACAGTCTGAATCCAATTTACCAATTTTCCTGGGAGCTACAATTAGTCAGAACTTTCCTTCAATGCCTTGGGGGACCAAGCTGTTTACTGAGATGACACTGGGAACACTTTGTACATTAGCTCCTTGTCAAGCCAAAGTTCTTTCACTGGGGTGATCGTTCCTACCCAAATATTGAGGATGCCATTGTCTATCTCTATTTTTATGCTCATTTCCTCCCAAAGGTTCAGATCATCAGATCAAGTTTTACCTTTTTCATCAAACATCTACTGGTAAATTCAGTTTCCTTGGATTTTTTTTGCACATTTCTTCAATCAAAAAGCACTGAGAATTTGCATACACACATGTACACACAGACCACACACCCATATGCATACTCACACATATACTGAACCCAGTTAACTACATAGTCTATGTTTAATAAAGACTTTTTTGGCTGATTAATTTAAACATACAGGTTTTTGAGTGAGATTTTTAACAATGTTGTGAAAAAAATTTACCACGTAAAATTAGATTGCAATTTTTATCAAATAACTAAATGCTGGGTGTAACTGAAATATCTTACTAGTCTTAATGTGGAAACAAAAATAAGAAATGACTCCTTCTCTCTAGAAGCTTAATATCCAGAGGACTAAGCAGATATGGATATTGATAAATGAAGTAAAGGCAGTTAATGGCTGAGCAGAGGTTGAATAACAAACGAGGTAATCTCAAGATTCCTTTCAAGATGTTGCTATCCTGACCTCAGGCTGGCCCCAATAGTCTCCAGGAAAACCTACTGGCAAATTCATGGCCCCCTACTGTCAACTTTACTTACCTAAGTGGTCATAATGTCACACAGTCAAGTATCAGGTTCATCCTTCATTATGAGACAAGAGAAGAGCTGTTTCAGAATTTGAATCAGAGCTGTTTTGCCAGTGATGCCAAGACAGCTTTTCCCCACCCTGCCCCCCCAATAAGCCCTGTATTCAAATCTGTCAATTGTGAAGCACAGCAGGGATCCTCGAAGTGCTGTATTATCACATCACACAAGTTCATGGTGTGCTTGCCAAGGTTGTAATGAAAAGTGGCTTGGTGATGTAAAACTTGAATTTGTTTGCCGTGACATCTAGTTCAACAGTCTCAATTGGTTAAGAAAACCTTTCTTATCTTCCAGAAGACTCAAATACTTGAAAGACAAATACCTTAGCATAGGGTTTACTTAGAGCTGATCTCTATGTCCTGCTATTACTTTTAATGAACTTACAACTTAAACTTCCTGAAAATTTTTTCTAAGAATAAAATCTGAATGAACTTTCTATCCATTCTACAGCAGAAGAACATGAGGGAACTACTAAAATTACATAAAATACAGACTTCAAGTATGTTGTATCTGACTGTGCTCATTGGTATGTACCAAATTGTAATTTGAAGTCATCAATATTTGAGGAAAGTGATAAAGGAAAAAAAATTAATGAATTGCTTACAATAGCAGCTGGTGACTGTAATTTTGAGCTAGAAATTATTAAATAGAATTATTTGCTTGTAAAATATGGAAGTTTAATTTGTAATTTTAAACAAATATTTTGAACAAAGACTGAATAAAATCCTGTCTTTTTTAATTTTAAAATTGTATTACTCCACAATTTTTGCTTGATATTTCTTTTTGCAAGATGACTGCAAAAAGTATTTTTAAGAAAATATTTCAAGATGTCATCAGTTTTCTCATAATCTTTATAAATCTTTCATAATCAAATTATTTTTGACTCATTGCTGCTACTGGCTTGCATTACATTTTCTGATGTTCGTAAGAAGATTAATAAGCAAAGGCTTGGCAGGCATGGGTAGATACTGGTGTAGGGAGGGCTGTTTAAGTAAAATTATATCGCTAGTGAAAAAGAAACTCTCTTAAGGTAACTTTTACTTCTTTATACAACTTGTGTAACTGGAAGGACTAAAATAGGAGTGCTGAAAATTCAGATGATGAAGATGCTCTGTATAATTACCCCTTGTAGCAGCTGCTGTAGTACACCTCTAGGTTCTCCCTTTAGAAATGTGGCACCCATTCCCTGTTTCTGGGGGTGTTACCTATTGATGGCTCACAGTAGAGCCCTCACCAGAAATGACTCACAACTGAGAAGCCTTATTGCCCCTTTCTGAAGTTAGCCCTTGTAAACCAAAAATAAAATTCTAAGCCCTGCCAGCCAAACAAATGGACCACTCCTCTTGGCCAAGGACATTCGAAAGTTAACCTGAAACAGCCCTTCAGGCCATGGTGGGAATGGGTAGTCGGACATACCTCATTATACCCTTCTCCTTTTGGAATTCAGGCGCACTGACAAGCATTAACATTAAAACAGAGATCTTAAGACAATCTATTCTCTCTGAAGTCTGCTACCTGGAGGCTTCAACTGCATAATAAAATCTCGGTCTCTACAACTCCTTCTATTGATTCCAGTCGTTTAGACAAATGCTTTTAACCACTTGCCAATCAGAACATTTTTGAATCCACCTATGACCTGGAAGCCATCCCCTGCCCACTGCCGCTGCCCCTGCCCCCAACATCAAGTTGTCCTACCTTTCCAGATTGAACCAATGTATATCTTGCATGTATTGATTGATGTCTTATGTCTCCCTAAACTATATAAAACCAAGCTATAGCCCAAGCTCCTTGGGCACATGTTCTCAGGATCACCTGGGGCCATGTTTCTTGCATGTCCTTAACCTTGGCAAAATAAACTTCTAAATTGATTGAGACCTGTCTCAGATAGTTTTGGTTTATACCCTAAATCAATGACTAGTTAATATAGGAGGACAAAAGCCCAGGAAACTGACTTACTTAAATTTGGGGCAATTCTGAAGAGCCAATGCCACCTTTAGATTTCCCCCATGGGATTGGTGGAGACCCTTATTATAATATCATCACAATTTCAATTTTCCCTCTACCTAATCCTACTCCCCTTGGTCTTTTACAGTCTTGTTCCAATGAGCACTCCTTAATATATCTCTGCAAACCTCCATCTCAGAGACTTTTTCCAGGGAACCCTGCCTAAAACTGTTGGTGTTCTGAGTAATCCCATGAAGGAAAATGTAAAATTTAGGAGTTGGGAGTTGGATCACATACAATCAGGCTGGCATTGGAGAACCATCACTAGCTGTAAGTGTAATACTAAAGCCTTGGCATGAAGTGAAAATAATTATTAAAAGAGTTACTGGTGGTGAATGGAACAGGATTCTATAATAATGGAGAACGCTTTCAGGAGTAATGTCTCAGTTCTTTCAGAGAGCTAATAATTATGTGGATTTTCATATGGGGTCTATTGATGCATGGAGAAAGGTGAAGAAAAACTGGGTGAATTCAGAAATAAATCCACTTATTTACAGCCAACTGATTTTCAACAAAGGTGCCAATAACATACATTGGAGAAAAAAGTCTCATCAGTAAGTGGTGCTGGAAAAACTGAAAAATCCATATGCAAAAGAATGAAACTAGACCACTCTCTCTCTCATCATATACAAAAGTCAACTCAAAATGAATTGAAAATTTAAACATAAGACCCACATCTATAAAACTACTAGAACAAAGCTTAGGGAAAATGCTCCAAGATATCAGTCTATGCAAAAATTTTATGGCTACGATTTAAAAAGCATACACAACAAAACCAAAAATAGACAAATGGGATATATTAAACTAAAATGCTTCTGCATAGCAAAGGAAACAATCCAACAGAGTGTAGAGGCAACCTACAGAATGAGAAAAGTATTTGCAAGCTGTTCATTGAAGAGGCTAATAACCAGAATATACAGGGAACTCAAACAACTCAATCGCAAAATATCAAGAAATCCCATTAAAAAGTGAGCAAAGGATCTGAATAGACATTTTTTTTAAAAAGGCATATAAATGGCCAACAGGCACATTAAAAATGTTTGGCATAATTATCAGAGAAATGCAAGTCAAAACCACTATGAGATATTATCTTACCACAGTTAGAATGGTTATTATCAAAAGACAAAAAAAGTAAATGCTGGTGAGGATGTGGGGAAAAGGAACTCACACACTGTTGGAGGAAATGTAAATTAGTACAGCCATCATGGAAAACAATATGAAAGTTTTTCAAAACCTAAAAATAGAGCTACCATACAATTCAGCAATTCCACTCTTGGGTATTTATCCAAAAGAAAGGAATTCAGTATATCAAAGGAAGATCTACACTTGCATATTTATAGCAGTACTATTCACAACAGCCACGATATGGAATCGACCTAAGTGTCCATCAGATATGAATGGATGAAGAAAATGTGATATATATATGCAATAGAATACTATTCAGCCATTATAGAAAATAAAATATTTTCTTTTCCAGTAACATGGATAAAACCAGAGTCATTATGTAAAGTGAAATAAGCCAGTCACAGAAAGACAAATTTCGCATGTTCTCACTCACATGTGGGAGTTTTAAAAGTTGATTTTATGGAGGTAGACAGAAGAATATTAATTACCAGAGGCTGAGAAGGGGTTAGGGAGGGGTATGAAGAGAGATTGGTTAATGAGTACAAATATAAAGTTGACTAGAAGGTATAAGTTCTAGCGTGTTCTAGCATAGTAGCGTGACTATAATTAATGACAATACATTGTATGTTTCGAAATAGCTCAAAGTGAAGATTTAAAATGTTTCCAACACAAAGTAATCATAAATGTTCAAAGTAATGAATATTCTAAATACTCTAATTTGATTATACATTGTATGCACGTATCAAAATATCACAGGTATCCCATAAATATATACAAATATATGTTAAAAATTTTAAACTGTGGGTGAATAATCACTGATTCAAAATAAAGTGTAAAAGCAGAGGGCTTTCTTAGCTAAAACTCATGCTTATTATTTGTAATATGTATTTATAATTAATTGATTAATACTTATTGTTTTTAATATAGTAAAGTTTCTGAGAATATTGAATGTGTAACATTAGCAAGTCTGCTTCACCAAGTCAGCATATAGTTGAAATGGCATGGGACTCAGAGATTGGGATGGGGACCCATGATCAATTCACTCCCCTGTACCCTTTGAGCTTGAGAACTGTGCAACATCTTTTTGGTAAACATAGGTGCTCTTTCCTTGCTTAAAGACATCTGGAGTCCTCTGCTTTGCAATTTAACATACCCCCTGATTTCAGGGTCTGCTTCACCTTCCCTCCTGGACAACAAACTACATAACTAAGATCAAGCCACAACAAAACCCAATTAGAGATGTGTTAGAAAAGAAAATATAATCCAAAGGAACATCAGGACTTAGCCAACATCTCCTTGTGGGAAAGAATGTGTAGATGAAACAAAAGTTAAAGAAAAGCTTGTTGACACAAGAGCCCTTCCTCGTGCTACAAGATTCAAAATCCTGGCAATGACCCTGGAAAATGATGCTAACACACTGCTGGGTTGGCTTTTAAAATATTTTAGAAAGCAATACTTAACACCAGGTGATAACAGAAATGCCAGACAGTTAGAAGTAGTGATTAGAAGTCTCAAGAAAATTGACATGGCATAATGGAAGTACTATGTGTATTGGTTTGCCATAACAAAATTCCACAGCCTGGGTGGTTTAGCCAACAGAAAGATACATCTCACAGTTTTGGAGGCTGAAAGTCTAAGATCAAGGTGAAGGTAGGTTTGGTTTCTCCTGAGGTTTCTCTCCTTTGCTGGCAGATGGCCACTTTCTTGATGTGTCCTCACATGGTCTTTCTCTGTGTGTGTGCATCCCTGGTATCTCTTTTTGTATAAAAATTTCTTCTTCTTATAAGGACATCTATCAGTTTGGATTAGGGCACATCCTAATGGCCTCACTTTAACTTAACCCCTTTATGCTTGAGGTTGCAACTTTCTGAATTTTTGCAATCAGACCTTGGCAATAACCTTGAGCAGTAGGATACAAATAATTCCCACATGCTTAGCATTCCAACAATGGAACACTAGGCATAAATGAGAGTTATTTAAAAGGCTTATCTCCAAATATAATCACATTGTGAAGTCCTGGGGTTAAGATTTTAGCGTTTGCATCTAGAGAGAAACACAACTCAGCCCCTAATACTATGTAAAGCTGAAAACTCTTCAGCCAATTACGTTCCAGGAAAGCACCCAGAGATTACTCCTTTTGCCAAAGTAGTCATGCATGTGATGGTGAGAAGGTCACCTACACCGCTGAGAAGTTCCATAGTAGCACATGTGAGTTTGAGCAGAGGCAGAATTCAAGAGTGAGTTTCTCAGCCACCTATGTCATTACCTGCACTTGCACTGGTGTTCCTTTCTCAGATCACACATGTGGCCATATGAGGGGTTCTTGATGCTTAGCTGAGAAAGGAAAAAATAAAATGGGTAGCTGAAAAAGTGCCACTACAGCTGCACATGGACTCAACTGAGGAATATTCCCGAAAGACAGTGGTGAGAAAAAACCTTCACCTGATTTTGCACTCTGTGGAAAAAAAAAAAAAAAAGTCTGAAGTAAGAATATGCATGGACTCATGGGTAGTAACAAATAGTTTGACTGGTTTGTTACAGACCTTAAAGGAGAAAGGCTGAAATACTAGGTATAAGGAAGTCAAAATCTCACTTACCATCACTCTCAGTGACCCACTGAAAAGACTTCATTTTTCTTATTCCCATAATTCTATGCCAAGAGGAACCAGAGATTTTGGTTCCTAGGATGGAGTCCCTTCTACTAGGGTACATTGCAAAAGTCTCATTAAGCTTTAAGCTATTCTATCATCAAATCCTTTTAGGCTTCTTGTGCCAAGGAGCCAGCAAACAAGAAAAGAACCATCTTCCTCGCAGAGATAGAAAGGTTATGTTTGCACCAAGCTGACTAGTACTCTTTTGCATAACTTTAATTTTCAATGGACAAGTACAGTGGACACAGTCTGAGAAGGGCGTAATAACCAATGCTCAGATCCCTGAGGATGGGAGTCCAGGACGTATCACTCAGTAAGCCAATGAAATTAGAACAGCTAGGAAACCAAAGACAAAGGGAAACTGGAATGGGTAAGAAGAGGAGGGAGGTGAAGAATGTTACATATGGTCCTCAAACCAGCTGATATGATGGGGACTGTACTAATTCGTGTCTTGCTTTGTTTTTGTAATTTTTCCCAGAAAAACAGACCAACCAGAATCCTGGAGGAGCTGTTCTTGGATTGTGTATGTGTATATATATATATATATATATATATATACATATACATATTCAGCAACACGAGCGGTGAACTGTAGTCAAAGCTATGGTGTTTGCCACCCAGACCCCACTCAAAAATTGCTAAGGCTGAAGAAGGCTGCCTTGCCCAGGGGCGTGCCCTGCTGTAGAAGCAGCCTGTATCTACTTGCTGATGGGTTAAGTCCAAAGGCCCCCAGCTCCTTTGCATCCATTTGAGATAATCTGAGGTGTTTCTTAAGGGCCTTCACAGCTTCAGAGATCTCCCTGAAATGGTTCTTGGTGGCAGCTGCATCACAGCTTAATATTTCCCTCTGCTTAATCCTGTTTCCTTTGCTCCATCCATTGCAGGTCCTGTTTCAGAAAGCACTTTCTAACAAATCTCTGCATACAAATTTCCAACTCAGGGTCTGTTTCAAACTCTAAGATCCCACCACTATTACCACTACCACGATCACGACCACTATTACAAAATATTTACCAATTATGAATATATGACATTTATTCAAGGAGTTAAAAGTTCTCAAAATCATACATGTGTTTTAAAAATACACGTGCTTACAATTACTTAATAGTAACACCTAACATTCATTGAGTGCTAAGGAGGTGCCAGCAAGAACTTTGCATACATTAAATCATATTCTTACAACTCCATAAAGAGATTCTATTAATAGCAAGCCAAGATATCATGAGGTTAAATAAATTACCCCAAACTACACAAGATGTAAATGGCATCTGGAATATAAACACAGGCTCCAAAGCCCGAGCCCTTAGACCATCACTACCACTCTCCTTCCTCTCTACATTGTATGAAGTGACATCATGGTTTGACAAATATTTTTCTTTCTAATCTTTTTGTATTCCACTTTTGTATCCTTCCAGTTTTGTTTGATGGAAGAAAGCTTAGGATGCCAAAATGAGGCATTCTCATTATCAGTATGGACTGTATTTTTCCTTCTAGGCTATTGCTTTCTTCATGGGAGCGCCATGTTTTGTTTGCCTGAACAGCATAGCCATGATGGTTACAATGTGGTTATCATCTGCTCTGTCTATCAGTTAATATTTGAAACTGTTCAGTTACACTTTTCTCTTTTAAGAAGGCTCAAATTTATAAAGAAGCCCAAAAATTTACCTTAGCTAGTTTGTAGCTTTGTGTTCCTGTAATTCAATGCAGGACCACGGTAATATCTTTTCTAGTATATTTAGTACGTTTGCTAATTAAATATCAAATGAGGGGGGTTGATGCACATGATCAGTGAAATGTTTTCATTTCTAATGTTTTCTTTGGCTATATTTTCTACTTTTCTTTGCAACTAATGGGAATGTCAACTGCCGGCCAGAGGCGTAAACACAGAATATCTCTAGCATGTATTTTTCTAACACATATTTTCTCACAAACATGTTTTATGCCTTATTACTAGCTAATGTTATGAGCCTACTATAATCTGACTCCTTGCCAATCATATGGAGGAGAGTAGGGAAGGCTTACATTGCAGTGGCCATAGTACACTTGGATTATATAGAAATCAAAAGCAACAGAAAAGGAAGATAGTCTTCACTCTCACCAATTTTCCGTTGATTCTTCTATACCAGCTGACTTCTGAACAATGGATTGAATTCCAGCCTCAGATTCTAAATCTTTGTGGGGTCTGTTGTGAAATGCTTTCTACCGTCATAGATTCTGATAGCTGCCCTCCCTCCTGGAATGCATCACACTCTGGTAGCACTCAGAGCTTTTAGCTTGTTAGTGCAAATCAACTTTTATTGCCTGCATCTGAGAGAAAAGGACAGTGAAATTGCACATCCATACATTATTTTGGCTATTTGTAAAAGGTTAAAAAAGAAGAATGGAGGCAAAAATGGCAGCATTTTTCTGAAGGCTTAAGAAATTACTTTGAAACACACATGCACACACACAGATGCACACACAGGCACGCACACACAGGCATACACACCAGCTGCTAGTGGTTTCTGATAGTACACCAAAGGCAAACTAAATGTTAGCTAAGTGATTTACTGTCAACATGGCATGGCATTTTGACATGCACTGTTTTTATATTTTCCCATTTCCTGTATGAAATTTGTGGAACTTTTAAAGCTGTTTGACTCCAGAAGCCTGCTTAGCTGGTCTGACAGCTCAAACCCTGCAGACAGTAAATGGCAAGGGGTGGTAAAGAATTACTGATAAATTGGGAGTTGAGAAGCAAGAGTGATGAGGGAGGCAAGTGTTGATATTAGAAACTTTGATTTGGGGGTTTATAAAGGTAACTGAATGTGACATTCAGTCATCTCAATTCTGAAATGGGTGAGTGCAAGGATTACAGATGATAGCTTTTAGTGAAGGGCAGAATCTTTTAAATCTTTTATGGCTGAAATTTCAAGGCAAAGTCAAAACTAGATTAGAAGATAATCAATACTCTGAGACTTACTAGGAGGTTCAGAACATTTTTACTCAGAATGCCTATCTTAAGAAATGGCTTTGGAAAACAGCCTCAAATAGAATCCATAAAAGGAGCTTTTTAAAAGAGATAACAGAAAAGTGTATTTTAAAAATACAAAATAAGTGTAATAAACATATTATTAGCCCAAAAAAGCATAGTCAAAATGGTTATCTGTATATAATTATGGCACTTCTGATATGCACATGTACAAAGCTTCTGTTGAGTAAATTTGCCTTTACCAGCTTTTCTCACACATATTAGAAGATTTAAGCTATTAGAAGATATATAAAGCCAACTGTTTTCTTCCAGCCTAGGAGTTTGATGATATATTCTCTAGGCTATGGTTGGAAAAAATTGGCAAGTGTCAGTCTTATAATTGAGCCTTTAGGAGATTTTTGCAAAAACTGTTTCAAATTAAATCTGCTATATGCAAACTTAATTTGAGGTTGCCATCTGAAAATTAATTGTGAGTGAATCTATTGTTATATCTAAAATGCTATGCAATGCCCTGTTTGCCCAATAACACGTATGGAGCCTCTACCCGAAGATAGAACAGCCTTGTGTGTAAATGTGTCCTAAAGCTTCCTCCAACTTACTAGACATTTCTCCTCTCTCCTTCAATTTTCTGCACCAAACTTGCCCAATCTCTTAGGCCATGATGTTGCATCACATCTAAATGATAAAATTTAATAATTCTGATTTTCCACAACAAAACATACAAACCTCCTTGTATCTATACCTATCCAACCTCATTAGTTATTATTGAGGAAATGTCTTTCATCTATTAAAGGTAAGATTCCCCATCTGCCCTAGCCTTCTCACAGGCTTTGCATCTCTTTCTTAATTGCACCGGACTCTGCATCTGTCTTACCGTTGCCATTAGCAACACACGCAAGTGTCTTTTCTATTCAAGAAGAATCTTCTGAGTCTCGTATTCCCCTCCAGGTATCACCTTTTTTTTCTATTCCCCTTTACTGTGTAACTTTTCAAGAAGTGTTTATTCCTGCTGTCTCCGTTTTCACACATCACATCTACCCCTCTTTCCACTCCAGTTTGGGCTACATCTTTCCTTCCTACCCCCTTGTGAAGCTACTTATTCCAAGGTTGCCGATCATGTCTCTGCTGTTAAGAAGTAGACTTCTTTTTTGTTCTGATTTTATCTGCCTTTCGGCAATATTCAGCAGGGTAAATCGCTTTATTTCTTGAAATATTATCTTCCCTCAGCTTCCAGGATACTACCCTCTCATGGTTTTTATCTGACATTTTTTACCTCACTCTCTCAGTTTCTTTTGGTTTTGTCATTTCATTTTATTTTTTTTTCCTGATGCCCCCGCTCACTATACTTCTCTCAATAGCTTTTTCATCAATTCCTGTGGCTTAAAATATCATTTTATCTCCAGCCCAAACCTTTCTTCTCAGCTCCAAACTCAAATATTCAACTACAGCTTGACAACTCCAATTGGAAGACTCACAATCATCTCCAACGAAACACTTCAAAATGGCTTCCTTGATTACAACCTCTCCACACTGATTTCTTGCCCACACTTCATCTTCTCACTAAATGGTACCATCTACCCATTTGTTCAAGCCCAAAGGCAAAAAATCACTCCTGATATCTCTCTCTGCATAATTTCCTACATTCATCTATTGGCAAACATTGACACTTTTTCCTGCAAAGTGTATTTAAAATCCATTTGTCCACCTTGATCACGATTTTCATTACCCCAGTCCAATTTCTATCACCTCTTGCCTGGTTCAGTGCAATCCTCTCCACTGTGTCTCCCTGCCTACTTGCTTACCCTACTACAACTCGACAACCACCAGATCAGTTGTTTTAAATATAAATCACCTCCTATCACTTCCCTGCCTATAAAGCCATTAATGACCTTCCATTGCACTTGAATAAAATCCAAATTCTTCACATGGCTGGAACTGTTTTCTCCACTTGCAACATGTTTTGTCCCCAGTTTTCATTCTTTAGACATAAGCAGATGTCACCTTCTCAGAGAAAACTTCCCTCACTACCTAGATTTATAGATATCAGGACTTTGTTTATTTATCTCATGGTAACCACTGTAATAATTTGTCTTCATTTGTTGATATCAAGCTGCAGAGAACAGGGACCATGATTGTTTTATACATTAATACATTATTCAGTGCCTATTTTCACATCTGAAACATTTAATAATTCAATAATTATATTTCAATTAAGGGAGAAAGAAAGGGAGGAAAGGGGGGCAAATGAAGGAATATCATTTCTAGCAAATTTACCAGCCCTCGCTCCAAATCATTTTTAAAATTAGAAATACCTTGGGCTCAGTAAGTTATTTGGCCTGATGACACATTTCACTGAAGCAAGAGTTGTATGTCATTCATGTCTCCCGTGTTTCAGTCCACAACTTCTTCAATTATAGCACATAGTCTCTCTCTATATCTATTACTCTAAAATCCATTTAATCAGCTTAATTTATCAAAATGGTCATTCAATTGCCTTTCTTAGAGCAAACCTGAATTTCATATGCATTTTTGTTTCAAGTAAAATATAAGTACTACTATATTTATAATTAAAAAAATAGCCTTCTTTAAGCAATTAATCTTTATAGTTTGTATTCAGTTTTAAGAGCTCATCAGATTTTTTTTTTTTTTTTTTTTTTGAGACAGACTCTTGCTCTGTCGCCCAGGCTGGAGTGCAGTGGCGCGATGTCTGCTCACTGCAAGCTCCGCCTGCCGGGTTCACACCATTCTCCTGCCTCAGCCTCCCAAGTAGTTGGGACTACAGGTGCCCACCACCACACCCCACTAATTTTTTTGTATTTTTGTTTTTTTTTGTTTTTTTTAGTAGAGACAGGGTTTCACCGTGTTAGCCAGGATGGTCTTGATCTCCTGACTTCGTGATCCACCCACCTCAGCCTCCCAAAGTGCTGGGATTACAGGCATGAGTCACCACGCCCGGCCGAGCTCATCAGATGTTAAACATAATGAAGGTTTTTTTGGTTGTTGTTGTTGTTGTTTGTTTTGTTTTTGTTTTTTTTGAGACGGAGTCTCGCTCTGTTGCCCAGGCTGGAGTGCCATGGTGTGATCTCGGCTCACCGCAACCTCCACCTCCCAGGTTCAAGCAATTCTCCTGCCTCAGCCTCCTGAGTAGCTGGGATTACAGGGGCCTGCCACCATGCACATCTAATTTTTGTACTTTTAGTAGAGTCAGAGTTTCACTATGTTTGCCAGGCTGGTCTCAAACTCCTGACCTCATGATCTACCCACCTCACCCTCCCAAAGTGCTGGGATTATAGGCATGAGCCACCGCACCCAGCCGAAAGTTTTCTAAATTCTACTATTTTCATGGATTTTATCTTTCCTTAGCAGTTGAATTATTTATATGATGTATGTATATAAATCTGACAATATAAGTCTAAGAATGACTAAACTGAATCACCAGTTTTCAGACAAGTTAATAACAATCCTTTTGGCAACTGAATATTATTAAATATTATTAGATGCTAGAGGCAGCTCATATTGAATGAAATTACATAAAAATTATTGGATGAGGTTTAAACTTCAGTGTGTGATATGCATCCATCTGAAATTAGATGGCCTATATCAAAAGCAAACCAGTGTTGGCCTGATGAGGATCCAGAAGAGACCTCATGGGCATTATCATATGCCTCCACTTCTTTGCCCTTTTCATTTGGTTTTGGAGTGATCAAAAGGTAGTATTGATATGTGACTCCTATTTCCATCAAATCAAAGTTTTTTCCTCCTGTGATCCCAATGGTCAATGCCTGCATCATCAATTGGATTGGACACTTCATCAATATGACTTAGCAATGAAGAAGCCACTATTAATCATATCTATATTTCTAAATGCTATTTCTGGCTTACCATAATATCTGGCTTAAATTGATTTTATTTTGGTAAATGTTTGCCTTGACTCAGCATTTTATATGAGAAAAACAGGGGCACCTACCAAAGTACCAAATGTTATTTAATAGGGACCAAAGCAAAGAACCTTATAGCTGCTAATATGAAACTCTGCTTGTTGCATGCCATGCCATATTTCTGTATCATAACTTTCAGCTTTCTACCTAGACTACATATTCTCTAAGACAGTTTTATAAATTGCGTTATTATCAAAAATATTCACCACCTCTCACTTTCAGGTCCTTTTGATGGGAGAATTATTCTTCCTAACCCACTGATAATTGGCTTGTAGGTGTGACTTCATTTGGCTAACGAAGTGTGAGTTAATATAACATGCCACTTCCAAAGAGAAATTTTAAAAGCCAGTACATTCCTGCCACTGCTGTTTTTTCATTACAATGAGACCAGCATGAGTGGACAGGGGCTACTCCTTCAGCCTAAATTGCAACATGAAGATTGGTATGCAGATGAGTCAAAAAGCTAACCTTCACAGTTATATGAAACAAATAACAAATAAACCTTTGCCTTGTAAACGTCTAAGATTATTTTGTTCTTCATTGTTATTGGAGTGAAACCTTTCTTCAACTGCCTAATATAAATGTTTTCTATGTTATCCACTATATAACCTCAAATCCTGGGAGAATATATAGTGCAGAGAAGATGATAATGTGTTGAACAAATAAATGAACCAGAAAAAGAGACACTAGTATGCATTTCTATTAATTATAACATTTTATTCCTTTACAAATCACCACCGGTACTGAGATACAATATATTCTAGTTAATAAGACAGAATTCAGTTCCAAAGTAGAGATCTATTTAAGAATAAGCTGTTACTACCATGGTACTTTGAGAAAACAAGCAGCAATTTTCATACTTATTTGAAATGTGAAGGTTTTAAACACAGCAAAATATTCAAGTATGTAAATAATAAGTATTGCTTAATAAAGATCCCAGTTCTTTTAGACTAAATGGTAATCTCTATCTCTTAATTTTAGCTGCCTGGGGAGCTTTGATAAAAATAAATGATGTTGTACTGCCTATGCTTATCAGACATGACCACACATTTCCTAAGGAGAATATTTGTCAGGCACCCCTACTGCCTGTGTGGGTTATATTCAATGTCGCCTTATTAGCCCCACACTTAATTTTGGTAAATTCTTCGGTATCTTTATTTCCCCAGTTTGAATATGTTAAACTATTAGTATTTCACAATCTGTCACAAGCAGCATATTGATGAACTTCTGTGTTCCATGATCTTTGTAACCCCCTTCATTATCTTCATAGGATTGAATACTAGTCTCAGAGTCTTGCCTATTTCACTTAAGTGTCCTACTGAGGACAATCATGCACTCCAACCATACACAATGTAGAAGTTTAAGTCTGGATTTAAATATCACAGGATAAGAAAGAAATCTGGCAATCATGTGGTAAAGTTCATCTGTTTGTACAAATATATTCGGATCTAAATTAGGATATCTAAAAGATTGGCCACTAAAGGTTTTGCTCATGGTTCTAATTTGGTCATCTTGAAGATTTCTGGATGATCACAGCCAGCCATCAACAGAGAGTGATCTTTGGCCTCTTCTATAAGAAATATGTAACTATAACCAAACACAGTACTAGGGAGAAAAAGAAAAATCTATCTTTTGGCTGTCTCTGACAGTTGGGTCAGGAGCCAAGTTAACAACAAAGCAAACTTTCTGTACACCCCTGCCTTTGATCTTTAGCAATGCTTGGTTGGAACAAAAGTTGGATTCAACTATGATAAAAATGAAGCTACTTATTCAGTCATATAGTAATGTGAGTGAGTTACTGTTCTGGATAAAAGAGCACGCCTCTGGCTGTTATTAGTTTAAAAATATATAAGAAAAAGAAAGAAACAAGTCTGGCTTCAAATAATACTGAATACCCAGTTACCAATTAATCATTTGAATTCCTAATGTCTCATTTGGGGAAGTTTGACAATAGCACGCAGGCTCAGTGCTCCTGTTTATGTCTTCTAACAAAGCACAGTGAAGACCTTCTTTGGTACTTTTCCTTCCGCTGTATTCCACTCATGATTGAAAGCAAGTAATTTATAATGAATGATGCCTTCAAGGTAGAGTGAGATAGCTACCTGCTTTTACAGCTGGTAATGGAAAAACTGCAGACATGGTGGGTAATAACTCACCTCATTAACTTTCTCAGACATGTTTTAGGCAATAAACACCTGATTTAAACCTTTGGGTGTACAAAAACACCTTGGCCTTCAGTGGAACATATCTGCTTCCATAATACCCCAACTCATGACACTTCTCCTATTTCTTGTCCAGTGCATTAGGACATTCTGAGTATGGCTTTACCTTCTATGGGATAATATACATGAGCCACTTTGCCTTGTTCTCATCATGTACTCCCATATAATGAGAAAAATGCATTTGAACAGTTTGTGAATGGAACACAAAGGTAATTTCAGAACATTTGTCTGTAATTGGAGAGCCCCTGCCTATGAAGCTACAAAGACTGGGTGACCCTGCAGACCCTTGTTTTGAGAAAGTAGCTAAAATGCTTACATTCAGCCACTGTCAATGCGTGAAGGTTTGCTCTGCTGGGTGATTCAGAGAATAGCAATAATGATGATAATGACAATGATGATCATAATGAAAGTGGGAGTTGTTTTGGAAAACAATATTCCATCTCACTCAAAGCCAACAAAACAGGGACACCAGGGGAGTCTGTCAGGCATAGAAACTGTCTACAAAGAGTCTCTGTTCCTACTGCCCTTTTCAGCCAACCCAGCTACTGTGACTCAGCTCCCTCAAACACCTTCCCGATATCCATGAAGCCCAAAATATTTGTTTTTATCAAAAACAAAGCAAAGCAAAACAACCAAGACTTCCCTTCCATTAGCACTATCTTGACAGAAGAGAAAACTTATTACCAGGGCTCTCCCCATCCAGTCGACTTCTAGGTTGGATTTCCTACCAGGAGGGAAGTCTCAGAAAGTTCTTTTCCTAGTTTCTCAAGAGTGCAAAAGTCTTTCCTCTATCCTCAGGACTATAACCCTAACGGTTTGCTTATTGATAAGAAGACAAATCTATACTCACAGCAGGTAATGGATGTATTCAAACATAATAAGAGACCTCAAATTGACACTGAACATTAAACTGGGGAAGCAAGAAATAACTTGTACATTCTCAAGTTTAGGTAGGAAATCCAAATATACTCTATACCGCACACAAGGAACTCGAGGAAATTGTTAAGTTAATCTTTTTTTGACCTTCTACATCTCTTTTTTCTTCTTCCCCTTTGAAAATGTATATTCTTTCTCCAGCCATCCAGCTATCTCTTCTAGGACTGTGCTCTCAGTCAGCTTTCAGTATAAGGTAATAAAATACAGAACTATGGTAGGATTAATATTGACCAAGATTCAAGCTACAAGGCTGGATAGTACCACCAAGAAAGACCTAGAACATTCTCATCATGTCAGAAGTAATAGCCCGCTGCTTTTTCTTTCTTTTAACTTGTTTCATAATAAACTATAACATTAAAAACAAACGAATCGATCTAACACTCTGATTATCTCCCAGTCCACCTGGCAAATATATCACTGTGGTATCAATGATCTACCCCTACAGCAGCTACTCCCCAAGATCTATCAAATTATTACCAGGTGCTATGAAAGTGTGATGCCCAGGCTTTTGTCCTCTTGGGATTTATAACTGGGAAGGCAAGAGGGAAAGGAATGCGTAGTCGCATGACAAAGAAAACCACCAGCAAAGAAAATGCAAATGACTATGATTAAATGTAAACATCGCTTCAGAAGATTAAAAGAGTACATAAAACTGGAACATGGCAGATGGGGCCATAGTAGAGTAAGCAGTTCTGGAAAGAGAGCAGAGGGTTGAGTAATGCCATGGAAGAAACAAAACAAGCAAGGCAGAGAAGCAGGAGGACTGTCCTGGCATAGTTGTATAGTACACTCAAATTAAAGTTGAAGGTTCATATATAGAACTAACTAGAATTAATGTGGAAAGTATATTTGGATTAGATTGTTTAAGAACTTAAATTCCAAATAATGAGCCATCCTATATTTTCCCTTCCAATTCATTTGACAAAAAGAAAGGGAAGACAGGAAGGAAGCCAGGAAGGCAGGAAGGCAGGAAGGCAGGAAGGCAGGAAGGAAGGTAAGAAGGCAGAAAGGCAGGAAGGAAGGCAGGAAGAGCAGTTTGGGCATTCTCTGCTCAAACTAGACAAGGAAACTCTTGATTAAACTAAGTATAAAAGATTTATTGGCCAGAATGTTGGCCTCTGTTCTATAATCTAAGTGCTTTGGGAGGCGGAGGCAGGAGGATCACTTGAACCCAAGAGTTCAAGAACAGCCTGGGCAACATAGTGAAACCCCATCTCTACAAAAATGAAAAGAAAAATAGGTGGGCTTGGAGGTACACACCTACAGTCTCAGCTATGTGGGAGGCTGAGGCAGGAGCATCACTTAAGCCCAGGAGTCCAAGGTTATACTGAACTATAATTGTGCCACTGCACACCACCTTGGGCAACACAGCAAGACCCTAGCTCAAGGGGGACAAAAAAAGAGATTTATTTGTAACTGGAAGTTCATGTTCAGGATGGGTCTCTGAAAAGAGAGTAGAGAGTGTACAGTGTTTCCCAAGGCTGCCTTCTCATGACTTTCACATTCTATGGAAAGACCGATTTATCCAGTTTCTCACTATGCATCTGCAGAAATCAAAGGACGAAGGAAGCAAACCATCTAGCAGAGGCCAGCCAGCTGTGGGGAGCAGGGCCAGAGCTGAAACCTGTCTCCTGGCTTTCAGTTAAGGGACGTTTCCATTTTTCTACCATGCCATTTATTAATAATTAACAGTGTAGGTGCTTTCTTACATTGTTGGAATAAGTTATCTGAATGGACAAGAGTGATGAGATAGAAGTAATTTTTCATAGTTCTTTTGCTTAGGTAAGTGTTACTGACATATTTTTGGTGTGAGGAGCATCTTCTTTTTTCCTCCCTCTAGCCCTGAAATCTCTGTAGGATTTGTGGTGGGATGAGGTTGAGGGGAACCATGGCGCATTGCGAGATGCAGAGCAGAGAGCCAGCTCTATAGTTCAATATAATAGAAAGCAAGCAGTGATAATAGATGGGTGTTTCTACCCTTCCTCCTAAGAAGCCAAAGATGAGTGTGACCCTAACAGCTGACTTGGGGTACCATCCTGTATGACTCATTACCTGTTCCTTTGTCCTGTATTGCAATAAAAGCTTAATGTTTATTTGGCACGGCAGAAGCTCAAAGTATTATGACATAGCCTCAATAAATCTATCCTGATCACTGGGCCTGGAATAGGAACAGCTCCGGTCTACAGCTCCCAGCATGAGCGACGCAGAAGACGGGTGATTTCTGCATTTCCATCTGAGGTACCGGGTTCATCTCATTAGGGAGCGCCAGACAGTGGGCACAGGTCAGTGGGTGCAGCACACCATGTGCGAGCCGAAGCAGGGTGAGGCATTGCCTCACCTGGGAAGCACAAGGGGTCAGGGAGTTCCCTTTCCTAGTCAAAGAAAGGGGTGACAGACGGCACCTGGAAAATTGGGTCACTCCCACCCGAATACTGCGCTTTTCCGACGGGCTTAAAAAACAGCGTATCAGGAGATTATATCCCGCACCTGGCTCAGAGGGTCCTACTCCCACGGAGTCTCACTGATTGCTAGCACAGCAGTCTGAGATCAAACTGCAAGGCGGCAGCGAGGCTGGGGGAGGGGCGCCCGCCATTGCCCAGGATTGATTAGGTAAACAAAGCAGCTGGGAAGCTCGAACTGGGTGGAGCCGACCACAGCTCTAGGAGTCCTGCCTGCCTCTGTAGGCTCCACCTCTGGGGCAGGGCACAGACAAACAAAAAGACAGCAGTAACCTCTGCAGACTTAAATGCCCCTGTCTGACAGCTTTGAAGAGAGCATTGGTTCTCCCAGTACGCAGCTGGAGATCTGAGAACGGGAAGACTGCCTCCTCAAGTGGGTCCCTGACCCCTGACCCCCGAGCAGCCTAACTGGGAGGCACCCCCCAGCAGTGGCAGACTGACACCTCACATGGCCGGGTACTCCAACAGACCTGCAGCTGAGGGTCCTGTCTGTTAGAAGGAAAACTAACAAACAGAAAGGACATCCACACCAAAAACCTATCTGTACCTCACCATCATCAAAGACCAAAAGTAGATAAAACCACAAAGAGGGGGAAAAAACAGCAGAAAAACTGGAAACTCTAAAAAGCAGAGCAACTCTCCTCCTGCAAAGGAACGGAGTTCCTCACCAGCAATGGAACAAAGCTGGACGGAGAATGACTTTGACAAGCTGAGAGAAGGCTTCAGATGATCAAATTACTCCGAGCTACTAAAGGACATTCAAACCAAAGGCAAAGAAGTTGAAAACTTTGAAAAAAATTTAGAAGAATGTATAACTAGAATAACCAATACAGAGAAGTGCTTAAAGGAGCTGATGGAGCTGAAAACCAAGGCTCATGAACTACGTGAAGAATGCAGAAGCCTCAGGAGCCAATGCAATCAACTGGAAGAAAGGGTATCAGCGATGGAAGATGAAATGAATGAAATGAAGCGAGAAGGGAAGTTTAGAGAAAAAAGAATAATAAGAAACGAGCAAAGCCTCCAAGAAATATGGGACTATGTGAAAACACCAAATCTACGTCTGATTGTTGTACCTGAAAGTGATGGGGAGAATGGAACCAAGTTGGAAAACACTCTGCAGGATATTATCCAGGAGAACTTCCCCAATCTAGCAAGGCAGGCCAACGTTCAGATTCAGGAAATACAGAGAACACCACAAAGATACTCCTCGAGAAGAGCAACTCCAAGACACATAATTGTCAGATTCACCAAAGTAGAAATGAAGGAAAAAATGTTAACGGCAGCCAGAGAAAAAGGTCGGGTTACCCTCAAAGGGAAGCCCATCAGACTAACAGCGGATCCCTTGGCAAAAACCCTACAAGCCAGAAGAGAGTGGGGGCCAATATTCAACATTCTTAAAGAAAAGAATTTTCAACCCAGAATTTCACATCCAGCCAAACTAAGCTTCATAAGTGAAGGAGAAATAAAATACTTTACAGACAAGCAAATGCTGAGAGATTTTGTCACCACCAGGCCTGCCCTAAAAGAGCTCCTGAAGGAAGCACTAAATATGGAAAGGAACAACCGGTACCAGCCGCTGCAAAATCATGCCAAAATGTAAAGACCATCGAGACTAGGAAGAAACTGCATCAACTAACGAGCAAAATAACCAGCTAACATCATAATGACAGGATCAAATTCACACATAACATTATTAACTTTAAATGTAAATGGACTAAATGCTCCAATTAAAAGACACAGACTGGCAAATTGGACAGAGTCAAGACCCAACAGTGTGCTGTATTCAGGAAACCCATCTCACGTGCAGAGACACACATAGGCTCAAAATAAAAGGATGGAGGAAGATCTACCAAGCAAATGGAAAACACAAAAAGGCAGGGGTTGCAATCCTAGTCTCTGATAAAACAGACTTTAAACCAACAAAGATCAAAAGAGACAAAGAAGGCCATTACATAATGGTAAAGGGATCAATTCAACCAGAAGAGCTAACTATCCTAAATATATATGCACCCAATACAGGAGCACCCAGATTCATAAAGCAAGTCCTGAGTGACCTACAAAGAGACTTAGACTCCCATACATTAATAATGGGAGACTTTAACACCCCACTGTCAACATTAGACAGATCAATGAGACAGAAAGTCAACAAGGATACCCAGGAATTGAACTCAGCTCGGCACCAAGCGGACCTAATAGACATCTACAGAACTCTCCACCCCAAATGAACAGAATATACAATTTTTTCAGCACCCCACCACACCTATTCCAAAATTGACCACATACTTGGAAGTAAAGCTCTCCTCAGCAAATGTAAAAGAACAGAAATTATAACAAACTATCTCTCAGACCACAGTGCAATCAAACTAGAACTCAGGATTAAGACTCTCACTCAAAACCGCTCAACTACATGGAAACTGAACAACCTGCTCCTGAATGACTACTGGGTACATAACGAAATGAAGGCAGAAATAAAGATGTTCTTTGAAACCAAGGAGAACAAAGACACAACATACCAGAATCTCTGGGATGCATTCAAAGCAGTGTGTAAAGGGAAATTTATAGCACTAAATGCCCACAAGAGAAAGCAGGAAAGATCCAAAATTGACACCCTAACATCACAATTAAAGGAACTAGAAAAGCAAGAGAAAACACATTCAAAAGCTAGCAGAAGGCAAGAAATAACTAAAATCAGAGCAGAACTGAAGGAAATAGAGACACAAAAAACTCTTCAAAAAATTAATGAATCCAGGAGCTGGTTTTTTGAAAGGATCAAAATTGATAGACTGCTAGCAAGACTAATAAAGAAGAAAAGAGAGAAGAATCAAATAGACGCAATAAAAAATGATAAAGGGGATATCACCACCGATCCCACAGAAATACAAACTACCATCAGAGAATACTACAAACACCTCTACGTAAATAAAATAGAAAATCTAGAAGAAATGGATAAATTTCTGGACACATACACTCACCCAAGACTAAACCAGGAAGAAGTTGAATCTCTGAATAGACCAATAACAGGATCTGAAATTGTGGGAATAATCAATAGCTTACCAACCAAAAAGAGTCCAGGACCAGATGGATTCACAGCTGAATTCTACCAGAGGTACAAGGAGGAACTGGTACCATTCCTTCTGAAACTATTCCAATCAATAGAAAAAGAGGGAATCCTCCCTAACTCTTTTTATGAGGCCAGCATCATCCTGATACCAAAGCCGGGCAGAGACACAACCAAAAAAGAGAATTTTAGACCAATATCTTTGATGAACATTGATGCAAAAATCCTCAATAAAATACTGGCAAACCGAATCCAGCAGCACATCAAAAAGCTTATCCACCATGATCAAGTGAGCTTCATCCCTGGGATGCAAGGCTGGTTCAATATATGCAAATCAATAAATGTAATTCAGCATATAAACAGAACCAAAGACAAAAACCACATGATTATCTCAATAGATGCAGAAAAGGCCTTTGACAAAATTCAACAACCCGTCATGCTAAAAACTTTCAATAAATTAGGTATTGATGGGACGTATTTCAAAATAATAAGAGCTATCTATGACAAACCCACAGCCAATATCATACTGAATGGGCAAAAATTGGAAGCATTCCCTTTGAAAACTGGCACAAGACAGGGATGCCCTCTCTCACCACTCCTATTCAACATAGTGTTGGAAGTTCTGGCCAGGGCAATTAGGCAGGAGAAGGAAATAAAGGGTATTCAATTAGGAAAAGAGGAAGTCAAATTGTCCCTGTTTGCAGACGACATGATTGTATATCTAGAAAACCCCATTGTCTCAGCCCAAAATCTCCTTAAGCTGATAAGCAACTTCAGCAAAGTCTCAGGATACAAAATCAACGTACAAAAATCACAAGCATTCTTATACACCAACAACAGACAGAGAGCCAAATCATGAGTGAACTCCCATTCACAATTGCTTCAAAGGGAATAAAATACCTAGGAATCCAACTTACAAGGGATGTGAAGGACCTCTTCAAGGAGAACTACAAACCACTGCTCAATGAAATAAAAGAGGATACAAACAAATGGAAGAACATTCCATGCTCATGGGTAGGAAGAATCAATATCGTGAAAATGGCCTTACTGCGCAAGGTAATTTATAGATTCAATGCCATCTCCATCAAGCTACCAATGACTTTCTTCACAGAATTGGAAAAAACTACTTTAAAATTCATATGGAACCAAAAAAGAGCCCACATCACCAAGTCAATCCTAGGCCAAAAGAACAAAGCTGGAGGCATCACACTACCTGACTTCGAACTATACTACAAGGCTACAGTAACAAAAACAACATGGTACTGGTACCAAAACAGAGATATAGATCAATGGAACAGAACAGAGCCCTCAGAAATAACGCCGCATATCTACATCTCATCTTTGACAAACTTGAGAAAAACAAGCAATTGGGAAAGAATTCCCTATTTAATAAATGGTGCTGGGAAAACTGGCTAGCCATACGTAGAAAGCTGAAACTGGATCCCTTCCTTACACCTTATAGAAAAATCAATTCAAGATGGATTAAAGAGTTAAACGTTAGACCTAAAACCATAAAAACCCTAGAAGAAAACCTAGGCATTACCATTCAGGACACAGGCATGGGCAAGGACTTCATGTCTAAAACACCAAAAGCAATGGCAACAAAAGCCAAAATTGACAAATGGGATCTAATTAAATTAAAGAGCTTCTGCACAGCAAAAGAAACTACCATCATAGTGAAATGGCAACCCACAAAATGGGAGAAAATTTTCGCAACCTACTCATCTGACAAAGGGCTAATATCCAGAATCTACAATGAACTCAAACAAATTTACAAGAAAAAAACAAACAACCCCATCAAAAAGTGGGCGAAGGACATAAACAGACACTTCTCAAAAGAAGACATTTATGCAGCCAAAAAACACATGAAAAAATGCTCACCATCACTGGCCATCAGAGAAATGCAAATCAAAACCACAATGAGATACCATCTCACACCAGTTAGAATGGCAATCATTAAAAAGTCAGGAATCAACAGGTGCTGGAGAGGATGTGGAGAAATAGGAACACTTTTACACTGTTGGTGGGACTGTAAACTAGTTCAACCCTTGTGGAAGTCAGTGTGGCAATTCCTCAGGGATCTAGAACTAGAAATACCATTTGACCCAGCCATCCCATTACTGGGTATATACCCAAAGGACTATAAATCATGCTGCTATAAACACACATGCACAAGTATGTTTATTGCGGCATTATTCACAATAGCAAAGACTTGGAACCAACCCAAATGTCCAACAATGATAGACTGGATTAAGAAAATGTGGCACATATACAACATGGAATACTATGCAGCCATAAAAAATGATGAGTTCATGTCCTTTGTAGGGACATGGATGAAATTGGAGATCATCATTCTCAGTAAACTATCGCAAGAACAAAAAACCAAACACCGCATATTCTCACTCATAGGTGGGAATTAAACAATGAGAACACATGGACACAGGAAGGGGAACATCACACTCTGGGGACTGTTGTGGGGTGGGGGGAGGGGGGAGGGATAGCATTGGGAGATATACCTAATGCTGGATGACGAGTTAGTGGGTGCAGCGCACCAGCATGGCACATGTATACACGTGTAACTAACCTGCACATTGTGCACATGTACCCTAAAACTTAAAGTATAATAATAAATAAATAAATTAAAAATAATAATAATAATAATAAATCTATCCTCTCATTTATGACGTAAGGTTCTCCTAACTTTTTTATTGACATTTTAACTTAATGTCATATATAAAAATTGCTTACATTTTTGAAATTTTATTTACTTGAATAATTAAAATTTTTAAGAAACATAAACATGGACCAAACCTTTGTGAGATTTCTGAGAAAACATATAGAGCAAAATATTGAAAGGTGTCACATAGATGATACAATCAAATAGAAACTCTGCTGTGAAATCAATAAAGAATACTGATAAAAGAAAAGCCTAAAAAAAAGAAGAGCATAACACTATAAAAGTTATCGAACAGATCTAGTCCATGTAAATAATTTCCAACTACGATATGTATGAGAGAATTAACTAGAATATGTGATTCATTGGTAAGCACTGCCTTATACATGTTATCAAGTTTGAATCACCAAATTATTTGCTTTACTTGAAAAGAAGATGTTTGTTTTTATAATAAAGAATTCAAATATGTAAATGAATATATTTTATTGATAATGTTTAAGACATGCTAGAATGTTGTGTTATGCTAGCTATAATTGTTTAAATTGTAGGACGCTATAGTACAGATTATTCTCAATAACTTCTATGTCATAGGATTTAAATTTGGCCATCAATGTTTAATGTGTTCAATCTTTCAGTGCAGCCATCTATAACACTGTAGTCTGTAAGGAATGGGGAAGCACAGAGAGTTTTAAGCAAGAAGTAATGTGGAGAAAACTGGACTTTAGTAAGAGTAGCCTGATGACAAAATGCTAGATAAATTAGAAAAGGGAATGTGACTAGTATCTCCCTACAGTGAAACGACCCTCATTAGCCAACTCTCAGCATTTTCTTATCATTTCCATCACCAGTCTACTGACATTCCCTTTTTGTTTTGTTTTGTTCTACACAAATTCATATTTGCCCCAGTCATAGTGGAGAATGACAATTTGAATAGCTAGTTTATAAAAACTTCAGGAAGACACTGTTCTGATTTTTTTTTTTAACTCCTGCCCTGACTTTTCCAGAAGATTTATGAATGTGAAGTTTAAAGCTGCTCTCCAGCTCTCCCAGGTAGTAACTGCATCCCCTATTACTGACACTATCTCAGCGTCAGTACAGAATATACGAGGCTGCCAGCTCTTTCTTCTCTTGTGTCTTTGATCACTACTCCTCTAAATAATATAAGAGATTTTCAGTATTGGGCTTTAGTGTCAATTTATCACAAAGGAAACACTGTTGCTTGTTATTGGTTCAAGTTGCATTTCTATGGAGTCCTATTTTTATACCAAAATTATTACCAACCTGGTAAATGATGAGGCTTTAGTGTTTTCAAGTGATGTCACGTCACTGGGAAAAATTCACCTGAAGAATACCTTTAGGTATCAAGCCTTTGAAGGTTCTCTAGACTAAGCAATCTCCAATTTCCTACTTCCCAAATAAATGAGAAGAGATTCTTTTAATTTAAGCTTTAAAGTTTCTATTCAGTTCCCTGGGCAAAAGGTAGAGAGGAAAGAAAAATAGAGGCTTTCAGGGAGATCTGTATCTTTTTTGCATAAGATGAACCAACCAATGGCATTAGTTTAAACTGTGGCAGTTTTACAAGCTAGCTGATTCAAGACATTTCAACTTAACCTTGGATGACACCAAACTCCGTGAGTTCCCTGAAACTTTTAAGTAACGGTGATTAACATGAAAATGAAACTGACTAAATAATGGAGCCCTTGTATGTTAATGACACAAGATAATAATCCTTTTCTACCTAGCAGACACAGAGGAGTAAACCACTATTAGGGTTTTGTATTTTTATTATTCTCTCCCTCCCTTTCCCTCTTTCTCTCTTTCTTTCCTTTCTAACATTAAATATTAAAGATTTCCTAAGGATTCTCCTCCCAGAAGTGATGAAAAAAATCAGCATACAGATTTGAAGATATATTGTTATCATGGGGTTTTGCAAAGCAGTATTCAATCCTCACATACACACACAAAATAATTGCTCTGTTCATTGTACCACTGAAGAAAATAGACTCCTCATTCAGTCTAAGCTCCATCTGGTCTAAATAACATCTCAGCTGGTGTTGCTTTCTGTCTAATGAGGAAGAACCTCAATATATAGATGGGTTTTCCCATATTTTTGCAAGCTAATTAAAGGCAGAAATTTTTCTAAAATGCAATGAATGGAAAAACTAAAGAGGTTAACTCACCACTCTTGTTTTTTTTTAATATTTCCAAATTGCTTAAAACTATTTAAAAGGCTTTAAAACTTTGAATTTATAAAATGCTTAAAAACCTTCTAATTGTGTATAATCCAGCTACCATTTAGTAATAATCACATTTTCTATAAAACCTATTTTAGACCTGGGAAGTCAGCAAGTACATTATTTAAACCATCTAATGGTATACTGTTTGTGAAGGGTCAATGTCTATTAAACCATTATTTTTCATTCACCACAAAGTTTGAAAGCTGTGAATTTGAAATAATCTGCTCAGCAAAGAAGAATGAAAAAAATGCCTGTGTTTAAAAAAGAGCTTTGCTGTTGGGTAGAATTTAAAACATGGTTTGAATTTGATTGGTGACCTCAAGAAAGAGAGAAAAATCTAGTGTTGGCTTCTAATCAGTAAGTAATTCACACTTCAGACACCTTCCTAGCTGATCCCTGGTGGACTGGACATCTTTGAACAAAGATTCCTAAGGTCTCATTAGAGTTTTATCTTTCTGAAAGTGAAATCATTTCCCAGATATGAGAGAAGGCACAGAAGAGCACTGGGGGAATATGTGGTTGGTAAGTGAGTTGCCCAGTTAAAGACTTTAAATGGAGTTGATGAGTATATGGAAAAATGCATTGCACACATAGATTAATTTTAAAAAGTAGATTAAATGGAGGACAACATACGTGACATCGAGTGTGCTAGCATAATACAGGTTTTTTTTCCTATATATACTCAGGTGACAATATCAGAGAATCTTATATGAAAAATAGATTTCTGATTGTCATTGAATATATACCAACACATAGACTAGGTAGCAAAGTTAACTTGAAATTTTGAACAAGAAAGTAAATTTTATATCCTCTGAGACTTGATGACATGAGATTAATGTTCATAATGAGATAATGGAAATGTATCACTTCTTCTAAAGATATAGTTTTAGTAGAAGAAGATCATTAAGAGTAGCAGAATCTGAAGCACCTGCAGCCATGACCACATAAGAAACAGGCCATGTGGCCAATAGAAATTTCGAAAATTTTATTGGCCTGGTGATACTTTCCATGCCCCTGGGTTAGGTGATGTCCTAGACAAAAGCTGACAGAGTAATCACCAAATATTTTATTACTACCTATAGGACAATAAACTCCTAAGTTTCTTCCCTATATAACCTCTTTCCAATACTACCCTTTCAACATCTATATGTAGTGAAAGGCTGTTTCTCTGAAAAGTCACCTTTAATATTCTCAATAGTACATGGCAAGACTCTTATTCTCTCTTCCAAGTCTCAGAAATTCTAAATATAGTTTGTAGCATAAAAGATTCTTCTTACCTTCTCTCCTATAGCTTTGTTTATTAAATGTGTTTTAAGAAGAGAAAGTGAAGAGAAAAGTAAGAGGGGGATTTGACTATGACTGCTTGAAAAGACACATTCTAATTCAATAAAATAGATTGGAAAAAAGAACAACTAAATTGAATATAGTAATATCTATGTTGTCTAAATAATAAAAGAGATAATCAAATTAAGTATTTGGCACAGATTTGCTATAGTCAACACTTAACAAATGATCCCTGCTACCTCCACATTCCCTTTCCAAATACTGGTTCCATCATTTGAACAGAGGCAAGAAATTTCAACTCTGCTGGAAAAATAAATAAAAAATTTGTAAAATTCTTTGCCTTTTTACAAAGTTACAATCTCACAGAAGACAAAAAGGTAAGGCAAAAAATAATAATTATGTAATATATTATTTTGTTTAATGAAGAAAATAAAACTGGATTTAATTCAAACGTACAGAAATTTGAGTAGGGATAATAATATTAACCAGGACTTTGTGATAATGAGCAAAGATAACACTAGATGTGGTTGGACTTAAACACAGTGTAATAGAGTGGAAGTATATGACTGGAGTTGGAAAGACCTGCAGTATTTACTTACTTTCTTTAAATTGTAGTTTCCTCATCAATAAAATAAGAATGCCAGCTTTCAAAGTCACTGTAAGGATTAAATCAGATACTGTTGGCAAAAGCTAGGTAGCATATAGTAAATACCAACAACTCAAGTTTACTTTCCCTGGAGGTTAGGAGCATACATTTCAAATAGGTTAAAGAAAATATTAGTATGGCACCATGACAGGAGACGTTGAGGGAGAATGTGGCTTGTAGAAGATATTCTAGAAAATGGCATTGGGACTATACAACTGTGAATGATCCATGCTAAATAAAAATGTGTCCAAAAAAATTCTTCAGTTGCTCAGAGGACTATCTCATTAACTTAAATTTTAAAAGTGCATGTGTATAATTTGGGAGAGAGACACAAAACCAAAAGCCTAAACAAAAGGTTGGTATTTACCTGGGAATTATTTTTTTAATGAACAACCAAAATGATCTAACACTTTTGGGGGGCAAGCATTAAAAGAAATGAAAGCAAGACTCTTACATCTACTCTCAGCAGGATGACTGATACAGAAGAGAGAGATGTGTCTGATGCTTAGAGGAAACCGTAGCAGGACATTAGGTGTCTGTCTAAGAAGATGCAAACCAATAATCACCTTCAGGAGCATGAATGGCCATCACACTAGAAATGGAAGAATAGGATGAAGAAAAATTATACCTTAGGATAACGGAGGAGAAAATTTAAGAGCAACATTCTATTTTAATTTACTCTTCAGTAGAGATTTATCTCTACCAGGCATGTAGAGATGTGCTGGAAATAAAATGAAGAACACAGAGGTGGCTGCTGTTTTCACGGAGCTTATAATATAGTGAGGAGATAGTAAATAAATAATCACATAGATAAATATATACAGATTTGTATCTAAAAATTGCTAGGCGAGAAGTAGTTCAAAATTCACAATTTTTTAGAATTCAGAGGTAGTATGAATATTGGGTATTCAAAAAAAATACAAATACAAAAAAAAGTGCCTGAGGCAGCACCCATAATCAAATACTTTACAATGTATTCAATAAACTATATGAATAATCATACAAACTCAGATAAAAATATAAATATTACAGCTTATGTATATAAAAATATATGTCATGATACATGGTGTAGAGGTAGAGATAAGCATATTGCTTTCTATTTTCTTAAAGTTTCAAACATACACAAATTCAAACTAACTTTACTTGTACTGTACATTCCATAACTGTTTACAGCATCTCTTTGCCTGAGGCTATTAAAAAAAGGCCATATCCGATTATTAAAAAGTGAAAAAGTCATGGATGCTGGTGAAGTTGTGGAGAAAAAGGAATGCTTTTATGCTGTTGGTGGGAGTGTAAAGTAGTTCAGCCATTGTGGAAGACAGTGTGGCAACAATTCCTCAAAGACATAGAGATAGAAATACCATTTGACTCAGCAATACCGTTACTGGGTATATACCCAAAGGAGTATAAGTCATTCTATTATAAAGACACATGCATGTGTATGTTCATTGCAGTGCTATTCACATAGCAAAGACATGGAATCAACCTAAATGCCCATCAATGATAGACTGGATATAGAAAATGTATGCATGGTAAATATATACCATGGAATACTATGCATGCATTAAAAATAAAACACAATGAGATCTTGTCCTTTGCAGGACATGGATGGAGCTGGAGGCTATCATCCTTAGCAAACAAACACAGGAACAGAAGACCAAATACTATATGTTCTCACTTATAAGTGGGAGCTAAATTATGAGAACACACATAGTGGGGAACAATACACACTGGGTAGAGTGGAGGGTAGGCGGAGGGAGAGGATCAGGAAAAATAACAGGTATTAGGCTTAATACCTGGGTGATGAAATAATCTGTACGACAAACCCCATGACACAAGTTTACTTATGTAACAAACCTACACATGTACCTCTGAACTTAAAAGTTTACAAAAGGCCATATTAATGTCACCAATGTCATTAGTATCAGGTTGGAGTGGGACAGAGTAAAACTCTATAATCACAAAGCAAAATGTTTCACTGGGGAAAACTAAATGCCAAAACATTTATTTATACAAGAATTTCAAGAGAGGGATTTGTGTCCAGAGCAGTAACATTTTACAGATTTTTCCAGTCTAGTTTTCTTGCAATGAGCTCATGCTGCTAGAAAATAGGTTTTGTCTGCATAATAATGCACAGGTAAATTAAACACCTCTTTGAAAGATCTCAGATGCTAGCTTTCTCAATCCCTGACATCTTCATTTGGTGTGTGCCCGCAGGGTTAGATTACAAGAATTAGATCCCTTATACCCTGTTCTGTTGGTGTTTTCTCATGGGCCATGTTTAAGGTTTTTGCAGGAACACGGTACCAGTGCATCAGCATTACACATTTATTCACAGCTCAGGATTTTTTTTTCAGATATTTTCCTGTCAAATGCATCAGTGTGGTTTTCAGCTGCATCATGATCTACATAAACCCTTTTTCAACAGATTTTCTGAAATTTTACACCATGACATTCTTTAAATTTTGTGTAGATAACTTTCTCTTTTTTTTTGAGGAAGGATACCCCAAATTTATTTTATTTTATTATTATTATACTTTAAGTTTTAGGGTACATGTGCACAATGTGCAGGTTTGTTATATATGTATACATGTGCCATTCTGGTGCGCTGCACCCATTAACTCGTCATTTAGCATTAGGTATATCTCCTAATGCTATCCCTCCCCCCTCCACCCACCCCACAATAACTTTCTAAATATCCCACCACCTTCAATTTTCTGTTCTTCTTGGTGTGTTCTAGTTTTTCCATGGCCAAAAAAACCAGTCAGTACTTATATTCCCTTCCTAACGTCAAACTCACTTGATCAGTCAGTGGTTAAGATATTTAGGGTTCATCGTATGCAATTTTTTTTTCCATTTTTCATGGTCTTTGCATCATGGTCACTGAAAAAACCTCCAACAATCTGTCTCTCTCTCTCTTCTTAATGTATTACGTCATGGTGATTCCAATACTCTTTAGTAACATGTCTCATAGACATGCAACATTAAAGTATCTTACACTAACTCCACTTTCTGAGCTTCTACAGATGCTTCCTTTTCTTTTTCTTCTCACTGTTAACCATAAACAGATTTTACCTCTCTGTCATTGCTTAACACAATTACATCCAAAGCCACAAAATAGTCACATTCAGCAGAGGCATGAAGGAGGTGGTAGTGTACTGAGATACAACTGTCTTACATAAGTTCATGTTAAAAAATATATATATGTGCATATATATGATATATATGTATGTGTATATATATGAGATGTGTGTGTGTATATATATATACACACATATATATATATACATATACATATGTATATATGAGAGACACTAAGAAAAATTGATTGATACAGAGCCCTTTTGGTTTTGGGATTCTGTGGGATCATTTAAACAAACTGTTCAAATGTGTAGGACCAAATAAGTTATATCTTATGGGCTGAAACAATTTTCAGATGCAACCTGAGTCACCATTTAGAGTACTTGAAAAATCATAGATATTTAAAGAAGATCATTAAAACCATCAATACACAAAGTCCCAATTTCTCAAATAAAGGGAAATGTGTTACGATAAAGTTATTGAAGAAATGAATTTTGGGTGTCTACAATTGGCCATACTCTCAATCTTCTGAGGACCAAGTCCATAGATAAATGATGCTAGAGCAAAAGTTGATTTTCGCATTAGGTTTGTTTTGGACTCATGCCCCAAAATGAATCTTTTCTTCACTTCTATCTATGCAGCAGCTGACCAACAACTTCCATCTCTCCTATGCCTACTCTTTTATTATTGTCATTTTCTGGATGTGGACACTCTATTCCCCTCCATCTCCAACCCCCTCCAAACCACGTTTTCATTTTACAGTCCAGGCTATTCCTCCCTTCACCATTTCTCCATTTCAGGCTGAATGGCCACTGTTTTGCCTCAGGACTCTTCCTATATGATTTGTCCCCTGTAAGCAGATCCAAGAGTTGAAGTCCACTGTGCTCTGATCCCACCTCTCAACCTGGACTGCAGCTTCCAGTGAGTGTCACATAAGAGAGTAAATGCACCTGCTGTCAGCACAAGTGCATTCACATGGTCATACCAAATTAATTTTCTCTATCCTTTCTTTTTTTTTCCTTTGGTATTGCCATGGCATTATAAGTTGGTTGGTCAAAGAACTGTGATCAGAAAGTAATGAAAAAACTGTTTCATGGTAAAATACTAAAATATGTACTAAATAATTATTCCTTTGTGAGTTTTCACATGCTCCCACAGATTCTTAACAACTGGAACCCTAAATATGTTGCTATCCATTTTTATATCAATAACAACCAATAACCTAAAAACAACATTTATAAAGTTGCAAATGACACTAAATTATAAGACATGACAAAATAAAGACTAGGTCACAGTTACAAATAACATTTCATGAGAATAAATGTAAATGTTATTTGATTCCAAAAATATTTCTAAACTCTTTAATGTGAAAAAATAATCTAGCCCAGAGCCCCATCAAATGAGCTAATAACACGTCAGTCAGAAATTTTTCTCTTTTTTAAGCCATCTGGGACAGGTAGCTCACTGTTGCCCAAAACTGCCCATGGCATTTTTGAAAAAAAAAATAATAGCAAGACAATTCTTTGTAATATTGGGTTCAGTTTTGCCTTATTTTGCCTTATTTTAACATAAATTACTTTGCATTCTACCTTCCGACTGAGGCCATTCAGATATTTGAGGAGAGTTCACAAAACAGAAAGCTGTCACATCATTCTTCTTTATGGTGCCTTTCCGGTTCCTTTGACAGTTCCTCATAGAACATTTCCTGTAATTCCATGACTATTCTTATCTTTCACCCCCTAAAATACTCCAGTATATTAATATGTCTCAAAGATCAGGATGCAGAAATTAACACATACTTTAGGGGAGAAATTATAAGCATACAATATAATGATTATCTCCCTTTTTCTGAACATTTTCTCTATTAATATAATCTTATGATACATAAAGACAATACAGGAAAGCCACAGTCAGGCAATAGAAATGTGAAAAGTCTGAAGCTGTTGACTTCAGGATTACTATGGGCGAATTCTGCAATACAGTGATCAGCCACTTAAGCAAATTCAAATGGCATTAGTAGAGGTGTAATATCTAAACCTTAGTAATCAATAACTCTGTTACATGCTGCATTGATTAAACCATATCTGGAATATTGTTTCAATTCTTGAAAAATATTTGCTGTTGAAATCTTGAAAAACCAGTGTGCAACTAAAGAACAGTACCCAGAAAGATAAGGATGATCTCAGAACCATGTAACCTAGAAACCTGCTGGAGTAATAGTGCATCTCAGGCCAGGAGAAGAGGAACTTACTAGGGAGGACTGCTGTCAAAACTCTGAAGCATGACACCTGAAAGAGTCTTGCTAATTGTGATTGTTTCATAAGACAGAACCAGAAAACTGAGTAAAAGCTACAGAGAGGCAGGAATAACTACTTCGTGATATGGTAAATTCACTGTCACTGCAAGTATGCTGGTAGAGGTAGATTTCTATTTAGCAAGATTAATGTACTACAGATTCTGGCATTAGGTGCCTATTTGAGCAAATCTCTAATTTTCTTTCAAAAGCTAAGCTACCATGATTACTAATACTAAAATTCTCCATCAGTTCTAGAGAAAACAGGTATACTGACAGTAAGGTAATAAAGAGGCAGAAAAGAAAAGCTATGCATTTATCATGCCACATTACCACAAATCATGGAAAAAATGAAGGTGTCCTGGGTTTATCTGTGTCATTGGCCCATCTTTTTCCCCAGCCCACTTTGATGCTTCCCTCTGGCGGATCATTTTCTACCAACCACTTCTTAGTCTTTGGACCATGCTGTCCTGTACTTCCTGGTATCTTATGCTTCGAGAAGCTACAACTGAGGGAAGCAACAGGGAGGAGTCATTTAATTCCCTTAATTGTCTTACCATTCTAGCCTCTGGAGGCCCTGTTGTTAGTGTTTTTCTATATTCACTTTTAATTATTTGATAAAATATGTGTCATTTAAATCACTAAGAAAAAATATATATGTTAATATGCATTTGTGCATGCATTTAATCAAGTATATACAAACATTTCTTTTGAATAGCACTGTGAAATCATCTCAAAGCAGGCAAAATATAGGATTTTTCATTTCTTTGTTTTGATTTTGTAAGTTAGAAATTAATAAAAACAGAAGTTAGGTATGAAATAACAAAAAGAGTCTAAGCAGATTATGAATTGGGTAGGCTGGTCAAAAATAAAAGTCATGAGAAACTCATACACATAACAGACACTGTGATTTACAATACTTTTTAAATGTTAGTAAAGAAGCATCATAGCCAATACTTGATGTAACTATCTTTTTACATACAAATAGTTTGCCTTTAGGTAAATAAGTATTGTAGATATTTCTTTCTTCTTTCCACAAAACAAACAAAAAACCAAAACTGTAGTGACAACTCATTGGTAGATTTAACATTAGATAATTATTTAAGAATTTCCATAGTGTAAAATGCTGAAATCATTACAAGTGGCCTTTCTCTCTCTTGCCATTTTAATCATGTCTTGGTATAAAATTAATAAGGAGACTGTAAAGATACAACCCCTATAGAAATCCATATAGAGATAAATGCTTATGGATGCAGAGCTTTGTTTACTTAACCATTAAGCTCCTGAAAGCATTGTGTTGGTGAGAAATATTGGAGAGACACAATGTATGAGAAAAGCAAAGAACTCAGGTATTTACACCCTGATGGCTTTACTTCTCTAATTTAAGCCAACAACAAAGGAAAGTGCCATTGTCCTGCTACATTCCTTTAAAGTAACAGGTGCTTGCTGGATAAACAGTATTGATCCTCCAAGAATTAAATAATGACACCACCATCAGATGGCAAATAAGACAATAGAACGTGTAGCTGGGGATAGCAATGACTTGACTATTGTGAAATCTATGTGCTAATATTTCTTTTTCTAAAATTATGCATCAATAGTTCACTCAGCAAGTAAATTTGAATAAGTTATATTGGAATGCTAACTCATCAAACTAATTATGTGCAATGGCATAGATTGCATGCTTTTGATATATCTGATAAAACTGTAGTGCTAACTGATCATGCAGTTCTACTAAGTAGAATTATTTCTAGAACAAACACGGTAAAGAGAAATAAGTATGCCTGTTTGACAAAGGACCTGGAGCAAATTTGAAGATTGAGATGCATCAAAGTGAAACTCATCATTTTGGTGACAGGTATGGCTGTGCATGCACTAGTTAAACATCTTAAATTACCGGGGATTTGTTATGCATGGGTTGCTTTTGTTAGTTTAGAGTCATCCTGGATACGTGTGGCAAAAAGGTAGAGAACTGTAATACCAATGATAAATAATTGTAAAGATTTATACTTGAACATTATTTTCATTATTATGAATAAAAAAACAAGAAAAGCAAATGAAGATCTAATATTCTGCTCACAATTAGTCAGACAGAAGCCTGCAGTCTTATTCTCTATATATCTCCATGACAAGATAAGATTCCAGGGCTAAATTATGTTGTAAATACCTTACAATAGTATAGAATGTTCAGAACGTTAGTTTCCTCTACTGTACTTTCCACTTTACCTCTGTCCCTTGTCTTCTCCAAGTCCTGAATGCTACTGATGTGTGATGGAATCTGTTCCTAAAGTATTTCAAACCCAGAAGTATATATCTGTTCATTGAAGCACACTACAATATTCTTAGAGCGCTTCATTGCCTTTTAGTTCCCTTCTGAAATCATTACCAAATAGTCCTTCTATTTCTGGACTCTTCATCTTCAATTTTACTTCTGCTAATTTCATCCCAGGAAAAAACAGACCATGATCTAGTGGTTATAACACAAAGTGTAGCAGGAGCTCATTTGACGTCTCTCTTCCCTGAGTTGGGACTGATTCAATGCATGGCCTTGGGCAAGTTACTTAGCCTCCATTGCCCCATATGAACCTGAGTCTTAATAACACCTACCTCACCAGGGGTTGTGAGAATTCATTAATAAACTATCATTATCAGTCTTCATTATGCACCTGTGTGCAACCTCAAACAATCCCTCTTGTTCTAATTGAGCAGTATAGTGTATGTTTTTTTCAGGGGTTTTATTTTTTATGTGCAGGGAGAGATTATTGTGTGTTCTCTCTACTCCTGTTCAAGACAACTATTAGAACCAGACCGCTTTATCTAGGTAATTTGGCTTAGTGGAATTTTTTAAGCCATACAGCAACCTAGATGTTGACACTGAGAAATTAAAATGATGATTATTAGGCTGCGTTCCCATCCACTGCCAACTGACAGGCTCATTTTTCTCTCTTCAAACCTGCCAGCTAGCTGGCCCCTGTGCTTCTCAAAGCAGCAAAGTTTTAAAGAACCGAGGAACATTACCCAAGCCACAATGCAATAACTCTAATAAACTGCACCTGTGGATGACTCTCTGGTTTATTTATATACTGTATCACAGGTCATTAACAGAAAATAACCCACTGAGATACAACGTTCTTGTTTACAGTGAGGTTCTGGTGGTGACAGCAGGAATATAAAATACAAAATCAACAGGGAACACTGAACTAATAAAAAGACAAGGGTCTATAAAGCATAGAAAAAAATAAAGCCAACTGTGCAGGCAAAAATAAAATAAAATAAACTTCCATCATAAAACAATCAAAAGCTATGGTATATTTATAGAGACTGGGGAACCCAAAGACCCACTGAGCTGGAATATTTATGGGTGTCAGATTGAAAGTCAGGAAATCTGTATGCTGTCTGAAGTGAAAGCTTGATCCGTTGGATATATCCTTAGAAAAACAGATTTGTTTCCCCTTCTTCTGATGGTCCTTACCAACCTTTCCAGCCAATAAGCTTTCAGATATCTTGATTACTTTGATATGAAATTAGCCTTTCCAAACAGTCATGTATATTAACTTTAGAAAATGCTTGCTCAGAAATTCTAAGCCAAAAACATAAAATTTTGGCCACTCTATTTACTATGATATCATTTCTCTGTCTTCATTGCCAAGAACAATGGCACCTCTCTGTACAAGCCGCTAATCACTAGTAGGTAGCATAATTTTAGGCGTCAGTGATTTTATTGAGAAGATTTGCCTCAATAGAACGGTCTCTACTCCTGAATCACCATATTTGAAATACTATACTTTAATAATATATATTAACGTTACATCTCTCTGCCACTCATCTTTTAAATACCAACACTTTTAAGATAATTAGGCAAAATTCACAATAAATGCTATTACAATAAGTATTTAGATGAGTTTGGAAGAGGACGGAAGGAGGCAGGTAGGCAGACGAATTGGACTCAGATAAGGAAGCGTTTACTTCTCAGTATTTCCTAGGACCAGTTTTAACAACATCTTTTCCGTGTGGATACAGTAGCTTAGTCTTACTGTCTCTAGCCTTCTACATTTTTGCCATGTCTTATTCTATTTTGTGCTGCTGTAACAGAAACATTCGACTGGGTAATTTATAAAGAACAGAAATGTATTTCTTACAGTTCTGGAGGCTTGGAAGTCCAAGATCAATCAGCCCACATCCGATGATGGCCTTCATGCTGTGTCATCCCATCGCAGAAAGCAGAAGGGCAAGAGAGTATGAGCAAGAGAGAAAAAGAGATTAAACTCACTGTCTCAACCACTTTCTCATAGTTAGTAATCCATTAATGAAGATAGAGCCCTCATGACCTAAACACCTCCCATTAGGCCCCACCTCCCAACACTTTTGTTGAGGATTAAGTTTCCAAAGCATGTTTTTTGGGGAATACATTAAAACCATAGCATGTCTCTTCAACACAAGCTTCTAGTTATTTAACAAAAATTCATTTTCTACTACATGCAAAACAAAATAAAAACAAACAAAAATAACAAAATAGGCCCTGTCTTCCAGCAGCTTATTATCATCTATTTAGAAGCTGACTCCATGAAGTCAGGGACTTTTTTTGTTCACTTCTGTACCTCCAGCATTTAGAATAATACCAGGCATATGCTACATGGTCAATAAATGTGTTAAATGAAGCAATAAGTCAATGAATGAATAAAATAGATATGCAAAATGGCATTGGGGTTATAGAAGTCTAAGCACAGAGAGACTGTATGTAAACAAAGAGCCTGGTTCCATGTCTGTCATATCTAATTGCTCAATAGTGTTTTTTTTAATGGAAGATAATGTGATTGAAGAAATATTAGTGTATGAAGTAGCAAAGTTTCTGGATCAATAAGAGAAGTTTGGCTTAGGGTGGGTAGAGATTAGCAAGGGACGGCAATCTCAGTAAAGAAAAAGTATATGATCTGAGGAACCAAGAGGTTAAAAATGTACTCTATGCATCTATGCAGGTAAGTTTTGCTAACACCTATAAAATGGTCACCGATCAGCCTATCTCCAATATTAGAAGCTTTTTATAAAATGTCATTTTTGAGAAGATACAGAATCTTTAGCTAATAAAAGCCCTAAGTAGTAAAAATAGGACATTCCTTATAAATGTATTAATTATTCACATGTGTCTATGGATCTTAATTAAGCAAGGTTGGCCTCAGCTTTGTAACATTAGAAAGGGGAGTTCAGGCTGACTTGTGATTATCTTTTCTTCATAGTTTTGAAAGTAATAAAGTAAGGTGGTGTCGATGTAAACACAAAAAAGGAGCTAGAAAACCAGCGTCAGTGCACCAGGGTGCAGGCCCCATAAGGCAGTTCACCAGTAGAAATCCCAGTGGCAATCACAATGGATGAGAGAAAAATAATTTTTACTATCCCCCTCTGTCTTAGTCTGTTTGTGGTGTTACATCAAAATATCTGAGACCGTGTAATTTAGAAAGAACAGAAACTTATTTTTCTCACAGTTCTGCAGGCTGAGAAGTTCATAATTAAGGCACCAGCAGGATTGATTATTTGGTGAGGGATGTTCTCTGCTTCCTTCCGATATGGCACATTGTCGCTGTGTCTTCCAGAAGGGAGAGGGGAGGAACACTGTGTCTTCACATAGCAGAGAGCGGAAGGGCAAGAGAGCTGAATACTGCTTGAAGCCTCTTTTGTAAGGTACTTAAACCCACTCAGGAGGAAGGAGCCCAATCAACTCTTAAAGACACCACCTGTAAATACATCACATTGGGAACACCTGAATTTTGGAGGTGGCACATTCAAACCATAGCCCCTTCTGAGTTCTCAGCTGGGACCCCTGTAACAAAGACAGACTATCAAGAGAAAAACAAAAGGAAGTTTATTAATATATGTATATCATAAATACATGTTACTCAGGGAAAGAGTAACTCTCAAAGAGGTGACTTAGAACTCCAGCTTATCTATCCTCTTCAACAAAGAACTTTAACGTTTTAGAGAAGCAAAAAGACCTAGGAAAAAGACCTTGAGCTCTAGGGGCAGCAAATTGTGGGAAGTCAAATATAGGAAAACCTCGTCATAGAAAAAGGCTACGTAGTAAAGTTATTTATGTAGATTCCTCTGGTGCCATCTCCAGGCTGATAAGCGTCTAAAGTCATCTCTGTACCCCCGATGTGATATGATGAGAAGGGGAGTTCGCCTCTGCAGTATTCATTCCTGAAATCCATAACCTCAGGGTAATCATGAGAAAACATCAGCAAACCAAAATTGTGGGCTATTTTACAATAACTGACCAGTATTTTTTAAAGTTTCAGGGTCATGCAAGACAAAGAAAGTCAGAGACACTGTCACAGATTGAAGGAGACTGAGAAGATGTAACAGCAAAATGCAGTGTAGGAACCTGGATGGAATCTGGGAAAAGGAAAGGGGCATCAGTGGAAAGACTGAGGAAATCCTAGTAAAGTCTAATTTAGTTAATGTTGTTACTTTTGATAAATGTACCATGACTCTGTAAGATGTTAACGTTAGGGAAACGTGGGTGAAGGGTATATAGAAATTAACTCTGTGAACTAATGTGCCAACACTTCTGTAAACCTAAAATTGTCTCAAAGTTAGTTTTTTAAGCCGGGCATGGTGGCTCACGCCTGTAATCCCAGCACTTTGGGAGGCGGAGGCTGGCGGATCACCTGAGGTCAGGAGCCTGAGACCAGCCTGGCCAATGTGGTGAAACCCCATCTCTATTAAAAACACAGAAATTAGCTGGCCATGGTGGTGCACCCTTGTAATCCCAGGCACTCAGGCGGCTAAGGCAGGAGAATCACTTGAACCTGGGAGGCGGGGGTTGCAGTAAGCTAAGATGACGCCATTGCACTCCAGCCTGGGCGACAAGAGCGAATCTCCGTGCCAAAAAAAAAAAAAAAAAGAAAAGTTTTTTAAGATAAAAAGTAAAATAGCCTTCAATGATCAGTCTTTGTCCTTCCTGGTAGACAGGAAAAGGGACACCTTTGTAAATTAGTGTCCTGCTTTAAGGCAAGTGGAGGCGGGGGTGGGGGAGTGAGTGCAGAAAGTTTTTATTATATATTCTTCTTTCCAATTGCCTTCAGCTTAAAAATAATCCTTATGTCAAAGTGACATATTTTGGAGTGGCATATTTTCCTACCCTTCAACAGTAACTGGCAAATTGAAAGCATTCAATACATTTGAATAAATGAAAGAATAACCAGTTCAAACTGCTTTCTTTTACACAGGCAGAAATGGAAGCCCGGAGAGCTTATGTGGTTTGCTAAGAGCCACAGAGCTTATTAGTGGCAATGTTAGGCCAACTCTTCTGATTCTTGGCCCAGTGTTAGTCTGCATTTCCCTGTTTATTCTAGTTTACAGTGACGCCATTAAAGGAACCGGACCCACTAGCAGCTGCTCTCTAAATATGTTCCTGATTTGAGTCTCTAGCCATGAGACATACATCTCTATTCTTGTTTCTAGTGAGAGATGAACTGGCATTTTTGTGCTTGTTTCTGAGGAGGAAATCATTTTGAGTTGAAACACAGCCAAACTGAGGAAGTCCTGCTGAGTCTGAAGGAAGTTCACTCATCCTTTGCAAATGCTCTGGAAGAAAGAAAAAATAATTCTTGTCTTTGCAGTTTTAGCTAGCATATATTGGGCAACAATCCACTGGATTATTTCTTATGCACCTGTATGTAAATAATCTGAATAGAACTGATTAACATTTAAATTCTAAGTTACTGAAGTATCCAAGGGGAAATTGATTAGATTGACTTGATTTGGTGCCAATATGGTAAATGCCTTAATGTTTTAAACAAATTGAGGCAGCAATCTCCGATGATTTTGAAACATCACACTTTTTAAAAATTCTCACTTTGAAATCTGGAAGAAAGTAACTTATCTCAAACGTTTGTTTTCCTTCTCCTTAGTATCAAATAAATGTTAACATTTATTTTCATAGTCAGGAGATACTAGCAATGGATCACCATTGTATTCCTCTAGTGGATTATTTTTAACCCGAATGGCTTTTTTGTTGTTGTTTGAAAAAACCAAATGCCTGTGGGGCTCAATGTACTTGGAAAATATGTAAATGATGGCTTTCCTCTGTCAATCTGGGAGTGACAATTCAGTAAACCCTTCATCCACATCATCTGTAGCATAATAGCATTTTAATTTAGAGTGAACCTTTTTGCTTAGCTCATATGTATCTTGTGCATTTTAAGATAAACTATTTACAGAGAAGTATAAAAGTCCCTGGAGATGCAACATCTCATTTTCAATTCTGTTGGCAGGAATACTAATTACATTATCACATATTCAGCAGCATTCAGCAAAGTTATTTATTCATTCATCCTTAAGACCTGGGATGCCTACCAGGTCAGTTTCAATAAGCAGTACCTTGAGAATCTCTGCTGATGGTACGTACAGATAATTAGGCATAGAGTTGTTAGAAAAATCTCACCCCAAAAAGCTCAACCTTGGAGATTTGCCTGCTCTTTCATTCTTTGAGCCAGAGAGAAAATCGAGTGGTTGCTAGAAATGAGGAAACACTTATCATCCAAATCTCTCACCCCTACAGGTTCAGTTTCTTAATTGAAGTTTGGTTTTAGTTCTTAGAATAGCAAGAGAACTTGTTGACAGTTCAATATTGTGAAAATATTCAGAATTTACATGTGGAACAATTTGGCTCTTCAGATGATTTTGAAAGTGAATGTGCTCTGATTAATGCTGCCTACCTTTACCTTTGAAATCTTTAATAATCATTGGTTAACGCTAATCATTTACACTGCACATCATCTTCCAGTAATCTTGCTCTACTGAGATGTTAAAGGAACTAGAAGAATATAAATATTCATATTGTATTATATACGTCAGATTTTCCTAGTAGTATTAAGTGTTGAGAAAATGAGCACCTGACAATGACTATGCCTTGGAAGAATATAGTTTGATAACAAACAACCTGATCTGAGAAATTGCCCAATTTCACAAAGCAAATGATAGCTTTGCTATTATTCCAGGATTGTAGCAAAACTGTCTTCTGGTTTGTGTCACTCAAAATGTAGAGAAAAAGTAAATCACAGACCACAAAGCAAATTCCTTGTTGGGTCATTAGAGCTTGCTTTTGTCTCGGGTTTGGATTTTCTACCTTTTTTCCTCAAGGCATTTGTGAGTTACCTTAGATTAGCTGCAATATTTGGGCTAAATCCTATCCGATCCTGACCCCAGGCACCCCCTCCTTTAATATAGGAGAATTCTATCTTCTCTTCCTACCATGAGAGCCAATGGAAATTCAGATGTAGGAAAGGAGTTTCATTCTCAGGGTGTTGCTACACACTCAATGTCAAAAAGCAACTGGAAACCCAGTAAGAAATCTGACTTTTGCACATCTTTAATGTCACTTTCCCCTAGAAATAGAAGATAAAAATGGTTAGGCAGAAAAAACCCACTGAAATACATTTTTCTGAAAATGGTAATGTTAGAAATCTATTCCTTAGGGATTTAGAGTTCATAATAAAGATCCCAGAATGCCGAAGCTTTTTTGGTAACAGTACATGATGATGGAAAGACATTTTTCATTTTCGGAGTTCTCTTTTAAATGATGATTTTCTTTACTATACATAATAGTGATTTTGGGGTCAAATATTCATCTTTTTAAATTGATATTGTAAGTTAAAAGGCCAGAGAATTTTACTTGGTCAAAGAATACATTCAACTTCTCTTTACAAATAGTTTAACTTGTTTAATGGCTTAATTTTCTGGCAATTGTCTCTTGAGAATGTAACAACAGATCACCCAACACTGGCTATGAGATGAGTAAGCTGTATTCCCTCAAGCTGAATTGTAACTATACAATTCAGACTCCATCGGGAAGTTTTCCTTCTAGTAATAAGATGGAATGCAATATCTTCCCAATCCTACAGTGGAGTCTAAACCATAGTAACAGATACAGAAAGCATAAAAGTTTCACTAGAGAAAGAAGAGGGCATAGGGTAATGCAAGCAGGCATGCCATTTCTAGGATAGTAGAGACGGACAAAATTTTAGAGTTTATTTAAAAGAAACAAAACTTTTGCCTAGCAAAATAATCAGCAAGTGTTTGATATGTAAAGTCAACATTCAACAGCTGCAAATGGATGTCAAAAATGTACAAATATCAATAATGGTTCTAAGAGGTAAAAGTGATGGCCAAGCACAGCTTTGTATGGGGAAAGGAATGCTGTGGAAATGAGGAAAAGAAGATGAGTAAGACTTGGATATTGCAAAAACAGGAGGCAGCCAGACTGAACTCACATTGACATGGTTCTCTTGGAATAAACTAAAGGTTTCTCCAATTCTTTGGTGAGAAATGGTATAAAAATAAATGTATCCTTTGTCATCTGTTGTCTATGATTATGCTTGACAGTACAATGCTTACAACATTTTTTCTGTAGTACAGATTAGGTCATTCCAATGAATCATTTCACTGTTTGCATTAAATTCTACAGCTATCTGGACTGGTAGGGACCCCTGATTATTACAGTGAAGGTCTTGGTGCTAGAATTTTTGCAAACAAGGAAACAGCTCACCATTCAGAGGGCCCTGCGTTGCATGTTTCTACATTTTTATGATACCAGCCAAAAAAACTCATGGGATCCACATGTGATTGACTCTTTGGTTCATAACTCTTCTTGCAGGTGTCATGACACCTGGAAGTTTAATTTGAAGAGATCAGAACATTTTTCAGCAATAATTCTTGTGGATTTATGCTTGTCGTTTCCATTATTTAATTAATTTTAACTTATTTTCTAAACTCATTTGAGACAAAACCATTTAGTTTAACTATGATGTGTATGTCTGTGTGTGTCAGTGTGGATGTGTGTGCAAGGTGGAAGGAGAGAGAGACAGAGAGAGAAACACATTAATGTCAGACAAGCCCTGTCGACATCAGTCCAGGTGAAATTGAAGTAAGAAGATACTACCAACATTTTGGATTTGTTACTTCACATTGGCAGAATATAAACCAAAAGAGGGGCTATGTCTAACATGATCTATGAACTAAGTACTTTTCAATGGCATCATAGTTCAGTATGTGGAGAGGAGCATCATTGGAGTAGAGTAGTATCTCAGATAGAATTTAGGATCCAAAGCCAAAATTACCTTTGAAAATCTCTTTCATCACCCACAGAGCGTTAGTATTAAACCCTCTCTTAGTAAGTCCAACTCAGTTTTTCTTTCAGCATATCAATAGATCACTATTTCCTTGGCTGGGCATTGAATGAAATAATTTACACTCACTTTTAAGAGCTATACTGAATGGGAGCATGCAAACATCTTCAATTATAAGAAGTACACTCATAACAGTGAGAATGTTGCATCAGAAAATTGCTTTAGAAATGATGTTCTCATAGCACATTCATATAGGGGCATTCTTTCATCAAGTAGAATGCCAGGTGAAATACGGGTTGTTATAACATTGATTATTATGTCTGTGTGTATGTATCTGTGTATGTGTGTTGCCTTTAGCTGGGCATGTAGAGTAAACACACTGTGTTGTAAATGCAATGCCACCATAATGGATTCAGTTTGGTGACTTCGTTGGGTGCATTTTTGTAGACTGTTGTTCAATCTGTTCGTTTCTGAATCACACAGACATTGCCTAATGTTTATGTAAACTTATCAAGCTTAAGAATATTCTTTAACCTTCTTATAACAGGCCCCACTGTTCCACCTGCTGAGACTCAAACAAACACCAGTGTGTCTTAAGAATGTCTTTGCTGCTGCTGCAGTTAGATGCTTCCTCAGGGATCCTAGGAATAGCAACAGCCCAGGAAACTCCATCAATGTTACAGCTATGTGCCTGAGCTTTGGTTAATCTTCTAGAACTTGTAGCTGAGGTAGAAGGAATGGGTGGTAACACACCTGAAACTTTAGTTTGGAATAGATCAGAACATTCTTTTCTCTGTCTTACAAGTAAAGCTTCTGGCATACTGCACCCTTTCAAACATCCCTACTCCTGTTCAAAATAAGATCATGATAGCTCTATCTTCATAGAATACTTTCTCTCTGTTTAAGAGGTTCCCACTTTAAAAAATAAAAAGGTCCACAAGGCTTGAATCCACTTGAATTGTCTAAAACAATTATAGTGTCTTCTATCTGAGAAAAAATGTTTGTGTCCATTAAATGTTATCATTAGTGGCCTTGATGATAGTGAGTCTAAGCCAGAGCTTCTAAATAGGAAAGGGTTCATTTGCTAAACAGGCCCTTGTGGGTCAGGGGAAAACTGTCCCTTCATAACTGATGACTGATATAATTCAGCAAGCCTGAGCTTAATATGAATGTGCTGGCCTCTTTGTAGTATAATCTGATAGTGTGTACTGCAGGACTTCCGACAGTTACAGCAAGAGATGTCGCTCATTTATATTAAAAATAAAAATGGTAATTTTTCATTTTTACTTCTCTTGGATGATTGTAAAACTAACAACTACATCTGCATTTGACATGAACAATGATTTATAAAGAACAGTCTGTAAGTCTCAATAACCTTTAGAAGTTAATAAACTTTAAATGATATGCAAATGGAGAATGAAGACTGTATATACATTCTAAAAGTAATAGTGCAGGAAGTAAGCATAAATGGATCATAAATGGATCATGGACCAGAAACTAATATATCCACTAGGATGTATTAATCTCCTAGTCTAAAAAGAAGAAGGAGTGGAAGGTTGAGGGGGAGGTGGGGAAAGAAAAGAAGGAGGAGGAAGAGGAGAAGGACTTGCTTAAATGTGTATTTAAATTTCAGTTAAATAACACTAAAATCTTTGTGAAAAAAAGTAGACATTCACATTTTTTAAATTAGGAAAAGAGCAAAATAATAAAGGAACTGTATTAACCCAAGGGAAACTTTAATCAGCGAGTAATCTTAGTTTTCACACAGGCAGTATACAGTGTAGTAAGAAGAGCATGAAGCTCAGAATCAGAGGAACCAGGTTACACTCCCAACTTTGCTTGACAGTAGGTAAGTCACTTCACCACTGGGTCTTTGCTTTTTCTTTGTCTTTCTCACAGGGTTTGGTTATGCTCAAAGTAGAGTATGTACATCAGAGTATTCCACAAATTATTCTTTTTTAGTAAGTTGTACTTAATTGAGTGGAAATGAGTTCAAGTCCCTACTCTGCCACTAGCGAGAAGTATGATCTGTGGCAATTCCCTACATCTCTAGGGACCTGGAGTGGAGGGGTTCTGTTGTCACAGAATCCATGTGGTTTCTTCCATTTCAAAGCTCTGGTTATACAGTACAAAAACTACAGGCCAGTAACCCTTTCCATCAATTTTCTCAGTGACCGGTGAATTTCTAGGAAAAAAAAAAAAATACGAAGAGCTCTTGGTGGCCTGAAAGAGTTAATGTGGATTCCTGAACAGCCTAGTGACAACCAGAGAATAATTATATTTGGTTGATTATGACAAAGAATCTGATCTCATTTGTAGTGCCAAAGCTGTCAAGCCCCATGGACCAGAAGCCTATCACCAAATATTAATTTACCTGTTGTGTGCATCTCATAACTGACAGCTATGAATCCCATATCATTTTTGGCGGCCTTCCCACTGACATGTTCTTTGATTAAGAAAATAGTAAGCCAGAAAGCCAGTGTGTCCATAATGTGGCCACCTCAGTTTAGCCTCCTTATTATGCTGGAATATTTTCCCCTAAATTAGATTTCCTGTCTTCATAGTGGCAGTTTACATGAATTTAATACATTACAAAATGTGCAGTCCCTTGAGATTCTGTGATAGATTGCAGTATTTGAAACCCATATTTCCATGGGAAATAAAAACCTAGGCCATGGCCAAATATTTTATCAGCTTAGCATTATCTTGAGATAATGGCACTATTAACGCTTGTCAACCTTCTCAGCTTCCCAGGTCTTGTGTTGGCTCTTTTCTTGCTTCTGACCAAGGTGTTGAAAGCTTTAAAGCTCTGAGCTACACCAGCAATAACCAACCTTGATAGGTACCCTTTGTACTATGTTGTCTGGCATATAACAATGCACAATGGGCCCTCTTTTCTTTTCTCCTCAATGATACTGAATCTGATGATCAATTATGCTACATGGGATGAGATTACTTTATATTACAGCTTGGCTGTGATTGGCTGCTAAAGCCATGTCAAGGGATCACAGCACAGCTGTGAGCTCTTACTATAGGATGTCTGAAAGAAGGGACATCATGTAAGAAAAAGGCAAAACACAAAATCCAAAGACTCAGCAAAGTGAAATCTAAAGACCCAGGAACAACAAATTACCAGCTAGGAAACACCAGAAGCTCCTAGATGAAACCGAAATGGGCAAGTAGAGGCAAATCTTTCATTGGTTTATTCAGATCCATTTAACTAAATGAAAAATAAAATAAAAGATCAAGACTTATATAACTACATACACTTATTTTGGCTCTTTCCCTCTTCCATATCTGTCTTTACTTTTAGTTGTCTGTCCAGGAGTTGGGTTTCTATAGGTTGAGAGTTGTTTTTGATTTCCGAATTACACTACTTTTTTTCTTATCTCACATTTTCTCTACATAAAGCTTCTGTCTGGGCAAAGGGTACATTGCTCCCTAAGGAATTCAGAAAGTCATTTCTCAGTACACATCTCTGCTTTGCCCTCAAATTTAAATTCTGGTGCCTTAATAGTCACCAGCTAACTTTTATTAGTAGGCTGTGCTCTACATACTGACTGACAACTGAAAATTGACTTTTCTATTTTTGGTAATATTCCAACCATGGCCTAAACAACAACTGCATATGCATATGCATGGTAGTAGTCTAGGTGCAAGGAGAATGTTCAATTAGAGCTAAGCTTTCACTTGATATTCTGTTGTAACAAAGGCATGAAAGAATTGAAATCAAAGACATGTTAGATTCACAAGCAGTGACTTAGAGTTTGTTTTTATAATCTTTATGTAAAAGGTAAAATTTGGAATTTAATCATATGCCAAAAAATATAACTTTAAAAATGAGGACTCTGGTTTTAATCAAATGTCATCAGAATTGGAAAAGGATCAATGTAAGTATTTCTTGTAACTGCAATGAGTCAGTCATTCCCCTCACATGTTCTGCATAGTCTCAAATAATTTGAATGAGAATTCTACTTCCATTTTCTGAGAAAATCGGCTCACATATACTGTCATGCATAGTAGCTATACAATTTGCATCAGTTTAAGGGAATCACTTTGTGGGAGGAAGACAACAAAGTCTGTGCCTCCCTGTTCATGGAAATAATTTATTTTGCTTGGACTTGGAAGTAAGGAGGGAGAAAAATACAGTAGTAGTAACACCTTTGATATGGTTTGGCTCTGTGTCCCCACCCAAATCTCATCTCAAATTGTAATTCCCAACGTGTCCAGAGGGGGAGCTGGTGGGAGGTGATTGGATCATGGTGGTGGTTTCCCCCATGCCGTTCTTATGATAGTGAGGGAGTTCTCATGAGGTCTGATGGTTTAAAAGTGGCAGTTTCCTCTGCATGCTCTCTCTCCTGCTGCCATGTAAGATGTGTCTTTCTTCCCTTTTGCCTTATGCCATGATTGTAAGTTTCCTGAGGCCTCCCAGCTATATGGACTGTGAGTCAATTAAATTTCTTTTCCTTATAGATTACCCAGTCTCAGGCAGTTCTTTATAGTGTTAAGATGGGCTAATACAACCTTACAGCTAGCTTTAGCATTCACGGTACGTATTGAAAGTTTCTGTGAAAGTATGATAGCATGCTTCATGAGGAACACACAAGAACATGTCGCATACTTCTGATAATCATTTAGTTCGCAACATGATGCAGGCTGCAGGTCAGTTCCTTGAAAAGCAGACTCTAAAGCAGAGATTTTCATAGAAGTTTATTGAGGGTAGTTCTTCAGATAAATAGAGAGATATCATAGTGAAGAGAGAAGGACTAGGTAGAGGGGAGGGTTGAAGTGTAATGTAGGCCCAGTCTTAGCCAGTACTGTCAAGATCTCTGGAGCTGAGATGCTATTCAAAGTAATCCCAAAATGGCACAAGAGGCTAGGCCTTTATACCCTGACATGGAACAATCAGTGGATGTGAATTGCTCTGGGAAGGGGACATCCCCTTAGATGAAGATGCTCTCTTCAACTGAGGTCAAGTCCCAGAGAGGGACACAACACTCTCAACCACAGACTCTCCCAAATCCTGGGAAAAATGGCCACCTAAGTCCTCAAGGGGAAATCTGGGCAGCACATTTTAGTATCTACTACAGGAAGAGTGTATAATAAGAAGGCAGCACGATAGATTTGGGAACACATGAGCTTTGAATTTAGACAGACCTACATTCAAAGATTGGATCAGACAATGACAAATTATGATAACCCTAGCCAAATTGTTTAACCTTTAGAAGTTTCTGCTTTCTCATCTGAAAACTGGGAATGAGAATATCTCCCTCACTCTGCTGTTGTGATTATTAAGTTAGACATTATATATAATATGCTCCCATTGTGCCTGGCACATGTTAGATGTTCAATAAGCATTGGTTCTATATTCCTCATTGCTCATTTTATACAAAAAGAAAATTAGTCAACTAATTTTTTGAGCATCTACTACCTTCTGAGCACTATGCTAGTACTGTTAGAGGGTAAAAATAAATATAAGGCATGTCCTTGTCCTGAAGTACTTATCACTTAGTTAGAACAAATAAGACTAACACAAATAAAATCAGTGCAAATAATAACATTATAAAATCATTGAATATTAAATTAAATGTTTGTTTATAGAAAAAGATCAATGACAGCCAGACTAATCAGGCAAGGAACAAACAAACAAGTTTTATCAAAGAAGTAATTCTTGACATGGGCTTTAAAGGGCAGGTCAAATTTAAGTACTTGGCAAGAGAAATAAAACATTCTGAAGAAGGAATACTTACAGAGACAGATGAGAAAGAGCAGGGCTTTCTCTGATTTGAGTGTCATTTTGTATATGGAACTACGCAATTTTGAATAGCCATTCATAAACTGCCACCCTGCAGTTCAGCCTAATCCCTCTAGAGCTGTTGCAAAGCTGACTCTCTTTAACCTATTAAAATAACATGGGACTAGTGAAAACTGAGAATGTGTGTCAGAAAGAGTGAAACCAATGTTTATTTGTATGGGTACACATTGATCCCTGACTTCTACTGACCTTCCTTTTATACCTTACTCCCCTATTAGAAAAGTCACTTGCACACTAAATCTGGTTTATGCAACTACTAAAATGCTTAGTCATAGGCTGAATTGTATTAGCATGAGCTGTGTGCAGATAAGTCCTTCATTGACTTCCTGTATATCTGGCACTGATCTGCTACTGTCAGGATCTGAAGGGCAAAGGCCATGTTTTGTTCATTTCTGTATTCTCAGCATCCAACATAGGAATGATTACCTAATCATGAATGGACAAAATGAATTTGTTGGCAGTGAGTGAATTTACCTAATCAGAACATGTTGTAAAGTAAAAGCATAAAAGATCATCAGACAGGTAGTGAAATTATGAAATACATTGACAAGTGACAAGTAGGTAAGGTAGCTTAGACTTGAAGTAAGAGTGATTGTGATTTTGAATCAGAAGAGTTATATAATCAAAGTTGTTTAAGGTGGAATTATTTAATAGCCAATTATAAGATAGAAGAGACAGCAAGAAGCTATAGGGGAAAAAAACAGACAATTTTACTGGTAAATTGGATGTAATTTACCAATTATAATTAGATAAAAAGTTTAATAGTACAAAGACAGCTCCTGGATGAAAGTTCAAGACATAAGAAAATTTGAAAGAACAGGCACAGATTTAACAGTCGAAACCAGTATAATAAATGTGTTCTCCAAAAATGGGAATTAGAAGGAGAGAACTCCAAACTCAGAACTAAGCCTTGGGGAATGCTCACAGTTGATCAGATACGCAGTAAGAAAGATCTAGCATTGACTATAAATAAAAAAGAAAAGAGTGGTTCCATGAGGGTGGAGGTGACCAAGCATACCAGAAGTTACCAAAAGGCCCAGAGTAGTCAAAAAGTCACTAGAATTAGTGTTTAAAAAAAAACCCTTTGGGCCAGGTGCAGTGGCTCATGCCTGTAATCCCAGCACTTTGGGAGGCTGAGGCGGGCAGATCACTAGGTCAGGAGTTCAAGACCAGCCTGGCCAGCATGGTGAAACCCCGTCTCTACTAAAAAAATACAAAAAAATCAGCCAGGCCTGGTGACAGGCACCAGTAACCCCACCTATTCAGGAGGCTGAGGCAGGAGAATCGCTTGAACCTGGGAGGCAGAGGTTACAGTGCGCTGAGATCGCACCATGGCACTCAGGCTGGGCGACAGTATAACGAGACTCTGTCAAAAAAACAAACAAACAAACAAACAAAAACACCTCCTTTATGCCCTTTGAAAAAGTAATTGAAACTGATGGGACTGGAATGCTAAAGGTTGGGCAAGGAAGCAGGTAGAGAAGACATGGAGGTCATGGGCATTGTGATGATTACTTTTATGTGTCAACATGGCTAGGCAATGATACCAAGTTGTTTGGTCAAACACTAGTCTAGGTGTGGCTGTGAAAATATGTTTAGATGTAATTAATGTTTACATTAACAGACTGAGTAAAACAGTTTACCCTACATAGTGTGGATAAGTCTCATCCCATCTGTCAAAGGCCCTAAGAGAAAAGACTGAGGTCCCCTGAAGAAGAAGGAATTCTGTCTCTGATCTTCCTTTAGACTCAAGACTATAAAATCAAATTTTCCCTGGGTCTCCAGCTTGCTGGTCTCAGATTTGCTAGCTTCCACAATCAAATGAGCCAATTCCTTCAAATAAGTATCTATTTAGCCATACTATTGGTCTTGTTGTTCTGGAGAACCCTCAATAAAACAGGTATCAACCATAATTTGATACAGTTTAAAGTGAAAAGCGATAAACAATGGTAGAGGAGTAGGAAATAATATTGTTTCTGAGATATAGAAGATAAATTTGAGTAAGAGGACTTAAGATTGCACTTTGCAGATACATATTGTAGCCCAGGTCCTGTCCACCAATTAGGAGAGACAGTTGACTCTATCCAATGAGGTCAGAGCATCCCCAAATCCACCTAAGACAAGGACCACATCCAAATCAGTTCAGGTAAAGGTTCAATGGACCATTCTCATCACAGGGCTTCTGTGATTAATTCTTTGGACAAAATGTGTACAGCTAGATTCACTGTGTTTCATTCTTCGTTATTCATTACCATTCCCAAAGTGTAGCACCATCTTACTGTACACTAAATGTCTGTATTCTCACTTCCATTATGCTTTACACTTTCTTTTTCACTGAACAAACCTCACATTGCATACTTGTCACCCGGTTACATCCAGGTCAGATGTCATTGAGATATGTTCCTAAGCACCTTTACATCCTTTATTTTAACATCTGTTATACTACTTTGTCATTACTATTTACTTGTATATATCTTACACTGGATTGTAAACTCTATGAGACCAGGCAGTATTTAGCAGCACCCTGATAAGCACTTGACAGATGTTTGTTTTATGATAGAATAAATGAAATGAATGAACAAAGTTTTAATAAATCCATCAGTACTTCTATAAGAAAAGTTGTAACAGGAAATGGAACGTATACTCATATCAGTAAAACTCTACAAGAGTTTAGTTATAAAAATATGAATTACAATGAAGTAGACAGAAAATGGGATATTACAAAGCAAGCTTGTCCAACCTTTGGCCCAACACAAATTTGTAAACTTTCTTAAAATATTATGAGATATTTTTGTGAATTTGTTTAGCTCATTAGCTACCATTAGTGTATTTTATGTGTGGCCTAAGGCAATTCTTCTTCCAGTGTGGTCCAGGGAAGCCAAAAGATTGGACACTCTTTCTATAAAGGAATCATCCAAGAACCTGGACCTTTCAACAGAAGATTTGTTGCCAACCTAGACCTAAAGCAAGAAGGTAAGGGAGAGATTGCTAGAACCTAGATACAAAGAGACTCAGGGGTAGAACAGGCCACAATGTGAGGAATAGTGAACATATTCATCAATGGACACAACTGGCCCAAGACTACCTCCTAGGGAGGAAACTTGGGAAATAATGTCTTGATTTGTTTCCTCCCTCCTTCTAGTATTTTCTTGGGGAATCCCATTGGCTGGAACCATAAGAACCTATTGATACCTTCCATACAGGTCAACTCCTGCAGCAGACAGCAAGGTAGAAAGAAGCCAAAAATGTATCTCAGAGGAAAGCAGATATCTATCTGGTTTAATGCCATTTACAACTGAGAATTGGATCTTTTAGCACTCAATAAACAAAGTTTCTCAAATATGTTTCCTCATATTTTCTGCTAGAAATGCCTTTGTCTTCTTTCCAACAAAGAAATGGTTTAATCCTTCAAAGCCTGAGTCAGAAATATCCTTCCCAGTATCTTCTCCAGTCCTCTTCCAGATAATATTAATTGTAATATATACAAATGATGCCATAGCATCTTTCTAGAATAACTATGGTGGCAGTAATGGTGGAAATAATCACAGTAGTTAACACTTATTTAAAATGTATTATGTGCTGGGCACTTTTTTTGCTTTATGTATATATACATACATACATGATCTTATTTAATCTTTAATTTACAATCCATGGGACATATCCACATTTCACAAATAAGGAAACTGAAGACAAGAATCTAATTTACTAAACTTAATCCTTTAAATAATGTAGATGATAAAATCAGAATGTGAATCTCTCTCTCTCTCTCTCTCTCTGTCTGTCTCTCTCACTTATTCCAAAAGCCTATGCCTTTTAACAACTCACTGTTACTGCCATGAGTTGTGTGGCTACATATTAGGCTAATAGGTTCACATGAGAAGGGGCCATGTCCTACTCATTTTGTAAACTGCAGTGTTTTGTGTAGTGTCTGCTCCATAACAGACATCCACAAATGTTCCTAGAATTAAATATGAATGGTATAGAGAAAACAAACAAAAAGAGATTATAGAATCAAAGCACATTTATCAACCGTAAATAATAGAAAAATGCAAACTATAGAATGAAAGAAAAGCAGGCAAAAGCTAAGTACAAGAAACAGTCATTGCTCTTTTCCTAGACATGCAGTAGGTTTACTTTGATCCACTTCTCTCAGCTGGATTCAAGTTAATATTTCTTTTCTACTCACTATTTTGCTAAGAGCCATAAGATCAGCTTTTTTGAGTTTGAAACAGCCAGTCTCTCTTTCCTTGGAACAGTCTTCTCCTGAAGCAAAACCTCTCTTTTGGAGCAAAGCTTCCCTCCTAGGTTTCTTTGTTCTGCCAGTGCCGAGTCTCTTTGAGCCTCTCTCTGCAGCAGGTCTGGAACCAATACTTCCCCATTCTTTTGAAAGGCTTAGCAAGTTGTCTCTCTTCTGGGTTGCCCTTGCAGTGCTGGAGGCCTGTGCAGTCTCTGTCTAAACTCATTTCAGTAAAACCCCTCCAGAAAAAGCTAGTTGCATATTTAAGCTGGTTAACTATTTTTTTTTTTTTTTTGAGGGGGAGTGTCACTCTGTCGCCAGGCTGGAGTGCAGTGGCTCGATCTTGGCTCACTTCAACCTCCGCTTCCTAGGTTTAAGTGATTCTTCTGCCTCAGCCTCCTGAATAGCTGGGATTACAGGCGTGCACCACCACATCAGGTTAATTTTTGTATTTTCAGTAGCGAAGTGGTTTCAGAATGTTGGCCAGGATGGTCTCAATCTCCTGACCTTGTGATCTGCCTGCCTCAGCCTCCCAAAGTGCTGGGATGACAAGTGTGAGCCACTGCACCTGGCCTGGTTAACTATTTTTGAAGGTAGGAATATTTTGATATAGAACTAATATCTTACATAAAAAATAAATCACTTTACTACACACAACTTGACTTCTTCACAAGCAATGCAGATAGATACAGGATTCAACTTCAATGATAGGTAGAAAATGAATCTAGTGATTACAAACTTAAAATTTGGAAAGGATTTTAGGCATCTTTCAGAGCAACTGCCTACTTAATGAAGAAATTTCTATTGCAGTAAACTAGGAGTTAGTTGTCCAGAACGAAAATCCTACTTTGAAAAAAAAAAAAAAAAAAAAAAAGAGCCTGATTCTCTGTAGGCAGCTCTGTTAACAGAGTAGTTTTTAATTAAGCAAAAATCTCCCTCTCCTGAAATTTATTAATTATCTAAAATAACATTGACTAACCCTGCTCAATTCATGGGAAGTGTGCTAGATGCTGCATTATGTGTAATATTTATCTGCTAAAATGCTGTGCAGTAGCTCTACTCGATTTCCTATGTTGTCAGTTGAGTGATCCAAAAGTGAACTTGGAGTAGAAGATGGTAGAGAGCCTGCTGGTGTGGGCAGTAGGATATGACATGTTAGAGGAGGACAAGGTGAGAAAGTGGAATAAGTTTTACATTATGGAAATAGAAAGCCAATGAAGAGCACATCAAAAAGAGGTAGGAGGAGAGAAGACATTTGGGTGTGGGTGATCATGGTTGGGGTTGGGTGTGAACTGGATGGTGAGAGGCAGATGCAATAAGCAAAATAAATTTTCCCAAGAGTTACAGATTAACAGGAGTAGAAGGTATGTTGGAATGGAGAGCAAAATACATTTCTATATAATTATAGGTCTTGAAATAGAAGCACTTCATAAATTTTCTCCATCTCTCTTTTTCACATAATAACTGTTTTCCATTTGTTTAGTGGTGCTAGATCTACAGAGCGCCACTCCTTCATTTCTCACTCCTTCAACCCGCAAACATTATGGTTATTGGTGGAATCTGAAAGTAGCAGGGACAGCAGGGAGGAGACAGACAGTACACCATGCTGTCTGCCCACCAGGATTGACCTGTCCCACGATCCGGCAGCTTTGTTTGATCTACTCAGTTATCATCTTCCTCCTTCATCATATAAACAGATGCATATAAAATGTTCTTATTGGCACCAAATCAAAGTGGCCTAAATAGATAGCACGTAGTTTTATCTAATTCCTATCAGAAAAAAAATCCAGTGTTCAAAACCATTGTCATTATTTTTAATAAGTAGCCTCCTAGACTTAAAAAATATATATTCTAAATATTGGATAATCTCCCTAACGACATGAACATATACTGAAGTATTATTTATCTTTCTTTATTATCTATATTTATCTCACTATCTATTGATATTATATATCTAAAGAAATTTTTTGATCATATTATCCTTATTTATAACCCCAAACACGGACAAACTTATTAAAATATGTGTTTCTATACTTACATTTTATTATCCTTTCTCCAATTTCTCACTCTCTATTTTCCCCTCAAACTAATCCATTCAAACTACTTTAGTGAACCATTTTCATTGAGTTCACAGATGACAAAAATGAATGCCTCTTTTTGTTTCTTAAGTTTATTTTAAACATAGTAAGTACTACTGCTATGACACTCAAAAATGTACAAAAAGGGTCAAAATAAAATTTCCTCCCTACCTCTGCACGTACCGTTCAGTTCTCCTCCCTAGAATAAATTACTGTGCAGGTTTTTAGACATGCATCTGATGATATTTAATACTCATACTGAGATTTTCTTTTTACATTTTGCTTTAATGCTAGCTTGCACTCTTCTGTCCATTTCTTTTTTAACCTATTATATGCTATGATCTAAATGTTTGTGTCCTTCCAAAATTCATGTAGTGAAATCCGAACCCCTATTAAGAGGTAGAACATTTGGAAAGTGATGGTCATGCTTTTGTAAATAGAATTAGAGCCCTTAAAAAGTGGCCTGAGAAAGACTCCTTACCCCTTCCATCGTGTGAGGTCACAGCAAGAAAGCACCATCTATGAACCAGGAAGTGGGCCTCACCTGACACCAAACCTTCCTGCACCTTGATTTTGGATTTTTCGGGCTCTAGAATTCTGAGAAATAAATTTATGCTCTTCGTAAGTTACCCAGTTTATAATATTTTATTATAGAAGACTGAACAGACTAAGACATATATCTTCAACATTATTTCATATAAATACATAAAACAAAATTTTCTATACTTTTCCTCTTCCATTGTGTAATTTTATTATTTATTTAATAAGTCCGCTATTGATAAACATTTTACTATTTTCAATCTTTTGCTATTACCAATTATGCTACAATGAATAACTTGTACACATGTCATTTAAAACATGTTGGAGTTTACAGGATAATTTTTTTGAAATTGAATTGCCAGGTTAAAGAATGTATTTATTTTTATCTTTGCAATATACTGCTAAATTGCACTTCATATAAACCATACCAATTTATACTGTTTCCCAATACATTTGTCAGTATAGTGTGTTGTCGATCTTTAGATGTTTACCAGTCTAAGAAATGGCTCAGACCTGTAATCCCAGCACTTTGGGAGGCCGAGGTGGGTGGATCACGAGGTCAGGAGTTCAAGACCAGCCTGACCAAGATAGCGAAACCCCGTCTCTTCTAGAAATACAAAAATTAGCCGGGTGTGGTGGAGGGCGCCTGTATGTGTGTGTGTTCCTGGTAATTTGCAAGACTTTTTTTTCTAGTTAAAAGGAAGAATGATTTTCAAGTGGTTATTTCCACCATTATGATTTAACATAAGGACTACAAAGTTTATCAGAGTTGTACACTTAAATAATTACTTATGGCCAGGAGTGGTGGCTCACACCTGTAATACCAGCACTTTGGAAGGCCGAGGCAGGCAGATCACCTGAGGTCAGGAGTTCGAGACCAGCCTGGCCAACATGGTGAAAACCTGTCTCTACTAAAAATACAAAAATTAGCCAGGCATGGTGGTGCACACCTGTAATCCCAGCTACTTGGAGGCTGAGACAGGATAACCGCTTGAACTCAGGAGTTGGAGGTTGCAGTGAGCAGAGATCATGCCACTGCACTCCAGCCTGGGTGACAGAGTGAGACTCTGTCTCAAAAAAAAAAAAAAATTACTTACATAGTTCCTTCTGACATACTTCACAACCAGTGATGAAAGTACATAGAATAAGTTTTCTTTTTTCCCAATTTCTCTCTCCTTCATCATCAATTTTAGCAGATTATATTACCTTTATTAGTATTTAACATTTTACTATTAAATATCTTTGTACTTCTATTACTAGTTTATCAGTTTTAAGGGTATATTGTATTTCATGGCTATTTTATTTATAGCCATGGAATAAAATCAACGATCACATTTACCTTTTTTTCTGTATACTTTCACTTTCTTCCCAAGTTTTCTTAGTTATATAAGTTATTGTCAAGATTTATGACAATTACACTCTATTCTATAACTATAAACTTCACATTTTTGATTATTAATTCTATAATCCTAATATTCTGAATCTTCCAATTGTAGCCCTACAGTCATAGCCTTACAGTTCTAACATCGGAGTCTTGTATTCCTGATGTTTTCAGGAAGTCTTTCTATTCATTTCTTTATTATCTGAATATCAACCTCTAGTAATGTCTTCAAAAAGATTTCAGTGTAATTACATTATCTGTGGTCTTGCATGTTATAAAACGTATGTTGCCTTTATCGTAGAAAAGAGGTGCTGCTATGCTGTCTTCTAGCATTGAATATTGTTGTGGAGAAGTCTGGTTATGGTGAAACCATCAGAAAATATAGAATGATTTAGACTAGATTGCAGAAAAACAATAGATATTAACATTCCTATGTATTTGGGAATACAGACTGTCTATGGGACTGTTTTTGTTGCTGCTGTTATTGTCAAAATATTTACTCTTATATCATGCTTTCATGAAAATTGGCATGCATTAAATATACTGTTCAATACCAAAAAGCAAATGTTAAGCAATGGGTACTACAGCATTACACATTTAACATTTGGAAAAACAAAAACCAAAAAGAAAAAAAATCCATTATCATTAAAGACTTAAGTGTAAAACCCAAAACTATAAAAATCCTAGAAGAAAATCTAGGCATCAGCATTTAGGATATATGCATGGGCAAAGATTTCATGATGAAAATGTCAAAAGCAATTGCAACAAAAGCAAAAATTGACAAATAGGATTTAATTAAACTAAAGAGCTTCTGCACAGCAAAAGCAACTATCATCGGAGTGAACAGACAAACTACAGAACAGGAGAAATTTTTTGCAACTTATCCATCTGACAAAGGTCTAATATCCAGAGTCTACAAGGAACTTAAACAAATTTACATGTAAAAAACAAACTATCCCATTAGAAACTGGGCAAAGGAGATGAACAGACATTTCTCAAAAGAAAACATTTGTGCGGCCAACCAACATGAAAAAAAGCTCAACATCACTGACCATTAGAGAAATGCAAATCAAAACCAGAATGAGGTACGATCTCATGCCATTCAGAATGACGATTACTAAAAAGTCAAGAAAAAACAGATGTTGGCAGGGCTGCAGAGAAATAGGAATGCTTTTACACGGTTGGTGGGAAAGCAAATTAGTTCAACCATTGTGGAAGACAGTGTGGCAATTCCTCAAAGACCTAGAAACAGAAATACCATTTGACCCAGCAATCCCATTACTGGTATACCCAAAGGAATGTAAATTATTCTATTATAAAGATATATGCATGTGTATGTTCATTGCAGCACTATTCACAATAGCAAAGACATGGGATCAACCCAAATGTCCATAAATGATAGACTGGATAAAGAAAATGTAGTACATATACACCAGGGAATACTATGCAACCATAAAAAGGAATGAGATCATGTTCTTTCCAGGAACATGGATGGAGCTGGAAGCCATTATCCTCAGCAAACTAATGCAGGAACAGAAAACCAAACACCATATATTCTTACTCATAAGTGGGAACTGAACAATGAGAACACATGGTCACAGGGAGAGAAACAACACAGTGTGAGTCCTGTCCAGGGATGGGAGGGAGGGAGAGCATCAAGAAAAATAGCTAATGTATGCTGGGTTTAATAGCTAGGTGATGGGTTGATAGGTACAGCTGGCCACCATGGCATACTTTTACCTATGTAACAAGCCTGCACATCCTGCACATATACCCCAGAACTTAATATAAAATAAAATTTATAAAATTAATCCTCTGTACTGTAGAATTCTTGCTGTTAAACCCAGTGATATCTAACTTGAGTTTTCTGTCACAAAGATTCCACAAGCAGCCCGTAGTCTGCCCTGAATTAAGCTATAATTCTGGCATAATAAGGTCGTACTTTTCTTCTACTGAAAATCAGAGAGTGCTAAACATTTCTAACATCTCTTAGTTTATTTCTTTCCCTAATTCACTTGCTGCATTACTTTATTTTGTTTTAGTGAGTCAGTAGAGATCTTTCCTTTAATCACCAAGAAAATCATTTTGTATTCTAGTATATCCAAAACTTATTTTACTAAGTAGTAAGTGCCTGGCATCATACTAAGCCTTTTAATACACTTTATAGTTAAATAGCATATTTAATCCCAACAATAAAAATAAGGTAAGTACTGTCAATATACACATTTTACAGAAAAGAAAATTGAGTACCACAAAGTTTAATTAAGTAGCTCACCTAAGATCAAGCAGCTAGACAATACAGAGCCATAATTAAGCCTGGCATTCTGATTCCAGAGCCCAAGTGCTTTAAACTTCACTGCTATTTGAACACAACCACCAGCTAGCATCTGGGATTACAGTGTTAATAATGCACTTTTCATCATGTGTACTTTTGATATCATTGTGAGAGGGATGTTGTGGCTTATCATTGGACCCACAGATTTCCTCATTCTGGTGCATATTTATACCAGATATAATTGTTAACCCAGAAAAATGGGTGCATTTCAGTCAAAACAGTTATTCGGTGCTTGCTATTGTTCGAAATTTTCACTTTTCAACTCATTGGGTGTTAGTATCTCGTGGGAGGTTATTCAAGAATAAAAGGTGAACACACACACACACACACACACCCCTCACTATACAGGCAGATTTTGATTTTGAGAATGGTGCTATAAATTTCAGGACTGTGCAAGGCTCCTTTATGCTTTAGATTATGTGTTAAGCCTGATTGTTTACTTATGTTTACCTCTTGCCTGTGCCCTTTGAGAAACAGTAGTTACAGCATAATTATCACATTCTCCTGCTTTTCAACTTTTGGCATGATGAAGTTGTAGTGAGTGCACTTTCTTCTGGGAGAATAAAACTTTTGCCTCTTCTCTTGCAATTTGAAAAAAAAAAAACTAAATACAAGCAAAACAAAGCAGAGGGAAAAAACTGAGCGAGTTGCTCTTGCTCTGAAAAATATGCTCCAATAGAGAATTTTTTAATTTTAAAAAAATTGTTATCAGGTGAAAATAACACACTTGAGTAAACATTTATGTATATTTTCATAGTGTTCTGGCTTATTCCCCTTCATGTACCTTACAGGCAGTTAAAAAAAAACTATAAATCATAAATAAGGAATAAAATGAACTCCATGAAAGTCTCTGATTACTCCATGACTGAAATCCAGCTTAGCAATCATTTCCTTTTCTTCTCAGTATATTTCTATAAACAATCCAAAGCAAACCTGTAGGATTTATAAAATGCATTTGATATAAATGAAAGTAGAACCATCACAGCACTAGCAAGAAATTAATTCGTATTTCCCTCTGGAAAAAAAAAAAAGGTGTGCTGGAAACACAACATATTCTTAAGGAGAAACACCATGGAAGAATTTAAAATAGCTTGAGATAAATGACATAGAGTGTTTCTAGGGCTATGAAATAAACTAGACAATCATGAACTAAGCATTTTAACATTCTTTTCTATCATTGATTCTTGTGTGAACGTGGGGATATCATTTTACTCTGGTGTCTTTAATGATAAAAGTGATTAAATGAGCAAGAGCCACGCAAGCTGAAGGACTGACAAAAATTAATCTATCAGACACTGAAATGTGTAGTTTTGTCTGAGAAAGGCATCCTGAAAATAGTCTATCACAGCTATAGAGCCTTCATATCCTAACTGGAACCACCAAAGATCATACAATAGAACCTAATTCTTTCCTTCATTTAGATTTACTCAAAATAGTTACTTTATTATTCTTATTTATCCTGGTTTAACAGAGAAAAATCTAGATTCCTTCTGTTAGAGAATCTTCTAGATATCTTTACTTCTACATAATTTTTCTATGACTAAACCTACATACATCTCATCCATTATGGATATTCACTCTCCAAATGTAATACAAAAAAAAACAAGTGATTTGTAAATCACGACTCTGGATTATAACCTTATAAAAACTTTATTGAATATTAATCAAATATACATATAATTTTAAGTGTATTAGAAATACATAAGAATGCCTGATAATGCAAGATGATCCTGATGCTTGTAGAAATATTATTTCAAATAAATTGTAGTCATTGCCAAAAATGTATTTTAGAAGTAACCTAATACTGGCTCTATTTTTAAAAAGTAAGGTGAGACGTCATGAGTGAGTTCACAGAAAAGTGGAAACTAATATCTATTTTTCTCAAATGTGTGAGACAAAGCCACCAGAAACTATGTTCGTGGCTAAGATTAGCCATTGTAATAAGGCACGAGGTAATACTGTTATATGCTGTCACTGTGTTCCAATATATAATATGTTCTAATTCAGTAGCTTTTAAAAGTTGGGAGTCATCCAAGCAATACTTTTTTGTCTATGTATGTGATGCTAAACAACTTGTTTTGTAGACTTAGAAATTTTTTTTTTTTTTTGAGACAGAGTCTTGCTCTGTCACACAGGCTGGAGTGCAGTGGTGCAATCTCAGCTCACTCCAACCTCCACCTCCCAGGTTCAAGCGATTCTCCTGCCTCAGCCTCCCAAGTAGCTGGGACTACGGGCGCGTGTCACCAGGCCTGGCTAATTTTTTGTGTTTTTAGTAGAGATGGGGTTTCACCGTGTTAGCCAGGCTAGAGTGCATAGCAGTATTATTCACAACAGCCAAAAAGTAGGAGAAACCCGTTTCTATCCAGCAAAATGTGGTATATACCTACAATGGAATGCTATTCAATCTTAGAAAGAAAATTCTGACATATGCTGTAACAGGATAAACCTTAAGGACATTATTCTAAGTGAAATAAGATAGCCACAAAATGTCAAATCCATTTATGTGAGATAGCTAGAGTCGTTAAATTTACAGAGACAGAAAGCAGAATGGTGGTTGCTAGGGACTGGGGGCAGGAGATAATGGGGAGTTGTTATTTAATGGATATAGAGTTTCATTTTTGCAAGATAAAAAGAGTTCTGGAAATTGGTTGCACAATAATGCGAATGGACTTAATACTATTGAACTGTATATTTAAAAATGATTAAGATGGTAAATTTATGTTATTTATATTTTATTACAATTAAAAATAAAAATAGAAAAAAATTAAAATTTCAGTATAAACATGTATTCAGTTTTTGGTAAATAGACCTTCTCTGAACTATGCTGCATTCTCATAAAGAGGTGGTCTGTCCCCTGCATTCATTCATGTTTACAAACTTTTATTAAAATGAAATGAATGGCACACATACAAGTGCAGCAAGGAGGTAGCTTCTCTCTACATTTAGAAAGTTCATATGTATCAAATTTAAGGTCAATATTTTTTGCGTCATGTTGCAGAAATGCCCCTGCCCTTGTTCTTCCTTCAGTAATCACATTCTTATAATTATAGTGAATTTGAATGGAAGACACCTTAGAGATCAGCTAGTTTTTCCTCTCTCCACTCTTTTTGAGTGTCTCTTTGCTGCTGCTCTGTGATCAATGCTTGAGATTCAGCTTTGAAAGGAGTCCTGCCTCCATCCAGACTCTTTTTTCCTCTCTGTCTGGTATTTAGGGTGTTGATGAATTTTCCCATCCTCAAAGACAGAAGAAAAGAGAGGTAATAGCATGATAAAAGGAGATTGGATATGAAAGTCAGAATATAGGACTCAGAAAGAAATTGTCAGGTAATTGTTCTTTTGTTTCAGAATCATACAGAATTATTGTAAATAGCAGAAAAGCAATAGAAAAGAGGTATATGTTTATGTTTCTCCTGTCACCACTACAAATGCCCTGCTGATGTTAAAAGGACTAAGAGAAAAACATTACAAGAATTATTGAGACAGGTCATACTCTTCAAAGAAAGGTACACAAACACAAAGAAAATAGGATTCATACAAGATATTATGTATCACACAAGGTAAATGGCATTGGATAAGAGTGTAAGCAGCCAGGGTAAGCTTCTGCCCCTTTGCATATTAAGAAAACAAAAGTTCCAATCTAAGTAACATGTGGACAGCAAAAATATTACTGCATATAAGCACCTGTCATGGGATAGATGAATGTTCCTATAGTTTCCTTTAAAATGTCATGCAAATATTAGTCCTGTTTTTTGTGAGTCCCCTTTCCCTGCCCTGTGTCACCTCTTCCCATAGCTCTACATTTAAAATTCATCTGGTAACTATTCTTACCCAAGATTTTCCTTACTGACATTTGGCCGCCTGCATGCCTCTAGGTGAAAATGCGAACTTAGCACTGCATGGGTTTGTACAGATTCTCTGCTTGAGTCGCTAGTCCCTGTATCGTTGTCTCTCTCTCTCTCTTTCTCCCTTCACCCGCACTCTCTCTGTGCATGTTTCTCTCTTGTTCTCTCTTTATCCACTCAACCTGAACTCTTCCAAGTCCTAGGCTTTATTACTGACATTTTGTCGCTACCTCAGAATGTATACCTGAGCCTTCATATTCTCGAAATTATACATCTTGCCATATTAGATATTCTTTGATCTCCTACAATTGCTCTCCAACTGCTTTCCACTTACTTAAATGAGTTTGTCTTTGTTTACTGCTCAACTTTCTGAAGCTCATGTCATCATGACTTTAGTCAGTTGGAGGATTGTCATTTACAAGTCAAGAAGCCAGTAGAATCCGTTAGGAATTTTGTTTTTATTATTGTTTTCATTTCCCCTTCACTTCCTCCACATAAGATGTGGAAGCTTATACTAGAAAAAGAAGTTTTGCAAACAGGTAACACGCATTCCTAACTAGTAGATCTGTGCCATTCTTCTCATCCCCTTTATAGTGCATTTTCTCCTTTTCTTTTACCTGACATGGTCTACAAATAATTTCACACTGTTGCTTTTCCATACACCAGCCATGGGAGACTGTCCCAAGGTTTACAACAATCTCTTATACAGCAGGATATTTATATTTTCTGATTTAAAGGAAAGTTCCAGGGCCCCGTTAGACACCAATAAGTCATTTTTAAAACACAAATTTTTATGTATAACACATACAGGCTTTGTTCTTCAACTCCAGTTCCACTGTCTATTGCTATTATGGGACTACTCTCAAGAAGTAGCTGTTTAAGACTTAAACAAGAACGTCTTGAGAGTAAAATATCAACCTCTCTAATAATTAAGGAGCCAGGATTCACTCTCCCTAGAACAAGTCCGGAAGATTTAGGGCCAGGCTGAAGCAACAGGGACAGTTGTTACAGCTTTTCTCTCTAGGATATTATGACCATAGGTCAGTTGGTGAACTCTCTGGCCTCTATAGCTTCACCTGCTTTATGAAGTGTATAGTTATAAGGTGTCATATTCTAGGGAGAATTTATAACTCCAGTGGAAGAAACAGGTGCATCACCAGCTTTGTAGACTGGGCACATTATATCAAGTGTTTTTTAAGCATAATTATGCTTCAGTGCATATGTCTGTGTCTTGCAGTGTGCATAGTTACTATAATTTGAATTGTACTATATGTCTATATAGGTCAATTGATACATACGTATTGGCAAAAATAAAATAAATGTCCTCATTCATATGCCATTCAAGGCCACCATTCTTTCAACATAAATGAGTCTTATGCCTTGGAAAGTATAATACAAATCCTCTTAGAGTCTGATGTTTTCTCTTGCTTGTCCCTTTGGCCCAAGTCCAATCCCATAAAATAGTCATCAAAACATAATAAGCTACAATGCTAGGCCGTATTCAGAATATTATAAGATTTTATTCGAGAGTTCTAATTTCTCTGCAGTCACACTTCGTACACACACATTATTTTCAAAATTAGTGGTAACCCTGGGAAAGAAAAATGTATTATTGGAGAGATTTAGACGGATGTTAGGAATAGCATAATGATGCTAGCATAGTCAAATTCTTCTAGAAACAGAATGGACAACTTCGATTTAATTTCACTCATTTCAAAATAACCTTATATTAATCTCTAAATGTTCAGTTCAGTCATATAGCAACTAATCTTGAAATGCTTGACCTCATGAAGTTTTCAATTAAAAGAACTGTCCTTTTTCTTTTTGTTACTGAAAAAATCTCATAATTTCAAGTTTCCCCAGGTTTACTACAAATTCTGCAGTACAGTATGCATACTGAGTGCTGATGCAGAGGGATTAGAGCTCTGAATTGCTAGTAGTTACCAAGTTGTGCTTTGCCTTGCACATAATACACTTTCAATAAGTGCTTCTTGTTAAATTATACTGTGCACATATACTATTCCAAAAACTGGAATAATGGGAAAATTTTAAAATGCACATATTTAATTATTAACACACATAACGCATTGGCTCACACTAGCACTTTGGGAAGCTGAGGCGGGTGGATCATGAGGTCAAGAGATCAAGACCATCCTGACCAACACGGTGAAACGCTGTCTCTACTAAAAATACAAAAATTAGCTGGGCATGGTGGCGCACACCTGTAGTCCCAGCTAGGAGGCTGAGGCAGGAGAATCACTTGAACCTGGGAGGTGGAGGTTGCAGTGAGCCGAGATCACGCCACTGCACTCCAGCCTGGGTGACAGAGCGAGACTCAGTCTCAAAAAAAAAAAAATTAAAAATTTATACAAGAACTAATTTAATATTTGAATCACATTTGTGGTTTTGTTAATTTTTATAACAGGTTCTGTCTAATGTTGCATAAGGATTAAGAATATAAACTTTGAGGTCAGACATAGCAAGATATGAAAACAGCCCTGACACTGCTTATTCACTATGAGTATATTAAACATCTTCAATCCTCCAACTTTTATTTTTCTGTCTCTAAAGTGAGAATAACAATATGATATATCAGGTTTAATTTTGTAAATGTCAAACTGGATTAGGTATGTAAGGCCTCCAGTTAACTATATTTTATGTGGTAAGATCCAAATTATCAGATATATATATTTATAATATATATCATATAAGAGCCCAAGTATTACATAACTTTTTAAAATTTCTTTGTTCTTTTTCCTTTGTCTTTGTGTCGTAAAAATTACTAAGAAACTCTAGAATAGATACCTTTGACATTTTTCATGCTAATAAGCACTTGAATTTATCAAGAAAATCTGACAGAGGCTTCCATTCCTCTAAGGCATGCTGTTGGAACCATAGGAAGATGCCATGAAATCTCAACAACATTAAACACATAATCAAAACCAGAAACTCTTTAACTTTTTAGAAAAGTATTGACATCATCTTAGAGTTTGCATGTAAAAGACAATACAGTATACTAAAAAGAATACAGTTTGGGGTTAACATAGGCTAAGTTTTAAATATCAATTTCAGCAAGAAGTATATGCTTTGAAAAATTAGCTAAGCCTGTTTCTTCACTAGTTAAATGTGGAAGACAATTATATCTCATTAACTGATATCCAGATTAAATGTAGGCTTTTAGTAAAGTGTCTGGCACTTAGTAGATATTCAATAAAGATAGCTACTAATATAATAGTATTATACTTAAGAAAAGAGATATTAAAAAGAATATTTCAAGCTACTTGGAGTAATGGTATATATGGTCTCATGATAATACCTAAAAGATAATAAAAGATAAAAGCATTAAAATAAGTAAAACAATTCCTACATTTATTTAAAAAAAAAGAACAACTAAGAAAAACAGTAAAAGAAGAAAGTCTTGGTAGAATTTCATTTTCCTAGTATGCCAACAAGAAATAAATTCAGTAGCATATAACTGCAAATAGAGAATTATGGTCATATATGTTAAAATAGTAATGATGTAGATATTAAAGTTAGAATGAACTTAGACTCGCAAAAAAAAAAAAAAAACCGTTAAGGACCCAGAATGATTTGTGTGAGCATGTGTGTATATGTGGATTTATGCATGGTTTCCAAATAGGAAGCAACTCCCTGATGGCTAACTGCCTGGAAAAGTTCAATGGCAGAAAACTAACCTCTCCAACTGATTTATACCTTTTCAGTAAAGGCAAGTGACGTTTTAAATCAGGAGATTAGAATATACAATACAAGAATGTTTAAAAGTCCTCACAATGTAGGAAAAGATTGAACAGAGCCTGACAGACATATGGGACACTATGAAGCTCACCAGCATAAATGTAGCAGGGTTACCAGTTTGCTGATTTTTCTGCCTGATCAAATCTACTGCTGAGCCCCCTAGTGAAATTTTAAAACATTAGTTTTTACAAATATTTTTTCTTGCCCCTTCATCTCTCTTCTCCTTCTGTTACTCAAATATTGGTGCACTTTATAATGCCCCACATTTTTGCGAGGTTTTCTTTTTTCTTTATTCTTTCTTCTGTTTTTTTTTTTTTAAGGAAATTTCATTTTGTTGTTGTTTTTTCAGACAGGGTCTCATTCTGTTCAACCAGGCTGGAGTACAGTGACACAGTCTCGGCTCACTACAATCTCTGCCTCCTGCCGGGCTCTAGAGATGCTCCCACCTCAACCTCATGAGTGGCTGGGACTACAGGTGTGGGCCATGATGCCCAGGTAAATTTTGTATGTTTTGTATGTTTTGCCATGTTGTCCAGACTGGTCTCGAACTCCTAAACTTCATCAATCCACCCACCTGAGCCCCCCAAAGTGCTGGGATTACAGGCAAGAGCCACTGTACCCATCCTCTCTCTGCTCTTAAGACTGTATAATCTCTATTAATCTATATCAAATTTGCTGATTGTCTCTTTTGTCACCACAAACTATCATTGAGCACTTCAAGTGAATTTTTCATTTTGATTATGTATTTTTCAATTCCAGGATTTTCATTTGGTTATTTTTACAGCCTCTATATTGGTATTTCTATCAGACAAGCTATAAACATCATACTTTAGTTTTTGAATGTGTTTTCATTTAAGTCTTTGAACATATTTTTAATAGCTGCTTTTAAAAAAAATTAACAAAGTAGATCTTTTTATTTTTATTAATTGACAAAAATTGTGTATATTTGTAATATACATCATGATATTTTAATATATGTCTACTGTGGAATGGCTAAATTAAGCTAATGAATATATCCATAATCTCACATACTTACCTTTTTATGGCAATGACATTTGAAATCTATTCTTTTAGCAATTTTCAAGTATACAAAACATTGTTATTAACTGTAGTCACTATATTGTTTAGCAGATATCCTGAACATATTTCTTTTGTATAACTGAAATTTTGTATCCTTTAAGCAACATTTCAGTCATTGGTAAGCACCATTCTACTATCCGCCTCTATGAGATCAATTTTTATACACTCACACTTAAGTGAGATCATGTAGTATTTGTTTTTTGTGTGTCTGACTTATTTCATGTAACATAATGTCCTCCAGGTTCATTTATGTTGTGGCAATTGACAGGATTTCCTCCTTCTTTAAGGCTTAATAGTATTTCATTGTATGTATGTACTACATCACCTTTATCCATTCATCCACTGTTGAACACTTAGGTTGACCCCAAATCTTGGCTCTTTTGAATAATGCTGCAATGAACATGGGTGTACAGATATTTCTGTGGAATACTAATTTCAATTCCTATGGATATATATAAACTCAGCAGGGGGTTGCTGAATCATATGATAGTTCTATTTTTAATCCAGTGGGATGCCTCCATACTGTTCTTCATAATGACCTTAATAAATTATATTCCCACCAAGAGTGGACAAGTGTTCTCTTTTATCCATGCCCTCTCCAATACTTGTTCTCTCATGTCTTTATGATCATAGACATCCCAACAGATGTGAATTGATATCTCATCATGGTTTTAGTATGTTCTTCCATGATGATTAGTGGTGTTGAGCATTTTTTCATAAACCTTTTGGCCACTTGTGTGTCTTCTTTTGAGAAATGTGTATTCAGGTACTTTGCCCATTTTTTAATTGGGTTATTTGTTTTTTGCTATGAGTTGAGTTTCTTACATATTTTGGATATTAACTCCTTATTTGATGTGTGTGGTTTGAGAATATTTTCTCCCATTCTGTTGGTTGTCTCTTCAGTTTGTTGATTGTTTCCTTTGGTGGATAGAAGATTTTTAGTTTGACACAATTTTATTTGGTGATTCCCTGCTTCTCTTGACCATGCTTTTGGAATCATGTTGAAAAATATTGTGGTTCAGATGTCATGGAATTTTCCTCTGTTTACTTCTACATTTAAATGTAACATATGAACCTGTAAAACATATCCATTTTGAGTTGATTTTTGTGCATCGAGTGGTATAATGGTCTAATTTCATTCTTCTGCATGTGGATATCCAGTGTTCCCACCACAATTTATTGTCCTTTCTTCACTGTGTGTTCTTGGTGACCTTGTTGCAAATCTGATGACTACAAACTTGTGGATTTATTTGTCGGTGCTCTATTTTGTTCCACTGGTCTCTGTGTTTCTTTTTTCAGTCAGTACCATGTTCTTTTGATTACTATATCTCTATAGTAAATTTTGAGATCAGGTAGTGTGATTCCTCCACCTTTACTCTTTTTATAAAAGATTGCTTTGGCTACTAAGGGTCTTTTGTAGTGCCATACAAATTTTAGGATTATTTTTTCTTTATCTCTGACAATTTTCCTTCGAATTTTATTAAGGGTTACACTGGATCTGTAGATCATTTTGGATTGTATGGACATTTAACCAATATTAATTCTTTCAATCCATGAACACATGATATCTTTGTATTTATTTCTTCTTCAGTTTATTAATTTTTAAAATAATTTCAACTTTTATTTTAGATTCAGGGGTAGATGTGCAGGTTTGCTATGTGGGTACATTGTGTGATGTTGAGGTTTGGGATATGATAGATCCTGTAACTCATGTAGTGAGCATAGTACCCAATAGTTAGATTTTCAACACTTGTCACTCTCCCTCCCTTCCTGATCTAGGAGCTCCCAGTGTACATTGTTGCCATCTTTATGTCCATGATTACCCAATGCTTAGCTCCCACTTATAAGTCAGGCCATGCAGAATTTTGTTTTCTTTTCCTGCATTAATTCACTTGGAATGCATCCATGTTCCACTCCAGCTGCATGTTCCACTCCATGTTGCTTCGAAGAACATGATTTCATTCTTTTTTGTGGCTGTGTGGTATTTAATAGTGTATGTGTACCAAATTTTCTTTATCCAATCCACCATCTATGGGCACCTAGATTTATTCCATGTCTCTGCTACTGTGAGTAGTGCTGCAATAAACATATGAATGTCTGTGTCTTTTTGGTAGAATAATTTATTATTACTATTGGATATATACCCAGTAGTGGAATTGCTGGGTTGAATGGTAGTTCTGTTGTAACTTCTTTAAGAAATCTCCAAACTGCTTTTCACAGGGACCAAACTGACTTACATTCCCACCAACTGTATAAACATTCCCTTTTCTCTACAGCCTCACCAACATCTGCTGTTTTTTAATGCTGGGTGATGCTGGTATCAGGCTTCATAGAATGATTTAGTAAGAAGTCCCTTCTTTATTTTCTGGAATAGTTTCAGTAGAATTGGTACCAGCTTCTCTTTGTACATCTCTACCAGACTTTGGCTTTGAATTCATTTGGTCTAGTGCTTTTATTAGTTGGTAGGTCTTTTATTACTGATTCAATTTTGAAACTCAGTATTGGTCTATACTGAAAACCTATATTCAGTATAGGGTTTCCATTTCTTCTCATGCAGTCTTGGAAGATCGTGTGTTTCCAGGAATTTGTTCGTGTTTAGTTTGTGTGCATAGAGGTGTTCGTCATAGTTTCTGAGGTTCTTTTTTGTTTCCGTGGAATCAGTTGTAATGACACTTTTGTCATTCCTAGTTGTGCTTATTTAGATCTCTTTTTTTTTCTTTGTTATCTAGCTAGCAGTTTATCAATCTCATTTATGCTTTCAAGAAACCAAGTTTTGGTTTCATTAATTCTTTGTATGGGTCTCAAATTCATTCAGTTCTGCTCTGATTTTAGTCATTTCTTTTCTTCCATTAGCTTTGGAATTAGTTTGTTCTTGTTGTTCTAGTTCCTCTAGGCATGTTTTTAGATTGTTATTTTGAGATCTTTCTTTTTGAAGTGCGTGTTTAGTGCTACAAACTTTTTTCTTAACTTTGCTTTTGCTGCATCACAGAGATTTTGGTAGGTTGTGTCTCCGTTTTTAGTCATTTCAAATGATTTTTTGATTTCTGCTGTAACTTTGTTCTTTACCCAAAAGTCATTCAGGAACAAGTTGAGTTTATTTATTTATTTATTTTTGAGACGGAGTCTCGCCCAGTCGCCCAGGCTGGAGTGCAGTGGTGCGATCTCGGCTCACTGCAAGCTCTGCCTCCTGCGTTCACACCATTCTCCTGCCTCAGCCTCCCGAGTAGCTGGGACTACAGGTGCCCGCCACCATGCCCGGCTAATTTTTTTTTTTGTATTTTTAGTAGACACGGGGTTTCACCGTGTTAGCCAGGGTGGTCTTGATCTCCTGACCTCGTGATCTGCCCGTCTCAGCCTCCCAAAGAGTTTTTTTTTTTTTTGAAAGATTTCTTTGGTATTAATTTCTATTTTTATTCCACTGTGGTGTAAGACTATAATTGGTATAATTTGATTTTTTTTAATTTGTTGAGGTTTGCTTTATGGCTGAGCATGCAGTCAATCTTACAGTCTATTCTGTGTGTAGAAGGGAAGAATGTACATTCTGTGCTTGATCAATGGAGAGCTCTGTAGATGTCTATTAGGTCTGATTGCTCAAGTGTCTAATTCAATCCCAAATATCTTTGTTGATTTTCTACCTTAATGATCTCTTTAATGCTCTCAACAGCGTGTTGAAGTCCCCTACTTTTATTGTGTGGCTATCTATTTCCCTTGGTCTAGAAGTACTTGTTTTATGAATCTAAGTGCTCCAATGTAGGGCACATAAATATTTAATATAATTAAGTCTTGTTGAATTGAACCCTTTATTATTTAGTACTATTCTTTGTCCTTTTTTACTGTTGTTGGTTTAAGGTCTTTTACCTGATGTCAAAATAGTGATTTCACTCTTTTTTCCAGCTGCATGATAGATCTTTCTTCAACTCTTTCCTTTGAACCAATGGGTGTCATTACATGTGAGATGAATCTCTTGAAGAGTGCAGACAAAAGGGTCTTCTTTATCGTAACCAACTTGCCACTCTGTGTCTTTTATGTGGGGTATGTAGACCATTTATATTCAATATTAATACTAATACGTGAGGTTTTGATCCTACCATGAAGTTGTTAGCTGGTTGCTTTGTAGCTTGTATTCTGCAGTCCCTTTATAAGGTTTGGGGGCTATATACTTAAATGTGTTTTTGTGGTAGTAGGTATCGTTCCTGTTTCCATGCCTAGGACTCCCTTAAGGATCTCTTATAAGCTTCCCCTAGTGGTAACAAATTCCCTTAACACTTGCTTGTCTGGAAACAATTACTTTTTTTCTCCTTTACTTTCGCAGCTTAACTTGGCAGTATGTGAAATTGTTTATTGGAATTCCTTTTCTTAGAGAATGCTGGAAATAGGCCCCCAATCTGTCCTGGCCTGTAAGGTTTCTGCCAAGAAGGCTGATGTTAGCCTGATGGGGTTCACTTTGTAGGTGATCTAGCTACCTTTAAGATTTTTTCTTTAGCATCAATATTAGACAGTCTGGTAACTATAGGCCTTGGTGATATTCGTTTTGTATAGTGTCTCACAGGTGTTCTCTGGAAATTTTGTATCTAAATGTTTACCTCCCTAGCAAAATTAGGGAATTTTTTTGAATTATTCCCTCAAATATGTTTTCTAGGTTGTTTACTTTTCTCTTTCTCTCTTAGTAGTGCCAATAATTCATAGGTTTGGTCACTTTCCATAATCCCATATTTCTTGAATATTGTGTTCACTTTTTTAACTTTTTTTTCTTTGTTTTTATCTGACTGGGTTAGTTCAGAAGACCTTTCTTCAAGCTCTGAAATTCATTCTTCTGCCTGGTCTAGTCTATTGATAAAGTTTTTTGTTTGTTTGTCTGTTTGTTTTTTGAGAAATGGTCTCATTCTGTTGCCCAGACTGGCATGCAGTGGCATGATCACAGCTCACTGCAGCCTTGACTGGACCTCCCTGACCTCCCAGGATCAGGTGATTCTGCCCCCTTAGTCTCTCATGTAGCTGGGACCACAGGCATATGCCACCACTCTTAGCTAATTTTTTTTTTTTTTTTTTTTTGGAGAGACAAGGTTTTGTCTTGTTGCCAAGGCTAGTCTCAAACTCCTGAGTTCAAGCAGTACACCCATCTTCAACCTCCCATAGTGTTGAGATTATAAGCCACCATGCCTGGCCAATTGTATTTTGAAATTCCTTAAATGAGACTTTCAATTTCAGAAGCTCTGATTGGTTTCTTTTTTTTAAGATGTTTATCTCTTCCTTCATCTTCTGGATTGCTTTAGAAGTTTCTTTGTGTTGATTTTCAACTTTGCACTGGATTTCATTGAGCTTCTTTGCTATCCATGCTTTGAGTTCCTTATCTCATTTCCAAGTTCCCATTTTGGTTAGGGACCATTGCTGGAGAGCTAGTGTGATCCTCTGCTGGTGTCACTGCATTAAGATTTTTCATGGTGCCAGAATTCATGTGCTGGTTCCTTCTCATCAGGAGATGCTGGCACTTCTAATTTTTGTAATTACTTTCCGGCAAGTATGATTTTTTTTCCTTCTTTTCCAATAAAGTTTTTTTTCTTTCCCTTTTTCCCCTCCTCTTTAGAGAGTGGGACTGTAGAGAATGTTTGGCGGTGTCTTTTGGCTTTGCTTATATAGCCCTATATACTTGTCAGCTTTATATTGGTCTGTGCAGTTTAACCTACAAGCCAGTAGATGGAGCTTAGAGGTAAGAGCCAGCTGTGGCCAATAGAACTGGGTATATACTTGATCCTTGTTTACTGGGATAAGCTCTCTGTTGCCCCAGGCAATAAGCTGATCTGTGAAGTGTACAGTGGTCTGAGCTCCCTGCTCAGCCCTAGGGGTTGGGGGACAAGGTAGGTGATGCCAGATCAGGCAGATCCACCTCAGGTCCCCATATGGCTAGCACAAGCACCAGTGCCAAGAGACAATCCAGTGGGTGGCCAGCAAGGACCCAGAGGTGTGCCTAGGTGTGAAGCTGAGAAACTGCTTCAGCCACAAGTTTTCTGCAAGGGGAAGGGAAGCAGCCTAAACTCCTAATCCAGCAGAGTGAGTGTTCCAGATGCCAGAAAATCTGCCTGGGCATGGTGTATAGTGAACCCCATTGCACCACAATCTCTGCACAACAAGGGTTGGGTGGCTCAGGCTGCTGTTCCCAGTGAACAGGTGTTCTGGCTGCCTGGAGATCTGCCTGGGTGTGGAGTGTAGACGGCCCAACTTCACCAAGATCTCTACACAAGATGGGTAGAGTAGCTGAAGCTGCTGATCTGGGCAAGCAGACTTGCCCGGACTTCCTGGAGATCTGCCTGGGCACGGAACATAGTGGACCCCCTGCACCAAGATCTCTGCACAGAAGGGGTGGAGAAACTCAGGCTGCTTGCCCAAGCAAGTAGATGGTCCAAAAGCCTGGAGTTCTGCCTGGGGATGGCGCAGAGAGGGCCCCGCTGTATGACAATCTTAGGGGAGCAGGCTGGGGTACTCAGCAGTGATACACACAGACCAGTTCCAGGTTGTCAAACTAGCCCTGGCGGCTAGCATCTTTGCCTAGAAGAAACCATAGCTCTAGGAGCTTTCCTCCTATCCTAGGCCTGCAACTGGGGAGAGCACAGTTCCAGTGCCTATTGCTGAGGTACTTTCCCTCCATTCTGGCTGTGGAGGTCCCTATTTTTCTCCAGAACAAACAGTCCAGCCTCTGGCTCAAGACTAAAATGCTTGTATGGCCATGCTGCTGGGTCACCGGAGAATGGCTGACTCTGTATGTGCCCCAGTTATAAATGGTATCCTATCTCAGTCTCAGGTATGGGAAAATGCCTGCAGTTTTCCCCAGTGTCTTTCCCTCTCAGTGTCTCCAAGCATCTCCCCAGATTAGTTCCAGGGCTTGGAAGAAGCAAAGTGCTCTCCCTCAGTCTGGGTTGCTTGTATCCCCTGTGGAAAAGCGAGTCAGAGAGGGAGGCTCTTTGTCTCTGACATGTACTGTTGTGTTAATTTTGATGCTATGTTTATAAGTGCATGCAAGCTATTGATTGTTATATCTACTTTTCAGGTTGTTCCTTTAAATGTCACCTATAATACAACTTCCTTTTCATACTGTTTTTAACTGTGGTTTATTATTTCAAATTACAAATATTATCACATGCTTTATTTTGATTAATAAAGAAATAATAGAGCCTTTTTTAATCATTTAATTTTAGTCTTTTTCATAGTCTCTTTCCATACTTACCTTTACTTGAAACTCCTTTAGTATTTTGACTGTATTAATTTCTACTAAATTATTTTCCTCTCTCCTGATTTAGAAGCTATACAATTTAGCTACATTTACTTATGGTAATATTTTTTAAAAGTATACAGAGTTAACTATGAATTAATGTTACATGTATCTACCTCTCTTCTGAATATAATAAGAAACTATGACAGGGCCTAACCTGTTATTGAACAAACTCATTCATGATGTTAATATTACTACTAGATATTAAATTTCTATTTAAAGGTGTTTGCAATTTCTTAATTAGTTTTCTTATATTACAGTATACAGTTAATTAAATTTACTAATTTTTAATCAAATATCTTGGTTCCCTATTTTTGTTATCAGTTCTTACATTTAACAGCAATTATATTGAGTATCTCTAGTTGATAAAGTTCTTACTTTTGGATATGTTATGGGTCTTTTTTCATCCACATTGTATTGTTTTAAATATATATAAGTTATATAATGAAATGTGTACATTTTCAATTGGAGTTTGATCTTGCAAAATCTAAGATGCTTTAAAAGGCAATCTGTCTTGGTCTAAATGTCACAATCATAATATATGGCATAAAAGTCTAGAAATGGCTACAAAAATATTTTCTCAAGGATATACTGCTTATATTCTATGGCAATGGCAATTCTGATTTGAGCTATGGATTATCAATTGTAAGAATCTCCAAAGGAGAATCTTTTGGCTGATTTAAATAAATCTAAAGAGTATATGTATGAATATGAAGGCAATATGTTTTCTACAGCAAATATCTAGAAAGTTTCTTGTTTTACCTCCAATATTGTATGGTAGTTTAGTTGAGTATTAAAATATGTAACACACACACACACACACACACACACATACACACACATAAATTTGTAAGTTATTTCTCCTCAGCCTGTTAAAGATTCTTTTTAATTGCCTTCTGGTTTAGTTCATTTTAAACTGCAATGAACTAATATTTTTTATAAATAAATCTCAGTTTCTAAGTAGCAGCACTAGTCATATGTTGAGTACCCAACAGCCATATGTGGCTAGTGACACTAGCAATGAAGACAAAACATGTTTGTTAGTGCAGAAAATTCTATTAGACAATGTTTCCCTGGAAGCATTTAATATTTTTGATTTATTGTTGTGATTCTTTAGTTTCACTCTAAATATGTCTAGTGTGAACTTATCTTTGTCTCAGATTATCATGCAAAATGTTCTCAGTGATACATATCTTTAATTCATGGAAATTCTTGGAGCTTTTTTCAAAGAACATACATAAAACTGTCTTCATTTTCCTTTTTTGAGAACTCCAATTAGATATATGTTTGAACTACTAAGTCTAAACTTCGTATTCTATAAATGGCCTTTTTTCCTCTTTGTCACTCAGTAGTGAAATTCACTTAAGTAGTCAGTCTTCAACTCTATTCAGTTTATAGTTTACACTTCATATAGATTTCCAAAATTTTAAAATGCTATACTTTCTATTTTTCAAGAATTATAGTATTTTTCTCTCCTAATCTGTTTTATTTCTGCCTGCTTTGTTTTTAAATGTCTTGTTTTTGCTTAATAAACTGTACCAGAATACCATACCCTGCGTGGCTTATAAAAAGCACAAATGTATTTCTCACAGTTCTGAAGGCTGGGAAGTCTAGGATCAAGGCCCTTTAATGAGTGGTGAGGGCCCATATTCTGTTTTATAAATGACTGTCTTCCTGCTGTGTTCTTATATCAGGGAAGAGGCAAAGGGGCTGTCTAGTGTCTCTTTTATAAAAGCATTTATCTCATTCATGAGGGCTCCAACCTCATAGCTTAATTACCTCCCTAGTGTCCCACCTCTAAATGCCATCACATTGGGAATTAGATTTAAATATATTAAATTTGGGGGTACATAAAAGTTTAGTCCATGGCAAGCATCCTAAGATTATAATTTTAAAGGCTTTGTCAGATTTTCAGAAAGGTAAATTTCACCAGAAGTTAACTGATTTTCCAACCTTTTACTTTCTCCCATGTCCTTGTTAAGATTACATGCATTTGTAGATTCCACATATATTTTAGATGTTTGGGTTTCATTCATTTTATGTAGGATTCTAAAAAAGTATTTGTGTTTTTTATTAGAGTATTTAGCTATAACCACAATCCTATTCAGTAATAAAATGCCACAAACCTCAGTGGCTTAAAATAACAATTATTCACGGGTCTACAGGTCAGAAGTTGGGGATCCAGAATCTAAAACGTGTTTGGGCTTGGCCCTATGCTTACATTTTTCTCCATGTCTACCTCACATTTCTTTCCTTTTCCTTGGACCAGCAGGTAAGACCACACATGTCCTCATGGAAATGATGGAAGCTCAAAGACAGTCCAACCTAACAAGAACAGTTCATACTCTATCTTATCTGCCAATATTTCATTGGCCTAAAGAAAATCACAAAGCCATGCCCTATATGTAGGTGGTGGGGAGGTGAGGAAATATATTTCTTAAATGTTGTGAGAAAGGTAGTAAATATTATTAGAGAATAATGTAGTCTGCTAGTTCATTTGGTTTCTATTTTTGTTTGTCTTTTCCTCTGGATCTGTAGTTTTGTGATTGCCTGATGCATTGGGCTCCCACTTCCTACTCAAGTTTTACGATGGCATTTTGGGGTTCCTCTTCTTGGTAGTATTGGTAATATTAGCAGAACCAGTCAGTGAGCCATTGAATGACTTGAATCAGTTTGTCATCCTGAGGCTCTGTCTTTCTCTTTCTGCCTCCCTAAGCCTAAAGCTTTCCATAAAGCCCTAACTATAAGCAGTAAGTCAGCAATTTCTTAGCCTCCTTTCATAAGCAGGAGTGCATTTCAGGCTCCAGAGTCTACTTACTCTGGCACATTTTGTACCTACTAAACTTCCAGCTGCTGCTGCCTTCATCTATACCAGAGGGCCTAGGATTCACCCTACTCACCACTTTATATGTATTTGATACCGAATCGCTTATGACATTTTAAGGCAAGCTATGTATTTGCAGTTTTATCCTTATTATTTCATCTAGTATTATTATGTGTCTAAAGAATGGGGGAGGGGAATTCTATTTACAATAAATTATGTTATCCTCATTGAAACTCCAACTTAAAAAGAAAACCCTAATCTTACTTGATTTACTACTTATAGGTCTCCCTAGGACACAGATGATCAGTGTGAACGACAGGGTTACTAGGTAGAGAGAATCTGACACCACGATCCAAGTGTTGGGGCCAGGGAAAATCTGATAAGTATATGTTCCCTTATAATTTAACTTCATCACCAATACAATGCCCATCCTCCTAGTTGGCTTAATTTTCTATTCTCAATTGAAAAATATCCTACAGTTAAGTGTAGTATTTCTCAAAATGTAATCTTTAATAATATTTAAAAATGTGTGACTTGATTTTAATAATAATCATAAAAGTTAAAATAAGCATACTCTAAATTATACAACTACTTACTTTATAATTAAATACCGCCATGTGATTCCAACGGACATGTTTGCATGTATGTGTACCATTGTATATGTGTGCCAAGGAAAGTCCAAATGAAGTTGGACTAAATTTCTAAAGTAATTTAGATAGAAGAATTTGTAGAATAATTGAAGTATTACAGGCATATAGTTTTGTCAACAAGCAAAGATCAAAAGGACCTGCACATAGGACAATTAATCTTATTCTTGTAATTACCAACAATTCATTAGCACTTAGAATAGGAGAACTACTACGTAAACGTATTTTTCATTTCTGTTTGATACTAGCAATAAATAAAGTAGAACTTTATCTAATGTTATTTTCAATAATGCCCAAAGATTACCATATCTTCACATGAATGAGAATGCTTTACAACATTATCAAGTGATACATCATCAAAACTACTATGCAAGAATCTCTCAAAGATGAATTTAAATGGTACTGAAATATCCCTCTCCCTATGCCTTCTGTCTCAGTCCATTTGTGTTGCTATAAAGGAATATCTAAGACTGAGTAATTTATAAAGAAAATAGGTTTATTTGGCTCATAATTCTGCAGGCTGTACAAGAAGCATGGTACCAGCATCTGAGGGCCTGAGAAAGCTTCCACTCACAGTGGAAGGGGAAGGAGAGCTGACAAGTAGAGATCACATGGCAAGAGAGGTAGCCAGAAACACAGAAGTGGGAGGTGACAGGCTCTTTTTAACAACCAGCTCTCCTGGGAACTAGGAGTGAGAATTTACCCACCCTCCTGGCAGTAAGGGCATTGATCTTCTCATGAGGGATCCCCTCATGACCCAGACATCTTTCATTAGATCCTACCTCCAACATTGGGGATCCAATTTCAACATGAGGTTTGGGAGGGCAAATATCCAAACTATAGCATCTTCCCACAAAAATGCATAAAGTCCAGATCATTGTACATATGGAGTTGACCAAAATCTACAAGAAAGAGATACTTCCTATCTTAAAATTGTCTAGACAATATAAGAAAGAAAGCTACAAAAGTTATTAATGAGGTTAATATATCATTAATATTGAAACAAGAGAAGGAAGAACAACAGTACAGGAATAGGAAACAAAAAACCAATCTTATTCGTGAGTTTAGATGCAAAAATCTCAAATAAATTATTAGCAAAGTAACTCTAATAAGAGATTGAAAGTTGATAGCATATATGCATATAACCTATATGCATACATACATATACTTTCCAACTTAAAAACAGTGAGTCTTTTTTTAACCTGATAAAAATATTTATCAAAACCTTAAAGCAAACTTTGTACAAACTGATGAAGCATTAGAAGCATTCCCAGTAAAGTTGAACACAAGACAACTATATTCATTTCCACTACTAATATTCAAGAAACTGATAAAATTAGAACTATACAATGAAGATAAAATTTATATTATTAAATATAACATTACTGCTTTATATTCAATGAGACAAAAATATTTCTCTTTTAATTACTGTTATTGATTTTATTTCTCTTTGGACATTTTGTAAATTTTTTGCCTTATATGTGTATAAGTGTTTTACATATAAATAAGTTTGCTTATACCTACCTAATCAATAATTATAAAAACTTAAGTAAATGCTAAGGATAAATAATTTTTTCCCTTAAAAAATGTTAGTTTAATAATTAAGTTTAACAAACATCATTCTAGAGGGATCATATTTAGTGATATTCCCCAGACCCCTATTTTTTTCATATTCTATTCAATAATTGTATCAATGTTTAATATTCATGAATAATTTAGATGGAGACATGAAAATCATCTTGATCACATTTATGTATATTCTAAAGTTGGTAGGGAGAGCTAAGGCTAAATGAAGAAATGAGAATTTTAAAAATCTCTTTTAGCTAGGATTCTGAATTTGAATCTCCACAATGAAAATAACAAATGTAATTTTCAAATTCTCTGTTAAGGTTAAAATAACCTTAAAAATATAATACTTGGATTGAAAGCAGTTTCTGTGCAAAGGCTTTTAAATGAACTGAACATATGCTCAATAATATTCAATAAGAGTCTCAGCTTGTGAAGGACCCAAAAACCATATCACAAATAACAGCTGATCATGTCTTAACCTGAGCAAGAAAACTTAGAAAGGGATAAGCTAGCTCTCGTCATATATTTAAAGAACCTCTTATGAAACAGGTTTTTAAACAATGTTATAAATACCATTCACAAGAATAAATCATTGACTCATATGTCTTGAGGCTGGAGGAAATCATACAGAACCTCATGCATGCTAACCAATAAATTGGGTTTTCTTTTCTATGCTCTATCAGAATGTGCTATAGATAGAAACTAGATCTACTGTTTTGACTGAATTGAGATATCAATTCATAAAATTTGAGAGTTTAAGACCTTATTAATTTTCACCACTTACAACAATTCAGCAGCTATAATGAGACAATCCATCCAATTTTTGAAAACACTTATGAAAAAGGTATCCTTATCATTAAAGGGGGGAAAAATACCTCAATGTAATAGTCGGTTAATTCAGATAATCAGATTATCAAATAGTAACTTATTAGTGTTTGATTTTGTGACTAGTCAGTTTGATTCACATGGATAAATTGCTTGGGACCTGTGAGAAAATGTTGTAGACAGCTAGCTGTGGAACTGTATTCCCTTAACCAAGAGATTCAGGGAACACTAGACTAAGGAGGAGAAGATCACCTCTTTCTGAGGGTTGAAAGAGAAATACTTAGGGTATAACATTGCCAGGTTCAATGCAAATTTTGTAGCCAGAAAAAAGTATGGCACAAATTGCATAATTTTTGTCAACTAGTCTCATGGCTGACACCAATCAAAACAAAGGAAAGAAGATATTTTGGGAAAGGAGGGGGTAGAGGAGTACTCTCTAAATGTCTTATTCTCTAGATATTCAAGGGCAGAATAAAGCATTCCTTTCCTAACAAACAAACATTACCGTTCTTATAGCATGTTGTCTCTCAGATTACTTAGAAAGTAAAGGCCACAGTTCAGGACCTGCACTTAACATTCTGTGACCAGTAAATGCAGTCATTTCAATATTCCATTTTCTTTCTAATGTAAGGTGGCTAAGAAGAAAGCATGCCATCAAGCCTGGAGCACACAATCTACCACCCTTCATTCTCATCCTATTAGCTAGATAATGATGTTTATTATGTTACTTTTATGATCCTACATGCTTTATTATTCCCATTTCATCATATAAAATTAAGGCAATTACTGTACTTACATTTTTATCTCATTTTTCTAGTTATTAGGTTGGTGCAAAAGTAATTGTGGTTTTTGCCATTACTTTAAATGGCAAGAACAACATTTACTCTTGCACCAACCTAATAGATATTATCAATGTTCCCGTTGGGATAACAACTAGATTTTGAGGCCTATTGAAGAATTTTGTCCTTTTCTGTGACCTGATTGGAAGATGGGAGATGAAAGGATGCTGATTTAAAAGAGAGCAATGCCCCTGGTATGCAAAAACAAGAAAGGGGGAAAAAGTACTTTTTGTTAAAAAAGAATTGTTCTGTTCTTGTGCTTGTCTTTACTGTCCAGCATGCTACACACAAAATCTATATAAAACATAAAGTATCTCCAAAACACCAGTCTCCACAGCCCAGGTGACTCTTCATGCTATAAAAAAAACATGGCAGTTCTTAAAAAATTAGACTTTAATGGAGAATAAAATACTTCACTTTGCAATGCATGAGGTAGAGTGTAGATGGACTGAGTAAAGATGTAATAAATCTATGTAATTTGTTCTGCCCTTGGAAGAAAAGCTCTCTATTGAAAGTAGAAGATATTAAGTCCCTAATCTCAGAGAATCTTTGCTATTTTTCATCAAGAACAAACATATGTAAAGGACAAAGTAGGGTGCTTACATCAAGAGCTGGACTATTTGTTCCTTGTTAATTGTATTGCTCATTCCATCAGCATCATTAGGCACCTTTCAAAATGCTGTGGCTGAGCCTGCTTTAGTCTCACGATGACCGAAAGGAAAATATGGAGAGCAAAGGCCGAGGGAGAAGAATAGACTCGCTATGTCAAGCTGGAGAGAGAGAATGAGAATGATATCATGATTTCAAGATATTGAGCACTGATTAGTTTTTAAATATTCCAGGTCATTTGGCAACACTTGTCCTAGCCCTACCAATTGGCTGCTGCTACCTTGCTTTTATTAAATAGTAACTATATAGATGGAAGCCCTTAAAGAGAGATGCAATGGATCCCAGCATATTGCACACAATGCAGAGCCTAACATCATAGGAGAGCATTATGCTCCAAACAAAACATATTCCTGGACATGTCACTTTGCTTGTGGAGACTTGATTTTGTTATTTTTAATGGAGTGAAAGTTTGATAATGAGGTTACCTCTCTCATATTCATCTGCTTGCTATTTTCCTTTTGTTTTGAAGCTTTTAAGTGAACTTTTTATTTTTGTAGCATCTTATCAAAGTGGAAAATATGGCAGTGAAGGAGTCAGAAGATATGGGTCTGAATGGGGCAACATGCACCGAAATCTCTTCATGATGGAGAATTTCCCTCCCCTTTGAAGTTACTTCCCACTAATAAGAGAAAGTAGGATGTAAGGTCGTTGAAAAGTTGATTCACAAGAAAACTTTTTACTTTTGGTCACTATCACATGGGTCACATGAAGAAGTGGAAGAAGAAAGTTTGCATTCTCTGAGTGCCCTATAACTTCCACAGAACTGTTTTCCAAGTGTCTGTTATGTAAATAAACTCAAATTAACTAAGATGACCCAATGATGCATATATCATAAACAGAAAGAGTACAGGAAAATGTCCCATTCTGTGCCCTGTGTTTCCCCATCTCGGAGGCCAAACTTTGCCCTTGAATGAGCACAAACACCTCATATCTAAATGACTCACTGTCAGATGCTGGCTCCAAGTCTATTAGATTATCATCATGTCATCTTCGTTTTTGGCAGTGTTTGAAAGCACCTCTAGCAGCTTTATTTGAACACTGTTTTCATACCTCAAAGCTTGAATCTATAAAACAAACACACAAACATTTATAGACATCTTTATATCACTTCAAATTGTTGTGATTAGTGTACACACTTTGAATATTATTACTTAACCTCCAGCTGATGTTTAAAAAGTAACACTTTGGAACAAGCCATTCTCCAAATGTTCTATTAAGGATGCTGTTTATTTATATCAGTGTACAGAAAAGTACAGCTGTACAAAACATAAATCAATGTCAAAAGTAAAAGGCATTAAAATTCATAAGGTTCATTTTCCGACATCCAGAGCAAACTGTAGCTGAGAGTTTGTCACAGACTTAACATCAGCAATAAAATTATATAACTGCTGATGTCACATTCTTTGAGGTACACTCAAAGGCATCTAAAATTTTATAGCTTAGTTTTGCTTATTTTTTAAATGAACATATATTACTTTTAATTTTGTTTCTTATGATACCTAGAAGACCTGAATATAAAAACAGCATCAGAGGAGAAATAATTTGCAGTCCACAGAGTTTTAACCAACATGAAAAAAATACATACATATGCATCCATTTTGCTATTGATCAGCAAACCACAGGAATTAGTGTTGGTTTAACATCTATTAAGGGAAACAGTACTTTCTATAGCAGAATTAAGGAGGGTTATTACTGAGTAAGGAAGAACTAAAAATGAGTCATGCAGCTACTGACATACACTCATGGTTAGCTAATATTTTGTGTTGGCTTTCAGTTAGGAAAGCTAGTGCCGTTTGCCTCGTGATTTCTGAGATCTTGATTTCTTCTTAAATACTCATCTTATTTGGGAGGATATTTGTTTTTCCTGTTATCTGAAAATCTTATTTTTCCCTTCAGGTTCAAATTTCCTTGAAGGCAAGGACCATATAGCTACATCTGCATGTTCCCAAGAACCTGGGATACACTCGTTATTGTTTTCTTAAGGGGTGGAATGGTGACATTTGAGCGAACACAGACTGAATAACAGTGAGCTATTACTGTGGAGGTAGCCTAAGGTAGATCAGCACATTTTCGAGTTCAAAAAAAAGGAGTAATAGCCACCACTGCTTACACTGTCACTGTCGACCAGATACTGTTCTAAACAAGTTACTCATAGAAACTCTAACCCTCTTAGCAGTTTTACAAGGTAGGGACTATTATAATTCCCATTTTACAGAAGCAGAAACGGAAGCACAAGGAGCTTTTGTAGCTTGTCCAAGCCGCACCAATGGTGTGTGGTACAGCTGGGATTTGAGCCAGACATTGTGGTTCAAGAGTTCATTCTCTTAAGCACCACTTCATATCACCTAGCTCAGAGATTCACAAGTGTCCAATATGAGGCAGGAATTAGGTATTTTGATCTCCAATGTCTTTTCCGAAGACAAAAATGTAGCGTACATTTTGTAATATACTAAAAAGTATATGTTCTTGTACCGGAAAGAACTGCAGAATAATTTTTCCTTTGGAAGATGCATATACCATACCCATTTCCCCTTCTCATGGGACTGTTAATGTTTTTGTGAGAGGTTTTATGTAAACACATTAGACACACACTTGAAAAGCTATGTTTATGTGGCAAAAACTTAGACTTTATGTGTGAAATTACTAAGGACTCACAGAGAACCTGAATTCAAACGCCTTTCTTATGCACATAAAAGAGACAATAGAATTTTAGAGGAGAGGGAGGCAATTCACCCACAGTCATTACATAATGAGCCAAAGCAGGTTTCAGTTTTTTGTTTCCTCCATTTACTATGTAGCATTCACAACATACAGCTCTGCGATTATTAACGTAGTCGTAACGCTCCGTTTCTTATTCTCCTTGGCTCACATCTTCATAAAAATGACAACGAAGAAAGACTGCACAAAGCACGATTCCCTTGTACTAGGGCGCATCCTGCGGCTGCACCCTGCGCATGAGATGGACATGAAGGGAACTCAGCTCCACCAAGATCCGCCTGCATGACCAGACCCTGATGCGGGCATTAGAGACGCGCCCGTGGAATGCAGCCTAGTCTGACTGAGAACAGCGCTGTGAATACAAATGTGTCTAAAATGGCTGACTCTGTACAAGAGTAAATAAGAACCTTTCCAGCTTTTCATTTAGTCACAAGATCAGGAGGTCTCGTCACCCCAAATAGAGTAGAGAATTGAGGTAGTTTTCCAGCTGAGCCAGGCAAAGTGAGAAGATGGGGGAAGGTGACTTTCCCAGCAAAGACCTTGCTTTTTAATGTTCTTTTTAAAAGAATACAGCTCAGACTGAACTAATCCCCCGTGAATATATGCCTTAGGAAATAATTTTTATTAATAGCTGAATATTTTTACTTTCTTTCCCAGGCACCCAGATATTAGGCTTGTGATATTTAGTTGCATGCATATATCATTGTGTCAAAGAAAAGGGGGAAATCCAGCCTTAATAAAAAATAATTTATTAACTTTTCCAGGTCCTATAAATTTAATATGCTGTGGGTTCCTGCTCTCAATGCATATTTCTTTTAGAAGTATATTTATGAGTATGAGCTTATAATATTTTTCAACAGTTTATCGGTAAATACCAACAAAACAAAGATCTCTGATGCACATAATCCACAGAAACATGGTTCAGGTGACTACATGTCAGTTAGCCATGCTATTTGTTTTGTATCATTTTTCTCTCAACCAGTTCATTTCTTTCCCCAAGAGAAATAGCTGAAGCTGGTTTATATTGCTCCATAAATGTTAAGCATTGATGTATTCATTTTCTGAACACAAAATAACAATAATTTTTTGTCACCCTCCTTCTAAATCATACTCTCTGTTCTTAACACTATGTTTTATGTTGTTGTTGTCGTTGTTGTTAGGATGCAAGTTTATTTTATTCTTTTTCGCAGTAATAATAACCACAAAATATAATCTCTGTATAAATATAATTTTTCTTCTCCATAATTGCACATAAAATCTATCCTACTTGGAAACTGCAGCAAGTAGAAGAATCACTATAAATGCTGGCCTCAGGGAATCTACGATTTCTTCAAGATTTAAGGCAGAAATATTCAGAGGCCAGGTTACTCAAACAAGACCAACCATTTTTTGTTAGTTTTTTTTATTTTTCTTTTCTGCAAAATATTACCTAAAGGTAGCCCTAAGCACTAAGGGATTGAGGTTTCTATTTAGTCTACAACTGAACTAACAGGTTTTTGCTACCTGTGGGTATCAACTTGGGATTTCAGTTAGTTAAGCAGCTTTGGATCTAAAATAAAACACTTAAGGGACCAGTGAAAATGTAGATTGCAAGAAATTTGCAGACTTTGGACCTTATCTATTTATTTATAAAATTTACTTTTTTTAGAACAATTTTAGGCTTACAGAAAAACTCTAAAGAGAGTATAGAGAATTCCCATATATTCCGTACTTACATTGCCCTTCCTGTCTGACTGAAACCCCGTCTGTGTGCCCTCTCTTTACATAAATGTAATAAAACCTAGGCATTATTATATTTTTGTGTTTCCTACTGTGTCTATATGTGCTCATTCATGCTATGCCCTAACAATTATATGTGTATTATATATACATATACACATTACATGCATAATATACATATATATATATAATATGTATGTATGTGTATGTGCTGTAGATATGAAAATTGATATTTTGTATTTTAAATTTGGGAATAGAAATCTATAGTACTGCCCTAATAATGCCATCGCACTTGGCTTAAGAAACCAAGAACAGCTTTGAGAGGTGAGAGAGTCCATGGAAAGCTGGAATCTGTCCACCTTCTGATGAAATTTGACCCTCTAGGGGGAACTACCAATAGGGTAAAAGATGCCACCTCTGCTGTGAAACCGACACCACAGCCTTTGCTCTTTGTATTAATTCTGGACGTATTTCTAAGGATCAAGGATAGTGGAGCATGGTAGAAAGAATTTTGTAATATTATCAGATGTTTCAACCTCTTATCTTTGAAATATAGGGTTGGGACTAAATAATCTTTAAAGTCCCTTCTCAGCCATAATATTGCGTGGGGCAGAGGTGAAAGGAGTGCTTTATATGGATAAAGAAAATTCTCATCAATCTGTATCCTTTCATCCTGTGCATTATCAAAAGAAAGACAAAAATATAGAATTTGCTTTAAGCCATGTTTATTCCAAGCTAATGTAAAATTGAGAAGTTTGATTAAAAATCAAACATGTTGAAAATACTTAAAAGTATAATGGGCCATGGAGAAACATTAGAGATTTTGTCCTTAAAAAAGGTAAAAGTCTTTGAATAACATTTACTTAATAAATGATTTGATGTTTCTTTCATCAGAATTATTGTTTGTGCAATTGTCTTTTCACTATGCTGTTCTTATATTTCTTCAAAGACTTTTTGCCTATTGAGGCACTTTCATATGAAACTTCTTTGAAGACTTTTCTGAAAACAGCATGGTTTATATGCAAGAGACAAATTTAAACATTCTCTTGCCTTTTCTTCAACCTTATTGAAGACAACAGCTCTGAGTAATATCAGCCAGAGGGTGTTCTATTTCTCCCTCGCCATTTGTCTATGTTATTTTCCTATTAGGAAAATAAACAAATTCCAGAACTTTTGTTTCTGTGTCCAAGACCCTGACTATGCAACAGGGAGCATAAAAAAAAAAAAAAATACTAACTGACAAACAAAGTTACCCTGAGGATGTCTGCCCACTTTTATTTTGTCCTTAGATTGGTTTTAGGGATCTGTAGTCTGAGCTTCCACAATATAGTTAGAGGCAGCAGAGGTACTGTATGCATGATTTTTACTTGTACCTATTTCCCAATTCCGACTGTTTTTAATATATTCTCTTGATAAAAGTTTATCCCTTCTTTTCAGTCAGGCTTTTGCCTGATTTGATAGAGAGTCCCTCTGGCTCATGTTGAAATTGAAATGTATATCTTACTGTTTGCCTATATACCCAGATGTCCAGACATTGAGTTTACTTTAATAAATGAAATATTGAAAATAAACATAAAGCTTTGGGGATGCAGTTGCAAGGGACAGGATCAACATTACTACATTAGAAATGGTCAACATAAGACAGGAAGCTGCTATATCTCAGGTGCAGATCCATGGGCTTCCCTGAACATATCTCTAGCGATTTTTTTTTCTCATTTCATGAACTTTTGACAGGCTCTAGGCAGCAAATTTTCAGTATAATAAAGTAGCACAGCAGCGTTGCAAAGAAGAAAAAACGTAGACTTTGGGGCCAGATTTGGATTTTAATTCAGGTTCTGCCATTTGTAAGACTTTGTGATTTAACCTACCTGAACTTAACTTTTCTTACCTGAATTTTAATGTGCACCTTGTGGAAACATGGTAAACATGAAACCAAACAACGCACTGAGGAGATATTAGTAAGATGCAGGCAATATGGTAGGCCTTAGGACTGCAACAATGAATGAGAAAGACACTGTCTCTGTCCTCATGGTATTACAGTCCAGTCGGGGGGGGGGCATAATTCATAAACAGGCAATTATACAGGCAATGTAAAACAGGGATAAGTAATGCAGACCTGAGTGATTAGCAAGGTTTGTTGAATGCAGACAGTGATATCTAAGCTGCTAATTAAGAGAGTAAGGAATACCCGTGTATTTATATGAAGTCCAGCACTGTACTAGGTTCATTATAATAGTTCCATACATGACATTTCTCTTTACCTTCCCTTTTTCTATGTTCCCTGAAGCCCTCTGAACAGAACCCACATAATGAGTTTCATTCACTGATTTTAAAATTATTTGTTGAGCACCAATCTACTGAGCCTAGTGCTAGTGACTAAGGATGTGCCTGTAGACAAGGAAGCAATGCTGCCCTTTGGGAGTTTACTATCTGATGGAGTCAACACACCAAACCCTAGAGACAATTACCATTCATCTGGAATGTGTAAATAGGTTAATCTACTGGGTTCCTTAGAAAGTACTCAAAGACACCCAAAATTTGAGAGCCACTCCAAGAACCACCAGTGATGGAACACGACTTAATGCACTGACAACAAAGATTTTGATCTGTTTTTAAAATATCTTTCTATTTTTTTTAAAGAACAATGTTAGAAGGCTTAGAAATACCAGCATCCTTGACTTCATTGCTCTCTTGGCAAACATGGGTACAATTCAGCCATTTCCTGGAATCATACTCATTCTAAGGGGAAAGTTAAAAATAAAATTAGGGTAGTGGGTAATTTTTTATTGTAGAATCTATTTTTTGTTTTGTACAGATACAGCCAAAAAAGGAAAGAAAGACTGTTTTCTTTCTTTTTTTTTTTTTTGAGGAATGCCTATTCTGATTTGCTAGGTATATTAATTTGCTGCAATTCACTGCAGAAGCTAATTTTTATTTTTTGGAATTAATTGAGCTGAAAGCTGGACTCATGACAGCGTATCCCCTCAGTGGCCAGCACAGAAGCTGAGGACAGACGGCCATTTCAACTTTACTAGCCTGACATCCTGCATAATCAATGCATGTCAGCCACAAAGACTGGCTGCCTATGCTTATGCCCATTTGCAAGTTGGCTGAATGCCCACTCACAAATTGGGATGCCAGTTCCACTAGGGCACAAGTGTCAACAAAAGATCACTTCAGACAAGAAGCCTGCTCAGTTTTGCCAGAGCCATCATTTTCTTTAGGAAACAAAGAAAAAGATTTAAGGTAGTTAATCCCATATTGCTGACAAATGGCTATTTACATCCCATCATACCTTCAGCCTCAAGGGACGTTTTATTTAATGACTTAATGCAATCTTCTATATCCTTTAAATTTGATTTTCAACGTCTGCATTTCAAATGAGGCAAGAAGGAGACAGTATGTCAATCCTGAGAGTCTCTGGAAATGTCCATTTTCTTTATTCCCATTATATGCATTAGAGATAGAAAGAGTAAGCAAAGCATTATTATGTGCATAATGTCTCTAGACACTAATTAGAATGGTGAATAGTGCACCTAACAAAATGCAAATACATTCCTTAATATTCAATTAATTCAGCAAACATCAGTAAAGCGCCAGGCACCCAGTAGGGATTGGTGTCTCTGCCTGGAGTCTCTTCTCTTCCAATCAAGCCTGCACACTTGCTGTCCTATTAATCAATCTCACTAAAGCATGGTTCCCATAGTATTAATCCCACACTCAAAATACTTTCAAGGTTTGCCACTGACTATGAAATAATTTCAAACATTTGACAGGCAAGTAAAGTCCCCTCATTGAAGAACCCTCGTATTCTAGCCGAAATCAAAGTGTTTATTTTCATAAATTCTTGTAGGCTCTCATAAAAACTAAACTGATTATTCCAAAATTTTTTCCATCTATGTCTTGACCTCATTGCATCTTTGTATTTCCCTATCTTCTCTCTAAATGTTGAAATTCTTATCATCTTGGTAAAGATCAAAAGTCCCCTCAGCTTCCCCTAATTTTTTTTCAAGTTATATTATCAGGCAGCACAAACCAGGTGCTTTTACAAAAGTTCCCTTATTTAATCCTCAATTAAAACTAAAAAGGTAGATATTATTATCCTTAATTTTCATATAAGTAACCAAATACTGAGAGAAGCTGAGGACTGACAAGGTATCAATTGATCATTGGCCATGTTTATGCCTGAACGCAGGCTTTCAGAGTTCAGTGATCTTCCACTATCGGGCTTCCATCTTCCTCATGGGGCCTTCCCTATCTTCATCCCCTACAACACGTCCTTCTTCTGAATATTTATAAGACTTAATTCATGCCATTCTTGAGATTTTAATTGCTTTATAACTTGTATTATTCAACAGTTCATTAAAGATTTAGTGAGCAACTCAATCATTTTAATGGAAACTGAGGATGATAATAACGGCAAGAAAAAAAGAGAAGGGAAAGGAAGAGAAGAACAGCTAGTCATTTCTCATCTCAATATATGTGTCAGAGCTGTACTGAGTACTTTCATAGACTGTCACCTTGTATCAGTACAACAAACCTCAAAGAAGGTATTATTATCTTCAAAATAAATATGAGTTGCTGCCTTATACTAGAAGTGGAAAAAAATTAGTTGGAGCTGAGGGGACTTGCCAATTTTACCAAGATGATAAAAATTTCAACATTTAGAGAGAGGATAGAGAAATACAGAGATGCAATGAGAACAAGGCATAGACAGAGAAAATTTGGAGTAATCAGATTAGTTTTTATGAGATAAGGAAACTGAGGCTCAAAAAGGATAAGCAAATTTCTCAAGTTTGTGTAAGTCACATAGTTATTGGGTGATGATTCAAATCTATTCATTCTTTAATTCATTCAACAAAATATCTGACTGCCGTCTATGTGTCAGGCTCTGTTCTAAGTGCTTAGTACCCAAAAGTGAACAAAATAAGCAAAACTCAGTCTTCAGGAGGAAAGTGATCCTAGTAGGGAGGATCAGCCAGTGAAACTGAATATACAATATGCAAGAAGACGAGAGGGGGCATAAAAGTTGAGCAGAGTAAGGGAAGTCAGAGGTGGAGTTTGGGTTTGCAGTTCTAAATGTCATGGTCAGTGAAGGCTTCACTGAGAAAATGAAGTTTGAGAAAAGATATGAGGAACTAAGTGTAAAAAGGAGAAGGGCATTCTAAGCAGAAGGAAGAGTCACTACAAAGGCCCAGGGTGGAAGCAAATTCACCAAAAGTAAAATGGATGAAAATAACACAACCTGGAAATGTTTTAATTTGCATGAGGAAGAGGTTTCCTCAGCATCCAAAAACCAACAGACAAACAAAAACTTGCTAAAATGTTAAATACTATTTGACAGCTATGTGTCAAGTACTCTTATAAGGGATTGACATGTATTTATGTTTAATGCTTACAAGAAACAATGAGGAAGGTACTAATATTACTCCCACTCGGGATGAGAAAATGTGGTAAGGCATGTTAAGTATCTTACTCTTGGTCACACAAGTTTTAAGAGTTGGAGCTGAAATGCAGATGGAGTTTATTTTATATATTGATTAATATATAAAATATATTGATTATATATATTTTATAATATAATACAATATAAAACATTGATTATATATTGATCAAGATATAAACATATTGATTATATATTGATCACTATATAAACATATTGATTATATAGTGATCAATATATAAAACATATTGATTATATTGATTACATAAGATATAATTATCTATATATGTTTATATATGAACACATACCTAAATGCATATTTTATGTATATACGTTTTAATAACTTTTTATTACATTTACGTTGCATAAGTCATATCTAAATTTACATGTAAATACTTATACCCATATATATAAATTTAAAGGAGTTGTAGCAAATTGATTATAAAAATTGTCCCAATATTCCACCCTTCCCTTTGCAATATGACTTCAGAGCTTCTATCAACAATAAGTAGAGTCGATCTTTCCTTCTCTTTGGTACGTGCTTTGATAAACAGAATTCAGTGAAATTGACATTGTGCTATTCCCAAGCATAGAGCTCAGGAGACCTTACACATTTTTCCTTTGTCTCTTGGAATTCTGGTTCTGATATGAGAAGAATAAACCGTGGTTAGCTTGCTGGAAGATGAGAGATCATGAGGAACAGAGACAAGTCATCCAAACGGACGGAGGTCATCCTAGACCAGCCAGGCTAGAGGAAGCTGACCCCAAATGCCCTGTCCATTAATGACAGATACAAAAATGAGCCAAGCGCAGCTCACATGAGAAGTATTGTTCAGTTGTTCTGTAGACCCATAAACATTAATAAACTATTATGTTTATGTCATTAGATTTTGAGAGGTTAGCAAGAACTAATTAAAATAGGAATTTTTTTAATATTGGAATTAGAGGGATTTTAGTATCATATCTGTTTTTTATTTGCTTATGTTTTCATCAATAAACATTTATTACATTTCTGAGAAAAGTTTAATAAAATTCCACAGATATGTCCCAGTGGTGGGAACTATAAATAATTTCTTAAAATATACGTTAAATAAATATGTACTATTTTGAAAATATATTCACACCTCTACAAATATTAATCATGCAGCTTCTATGCACCAGCATTATGCTAAATGCTGGGACTAAACAGTGAAAAAACAGCTCCCTGAAAAATTATTATCATGGCAATGAGTGTAACCACAAAAATACACGTTTCTTCCCCCACTCCCCCGGCCCCAATAAAAAAAGCCACCTTATAAGAAACCCAACCCGGTCTTGGGGATTCAAATTTAAAAATTAATTTTTAAAAAATATGCATGGTGGGAATAGTGAGGTGATGGTGACTTAGAGAATGCTGATGGAGAGGCTACTGTAAAACAACAACAACAACAACAACAACAACAGGGAGTGGGTAAGGATGTAAAAAAAAAACTTTGAGTAGACAGTAAGATATTTGGAGGAATTCATTTCAGATGACCTAGATTTCAATAAAAATCTTCAGTGCACAGAAGTTCAAAAACAGCATATTAATAACAGTATCTGCAGAAGAATAGTGAATGTGGAAGGATGGCATTCGACTAGAACTCTAGATCAAAATGTTGACAGATATTTTAAGTGATTTTGTCAGTACGGCTAGAAACTTTTGCAAATAAAAAAAAAAAAAGTGTACAAGCTCAGACCATCTGTTAGAAAGACCAGGAACGCACTTGAGTCCAGAGTTTGGTGCAATCATTCCCTGGTACCACCTTTTCCGCATTATAGAGCCCTTTCACCGAGTGTCCAGCAGTCCTCTTGGTCTCTTTTCTGCTTTCTTTTCTTCCACTTCACCCTTCCCAGTGTCTCAGCTTCAGCCTGATGCTGTATGTACCATGTGCAGACACTCAGTTTCTACTTCATGCTGCTGGCCCTTGAATTCAAGTTAGTTAATCATATTAGTACTACATCTTCATATTTTCCCAAGGAATGGAGTTTGCAGGGTGCAGTTTCCTCTTCCTACTATTATGTACCACTGCTATCATACTTCTGAAGCAATGTTACAACACCTGCATCACACTTGGAGAGAGAGTGATGACGGGGAAGGGTGACAACAGAAGCAGAGAAACAAGTATTATTCCTCTTGTGGGAATGATTAAAGTGGTCAATAGAGTAGAGCACCCTATCCTTCCATGCCTATTAAAGGAAGACTTGGGACATGTTCTTTCCTGGTTATGGGTGAATCCTGTACATTTCTATTTGTTTCTCCTTTTTGCGTCCACAGACAACATTATGAAAATGGGTGAGTCTCCTTTGAGTAAGTCATTGTTTATATTATTGGTATCCAAAAACTGGCCTAGTCCCACAGTGGAGTGAATTCATTTTCCCAAGTGCATAGCAAATAATACTTACACTAATTTTTTTTCAGCTTGCATTTTATCTTTTACCATTTTCTCCTCCATAATGCAGTAGTGAGAGTAATAATGGAGTGTGCCTACTCAAGATTATGTCAGGGACTATTCAGAGCCAAACACAGATACTGGATGCTATGGTTTGAATGTGTCCTAGCCAAAATTCATGTTGAAATTTAATACCCAATTCAACAGTATTAAGAGGGAGTGCCTTAGGAGGTGATTAGGCCATGATTGGGATTAGCACCTTAAAAAAGACCTATAAGGAACTAGCTAAGCCTTTTTTGCTCTTCCACCTTTTACCATGGGAAAGCACAGCAACAAGAAACTATCTTGGCAGCAGAGAGCCTTCACCAGACATCAGTCTACCAGCACTTTCCTCGTGGATTTCCCAGCCTCCAAAACTGTGAGAAAATAAATTTCTGATCTTTATAAATTACCCAGTCTCAGGCATTTCATTATAGCAGCACAAACAAACTTTAAAGAAGTCACTAAACTGGGTTAAGCTCAGATTCATGTGAACAGAAGGAGAGAAGCAGAATGCATATGAACAGCAAGAGAAAATGGATATCTGGACCACTTCTACTGTGGTGAGTAACCTCTGGTGATAACTGAATGCAACAGATTTAAAATTGCCAGAAGCTCCATTGGCATGTGTAAACTCTAAGCTGGCATAAGGCACAAAAGAGTTGTACCAACCAAACAACGACAATCAAAGGGGGTTTGGAGGCGGAACAACTGAAAGCGACTAGAAGATCACTTTTATTAAGAGCTGGCTGGCCACAAAGAAGGAATCGAATTAGTGGTGATGGATTCACTTCTTTTAGGGCTGTTTGATGGGAAACAAGCTTCCAAAGAACTCTTGAATACTTACAATTATACAACAAGATGGACAAATATGAAGGTTTGCAGGGAGTGGCTCATTCTTGGAATCTCAGCACTTTGGGAGGCTGAGGTAGGGAAACTGTTTGAGTCCAGGAGATTGAGACCACCCTGGGCAACATAGCAAGACTCAGTCTCTACAACAAGATAAAAATTAGCCGGGAATGGTGGTGCATGTCTGTAGTCCCAGCTACTCAGGAGGCTGAGTGAGCCCAGGAGGTTGAGGCTGCAGTGAGCCATGTTTATAACACTGCATTCCAGCCTGGGCAACAGAGAGAGGGCCTTTCTCAAAAAAAAAAAAAAGAAAAGAAAAAAAGAAAAAAAAATTGACAAATATTAGATTCAATCCCATTGGCAAAATGAGATCTTAAGTGGAAGTACATGCAGTTTCATTTTACTATTCTCTCTACTCTAGCGTGTTTGAAAGTTTTCATAAAACGTAAATGAAAAATAAATTATTAATCAATAGTAGCTAACAATAGCAAAGAAAATCTGTCAGTTTCAAAATGTTCTCAGTGGGGCATCAGGTGGACAGATGTACTCCTCAAATCCCCACTGAAGTGGTAATTTTTTTCTTAAAATAATATACATTGAGAAATACAAAAGCAGCCCCCATTTTGAGTGGGCCCACTTCTATAATAGAATATTGTTGCCTTTTCTTTTCTGGATAACCACAGAGTCTTGATAGATAGATGATTGATAGATAGATAGATAGATAGATAGATAGATAGATAGATAGATAGATGATAGATAGATATTCAGTTGTAAACCTACTTTATGGAGACCTTTCTCATCATCTGAACTTGAAACATCCAGTTGTCTTCAGGATGTCAAAAATAAGTGAAACTGTATGTCTCAGCATCTTGACTCACAGGATGCCCAGAAGTAGCCCTAGAGGGGAAAATGGTACAAGATAGAATTATAGAAAGGGCACTTCATTTCCAGGAGTAACTGGAGGGATTTTTTAGACATTTTAGCATAGTCTCTGCAAATATATTCATAATTTTTTCATAAAGAAATAGCATGAGCAATACTGGTTTTCAGATGAGCTATCTATGGAATTAATCTCTCAGCCTTTTGGAAACCTATCATGAGAGACCTGCTTCCTCTTTTTAATTTGTGATCTTTCCTGAGACACTTATACAGAATGTAACTCACTTGTGTACAGTTATATGGAGTGATAAAGAAAGGATTGTTACACAACTAGGTATAATTTTGCATCCACTAAGTCAAAAGGTGACACATTTCAGATTGCTGGCAAATTTATCATTGCTCCTGACATTGTACATCGTTTGAATAAGAAGCCTCTTTTTGCTTCAAACTCTTTTACAAAAATGAAAAAGGAGTTAGCAAGACCAAAGCAAATATTAATTCTCTTCTGTTTCAAATCTTTTTCAGGCATGTATTGATTGGAAACCAACTCAGCAATTTAATTAGAAATACAAGGTTTTCTCTTTCCCTTAGGTTCAGATCAAATTTACCATTTTTTCTCTTATATTTTCTTATGCTGAAACTATAAACATCAGCAAAGGCCTGAACTCCCAGGTATCCTTTAATTTAATTCTGGAGTAGTTATGATCTAAACATCAGAGATGATAACCCAGCTACCTTTCTCCACCTCAACTTGCCCCAGAGCAAATGATTGGTGAGAATGTGTGGACAAGGGGAATAAATAAACCTGGAACCCCACAGACTCCACAACCATCGTCACTCCCAGTCATTTACTAGTATTTTCTTAGAAAATCTACCTGGGGAATGCTGAATGAGGCATTTAGAATAATTTCTATTCATCAGTCCCAATAGATCATTTTTGTTTCTTTGTAAACACAATTCCATTTTTTTAGAACTCTTAATTAACAGAAAAAGAAAGGAAAAAACTTGGTGAAATGAATTCAAACATATTCAATTTTGAAGCAAAATATGAAAACATACTTGATTGTATTTGGGGGTTCTCTTACTAAAGCTGGGCTAATTACTATGGATTTTTGTTCAAAGGCAAAACATTTCATTTATCATAGCCTAGGCATTCATAAATAGTAGAGCAGTGAACATATTTATCTAGTGACTTGAAATGGCACGAGGAACTCATGGTCAAGGAAGGCAGGGGACTCTTGGGTTGCTGCCAATAAGAGCCTGTGAAAGGCCTGAAAATACATTGATACCCGGGCCTTTTCATCCCCTGGATTCACCACAGCCAGATAAAAGCATGTGACTATCCACTGCAGTCAGGCCAAGAGACTAGAAAAGGGGAAGAAGGTTCCAAGTACAAATTGTACTCATTTATTTAATCCAGTAAGCCAATCAGACTATAATATGTAGTGCATCTTTATTACTTCCAGATGTACATGTGTTCTTCCCCACGTTGTCAACATGATGTGAGATCGCAGAGGGTTCCAGTCTAGTGATTGCTTCTTGCTTGTAGTAAACAGTAACTGTGTGAGACTGTTTCACCAGCAAGTACAAAGAGGAGAAAAGGACATTGCTCAGAATCCTACAACACATTAAATATTAATTCTATAGCCCCATGGTTAAGAAAACAGACTCTGAAACCACATTTCCTGGTCCCGAATCAGAACTCCAAAATGTCCTACAATTAAGCAAGTTAACCAAGGTCTCTTTGTCTCAGCCTCCTCATCTGTACTGCAGGAAAAGTCCTATAAATATGCCACACAGGATTGTTGTGTGGGCTAAATGAGCTGTTACAAACAAGGCCCTTAGAATAGTGCCTGACTTACAGTGAAATTTCAATAATCATCTTTATGGTTATTGCAAATCCTACTCATCACTTTTGTTCTCCGGCCTCTTCCTTTCAGATCTCAAACTAGGGAGGTGAAATGCATGAGACCTCCTTCCCCAGCAAAGATGAATTTCACAAACTTTAAAACATCTGAGTAGATATTATGGTTCTCCAGGATTAGGCATGAGGAAAAACAGCCTAAGAAATAATAGAGACTTGAAAAAGCACAAAGAAAGCCTCAGGGAGCAGAGAAGCCTGGAGGCAGAGAGAGAGAGAGACATCTTGAATGCCAGCAGAAATTAGAAAATAATATAAGGAGAGAAACAACTCCCTAACCAGGAGCAAGGTGGAAGAAAACCTGAACCATCCACATGGCACCAAAGCAAAGACAGTTGTTATTTATGCTTATTTTCAAGACAGTTTTTTTTTTTCTTTTGGTATGAGAGTGGGAAGGGGTGAAGTAAATTACTAACTTTTGGGTTTTCTTCTTACTCTTACTTATTTCTGTTTGAGAATTTGCTCCCCATTATAATTTTTCAGAAAAATGATGGCCACCCTCCCAAAAAAACCCAAACAAACAAAAAATTCCCAAACCTGAAGAATGTTTGCAATCGACATGTGAACAAGACAATAGAAAAAAACAGCACAGGAGGTTACAAAGCTGGAATTTCTCTCTTATTAAGCCATAACTTATAAAGTAAATGAAAATTGAGCTCACATTGCTCTTCCTCTGTTAGTTATTTTCTGGAAAGCACTAGGGCAGGAATTTTTAGCAACTAGTTTTTTTTGCTATGTCAGATAATATTCAAAAACGTTTATTACTTGCTTTACTTCTCTGTTGAACAATAACCAATGATATTTACATCCTTCCAAATAATTAGCAAATATCTCACAGAACATCTGGAATTCTGCAAAACATGACAAAATGAACGATAAACTCAGAAAACTTCCCTAAAATGAATTAAGCCCCTCCACTCCTGTCACTACTGTTTACAAAATCTGACTTTCCACCAGACATAGCATTTCTTTTCCTTTTGATTTCCTTAAAAGAAGAAATGTAGAATACCTTTAGCAAGTGTGTTTTCCATGTTTTGAAACAGAATTCCAAATAAATTCTCATGAACTAGAATCTTTATCAGGCACCTGTAAACACTCCACGTGTTGACTGATCTAGCAGTTCACCCATGACTGACGGGCTGTTCTCTACAGTTCTTTTGTAGCTTTTCTATAGTTAATTTAATACTAACTACAAACTTAGCAGTTACTGGTAATGGTACATTATCTTTTCCCTACCATGCCCTCAATACCTTTTGAAAATCTCACACACTGGATAGAATTATGTAAGAGGTTCAGGACTGTAGCTCCAGAAAGTATGCATTCAATTGTCTGAATTATGCCCTAATTCTCTCTCTTTCCTAATGCTCTATAAACACTACATCCCTGTGAAACCAATCATTTTTTAAAATACAATTGAAAAGACATGTGAGGAATGTTTTGGATTTGTGTAGCTAAATAAAATATTTCTCCTTAGCATCCTGCATTCTTTCATCAAGAAAATTATTTAGTCAAAATAAAATTTTACATCACTAACTCCCTCAGCAAATAAACTACTTTTAGATCCCAAAAGTGACTTTTACTACCTATTTTTTAAAATACTCTTTGACATGTTAAAAACTGTATCTCAAAGGAGCAAGGGCAAATTAGCCTTTGATTAGAAAGCAAATAATTCATCATTCTTTCTTTAAATCATCTTCTGTAAGTAAACATTGATGTGTACATTAAGATTTTTAATGTATTTTTCTTGAAAATAATAACAATAATGTGAACCATATATTTTATAGTTATTTTTATCCATTGAATCCACTGTGTCCCAGACACTGTATGAGGCATGGAGTCTCAAAAAATGAATAAGATCCAGTTCTTGGCATTGGTGAGTTTCCAGTATCACAGGAGAGAGAAAGAAAATCGACCATCACCATATGGTTTGATTAATTCTATGCTAGGGGAACACGTGGGACATCATAGAAGTGGGGCTCTCAGTTCAGCTTCAGGAAGAAGTCAGGGTGATTCAGGCCAGTTATACAGTCAACAATTACTCAGCACTTACTGAAATATTTTCCTGGAAACAGGAAAATGTTCTTTAAGCAGAGCCCAGCAGGCTCTTATTTAGTTATCTACATAAAAGAAAACTATATTGATAATGTGGGAGTAAAGAGATTGAGAGAAAATTGTATGCAAAGGCATGGAGGAGAGAATATGCTATGTTTAGGAGACTCTAAAAATATTATCATGGCTGGATGATAAAGTGGTATATACAAGAAGGGTCACTGTATGCATGTTCTTTGATGTCATCCTAAGGATTCTGAAGTTCATCCTGAAGGAGACAGTCCAGATATGCCACTTGTCAACTTATTGCTGTTCAGCTCCAAATCCACTTACTGTTCAGCTCCAAATCCACCCTTCTTTTCCCTGCTTGTGATATTGGAGCATTTTTCTTATGCCTTATTAGTAGAGGATGCTAGAGGGTGCTAGAGCGACCCTGTTCCTACATTCTGCTATACATTTTTATGGCAGGATTCTCAGTACTTCCGAGAATGGCTGTCTATAGAGTCCAGACAGAACATCTCAGCAAACTTCTCTGCCATGCAGTGGCCCATGTTCACGCCCTTCTCAGTGAAGGCTGAATATCAGTCACGGTGGAGGCACAGGACCTCTTCCAGTTTTGTTCTTATTCTACTTCAATCTTCTTAGCAGGGGCTGCTCCCTATCCTCTCTAGATCTCCTAGTCCAATAACTCTAATCCTCTGTTATGGTTAATAAGTCTTAATGTTGGACTATTTCTGTTCAAAGTACTGTGTTTATGTTTCCTAATTAGATCCTGAATTGACTCAGAATTGGTGCTGAGAGAGGTCCCAGGAGATAGATCCGCAAAGGTATGATTTGGGAATTGGTTTGGTTTTGCCTCTGGTCTTGAGCTGAGTGCTGAGCTCCTCAACAATGGGAAGTGGATGTTACTAATCTATGGCATGCAGTGGCATCACAAGTATTCAAGCTGTCACCTGTGGTTGCTTGTGATGAAGTGCCAACTGAAGCATGTGCTTTGGGAGTTCAAATGACTACAGCACTTGACCTTATGACAGTAATCCAAGGATTACTAAAGAATTAGGGTATGCGATGAATTCTCCTGAGTGCACTAGAGTGCTTATAGAAAGACAATGACAAGCTCAGGTCCTTTAACTATCAGTCAAGGTTTGAGAACCAGAATCCCTTCTTAATTATAGCTATTAGATGCTATCACTGAAAATGAAAGGTAAATTTATTTGTGTAAGGTTTTATTATTATTATTTACAACAACAGTTGAAGTCACAATATCACAAATATATTTTGTGAATGTTAGGATATTGGTTGGGAAAGCATGGGACCTTAAAAGTCTGACTGGTAATATATGGTTGGACGCAAATGAAACTGACATTCTCGAATCCCAAATCACTTTGAATCTTCTTTGCCAGTGAAAGTAATTGCCCTACATTGTCTGAGGAGACTAGCTTTTCTCTGCTTAAAAGCCCTGTGATAATCCCGCCTGGGTCAGATATATTAAAAGGGGATACTCGTTCTCCTAAATACCCTCCACCTTGCAAATGTCTCATGCTGCCACTGGACCCACAAGTAGGTTGAAATCTCAGCATGCTCAAGGGGGGACAGGTACATACTATGATTCAGGATAAAATAGCTTACACATCCAACACATTACCAGACTTTGCTTACATATATTGGCAGAAACATGAAGAGTATGGGAGTAGATTCTAAGGATGTTAGAAAAGACGGAGAAGAGTGAAAGGTAATGCTAGATCTGGCTGAATTAATTGATATATCTGCACTTACTAGAGAATATGGATTTAATGTGTTAGCTTTCAAGATGAAGGTGGCTCTAACAGCTTAATTGGCTGGTTAGCTAAAATTTGGACTTAATGATGACCAGCTGTTAATAAGCTCAGACTGCTCTGGCGTAAAGTGTAGGAAGGAATCTAAAATCTTGAAGATGCATGTGCAACCTGCACACCCATCCCCAGCTGCATTCCACAAGAAGACCCAGGAAACACTTCTTCATTAACGCATTGAGAAATACATTAGAAAACAGGGAATCTGCATCATTTCAAACTCTATGAATGTTATTTTTTATAGAATAGGTATGACCCTAGGGGTGGGACTCTGATTAATCCCTCAAGTTTGGGGGAAGATATTGGTGTAAGAATGTAGGATAGAATGTAAGTGGTAAGACTAGAAAGAAATCAAATAGTAAGTTAGGCCTGTAATGCAAGTGAAAATTTTATAAAAGCTTAAACTAAGGTAGGAAAAGTGAGGATGGAAAGAAAGAAATGGATGCAGAATGTAATTGGTCAGTAGACTACATACTACTTAGACTTCCATCTAACATAAGGAATGAGAAAGAATTAGTCCAATCTACTTCCACTTTTCTCATTCTCATTAGATGATGACAGGAATCATGTTATGATTCAGAATAATTTGAAATAAAAGAAGCAGAGTGTTTTGGAAGGAAATTTGTTTTGGGATATTTTGAGCTTACAAATTTAGGTAGAGGTAGGCAATTGTATATGCAGATCTGGACCACAAGAGAGAAATCTGACCTCAAAAAAGAGTTGTAAGCATAATTACTGTGTAAGTTAAAGCCTTAAATAGATGTGAGATAGTTTCGATAGATTGTGTAGAAAGAAGAGAAGGAAGGGCAGAGAAGAAACCCCAAGGAGACTTGTATTTAACAGGTGGGTGAAGGACAAGAAAACCAAGAAACACGGAGAAGGGGCAACCAGAAATGCAACTGAAGAAACATGAGAGAGCTCAACACAGGGTCACCAACAGTGAAAACACCACAGAGATGCCTTGAAAGAATATTGATGACCTTAGCAGGTCACAGAGGACAGGGGACTAAAGACAGATTTTAGTGGGTAAGAAGTGACCAAAAGGTGAAGAAGTGGAGACGCTGTGGTAGACACCGTGGCCACACTAAAACTAACCTCAACCCTCTTCTCCTTTACCCATCTCCACACTATAAGCTATAACACCAAATATCTACTCTCAGAATCTCCTTTGCAAATAGGGATCATTGCTTATAGGCAATAAACTCTAAAGAGAAATCTGCTGTGAGTCTTTAATGAGATTTATTTTTTCTGTTAAATAAAGATAGTCACTGAGGAGGAAAGGGGACAAGGTATGTAGGGTGAAGAGCACTGGCTATATTCCTACTTATGTATTTGAATTCAGTTGTGATGTTGATGCTGCAGCAGCTGTATTGGCATTATGAGGTAACAAATCTACATATTAAACCAATCATGTTAAGGATGGTAAAATTGTAAGACGGAAAAAGAGCGTCAATCCTTAAGGACACAAGAGGCCAATACCAGCAAAAATTTAACTCCAGATTTTTTGTTTTGTGAAGAGAATAAACCTTTATTTGTTTTGCCTTGGCTATTCAGGTTTTTGACAATTTGCAGTACAAAACATTCCTGGAGACTCTCTTTAAAATCTTTTTTTTGTGAGAGTAAACAGGACAGTAACTGGGACATAGGACTTGAAATTTATGGGAAGGTGTTTTGCTTTTTTTGTTTGAAGATTTAGGTATTTGTTTACATTTTATTTTTTATTTTAGGAAGAAATGTATCTGGGCTAACTTGTAAGCTGAAGAGAAGAAATCAACAGAGAGGAAGAAAACGAGTGTATAGGAAAGCAAGATAATGCATGATGGAGAAAAATCTCAGATAAGACTAAGTGATGGACAGTAAAGGTAAAGAGATTAGCCTCATATAGATGGAGAGAAACATCTCTTCCTCTAGGGGAACAGAGATAAATTTGGAAAAAGAGTTGGAAAGAAAGGGCAAAGGGAAGCTGAGAGAATTGTCATTTTATTACCCTGTAATAGTTCCCAGATCGGCCAACCTTGCCACTCAGTTCTACTCACCCAGCCTAGAAAGTCTTTTCCACTCTGTCCAAGATCCAAACCAGCTCCAAAAAATCAAATCTCAGTTAGACCAGGGATGGATTAATTTCTTACACCTCCCTCCTCCCCACAAGCTACTTTGCAGTTTAGTACAGGATTTAGTACAAAAGAATAAATCTACTAGTAGAAATGAAGGCAGGCATCGGGAAAAGTAATTTCAAGGACCTTCAATCCAGGCCTGTAATAGGCAGTGACCTACTTACCCTGCAGGTAAGACGAGTCCTGCCAAAAGACTCAGCATGTGCTTCTGTACTGTCCAGGAATTTAGAAAGGTGATGTGAGATCCCTGGGCAAAAGATGCAGTGTCAGAACAAGTTTGACTTTCATTATTTGTATCTCTGGGTTATCTTTGGCTGCAGTGATTTAGTATTCTAAAATGAAACCTCAGTAGGACTATGTAAAAATAAAATAAAATAAACCTGACTTTTTGTCTACAATGAATGTGGGAGCAAAAAGTCAGCTACTGCTGAACTTTGCTGCTCACCTCAATTGAGTCACTAAGTTTGCACACTACTTATTGACCTTGAGGTTTAGCAATTGCAAAGGCTGATTTGATCAAAGATGGAACAAACTGTCTTATATTCTGACCTCTAGCAGTCACTTTGCCTCTTTCTAGATTTTTAGCATCATAGCAAATGGCCCAGTCTTTCACATAGCTGGCAAGTTCTCCATTGTCATTCTCAGGAGCAGGTTTAAAAACAATGGAAAGCTTTAAGCCTCTCCTCTTGGCTGGTAAAGAACTTTTAGGGAACCAGAATCACTGCTACCATTCACCCTCCTATCCCTGGAATTGGCTTCAAAGGACTCTATAGCTTCACATTAAATAGGTCTTAATACATAGCTCTTTCAAGAGGATTCGTATGATCTTATGAATTATTATTCATGGCTGGGCTGTTTCTAAGCCAATTCAAGGGCATACTGTACTTTACAAAGCCAAAGCTCACACCCTAAAAGTCTACCCATTCCATTCAATTCTAAGCATTATTCAGTGCTTATAAAGAGAGAAAAAAAAAGTAGTGATGACTCTTTATACCCTTATTATAGATTCCAAGGAATAAGTGGGTGTTTAGCCCCATTTTAAGAAGGCAAAGAGAAAGCTGTTAAGCACTGATTAGTAAGTTAACTTTCTCAGATACAATGCCAGACCCATCACAACCTCCCCTGTGCAAAAAGGAGAAAGCCAGAAAGCTGAGCATGTAATATGAGAAAGTTTTACTGGAAGGAGATGTGGATATTACTAAGCACTGACAATGTTGAACTTTGCCTGAGCCCCGCGCTCCTGGAAAATAGCTACGGTCAAGAAGTGCTCCCACGCTTTTGTGTTCTAGGAAATGGCTTCCTCTAAAGAAACACCCTTTCCAGGATGACTTGGAGAAGACTCTCACAGATGACCACTTTGTTTACCGATGACAAGGATAGACACAGACCCTCTAAATTCCCATTCTTATTACCTGAACTGTTTGTCCTCACTGGCCAATCTGGACAAAATATCCAGTAGTCTAATTCATTCCAACTTCCAGGCTCCTCTCCTCCCCTCAGGACTCTGAACTTTGAGCTACCTTCAGCCTGTGCCTGCATGGGAATGTGGAACAGTGCCTCCTCAAAGACCCCCTCTTGAAAATCAACTCACTCTAAATGCATTATCTCATCAACTGTACAGTCACACTGTCGACTTGTCCCACATCCCCCCACCATAGTTCTTCCTAGCCTTGTTTATTCCTCCCTATAAAAAGTCCATGTCCACATGACCTTCGAGATGCTTAGAAACCTTCTTGATTGAGCATTTTCCCTATTGCTTAAGTCCCTCCTGCTGTTGCAAAGGTCTTCTCCCCCATTGCAATAATTGTTTCAAATAGTCTCTTCTTACCTACCTCTAGATTTGTTTTTATTTGGCAAGACTTAGTTTAGTTGGCTTCATGTCTTTCTTCAAAGAGAGCAGGTTAATCTGCAACCATGTTGCTAAACTAAAATCAAGGCCCAGAAAGATGAATAATCTGAGGGAGCATATTCTACCTCAAAACTCAAAGAACTTTGCTGTCTGATAGAATTAGTGACCAACTTTGTACTGACAAAGATAGTACAATATAACCTGTGCATATTATGAAGCTGTCACATAATACAAAGCAGGGGGAGTGAGGAGACAGTGTGATAAAGTGTATCACTTAGCAGGGCAGCATGATATAGAGAGAACCATCCCTGGCCTGCAGATCAGGCACCCCACGTTCCTGTCCCACCTCTACTAAATGACCTTTGGAAGATGACTTATTCTCTTTGGGGCCTCTGTAATTTTATCTGTAAAATGAGGGGATTGAACTTCGTGATCTCTAACCTCCCTTCCAGCTCTAGAAGTCTATGATTCTAAAACAATTTAGAGTAAATCATAAAGACAAACCTTCAGGCAGTCAGATCAGCAAAGGTGACTGCAAAGAGGGCTACATGGTGTTATGGCCAGGGCCGTAATGAGATTTGTAATTAAATATAACAACATGGGGTCATAATCAGATCTCATGCTTCAGAAACCACATTAATCATGATAGGGATCAGGTAGGTCACTCTCCCCAGAACGCAATGGGGACTTTGAAAAGGAAAGTGAAATGTCCCTTTCCCTCTCCAGCACCAAGCAGTATGCTTTACAGGGAGAAAGCCCAGGCCGGGCCGGGAGACTTGAGCTTTAATTCTGCACTGTCCTTTAGTTTCCACCTCGGCAAAATGAGAAATTTAGATCTATGTTCTCAAACTTTCCTAAAGTATCTCTAAAACAAAGAGGAAGCTATTGCCCCGAAGCCTGCCAAAACGTGTCAAGTTTTCATTTTCTTAAAAAATGAGTTAGGTATTTACTCCTACTCCATATTCTATTTGAGTCTGTCTCAAACTTAAAATATTTAAAATAATTTATCACACTATAAAACTAATAACCCATAAAGACTGTAAACTTTGGCTTGCAAATTCAAGACACTGAAGTGAGGTGGGTGGTAGTTATCTGCAAAGAGTAGATGTAGGTGTACCCCGGCTAGACCCTTCTAGAATTGATATTCTATGATTCTTAGAAATATTTTTGCTTTTGTACTGATCTGTCTTTTGTTAGATCATAAACTGTGGTGTGTGTGGTGGGGGGCTGGTGGGGGGGCATTGGGAGAATAGCTATTGGTTAGGATGATAAAAAGGGAGCAACCCTGGATGAGTGATTGCCAGAAAGGAAGCCTTTATAATGAAAATGTTGATTCCTAGGAGAAGGGAAAAAGCAGGAAAAGCAGACATAGTGAGGCTTCAGACTCCTTGGGGCTCAGATCAAAGGTAGCAGATCCGCCAAGCCTGAGGCCAGCCCTGAAGGACAGAGACAATAAGATGGCGCAGCCTAATAAATGCCACAAACCCTGCTCTGTCTGATTCAAAACTAGCATTTTACACAGTGACACAATGCAGTTCCATCTATATTTAAAATGATGTGATTTAGACACATTTAATTCACACATTCCCATACTCATACCATTAATTAGGCCACTTTGATGGCTCACGGTGAGCTACAGCTAAGATCTAGCCCTGCAACTGCCTAGGTCTGTACCCATGTATTGAAAGACCCTGAGGTTATTACAAAAGTGAAGTGGTTGATCATTAAGCTGCCCTTCCGTGGGTCATCTCAGTGTACCCTATGATCTTCCCAACCAATTCTCCCTGCCTTCAAGACTACTACATCATCTACCCCTCCAACTTAAAACTTACTTAGGACCCACCTTAAGATAGGGAAATGAAATCGAACAGGGCACAGTTCCTGTCCTCAAGTAAAATACAGAAAGTTGAACGGCTGATTACAAGCAGTTCAATTTAATAGAGGTATAAACTCCTTCTACTCTTGTCTTAACTCCGGAGCAGAATTAGCAAAAACAAGATCCTTCTGGATGCTTGCTTCTGTGAGAAGGTGGATGCTAATTTAGATTCAACCTGAAGATCTTGGGGTGACCCTGGTACCTTATAACTGTGGAATCTACTTCAAACTGCCACAAACTAGACATCATAGAGGTACTTGGGAGCATTGCAGTCTACCAATAATTTGATATTCATTGGTTGAAATATTTTAAATAATCATTGTACTACTTGAATGTGTACAGCATTGTTCAGGAATTGGTTCAGTATAAAAATTGATATAATGTCACCTCTGCCTCCCAGATCTTAAGGTCAGGATTCAGCAAATTGAACCTTCCAGAAGAGCCTTTAAGTTTGTAGAGAAAATGCTACCAAATCTAGTGAAAACAGCTATTGCAAAGATTACAGTCTCCTGAGATATAGCTGCATTGATATAATTTTACATACTGTATTGGATAATCTTTGTATTTTCCTAGGTGGAGTAGACAGAAGAATGGTCCCCCAAAGATATCCATATCTTAATCCTTGTAACTTGTGAATACACTATGATATTTGGCAAAGGGGAATGGAGATGACAGAGGGAATTAAAGTTGCTAATCAGCTAACCTTGAGATAGAGTGGTTATCCTAGATTATCTGCTGAGACCATCATAATTACAATGTATAAGTGGATGAGGGAGGCAGAAAAAGGAGAACTAAAGAAATAGAAGCATGAAACGCCAATATTGCTGGCTTTGAAAGTGGAAATGGAAGATAAAGAATCAAGTAATGGGGATGGCTCCCAGGAGCCGAGGAATAGTTTCTTCCCCAGTGCCTCCAGAAAAGAAAACAACCCCCACACAATTTTACTTTAGCTCGGGAGACCCATTCAAACTTCTTAGCTCCAGAACTGTGAGTTAGTAAATGTGTGTTATTTAAAGCCATTAAGTATGTGGTACCTTGTTACGGTAGCCATACAAAACGAATATACTAGTTACATGGAAAAGAGAGAAAAGCAATTGAAGCAGCCAACAACAGCTCAGGTAGAGAATAGGGAGTCATAGAAACCAGAAGCAGACCCACAGATGGCTGAAAAGATTGCCTAAAGAGAGAAGGGACTAAAACCACCAATTAGGAGAAAATCATACTGTGGGGAGACCACAAACCACAATAGCCCTGAGAGAGAGGAATGTGGAACCACAAAGTAGTCAGCCACAGAGCAATGGGAGTTGTTAAAAACTAAACCAGTCCTGGCCTACAACAGCTGCCTCCGAAGGCATAATTTAATTCTAAAGTTGACTGTCTTATGTTCCTAAAACTGACCAAGTCAACATGAAAATGTTAAACTGCATTCTCTATGTTCTTAGAAGGAAGGAAACTGTGGACTATTTAGAGTTATTTTCTCTTAGTTGCCAGAGCCAGCCACTTGCATGCATAAAAACCAAACATTAACAATAAGTTATTCTTAGTGTGGGGACCCACTAGAAAAAAAAAGTAAATTCAAATGTCTGTGAAGGCAAGGGCATGTATAGCTTGAAAAATATCCTTTGGTTTCCATGACATCACTTAGTCATCTCTTTCCCACACTGACCACGTCTCATTTTTCTTCCCCAGTTTCCTTTACTCATTACATTTTGGTTCTCCCAGGTATACTATCTCCAGATTTTTTCCTCCTTCTTCTCTCTATGTGCTATGTAAAATCTACCAAGCTGGTGGCTTTCACTACCCTGTACATGACAATGTTCTCAAGCCTTATCCCTAACTCAGAATTTTCTTCTGAGTCGCCGATCTGCATTTCAAGCATTTGAATGCCCAGTAGCATGAAAAACTAAAAATGTGCCTAAATAAAGCTTATAATTTCTACTGTCATTTACCTTAAAATTCTATCTAGTTCTTTATTCTTTACTTCATTTAATTGGAACACCATCCATTCATTTGCTCAATTCCAAAAGCTGGACATTACTTCTCTTTGAGTTGCACGATCCTGGCATTGGAACTACTGGTAGCAGCCCTTTTCTTAGGACTTACATGCACTTTATTACGGCACTGTTTTGACTATTATTACCGCTTAACAAACATTTTAAAACCAAGTGACATAAAACAACATTTTATTATGGTCATTTATTCTTTAGATCAGGAATCCGGAAAGAGGACAGTAAAGATGATTTGTCTTTCCTTCATGATATGTGTGGCTTCAGGAAGATTCGTAGGCTGGGGATAACTTAATAGCCCTGTGCTGGCATCATCATGAGTCACATTGTAGCTATCTTTGGAAAGCATAATCTGCAGCAAACATCACACTTTTATGAATCTTTACATACCTGTGGCATTTGTCACATTAAAATTGTTATAGAAATTTACACTGATCGCAACTTTTAAATTATGGCAATTATTACAGCCATTGCCAGATCTTGTCAATTGAGGCATTCATTTTGAAAATACATATATATTATAAATTTGGGAAAATATTTTGATAAATGTTTTTTACTTTTTTTTTTTCTTTTTTTTGAGATGGAGTCTCACTCTGTCACCCAGGCTGGAGTGCAGTGGCGCAATCTCAGCTCACTGCAAACTCCGCCTCCCAGATTCAAGCGATTCTCCTGCCTCAAGCCTCCCGAGGAGCTGAGATTACAGGCATCTGCCACCAGGCCCGGCTAATTTTTGTATTTTTACAAACAGGGTTTCGCCATGTTGTCCAGGCTGGTCTCGAACTCCTGACCTCAAGTGATCTGCCCACCTTGGCCTCCCAAAGTGCTTGGATTACAGGCATGAGCCACCATTCCTGGTTGATAAATGTATTTTTGATGTGTCCATTGTAATCTTACGTAGGTTTTTTTTTCTTTGTACTTAAAAACATTGTTTTTAGAAAGATTCCTCAGATAGCAAATGGGATTTAGGCACAATAAAAGGTTAACTCTCAGTATTACTTGAATGAGTAAATAAATGAATAGCAGAAATAAAATTTTGCCATTTAAGTGGTAATTTCTAGTTAGGTAAATTTTTAAAACGCAGATCACCACACTTCCCAAGAATGCGAAACAAATGTAATACTCTTTTGGACTAAGAATACATTTTATTTTGTCTGTTTGGGTCCCTATTTCATTAGTGTTTAGGATATCAGTAAGTATAATTATGTAATAATTAAGCAATAATTAAAATACCATATTATGGTTTCTGTATTATAACACTCTGAGCAGGTCTGATTCCATGCATCGAAGCAAAATAAACAAACACATGAACCTGGAGAATGTTCCTTTAGTCCTGCCTTTCCCACAGTGAGTTCTATAAAATGCTGGTTCTGTTATATATGAAAATAAAAGGAAAGAAGTAAGGAAGGGAAGGAGAGAGAAAAGAAAAGAAAAGAAAAATGTTGGGGTGTTTGGTGGTCAAATTAGATGGAGAAATACATGGTTCAACCAAGCGTAAAATATTTCTTTGTAATTGAACATTCATGTTGATGGCAGGTCCCTGAGAAGAGAGAACACAGAGCACAGTGTTTTCCAAGCCTTCCTTCTCCTGAGCATCACATTTTATGGAAAAACTGGTCCAGTCCAGTTTCCTCATGATGCGCCTATAGAAACCAAGGTCCAGAAAGGCAAATGACATGCCCAAGGACAATCAGCTATGAGGAGCAGGGCCAAAACTGGAATCTGTCTCCTGGTTTCCAGTCAAAAGCTGTTTCCACTTTCCCACCATGCCAAATAATTAACAGTGCAGGTGCCTCCTTGCACAGAACAGAGTAATATCGATAAATCAAAATGTCGGTTGCAGACTGGTTGTTGGAATAAGTAATCTGAATGGGCAAGAATGATGAGACAGAAGTAATCCTTCATAGTATTTCTGCTCAAGTAAGAGCTGCTGACATATTTTAGGTATGTAGCCTCTCTTTGAAGAACATCTTTTTACCTTCCTCTATTCCTGAGACCCCTATAGCATTTGTGGTGGGATGAGGCCTGGGGCCTTCAAGCATGGCACTTGGCAAGATGCAGAGCAGAGAGCCAGTTCTATGGCTGCACAGAAAGCGAGCAGTGGTGATGACTGTCTCCTCTGCCTTCTGAGAAGCCAAAGATGAGAATATGACCTGAAGAGCTGACTTGGAGTACCATCCTGCAGGATTCATTACATTTAGGTGTGAAGTGTTGCTTTGTTTTGTTTTTCATTCACGTCTACAGATTGGAAAGAGTTTCTTCTCCTTTCTCCTCTTGAAATAATCACTTTCGGCCAGGCACTGGGGTTCACGCCTGTAATCCCAGCACTGTGGGAGGACGGGATGGGCAGATCACTTGAGGTCAGGAGGGAGACCAGCCTGGACAACATGGCAAAACCCCATCTCTACTAAAAATAATACAAAAAATTAGCCAGATGTGGTGGCATGTGACTGTAGTCCCAGCTACTCGGGAGGCTGAGGTAGGAGAATCGCTTGAACCCGGGAGGTGGAGGTTTCAGTGAGCCAAGATCACGCCACTGCACTCCAGCCTGGGTGACAGAGCGAGACTGTCTCAAGGAAAAGAAAAAAAGAAAAGAAAAGAAAGAAAAGGAAAAGAAAAGAAAGAGAAGAGAAAAGAAAATAAAAGAAAAAAGAAAAGAAAGAATCAATTTTAACATAATAAAGCAGAGAAGAAACCTATGGGATTGTTAATTTGACTTGTGGACAGTCTGTGTATCTTACCAATTGCACATCCCGAGGGCAGCCTCCTTCCCTTCTTTTTTTTTTTTTTTTTTTTGTTTTACTTTGTTTTGTTTTGTTTTGTTTTGAGATGGAGTTTCGCTCAGTCGCCCAGGCTGGAATGCAATGGCACCATCTCAACCTCTGCCTCACTGCAACCTCTGCCTCCCGGGTTCAAGCGATTGTCCTGCCTCAGCCTAGTGGGGTAGCTGAGATTACAGGCACCCGCCACCATGCCCAACTAATTTTTGTATTTTTATTAGAGATAGGGTTTCATCATGTTGGCCAGGCTGGTTTTGAACTCCTGACAGGTGAGCCACCTGCCTCAGCCTCCCAAAGTGCTGGGATTACAGGCGTGAGCCACTGTGCCCGGCCCCTTTTCTTCTGCACCCTCAGAATCTAACTTGTGAATAGCTAGTCAGAACTTAAGAACTGAGAACCAGCTAAAGAAAATGAGGTTCCTAGGTAAGGTACAAAAGACGATCAAAGATTCAAAGGCCCTGAGAGAAGAGGAGAAACAGGTGGGCCAACAGAGGTGGGCCACAGCCCTGAGAGAGTAGACAATCCCAAGGTCAGAGAATGGAGGCAGCCAAGAGTAAGTGAAATGGGGTGGCGGGCCAAGCAAGGGAGCTGAAGAAAGGTGGCACGCAAAGACTGTTTGAGGCCTACGTGTACACACTTGAATGGCTAACAAAATAGGCCATTTGGGTTACGAATTGCATCGCCCCTTCCTTCCAATTATGAATCACAGTGTTAGAATGACGGTATCTTGTCAAGGAAATGGTATGACAGTTTTCAGATACTGCAGTAATCTCATTCAATCTGTTCCATTCTTTGCTTCTACTGCAGCCACTTTTCTTCAAAATTTAATAGTAAAGGAGTATGTGATTGGACTGCAAGGTAATCCTCAAGGGACTCTTAGAAATTCTCCTCAGAGATAATACAGAATAGTTGACCATGTTCCAACAGAAATACCAATTTTGAAAAAGATGTGTGGAGAGGAGGATAGTGAGACAATTTGAAAAATAAGCTAACTTAACTGACAAGTTTCCTGCCCCCAAAGAAAAGAAAAAATATATATATATATACACACATACACACACACACACACACACACACACATATATATATATATATATTCCCCATCTAAAAAGAACGTAATCCCATAATGTGAAAACCATCCAACCCACACTGCTAGGGTGAAGGGGAAACATATTAGCAAAAACGATACAGAAAACGATTCTGAAGTGCTGACTGTTCCATAGAGTAAGTGAAAGCAGAAAGCAATTCAGGTATAATTTTCTTGAACAGGAAACAACGGCCAAATTCTTATTCAGAGATAATCCGGTCTCTACGAATTCCTTCTTTCACAAAATCTCCTTTTCCCCATCTTTTAAATTGGGTGACTGGGAATTATCCTTCTGGAGAAACTCAGCAAGATTTCTCGGTTTGCCTTTTTACAAAGGAAGTCAGCTAGAAACCGCCCCGTCACTGACCGGGAGGCAAAGGACTCTCGGCGGCCAGGCCCCGAAGCCGCATTGGTGGGTCTCCATTTAGTTTGTCCTTTAAAGTCCGGAGAATGATTATTCCATAATTCTCTCACCTGATTAATTCTTAACTATGAACATAATTACACTCTCCAGAAGGTAAATCGGTCTTATAAATCAGTCGTCGCTGACAGTTCACTATGCGCAGCGCGATCGCCCGGGGTTGGGGAGCTGAGCTGAGGGTGGGTGTTCGCCAAGTCGCCGGTCCCCTGCGTCCCCGCCCGCCGGTCCCTTCTCCGACCCGAGACCCCCGCCCGCCGCAGCCCGACTCTGGGGCCTTTGGGAGGCGGGGCTGAGGTTTGCCTAGGACTCGAGTTCCTTTCAAAGGAAGGCGAGAGGGAGATGGGGAGAAGGAGACTCGGAGACTTCTCTATTAAAGCCGCGCTGAACTCTAGCCTTCTGGCAAGCCGCGGCAAGCCGCCAATTTGAAGTGTGTGAGCTTTAATCTGCTCCTAGCCTGATGGGCTCCCGTGTCCACAGGGAGCTGGGAGGCATCCATTACGCCGGACCAAGGCGATGGAGCGTCTAGGAAATATGTTAATGCCGGAGCCCTCCCCGCCGGCCCGAACCTGCCCTTGCCAGTCTGACAGCCTCGGAGAAAGTGACATTTCGGGAGAGTGTCACTCCTAGCAGGGCTCCCAAAATTCACTCCTATTCGTTGCGTTAAACGTTTTTTTTTTAAGACTTCAATGATCCATTCATTTGCTAAAAATGCGATGTTCTGTTTGTTTTTTTGTATTTGTAAGTCCAGGGTGGGTGGTTTTTGTGCACAGAAAAACCCACTTAACTTAGTAAACAATGGCTTTTAAATTAACACACGAAATATTAAAGTTATACATTTTAAAATCTAGCTTTTCTTAAGCGTTTGATTTCTACATATAAATCTTCTATTCATAGTATAGCACATTCAGCAACAATTTTTTAGGGAGATTGGCTAATATTTGGTCCTATTTACAAACTTTTTTTAAACCTCTTCAAACATTTTAAACCTGATTTGTCAATTGAGTATATCCTATTACCTATTTAAGTTTCTCAACGATCTGATGGACAAACTTTTCTAGATAGTTTAGTATAATAGCTTTTACAAATTAATTACATGGCATGGTGAACCCCAAATTCTATTAAATGTCCAAACTGAATGTATAGTTGGTAAGACGTGAACTAAAATGACAAGTATGAATCAGTTACACAATTAACATGTTTAACTGGAATGACAGATTTACCTGTTATTCTAATAGGTCCAATTCTCTTAAATACCGTAATACTTAAAGTATGAAATATACTCATATTTCTTAATAATAAAACATCACTATTACATATTTGATTTCCTTAAATATTTCTATACTTATTTCTAAATCTTCCTCAAGCTAACAAAACATCTTTTTCATTAAGAAAAATAAATGCAGTTTGGTGGTTGTCTTTCTAAAATGGCCTCAGCTTGTTGAGATTTCTTAAATAACAAAAGGATAACAGTCATACTTAATGGTCTGCAATCCTGATAGGAAATAGGGAGTGCTATTTATAGTAGCTATAGCAATAATTCCAAAATCTAAAGAAGATGGCACGTAGCCCACGTCCTTTGGTCTTGAATCATACCATTACCTAATTTTCAAATTAGTTTAGTTTGCATTTACATTCAAACTGACTATAATACTCAAGTGAATACTTTCATATATTTTACTTTTAAGTTATATATGCCTTCCAGTTGTTAAAAAGTTTAGCCTAAAACTACCTCCTTACATATTTTAAGTTTGGCCTAAATGTTTCTCCATACATAGTCAACTGTAACCTAAGTGGAGATGTAAGCAGACTGATACCTACTCTTCTGGTAATCACTGAGTTTCATCCAGTCAAAGGTGGCCAACTGTTCAAGCCCATGTTCAAATAAGGCAAATGCCCAGCTGTGCCCAATCTGGCTGTTTCTATACCTCAGTGCCATTTTCTGTACCTAACTTTCCTTTTTCTGTTCAAAAATGTTTTTTCTGCCACGTGGTAGCGCCAGAGTCTCTCTGAACCTATTCTGGTTCTGGGGCTGTCTGATATGGGAATTGTTCTCTGCTCTATTAAACTATTAAACTTAATTTGTCCAAGGTTTTTCTTTTAATGTAGTCGAAACCTAGAGTTTTTAAAAGACATTTTAAAAAGGCTTTTTTAAAAAAGATAGAGAACTTCAAACATACACAAAATAAACAACATAATGAGATCCTGATTTCTCCATGTGTCAATCACTGAGTTCCAACAAACATGGTGAATCCTACCCCATTCATACACTTATCCACTTCCCCCCTGCTGCTTTATTAGGAAGCAAATCTTAGGTACCCTATCCTTTTATCTGCAAATGAACAATGAGCACTGCTTCTTAACACAATCAGTTACCATCACCACACCTAAGAAAATTGACAAATTTCTTAAAAAGATATCCAGTGTTGAAATTTCTGATTCTTTCATAAATGTGAGAAAATTTGTTGTACAGTTTATTTGAATCAGGATCTGGACAAAACAAAAATCCACACCTTGAAATGGTTGATGTTTTTTAAAATCTCTTTTAATCTGTAAGAACCTCCTCCAACCACTTTTTCTTGAATTTATTTATTGAAGAAATGAAGGGTTTGTCCTGTAGAGTTTCTCTCATTCTAGATTTTTGCTGATTGAATCACATTGGGGTAGATTTACATATTCTTCATTCTCTATTTGGTACAAATTACAGTTTTCATAAGACTACTTTATAAACATTGTATCCATCCAAATAGAAGTGCATAATGCCTACCTCCTTGTCTGTCTCTCTCTCTGTTCCCCTCTCTCTCTCTCGATTTCTCTCTATGTTGCTAGCAACCACTAATGACCAGTGCCTGGATCCATTAATTCTTCTGTGAAAAAAAATTACTCCTCATCCACTATTTGGTTACCTAGTGGTAAAGTTCGCATAAGAGAGCAATATAAGCCTTTAAACTCTTACTTAATTTACCAATTTTCAAACTATTGACTCAGTATAGTAGCATCCTCCAATGATGATCAGTTAATTTTGTGTTTGTTTTTTCAATATGAATGAATGAATTTAAAAATAAAAGACCTGCACACTGGGCCGGACACACAGGACATGTTTCTGGCAGAGCTGGCCGTGATGCATGCTCTGTTCCATTCAGCATGTCTGTGTGTGCAGGACCTGGCTCGCTTCATACTGAGATGGCTGAGCAGTCAGACAAGGGCATAAAATACTACACCCTGGGAGAGATTAAGAAGCACAATCACAGCAAAAGCACCTGGGTGATCTTGCACCACAAGGTATATGATGTGACCAGATTTTTTGATGAGCATTTCTGTGGGGAAGAAGTCTTCAGGGAACAAGCTGTAGGTGATGCTCCTGAAAACTGAGGATATCATGCACTCTACGGATGCTACAGAATTGTCCAAAACATATATCATTGGGGGGGCTTTATCCAGATGACAGATCAATCACAAATCTTTCAGAAACCCTTTTTACTACTGTTGATTCTCACTCTAGTTAGTGGACTAATTGGGTGATCCCGGCCATCTCAGCACTCACCGTAGCCCTGAGATATCACCTCTACATGGCCATATCTCAGAAGCCCATGAAAGAAAAGACTGCTTTGGACAAAGGAGAAAAAAAAGTCAATGTTAACTACTTTGACTGAGAGAAAACTTCACCTGAAATAATAATTTTAATATGTCCATTTCCCTTTCCTCTTACATTAAAAACAAAAGAAAAAGAACTGTTTTATTCTTTCTACTCTTGAATAAGTGTGCCTTCTTACTCGTCAACTTTATTTTGATCTTTCTTCACTACATAATTTACTTATTGTAAGTATGATCTTTTAAAAATATATCTGGCTTTTAAAATCTACAAAATAAATAAAAATGAAAGAGGTACATAGTCCTGCTTTCAGGTGGCTTGTTCTCCAGTGAAAAGGCATAACTTGAAGTTTGTGCAGCCCACCGGTCTATGCTTCCAAAGTCCTGATTTTAGGAAATGGTTAACAGGAAGACATCGAGGGAAATAACCTTAATGAAACTTTCATATCTTGTGCTGTAGAAAATTTTTAGAAATATATTTAATATTGTTGTGTTTGGGTAAATAAATGACAATTTCATTGGTGATTTTTATGTGTCAGGATTGGCTCAAAGCATTTTATTTGTATTACACACATTAACTCATTTAATTCTTATACTGCTGTATCATCCCCATTTTACAGATAAAGATACCGAGGCACAGTGTAGTTAAATAATATGGCCACTCTCATCTACTATATAAGTAGAGAAGCTGAGATTAAGATTCAGAGCCTGAGCCCATCACAACATGTTTTGCTGTTGAAACTTACTTCAGTGTAGAAATTTCAAAAATGAAATAATTCATCTATGTTTTGAATAGCAAGGAACTTAAATCCCTACACAACATTGAAAAAACAAATAAAGCAATTCACACAGACCAAGTACCAGAGCAATCAAAGAAATTATTTATAGCAAAAGAGAAAATAGGATATTATTTAGAAATGAAATATGGAACTCTGACTTTCGAAGGTACAGAACTAAAACATTAAGGACATTCTGAACTCAAAGACAGTTGGAAACCAGCAAGGTAGGGTGGAAAGTTCAGTCAGAATCAAACATACCCAGATACAAATCCAGCCTTAACCACTTACTAGCAATGCATCTTTGGCTCTTACTAACATCCCTGAAACCTGTTTTCTTCCCCTGTAAAATGAGAAACAAAATAATCTTTAATCTTAATATCAGTCTCTTCAGTTGATTAGTAAATTGCTAAATGGCTTCCTATAGGCATTCAATGAATGGTCGTTTCTGATTCTTTAACTTATTCAGTGTTTTAATATTTCATTTTATATATTTTTCAGTTAACCACTTTTTTTAAACTCTTCCGTGTAAAATTAAATGAACTTGAATGAGTCCCTGGATGTAAGCTTTGCTTCTTTTAACCAAAGAATAATTATTTTTGTCATCTTAACCTGGGCTAATTCTTTTAATTTCTGCTGAATCTCCTAGGAAATACGTAGGGGAAAAATACTAGGCAATATAACTTTCATTAGATGACAATTTGGTGTGACTATAGGGAGTACTGAGCAAAGGGGGAAAGCTAATTGTATAGAGTAGAGAAGTCTAATTCAGAGAAAAGAGGCCTGTTTCGAGTTCCTTCATCAAAATTATGCAGTGATACAAGAAGAAACTTCCCTATATATCAAAACAGAAAAAATGGAAATGTAAGTTTTGACACAGTCAATAACAGAGTCACCAAATTCACTGGCCAGTGGTACACATGTGCAATTTATATTTCTTAAATCGCATACACACTGCTATTGTTTGGATGTATCTGTCCCTCCAAAATTCCTGTGTTGGAACCTGATATCCAATGTGATAGTATTAAGAGGTGGGGACTTTGGGGAAGTGATAAAGTCATGATGGCTTCCTCCTCCTGTATGGATTAGTGCTCTTATAACAGAGGTTGAAGAGAGCACCCCCCTGCTCCTTTCCCCACACCTTCCACCATGTAAAGATGCAGCAAGAGAAACCATCCAGAAGCAGAAAGCAGCCTTCACCAGACACTGAATCTACTGGCAGCTTGATCTTGGACTTCCCAGCCTGCAGAACTGTGAGAAATAAATTTATATTGCTTACAAATTATCCAGTCTTAGTGTTTTGTTTTAGTAGCATGAATGGGCTGAGATACACTCAGATGCACACACACATGGCATACTCATTTGCAGTTCTCTATCACCTAAGTAGTGGCTAGTATTAAAATGCTGACCCTTTGCTCCCTGTGCTAGTCCTACACACTTACCATGGGCCACTGGTCACAATAGCAGTCCTTAATGCATTTTCAAGCCAAACGTGGCAAGTCCTTAATGCACTTTCAAGCCAAAAATCCAGGATATACAAACACCGGGGCATGAAATAACAGGATGAGACCAGGAAGGCCATTGTGCCCATTAAAGATAATAATAATAATTTGCTCAAAACACTCAGGTGCAAGAAATGACACATCTTCTCTATTAAAAAAAAAAAATCAAACTTTGTGTGACTCTCTGCTTCTTGTTGCTCAGTTACAAGATGCCTAATTCCTGCCAGAAAGCTTGAAGAGAAGGTTTTTATTCTGAAGGCCAGGATTTCTACTGAGATTCCAATTGTCCATGTCAATAATGACAATGGTCAACTTAAATGAAGGAGACTCTACTCCCTATTTGTCTAGTTTAGGCTGAGGAGATTTGTCATTATTCATTCATTTAATGAATATTTATGGAGCACATACGATGTGCTAGGCACCATCTTGGAGACGAGTATTTAATAAAACAGACAAAAATCCCTTCTCCCATAGAGATTGTCTTTATTCTCTATTTCCCTCTGTTCCCCCCGCCCCAACCCTGCACCTCTAGAAATTAAGTAAAGAATAATCAATGCTAAGGGGAAGTAGTGAAGCAGGGAAGACACACAGAGTCAGAGTGAGAGGTTGACATTTTAGAAAGAATGGCCGGGGAAGGCCTCATGCAGCAGGTAAATAAGACTGAAGGAAGCCAGGGAATTAGCCATGTGGCTCTAGGGGAAGTGCAGCCTACATAGAAGAAGCATAGAGCTCTAAGGTCATGAAGAGGGAGTAAGCCTGGCTGTCAAGTACTTGGGAGGCGGGTGCAGCTGAAGGGAGTGAAAGAGGGGAAAAGTGATAGACGGTAAAATCAGATTTTAAAGGCACTGGATAAGAGAGAGTCATGCAGTCTCTAGGCAGGGACCCTTAAGGCTCTGGAATGCAAGTGGGATGCAAATCTCGGTCACCCACTCACTCTCCACCCCCAACAGTCTCCCCATTCCAGCAGTTCTGCCTGAAGCTCTCCTTCTTTCTCATGGGTCAGCTTCTCTACTCCAAGTACCCAGTCCATTCTTGCTCCCACAGGGAAGGCCGGGTTCAATCTCAGTTAATCAGGCTAGAAACCTAAATAAATCCTCTGTGAAGTGCCAGACTCCTCTGTTTTCTGCCTGAAGGGAAAAGGCCATTTAAAATGGCCCAAAGCAAAAAAGATTAGATACCCAGACCTAATCCCAAAGGAAAAGGAAGGGGAGGTAAACATTACTCTCTATGGAAGTGAGAACACAGAAATCAGCATCTCACCAAATTATTCTAGTACCCTGGGTACATGGCGGACTCTGAGGACAGTGTCTGCTATATAGCATGGCACTGACCATGGCCTATAGTAATTACTGATTTACTCTCTATGTCACCATCTTTGAACTGTCAACTCTATAGGGGAAAAGACTGAGCTTTATTTAATTTTCCATCTCTCACTGCTATGACATAACTTGCAAGGTCAGTGCACACCAAATGATTGTTAAATAAGTGAAATAAATGAATGACAGGAATAATAAATAAATATTCGTGTGCTTTGTAAAAGAATTGATTGCTCGTGAAAGCCAATGCAAGAGAGAGGGCAGCCTGATATGGCACAGCCCAGCTTGAATGACCACCTCCAAAGTGTCATAAGGGGTACTGTGTCAGAAACTACTGATTCTTCCCCAGTATCCATTTTCTTCTTCTTCTAAAGTCATATAATTTTTAGCAGGGCCCAGGAACACTCAGAAAAAAAAAATATTCTCAGCATCCCTGGCAACTTAGTGTGGCCTGTGGCCATGTTCTGGCCAACAGGATATTTGGACAGATATGAAAATTATGTGTGTCCTTCAAGGAAGGAAAGTGTAGCACTTCACAGTGGCTGGGATGAGGATATGCCATGAGCCACTTTGGACCATGCTGAATGAACAGTACCCTGTGGCTGACAAACCAAAGGGAGAGGAGACTGTATCTCTAATACAGCGAAGTCTTTAAACCAGCATTGGACTTCTTATGTCTAGCCTGTAAAAAATCATTATTATGTTGGGTCTCAATTACAGAAAGTGAGTCCATATCCTTATGAACATTGATGATTATTCAGTTTCCTACTTCATTAAGATTGACCCCCACACACACACACACAAGCAGTATAGAGCTTCTTGCTTAAGCTGAAAATAAACGTTGAGAATGTATAAAAGAATGTTAAAGCCATCAAAATGAATAATGATTTAGAAGAGATTCTGATGCTTTCATCTTAATTTGCCACAGGAGAGCTGGAAAAATATAAACTCTGAGTTCTGCCTCATATGAATTAAAATACACTACCAGTTATACGTTCTGTAATTCTTCTTCAATTTGGCAAGATTTGTTGAGTTCATAAAAAACAATGTCCATTTCCCCACTCTGCCTCCTATTTGCTTTATATTAAACGGGCCTGTGGATTTGTGTTGACACAGCAAACAAAGGCAAGGTCAAACATTATGTGGTAAACTTAATCAGTATGGAAAACCAGGGTAACTCTGAGTCTGGTAGATTCCATAGTCTAAATATTTTTCCCAATTTATTTCTCCCCTGCCACCCCACTGCCACTGCCTCTTAGTTTCTTGAAAGTAAATTTATTGCCTCTAATCCCAGCACCTTCCAATTAAGCCACTGAAAATAAGAGTGCTTTTTACAAAATGAAAACCCGACAATATACATTTGCTGCTCAAACATATTCTAAAGATCCCTAAAATCTTCAAGATAGGGCTCCAAATCCAGAAAGAACAGACTTTTGTGATCTGGTCTCTGTCCCCTCACCTCCTACCCTATTGAACTACTCAGTATTCCACAAATTTCTTACCCTTGTTGCCATCTTCATGTTTTTATGTTGCTCTTCCAATTGACATGAGCAGTATCTCTCCCAGTGTGTCTTACGATAATTTCCTATTCTTCATCCCCTTAAAAATGTTTCTCAGATTTTCCCATGGTAATTCTTCTAGCCTGCTCCCAACGCATCCTCTCAATACCTCTATAACGGGATTTAAACTGTACTGTTTGTTTCCTCTTCACTAGCTTTCACTTGCTCTTGAAGGAACGTGTCATAAGTCTCTATCTCTCCATCTCTGGCATCTCACATCCTGCCTGCCATAGAGTAACCACTAGGTAAATGTCAGATAAATGAATGAAACCTAATTATACAACCCTTTCCGCATTTCAAAAATATCTTCCATTTTTTAAGTTTTTATTTTGACTTGAAATATCTGGAAAATTGACTCAACTCTCCCTTTTAACTCAACACTGTTAAGTCAAATCAGGGCAGTTCCAGAAAGGACAGAAGGCATCTACAAAGGGCCCCTGCCAACACTGAGCACTTAACCAACTGAGAAGGGTGCCTGTTTGAAGGCAGAGCCATTGCCTTTACTATTACAGAAACCCAAATTGGAACAGAAGGATTTATGTGAGCTCAGAATTCATAATAATGACTGTTAATAACACAGCAGAGGAATACAATCAAAATTGTCATAGTTGCATGCAAAATAACAACTTTAATTGGCAAAATTAAACTTCTAATAGCCAAAGCTCTATCAAGGTGGCTGAACTCCTTTTGGAGCCAAAGTGACTTGGATAATGGAAACTACATCTGATGTATTTTAAGGTCTTCTGTTACCATATGTGCTCCACTCACTGTGACAGATGGGTATTGATATTTTTTTCTCAACTGCACAAAAGCTAGCTGAAGCATATGCAAAACTCTTAATGGCATTAAAGTTTTGCCAATTAAAAACATGTTCAGGCATTTGATACAGTACTTGATACCATGTTTTGCAAGTTCCATTCTAAATTTTAAATCATGATTTTTATTACATTGTTTGTCAAGCTAGTGTGACTAAAACAATTATCACATGGGTCATTTTGTAGCCATTTTATCATTTTGGCACCTGTCAGAATTAATGATGAAAAAGCAGTAGAGTCACTAAAGAGTTATAGAAAAAATAAAATATTGCTACAAATAATGTATATGAAAAGAGAACATGTTGCATGTTTTCAATGTGGCTCATACATTACTAAAGATAAGCAGATTTGAGGGGGATACAACTATGCCATTAACATAAAGGTAGATCTCTCTCAACTGATTATTCAAAGTTATTTCTTTCTTTCAAGTAACCACAAAATTCAGAGCAATTTCTATTGGAGGAAATGATTTTAAGAGACTGAAGTTTTCTATATTGTCTTAGTTAATCAGTTTTTGTTTTATGCTTGTTTGTTTCATATCAGCATTTTAAGGGACTTTTAATTTGCTCCCTGCTCCTTCAGCTGGGCTGTACACATAGTTCTCTCTCCGGATGTTTAAGACCTTGAGAAAGACATTTTACCTTTTGATCATACTGTTTTTGCAGTGTCTATGAATATGTATTTAAATGAGTCAGTGGACTTTCTCCTAAAGATAGTGGAAACTTTCAAATGTGTACACTTGCTTATGTCAGTATGGGTTCTTGTGTTTTTGTTAATTGATTTCATAACCCTCCCTTTACCAAGTTGCTACCTCTTTTGTAATGACCTCAAGCAGATACTAGGGGAAAGGAGGTAAAGGAGAGGAAAAACGAATCAATAAAGAAGTTTCAAAATGAGTTAGTATTAGATTGATTTTAAATTCCTCCAGAATCAATCAGGTACATTTATCGAAGTGATGTTTGGAGTTAATTCAGTTAAGGAAACATGATACCCAAAGAGCTTACATACATAGTTGCCTAAAGCCTCAGAAACAATTGACAGACTCCAGGATTAGAACTGCCTTCTGATTCCTATAGTGGAAATAGTGCCTTTTTCACTACAGTACAGGACACTACGCAGCACTGCCTGATAGATACTGCTGTTCTGCCTTCCAAATGGAACAATCGCTTTCTGGATGCAAACAATGCCTATCTGTTACCTGGGGGCAGATAATTCTGATGATAGGACCCAAAAGCCATCTAAGTCCAGCAACAACAACTATTTTCGCAACCTACTCATCTGACAAAGGGCTAATATCCAGAATCTACAATGAACTCAAACAAATTTACAAGAAAAAAACAAACAACCCCATCAAAAAGTGGGCGAAGGACATGAACAGACACTTCTCAAAAGAAGACATTTATGCAGCCAAATAACACATGAAAAAATGCTCACCATCACTGGCCATCAGAGAAATGCAAATCAAAACCACAATGAGATACCATCTCACACCAGTTAGAATGGCAATCATTAAAAAGTCAGGAAACAACAGGTGCTGGAGAGGATGTGGAGAAATAGGAACACTTTTACACTGCTGGTGGGACTGTAAACTAGTTCAACCATTGTGGACGTCAGTGTGGCGATTCCTCAGGGATCTAGAACTAGAAATACCATTTGACCCAGCCATCCCATTACTGGGTATATACCCAAAGGACTATAAATCATGCTGTTATAAAGACACATGCACATGTATGTTTATTGCGGCACTATTCACAATAGCAAAGACTTGGAACCAACCCAGATGTCCAACAATGATAGACTGGATTAAGAAAATGTGGCACATATACACCATGGAATACTATGCAGCCATAAAAAATGATGAGTTCATGTCCTTTGTAGGGACATGGATGAAATTGGAGATCATCATTCTCAGTAAACTATCGTAAGAACAAAAAACCAAACACCGCATATTCTCACTCATAGGTGGGAATTGAACAATGAGAACACATGGACACAGGAAGGGGAACATCACACTCTGGGGACTGTTGTGGGGTTGGGGGAGGGGGGAGGAATAGCACTGGGAGATATACCTAATGCTAGATGACGAGTTAGTGGGTGCAGCGCACCAGCATGGCACATGTATACATATGTAACTAACCTGCACATTGTGCACATGTACCCTAAAACTTGAAGTATAATAATAAAAAAAATAAAAAATAAAAAAAGAAAGGGGCATAAAAGTATCTGGTTAAAAAAAGATTGAACTTTTCAGATTGGGACATCACATTGTTCTCTGAGGTTTGGTGATGCTTAACATTTGTTAGGGGGGATCAAGCGGCTGCCCTCCAAAATCCGTTTACTGCAATGATTAGACATGAGCAGGACAATAGAGGGAAAAGGGGAACAAGGTTGAGTGTTCTCCAGTCTCGTACCAGTTTTGCAGGCAATGTAGACTCAGTACCTCACTCTATGCTCCACAATGCACATCACTGAGTTGGTAAGCTAGAGCTTTTATAAAGATCAAGAGAAATTTTCATTTCATTCTAGCCATGGAAATGCCGCCAAAATCTGAAAGCCTGAACTCTGCAGGAATGAGAGAACAGTTGGCTTCTGCATCTGAAATAGACTCTGGCAATGGTGTGAGCATGTAGCTAGGTCGCATTTTGCAAAATAGAAGCCATTATCTTTAGCATATCAACCAGACAGAATTAAATTGTAATTACATGGAGACATCCAAAAGCAAGCTATTTTGTCTTCAGTTAAATTCAAAGAAGTGTAATCGAGATTACCAATTTGAAAAGAAGTTTAGACAGGCAATAAATGTGGCTAGAAGAAACATGGAATTAGAAATTTTAAAACCACAGTCTGAATTTTAAAGACTGGTAAATAATATTTCGGAAACCCAAGTAATGTGCTATATTGAATTTTTCCATGCCTAGATTACGGAAAAGAGATGTGAATTTTCTGCAAGTTTCACTGATTTGTTAACCAACTTCTTTCCTTATCACAGAGTTTCATTTGCTTTTTAAGAAGTAAATATGAAGATACTCATGTTATTAAAATGTTGTAAAGAGTCATATACTCTTAGAAAATTGCTTACCCAAAGAAACAGATTAATTCCACTTTACTCTCAGTCCTCTTTAATATGGGAATTAGGCCTCTGCTGTGGGAGAAAAATATTTTTAGAATAGATAAAAATCGGGTCAGTTACTGTGCAGACTGAAAAAATAGCCAGTATCTATTTAAGATGACCAAGAAGGAAAGGTAAAGACAAGTTCACCCACCAGCACATTTCCCAATAATCAAATCATTCCCGAGGGAAACTTCAGTGGTTTTCTGCTTTACAACCACTTGATTAGATTCTGATCAAAGAAGCTAATAGCTAGTTAACTTTGTAAACCTTAGTTTAAAAATTTGACCCACCAGACTTGAAAGTAAACTGCAAATTAGGTTTTGTTTTGTTTTGTTTTGTTTTTTAATTCCACATCTTTCAGCAATCTGATGAAGTGGTCATTCTGGCCAAGCTAAAAGGGGAATTAGCAATTCCCCTTCAGAGAAGCCCTTTGTTCTCCTTTCAGTGCTGAAGATGAGCAGCCTGGCTCCTTCCCAAAGTGTGTTGCAGCAATAAAATATGGTGACAAAGGCATTTTCATGAAGATTCTTTACAAAGTCCAGTTAAGTATGTGTAACGTACATACATGAACATAAACTAATTAGTTGAGAGACAGAAACTAAATTCACCTTGAAAAAAAATGAAATCGGGTAATATGAAAGATTCCAGAGTAATTCCAGAGTAATTTTAAATGCCATGTTATTCATTGTATGGCTAATGTGAACTTTATATCCAGAAAAAATTGGAGTCTAATTATTTCCATACATATTTGCTTTCGTAAATGTCACAAATAAGGCAATGGGCAAAGCAATGTCTGAACAATGTGCTGACATTTTTCTCCTAGTTCAGGTGCCTCTCAGCACCTTCCATCTTAGTAGCCTCTGTCCAGAGCCTTTTAATTCCAATGGTACAAATGAAGAATTTGAATATGTTATTTCTATCAAAGAGCTTCAAATCCAAGAACAAATACCTCCCTTTCTGCCACTTAGGTTACACAGAAACTTATACTTGGCATCACTTTGATAGATCCAGGTACCGTTTTTCTTACACATAAATAACCTTAACCTCCCCTTGACTAACCTTTTATAATTCATGTTTTCATTCTTCTATTTACTCTTCAGTTTCCATTTGCCCTCCATAGCAAATCCAAGTTACTAAATGCAGCCAGAAGGCCTTCCATTTATCACCTCTACCAGGTCAGTCTGAGTGTGTGACAATTTATAATGCTACCTTTAACTAAATAGTGAACATTTGAAAAAGATAAGGCAGCTTCCAAAGCTGGCCATTATCCAAGATAGTGAGTAGTTCATTCAGTAGGAGAAACTTGGGTTTGAGAGTATCTTCCAGGAGCAAAATTTCCTATGGGCACCAGAAAGAGAAACCCATGGGATGTGTATGTCCGTTCACTCCGACTATGTAAGCCTTTCTGAAAACAAACCAAGCAGGGAACTAAAAGCAGTCCGTTTTTTTTTTGTTTTTTTTTTTTTGTTCTTATTCATAAGTCTATCAAATAGCTTAGCTAACAAATGCATCAACTCATTCTCTGGCTTGGATTTGCGTTACATTTGGCCTTCACAAATACTGTCCAGATGTTGGCTAAATTGTGTCTGCTTTCAACAGAAGGTCAATAAACTGAGAAAACTGGCTTTGTGTTTTCTACAAATTTATTGATCCAAATCCTAGTAATGAAATTAAACCACAGTAGGGATAACCAAGGCTTGAGATGGAGGAAAGGAGCCAAATATTTTTCTCTTGTCTACTCCAAGCATAACTATAATTTCTCCACAAATTAATTTACATTTTGGAGAGGGCCAGTGGTTGTTAAGGAAGAGAAGAGGAAGAAGAAAATGATGGTGGGGAGATTAGGGTGAGAAGAGAACAAAGAGAAGGAAGCGTGAGAGGCCGATAAAAGGACAAGATGCAAGGTAAAATTAGAACAGGCTAAATAATAGTGGCTACTCACCCTCAAAACAATTACATAGGAGTTCCACTGCTCCTCATGCCCCACTGTTGCACATGTACACACTCTGTAAGTTGTAGGGCTGCCATAGATGTAAGTAAAGTCCTGTGCAAGTGCCTGTGTTCCATTTTCTTAACCCCTATAGAAATAATCAGGTGTTTTTCTCACCTATGATCCCAGTGCTTAGGATTCGAAAGCCAGGTCAATAAGTCAGAGAGATATAGTATCACAAGACATCTTTGGGTGTCATGTAATTATCATTAAAACTGTCTTAATTCTTTCAGATTACCAAGGAGTTATTCAATATATACCATCTTATTATGCCAAATGGCATCTTGCAAAGAGAAATGTACCATGATGTAATAACTAAAACACTAAGAACATCTGACTTGGCTGGAATTTGATTTTTAAAGACTTATAAAATATATACAAAAATGGAAAAACATTCAAATTATTCACAGTCATACTTTGTAATGACTTTCTTAATGTAAAATATATATGATAAAGTTGCACCAGGCTTAAAGAGATAGTATGTGGAAAAAATGATAAAAGTGTTATTTTATATTTTGATTTATTTGAAGATCAGTCTACCACAAATTTAATTATCCTGAACAGAGATTGAAACCAGAATTACATGAAGAAAACCTTTCAGCTCAACTAAAGGAGTCATAAAATGCAAGATTTTACTCATAAAAATGTCTTGAAGCCAAGAGATTGCATTCAGTTAGAATTGCTTGAAACACATGACAGCCAATTAGAAGCAGGAAAAAAACACAAACTGATAGAAATGAGAAATAGCTGTTTAAAGAAGAGACCTAAAGGGGGGGAAAGGAATAAAACTATAATCTGGGCTTATTTGGAGAACAGGAACATAACCTCAAGACCCTTAATAATTTCTGAAGGATAATGTTTTTTAGTGCATTTTGACAATATTGAATGATGAAGAAAATATTTGATATTATCAGTCAGATTAAAGGAAACATGACATTTTGAAAATAGTTTTATTTTAAAAACTATTAAAATACACTGTTGATGCTTAAATGGGTGAAAATAGTGACATAATATGAATAGGTGTAAAAGAAAAGGAAATGAAAAGAGCAATCAATCAATCAGATATTAGAGGATTACAGGTACCCAATTCAATCAGTGAATCCATAAATTCCCCTTCCCTTGTTTCACTGAGGAGAGAATGTCCTGATGACGGCAATCTTAAGTACAATATCACTTTGTATATATGGCACACATCAAATCCAGGGATGAAGATCAAAGATGAAGGCGGGAAGAGAATGCATCTTTATCCTGCTGAAAAAAAATTATTATCCCCTCCACAATAGAAGGAATGCCTGGTTGAAAACAACAGTAGACGAGAGGAGAGTGCAAAAAGGTAGGAGCGGTATGAGATAAAGCCCGAGATGCCAAGTAGAGACAAGACCATGCAGAGCCTTCTAGGCATATTAAAGGCATTTAATCCTGATCTTTTAAGCAAAAGGAACCCACCAAAGTGTTTTAAACAGGGAAGTGACATGACTAAATATGAATTTACAAAGGCTCATTCTGGAAGTAGAATAGAAAGGGATATAGGATTCTGGGAAAGAATCCAGGAACAAACGGATGGTTATGGTGGTAATGGAATGGCAATATGGAAAGTGATGGTGAAGGATTGAATAATGTAGCTTAAGTGCAGAGAAGAGTTAAGAATGTGCTTATGTTCTGAGGTAGTAAGTGGTGCCTGGTATTAAAATAGTGGACATAGAGATGAAGTGAAGATCATGGGTTTAGTTTTGGACATGATAAGTTTAAAGAAGCTTCAAGACATCCACGAACTAATGGAGGCTGTTGGACAGACAAGTCTAGAGCTTAGAGAATGAGTTTGGGGTAGATAGATAAACGTGTTCTAGATACAGAACCACAGAAATACTGACTATGGTTTTGCTTAGGATGACTATTTTCCTTCTGTGCCATAATTCAGTTACACTCCAATAAAGATTGTGGTATTTTAGCAGTCTGCTTAGAACTGGCACCAGCTATTACACGAAACAATCCGAAAATCCTCTAAACTGAAATAAGAATTCACCAGGATGAAATGCATCTCCATTCTGATGACATTTTAGGTTATATTGCAACTGGGAATCTATAGACCTGTGAGCAAATTTATTTTTTTGGAATCTGATATGGTACTTTATTATCTCTTTGGGCCCAGTCTTATATGTCCCATAGCAGAAACCACTGTTTGTTGATCCAAGGATTCCTTATCCTTCTTTGTTAATAGAACCAACTTCTTTCTATATTCAGGGGAAGGAGACTCCCTTTCTAGTTCTTGCTTAGTCTAAGACAGTAATTGGCTTAAAAGGGCTTTTTTAAATTCCTAATATTTTTTACCATAACTAATGAAAATAAAAACCACTCAACAAGCTTATTGTTACATATTCTTAACGTATGTTAATTCAAGAAACACTGCGTTCACTTTGTTCCCAGTGTGAGATAAGTGTATGATAAGCTCCATGAGGCAGGACTGTGCTGTCTTGGCCAATGGCCCTCAAAAGGCACTCAATAATTGCTACCTGAAAAGAGAATGACCAAGTGGGATTTCTGCATAAGAAAACTGAGGCTTGTCATTCACTTTAGAAAAAAATCTAAAGGCTTCTGGAAAATATTTTCTTTCCTTTGAGAAGCCGATACCAGTAAAAACTATCTGCACTTTATATTTCTGGACAATACTTTGTCTGTATTGACACCAAAAACTGCTGCATTTATTAAGTTCTAGCCTGAAGATAAAGGTGACACAAGGAAGCAGAGTTAAGAGAGCCACAAAGAAGAGAGCTGGAGCTCCAGCTTGGAGTCCCAAACCTATGTAAGCTGCCCAAGTGAGATAATAAATTTCATTATTGTTCAGGTCAAGTTGAACTAGTATCCTGTTATTTGTAGCCTTAGGCATCCTAACTTACAAAGTACCATTTCTACTTGAAAACAACACACTGTTAGGCATGACTAACTTTGTGAATATGTCAGATGACATCTGGTTCATGAAACTTATCCCAAAGTTTTGGAGAGAATATTCCAGTATGCATTAAACTATTAAACCCAAAGAGACACAGTAAATGGGAAGGGATAGGAATTCTGTGTTTTATCAGACTTTTCTTTCACCATTTTTACACATATGATTTATCAAAACAGCTAAAGGAACTGTCATGGGGTTTTTTTGCTGCAGGGATTATCAGAATTAGCATCATTATTATAGTAAACCTGCATGATGTACACTAGCATGATGTACACTAGTAAGATGAGGTGGTCAAGGTCCCTAAAAATCAAATCATGTCACAGACCCCATTGTAGAGTATACTTCTCCATTGGAAGTACAATAATAGTATTCATCTGCCCTGCCAAGTGAAGGCAAACTTTGAGGATTGATAGATACAAACAAAAGGTTAATGGAATCAATAACTATGTCCCAAGTGTCATGATTTTTATTAATTTAGAGCTAAAGGAAATTATTTCCAGAACAGAAGCAGCATTAAGGTCAACCTTGATTACTATACTTGTAATCCATGGCTGTTCCTAGGTGTCATCAAGCTTTCTGTATTAGCCAACATGAATTTAATGGGAAGGTGATAGAAATCACTATGTGCAACGGATTGCTTTTTTTTTTGTTTTTTTTTTTTTTGAGACGGAGTCTCACTGTGTCACCCAGGCTGGAGTGCAGTGGCGCGATCTTGGCTCACTGCAAGCTCCGCCTCCCAGATTCACGCCATTCTCCTGCCTCAGCCTCCTGAGTAGCTGGGACTACAGGCTCCCACCACCATGCCCGGCTAAGTTTTTTGTATTTCTAGTAGATACGAGGTTTCACCATGTTAGCCAGGATGGTCTCGATCTCCTGACCTCGTGATCCACCCGCCTCGGCCTCCCAAAGTGCTGGGATTACAGGCATGAGTTACCATGCCCGGCCCAGACTGATTTTTTTTTAATGGGCCCTGTACTCCACCTCTCTCTGTAGCCACACTCTTTGCCATATGACTTTATAATTCTTATTAAGGATACATAGTCGCTTTTCCCACTCTTTGGCTCTGGGATGGTCTTATGACTTGTTTTGGCCAACAGAATGAGGCAGAAATTATGGTGTGTCACCTCTGAATGTAGTTCTCAAGAGAACACGTATATTTCTGCTTGCTTTCTCTGTTGGTCCTTTCCATTAAAATACGTCCGTGCTAGCCAGGTGGACAATGAGACACATGGAACATAATTGAGTTGCTCCAGTCATCCCAGCCTAGGCTATTCTAGATCAGTCCCAGACATGTGACTTGATTTGACCATAGCCCAAATCAAGAGTCACCTAGCTGATCCATATATTTTCTTCAGCTATGCAAGCTGACATCAACTGAACTCAACCCAGAGCAGTTGAATCTCGGATTCATGATCAAAATAAGTTACGATTATTGCTTGGCACTGAGATGTTGGTGGTCATTTATTATACAGCATTATTTTGCCAAAGGTTAATTGATACTCCATGCTTTCCTTTGCAAGTCTTTTATGTTAGTGATGTTTTCCACAATACCCCATGATTGCAGAATTTATTGTTTTTGATTCTATAATGTAGTACGCTGCTTGTTGTGAGTGGAGATCTTGAAGGTCCTTCAGCTGAATCCTCTTACTGTAATAGCCCTTATCTTAGAGGTCAGTTTGTTAGAGGGATGATGGGGACATTCTGGTAGTTGCCATTAATTTTCCAATCTCAACTCTCTCTTGTACTGCATAAGGCCTACAACCTACTGATTGTGGCAAAGGTATCTCAACTCAATATGTCTGTAACTATATTCATGATTTTTTCAGTGAACCTGTTTCTCATCCCTTATTTCCTGTCTCAATAAGTGTCACTATCATCCTTGCATCCTTTGCTGAAGCCTGGAAATGGGTATCATCTTGAACTCTTCATCTACCTCCAAATCTAGTTAATCATAAAATGCAATGGATCATCAAAAAAAAAAAAAAAAAAGCCTCTCTTTGCCTCTCTCCACATTGAATGCATTACCCTAGTCCAAATAACTTTAACCCATTTGAGTTACCACAACATGCTCCTAACTCACTAACTAATGCACATAGGTAATTCACTGGAAGGATGTGGCTCCACCACTCAAAATCAAAGGCAACATTTCAGATACTAGCTCAGGAATGACAGGAGCCAGAGCAGCTCTGGAGATCCAGGCAGTAGGCATAGCGGTGACTTGTGCTTGGGTAGCACAATAATAATGTTCATCTGCTCTGCCATTTTTACTTCTTCTTGTTACTCTATTCAAAATATGAAGCCAAGACAGAGAGTCTGACTGACTTATCTTAACGTCACAGGCTCACCATTGCCTAGAAGAATGCAAGGGACCCAAACTGACTATTCCACCTAAAAAGAAACTAAAATGCTATTAACAAAACAACAAGAGACCAAATGCTGCATAACCAAACAACAATATTGTCAATTCCTCTGGTATATCTGATCTTTCTCAAATCTTCTCATTTTGTCAGAATTTCTGTTAGACTGTGTTTATACCTTTATCACAGAAAGCTGGCACTACAAGAAAACTGCAAATTGGTGTTGCAATTTGACACTTTCCAAGATCATTTTCTAGTCTTATATTTAAGCAGCTTCAGCATGCTGATTGCAGAAAGATGCCCTCCTGCCTCAAGGTCATGTATAGCATGGATTGCTAGCTTCCCTTCCTGGAATATGGAATGGGGTCTTGTTCATAAAAATCTGATAATCAACATCCTACACATTCTATGCAGGTTTATGGAAACTCTTCTGTTATGGTCAGAGAAAATGTGTTGCAAGAAATGGAAGCCCAACTCAAAAGTAGCTCAAATGAGAATGCCCCAGATATGTGTGGATGTAAGAGTTAGAGGAAAGATTATTGTAAGGATAGATACATGATTTCTCATGAGTAATCAGAGTTCAGGAAGTGAGCATCAAGCCAGCCCAGTGGAACTCAGCAGCAAAAATGTATAAACTCATTCACGGGCTTCACTAATTTATCTCAGATGCTCCACACATGTGTGCCAATTTCATCTGCTATCAACTGAGGCAGTTCTTGATGTCCCTTTCCAAATTTCTTAAAGATAAATTTGGCTGGTTCAGCATGGGCAGAAACACTTCATAGAGCTCTAGGAGGTGCAGCTATGGTAGACACTGTTGATTGCCTTCTCAATAGCCATTTCTTTACTAACAGCCAGTGTGCCCTAAACAGGAAATTTTGCTTGAACTAAGTGAATCGCAGTGTACTTTGACAGTAGCTGGCTTGGGCATGCGATCCAGTTCTGCCCAATGAGATGTAAGGGAAAGTCTTCCAAGAGGACTCTGAGGAATGTCTTCTGTGATACAAGGAGATCCTAAGAAAGAATTATCTCTTTGTTCTTTAACTACATATTGCCCAAAACTGTAAGATCTATGGCCATAAAGGGAGAAGTCTGAGGACCGAAGTGATATTCTGATCATGTTGAACAGAGCTTGATTTTTGATAATGTTTTCTATTTACTGATTTAATCTACAAGTCTTCTATCAGGACATTTCTTGTTACATAAGGCAACAGTCCCTACGTTAAGCTACTTTTAATTGAATATCTATTTCTTATAGTAAAAAAATCTCGTTACAGCAGAATTTCTGTTTTCTGGGAGCCTAGGTAGGAATGGAACCCTAAGACGTGTCTAATGTAGCAGGATTAAAAAATAGTGCTTAGTCGTATGTCTACCTAATTATGATTATCTCCTTTTCTGAAGTCATATACGTGAATGTAATTTTCAGAACCTCTTTATCTTACAATGTTTTGCAATAAATATTTTCTTTGGTACTGTATAGTGGTAGATAATTGCAGATGAGTCCCATTAGTTTTTATTACTCATTTCTTTAGTCAGGATTTAGGAGCATTACAGATATATTTTGATTCTCTAATTTTTATCTATTTCTACCAATTCACCATCCTCTTCACTACTTCCTTACTACCATATAAAGAGGTATCTTTTTAACTTATATAAATTTATCTGTAAAAACCAATTTTTTAACCAAATGCGTTTTCTGCTCTGATAGGGGTGTGGCCATCGCCTAGTTTACTTATTTAGAACCATATACATATATGGAATTGATGAATGAAAACAAGTATCCTGAATTAAAAATCCACTTTTGTAATTTGACTAATTTTTTACTAATGTGGTAGTCCCACCTCCCACTGTAAATAAATAGAAAACTGGTTAAACACAATATTAAAGTTGCTTTTTCTATATAACTAATAACAAGCAAACAGTCACAACACAATGTCAGGGCCATAACTGAACCCCCCTGTATATAGAATAAAGCAGAGAAAAATTACTTTTTTTGTGGAAAAGGGAATTAGAAAATTTCTACCCAGTGATCTGGAATGGCCCAGGTAAGCTTGCCCAGAACCAAGGGTAAGGAAAATATTGCCTACAAGAAATTAACACTGTAGACCAGCAGTGCACATGAGTATGAGATCCAAATTTATTATATCTGCTTTATTTGGTCTGACACAGACTGCTTGGTAGCCACCCAATCTTCATTCTCCCCTTATTCCTTACAAAAAAATAAAAAGCCTATGTTATTGGGGTTGGGAGTGTGCTCAGTTAATATATAAATTTTTCAGATTCCCTTGCATCTAGGTAAGTTCTTATCACTTATACTTATCATTTATCACCTGATAACTTACCACTTCTTAAGTTCTGGCTAATTAGCTATAGTCAGATGTCTTGGAAGTCTTCTTAAATGGCAGGTAAATCTATTCTTTTTCCTCTGACTTTCTCCTGCTTTCTCACTTAGGAACAGATGACATAGTTTGACCTTTAAGAGTCAAAGAATGTAAGCTGCGTATAAGGCTGGTGAAATAGAAAGAAAATAAGACTTGAGGAGTTCAAGATGTAGAGCTAGCACAGACTTCCTACTTAGAGTCCTACTTACAAACTAATTTTATCCAAAAAAAAAAAAAACTACCTCTATGTCTAAGTTCTCTAATAATAGCAGCAAAATCAGTTCCCAATTATTTTATATAGGATTACTAAACTGAAAAATTTACATAAAAGTCATTCTTAGACCCTTACCAAAAGCAAAATAAAACAGCTTTATAGGAAAGCATTCACTATTCTGGACACCAAAAGTTTCTGAGTACGCACACACACACACACACACATACACACATACACACATGTGCACGCAGAACAGAAGATCTACTAGGAATCTACAGCCTATTAGGAGAGAGGGTCAGCAGACAAAACAAATAAGAGATTGAGTACCCAAGAACCTGATACTTATAAAACAGTAAAATTATATAAAAATATTAAAAGTCGTAATCATTATAGAGGTTACAAACAGAATAAAAGCCATAATCAAAGAAAGCAACAGTATTATTTAAAAATAGAGAGCTTGAAACACAACCAAAGAACTTTCAAATGAAAAATTTAGCCACTGAAATATACATACACCACACACACACACACACACACACACACACACACACACTAGAGAGGTTAAACAACCAATTAGTCAGAGCTAAAACTAGAGATGAGAAAAGATTTGGCATGTAGTACAAAGTGATAAAGAATGGGGAATATGACAAAACTATGAGGAGAAATAGAAGAAAAAATAAAAACATCCAACATATATTAATAGCATTTTTAGAAAACAATGGTTCAGGAGAATTATGGAGATGCAACATTTGAAGAAATACTTGTCAAGCATGTTCTAGAATTAAAGCAAGACCTACCTAAGTGCTCCAAAAAAGCAACATGAAGACACAGTAGGAAAATGTAAAACTACCTAGCTATAATGTTGTGAAACAGCAGAACTTCAAAGACAAAAAATAAAAATATTAAAAGCAACCAGAGAAAAATGCAGAATACCTAAGTAAAAAAATCAGCAAATCTTGGAATAATATCTTCTTCAAAGTACTGAGGAAAATAATTGTCAGTGTGGAATCCATTACTTAAAAACTATTCAAGAGGGCCGGGCACAGTGGCTCACACCTGTAATCCCAGCACTTCGGGAGGCCAAGGCAGGCAGATTACCTGAGGTCAGGAGTTTGAGACCAGCCTGGCCAACAATGATGAAACTCTATCTCTACTAAAAATACAAAAAGTTAGCCAGGCATGGTGACAGGTGCCTGTAACCCCAGCTATTCAGGAGACTGAGGCAGGAGAATCACTTGAACCCAGGAAGCGGAGGTTGCAGTGAGCCAAGATCGTGCCACTGCACTCCAGCCCGGACAACGAGAGTGAAACTCTGTCTCAAAAAAAAGAAAAAAAAACTGTTCAAGAGGAAGAAAAAAAGTTAAACATATTTAAATATAGACTAAGATATTTTACTATTCACAAACTCTTGATGAAATAAAAAATTTAGGAAAGAGATAATAGAAACTAAAAAGATAGCTGGTTGCAAGAAGCAAGGTAAGCAAGCATTGATTAAGCAAGATTGATAAGCATGTTAGTATATCTAAATAGCCATTGGATGTACTGCTACTGCTAATGACTAATTTGGTAACCTCATAGGGAAAATAAAGATGTCAGATCCAAGCTGAAGCTATTTTTCAATTGCTTGGAAACAACCTAGAGATAAGAAATTTGGAAATTTTAAAGTCTAGTATGATTACTTACAAATTTTAAGGTAACCACAAAAGAAAAGAAATGTAAAAGCATAATATCTATCTTCTAAATCAATGGAGAAAAAAATAAAGACAGAGAAAAAAATATAATTCGGGCCTGGTGCAGTGGCTCGCACCTGTAATCCCAGCACTTTGGGAAGCCAAGGCAGAGAGACAGCTTGAACCCAGGAGTTCCAGACCAGCCTGGGCAACATAGTGAACCCCCATCTCCAAAAAATATATAAAAAGTAGCCAAGCACGGTGGCGCGTGCCTGTAGTCCCATCTACTCGAGAGGCTGAAGAAGGAGAATTGCTCGAGCCCGGGAAGTGGAAGTTGCAGTGAGCCAAGATTGTGCCACTGCACTCCAGCTCGGGTGACAGAGCCAGTCTCTGTCTCAAAAAATAAAATAAAATAAAAAGAAAGAAAGAAAGCTAATTCAATAGAGGTCCAGAGAGAAATAAAAGAAGCAAAAAATTAAAAGCATGACAATATAAAAAATTATAAAATAAGATGAAATGGTAGAAATACTTCAAATACATCTATAAGCACAATAAATATTAATGGATTAAGCTTGTCTGTTAACAGATTCTCAGCTTGAATAAAAATAATATGAATATTAAAATGTATTAATTTTATAATAGACACATAAAATAAATGACAAAAAAGATTGAGAGTAAAGAGCAAGGAAAGAGATATACCAGGGGAATAGTACTTAGGAGAAAGATGATGTGGCACTATTAATATTGGAGAAAAATAGGCATTAACATTAAAAAATTATTCTTGAATATGAAGGTATCATTACTTAATAACAAAAGAACAATTTACCAGAAACATATATCAATTCTGAACGGTATGCAACTTACATTATAACTACAATATATATAAAATATTGATTGACAGTATTTTAAAATTAATTTTAAAAATTGACAAGTATAGCTTAAGCGATCACATTCAGGGCACTGACAAGTCTGGGGAAGAAATGAAGGGAATAAGACTGGAAAGAATACAAGGAGCCTTCAGTTCTAGTTTTAACTTTTATTTTTAAAAAATGATCAGAAGCAATGTGGAAAATGCTAACAGTTTAAAAAATCTGGGACGGAATACATGAGTATGTGTTACATTGTTCGCTGTAGCTTTCTATGTTTGGAATACTTCCTATACTTCAAAATGGTATTCAAAATATAATGAAACTAAATATTGTTTTCAATATCAACCTCTGAATTGAATTTTTAGTCTTATTTTAGTCTTATTTTCACACAATTGTAAAAAATGTATTCTACATTATAAAATAGTCTAGTATTCATCTCCTGTATTTTTTCCTTTTTCTTATACCTTCTTTAAAAACTGAGAACATAGCTTGCTACCTTTCCTTGGAACTTTAAAAATTGTTGTTCCTTTCTTTGCTCCCCTTTTCCCCTCTTCTTCCTTTCTTTTCTTCTTCCTTTATCTCTTTCTCCCTCCCTTGCTTCTTCCTTTCTTTCTTTCCTTCCTTCCCTACCTTTGCCAAAGGAATTACAAGAATCTAAACTCCACATTTTTTCCTAATTCTTTTCATAATTGTTAGAGTTCCCAGATAAGCAACAAGAAGGCCAAATAAATTTGAATTTTAGATAAACAACAAATATGTCCCACATATTGCATAGAATATACTTATAATGAAAAGTTATTGGTTTTCTATCTAAATTACAAATTAATTGAGAGTCCTAGGTTTTTATCTCAGAATTCTGTCAATCCTAAACACTTTATCATAATTGCAGTTTATTTTCATGGATCATCTTTCTCACAAATATTCTCTAATTCTCAAATATAAATACAGAATAGATCTGATAGAAGGTCTTCTCATCTTAAATCTGATGAAAAAGGCTATCTATCAAGGATAGATACTATCAAGTTATACACTATGTATAAAGGATACTAGTATCCTAGTACCAGTACTGTTATCAAGGATGCAATTTTGACTGGTTTGGACACAAATTAATTGGATCTTAAGTACAAGATTGCCAGAGGTGGTTTCAGGTCTTCATACCTTTGTTTGAAGCAAGTTGAAAAACACAGTAAATTTTACTTTGCAAGTGAATTAATTATTTGGCTTTTCCTCTAACTTGGCTTCAGATTTTCTCTAAAAGAAAAATTTCTTTCTCATTTGTTGAATTTGTCTTGTTTTGTCTCTTTCTCTAAGGAAATAAGAATCATATCTCAGATTATCTTTAAAATGTACCACGGTTGCATTTTCTTTCAATCGGGTGATTTCAGAATGTGATCTTCCAAAGGTTCCTCCTTGGTCCCTTACTATCTATCTTCCTAGTTGAATTATTTTCTTAACAGTTCTCTTACAGAGATTCTTGGTTACTGAGCATCATGGAAAAGAAACATCACTGAAAGATTTGAGGCCGGGCGCGGTGGCTCACGCCTGTAATCCCAGCACTTTGGGAGGCCGAGGCGGGCGGATCACGAGGTCAGGAGATCGAGACCATCCTGGCTAACACGGTGAAACCCCGTCTCTACTAAAAATACAAAAAATTAGCCGGGCGCGGTGGCGGGCGCCTGTAGTCCCAGCTACTCGGGAGGCTGAGGCAGGAGAATGGCGTGAACCCGGGAGGCGGAGCTTGCAGTGAGCCGAGATCGCGCCACTGCACTCCAGCCCGGGCGACAGAGAGCGAGACTCCGTCTCAAAAAAAAAATAAATAAATAAAAATAAAAATAAAAAAAGAAAGATTTGAGTAAGAGCAATAGAGTAGGGAATCATTACCAATTGATTAAATGAACTAAAGAAAGAATGATCCAAAGAACAGATACAATAATTGTCATATGAAGTATCAACAATTTGCAAAGAAAATAATAGCAGTCTTTAAATGGCTAGACAGAAAAAAAAAACTAGGTTTGGGGTTCTGTATCTCTTTCCAAGTGAATCCTTTCACAGTATTTTTGTAGATGTGTCTTGTTATGTGCCTTTCTCAAAGAGTACCACTATTTGCTTTAAAATTGCCTATAACTTAAGAAAAAATAGAAATCACTATATTAGAGTGGTGGTTTCTTGTATGCTTCTTCTTCTTTAAAATGTATTTTCTTTTTGCGATAAACAAATGCTTTGGTCTGAATGTTTTGACCCTCCCCAAAATCTATGTTGAAATACTAACCTCAAGGTGATAGCTTGGGAGTCAGGATCTTTGGGAGGTTATTAGGTCAGGAGAGTGGAGCTCTCATGATTGGGGCAGTGTCCTTATAAAAGAGACACTAGGGGGCTAGTCCGTCCCATCTACCATGTGAGGACACAGAGAGAAGGGGCTGTCTAAGAACCAGGAATCCATCTTCCACCAAACACCAAATTTGCCAGCACCTTGATCTTGGAATTGCCAGTCTCCAGGATTGTGAAAATAAACTTTTGTTGTTTATAAACTACCCAGTATATGATATTTTGTTAGAATAGACCAAATGGAGTAAGACATCAAATAAAATAATAAATTTGTTACAAATAATTTATTTTCAAATTGGTTTTTGTTTATGCAGGCTAAACAGTCTAAAATAAGAACCATATGGTATTTGTTAGCCCTGTGTTGTTTGTTTTTCTTTTTGCCTTTACAAATTTCTAAATCTTGTTGTAAGATCAAATGTATTTATAAATAAATTGAAAGAAAGAAAAGAAGATAGAAAAAGTAAGCAACCATTTATAGTATATATGTTATACATAAAATAAAATTGTTATAAAATTAAATATACTCTCTATTTTGGATTTTTTTCTTAATATATGAAAACCATTTTCCTTTTCCATGAAATATTTCATCATGTTTTTTCAATAGTTTCCTAGTACTATATTATCTGTTAAAAAATGAAAGCTTGACTTTTTTGAAAATTTCTTTATCCTTTGAAACTCTGAGCTTTTATCTATAAAATAGAATTTGTGGGGAGAGAGAGGCAACTAAGGCTGAGCTATGATGGAGTGTCTATGAAAAAGAGTATGTTCTTGTCAGTTTAACTAATTCTACTGAGGACTAGAGGACAGTCACAATGTGAGACTATGTTTTACAACTCCAGGGATAAAAATCAGTGAAAGGAAAAGTGAAAATGATGAAAGTCAATGTGGTGACACTGTTAAAGATTTACCTCAATGTGCCTTTGTTGGTAGAACTCACTGTGCCCTCTGCAAACGGAAAAGAAAAAAAAAATTGATTCCCTTTATTGCACTCATCTGTCATAGATAATACCCTGTATAAAAAGGTGGAAGGAAGTGGTGAACTTATAATCAGTCTGTGTACACATACAATAGGACAGCAGTCTGGAAACCCAGCAGGCCTGGGAAATGAGTGGCTGTCATAAAGAGGACAGTGACACTCAACTGAGATCAGTAAGCATGAAGCTCCAAAGAGAGGGGACAGCCAATTTGATCTTTCTTTGTGTGCACACTGTTGAGTGTGCCACATGCACCTTCAGACTTCATGGGGCATCACCATCAATTGCCAGACAAATGCAACCCACTCTGCCACCAATAGGAGGAAGTGAACTTGTTGTAGCCTTTTAAAGCAGTCCACAGAGAATACATCCCTCCTGTAATAATGATAGATGGAGCCTGCCTCTGTCTGACCAAGGGGATATATTCCAAAGCTGCTGATATCAATGCCTGTGTGTCAGATGTTACTGTTAAAAGCAAGATTTCTAGAAATTTGTGAAAAGACTAATCAATTAGGCAATGCCTAGAACTTTTTAGCAATCATTACAATAAAGGCACCAGAATGGTTTTGTTATGAATTTCCCTTGTTTTATTCTATTATTATGATTCAGAAAGCACTGATAGTTTCATTTTTCCCTTCCAAACTCTGTATATTGCATATGTACTTACTTTAATGGCAGTAAGTTATGTTACGAAGTTTAACTGCCGGACAGTAATATCTAGCAATGCTAATTCATTGTCTGGTAAATGAAGTAGTGCTAAATTTTCAATCTTTAAATAATTTCTTTCCCTCTGGATGGTCAACTTTTCAGCCTGTCTTAGTCTTTTTGGGCTGCCATAAAAAAAAATACCTAACTGGGTAATTTCTAAACAACAGAAATTGATTGCTCCTAGTCTGGAGACCAAGAAGTCCAAGATGCAGGAACCAGCAAATTTAGTGTTTGGTGGGGGCCTGTTCCCCATAGATGGAGACTGCTTGCTGAGTCTTCACATGGCAGAAGGGGAGAACAACCCCCTTGGGCCTCTTTTATAAGGGCACTATTCCCATTTATGAGGCCCTCATTGTCTAATCACCTCCTAGAGACCCCAGTTCTTAATACCATTGCATCAGGTATTAGATTGCAATATATGAAAATAGAGGGGAGGAGCAAGCATTCAGACCATAGCACAGCCTGTCCCCTAATACTCATGTGCATGTCACTTAGCGCTCCCGCCTAAATCCCTACTAACTCCACTTTGCGTCACTCTGAGACCCTCAGGCAGTCTGAAAACCTCTGTAGAGTCTTCATAGATGTTTCATTCTCTTTGGAGTCTTCATACATGAACAGACCAAAAGGTGGATATCTGAAATATTTTGTGAAAAAGGAATGGTGGGCCCCTCTCTTTAAATTGCTGTCACCTTCTCCATCATAGAAGCTGCTTGCTCTCCTCCACGCCTTTTTGGTGAGTAGAGATTCACGGAAAGCCGTGGAGGCTTTCCTCAATGAAACTATGTATTCCTCTCTGTGAGAGCCCAATATCATTGACACACTGTAATTAAGATATTCCATCATAATTATTGATGAGGAAATACCTGATTTTTCAGAACTGTACACTCTATTTCTTGTACAAGCCACGTTTAAATGTTCAAGTCTGTATTCAACCAGACAAATTGACCATTTAAGACACTGAACATTCCTTGACCTTCATGTAGTACAAAGCAAGCCAAAGAGTCTGAATTTACAATCACACAAAACAAGATGACAAATCAGATATAATTTTCTTCTTTTTGTTTTTGAGGAAAATGTTTAAAATTCTAAAAGAAAGGTGTTTGGGGAATGCTGTTGTCAGAGAAGCAACAGAGGATACATTTATCCAACTTACCATCAGGATAGGGCTCCTTAGAGAGGCTGGCATAGAGGCAAGGTTTTGATAAGGGAATACATGTGGCTTAGTAGACAAGGATTAGAAAGCTGTTCTGAGCATAAAGTAGAGCCATCCTTTGACAGGAATAAGAGAAAAGAAATAAAAAGGTGGTGAGGGTGAATGGTTTCTCTTTACCCCTTGAATCTCTCATTGTCCACCTGACAAATCATATCTATCCCGTTTTCCAAAGCTCTCCTCAAGGCTTAGGAAAACAACCGAAATCAACTCACATTATTGTATCTGTCACACCATGAGCCTTCTCATTCCCCCTAGATTGTGTCTTACAGTTTATGCAAAAGCTCATTTAAGTTTTGAACTGACTAGTTGGAGAACAGGCATACTTCGTATTTTGTGGGCGTGTATATCACATTTGTGAACGTACTACATGTTAGCTCATGTGCACACATGGGCTCTGGGAAAGGCAGGGCTTATATACAATACACTGAAGTTTTAGTTTTGTTTCTGATATTTTCCGATGATGTAAGTTTGGGGCAAGTTATTCATTCTCTGCATGTCTCAATTTTCTCCTTTGTAAAATAAAGGTAGTTAAGCTTATGCCAAGAATGTTGTGAGGATTAAATGAGATCATGTTTGGGCAGCCTTTAACACAGTGACAGATAGTTAGCTATCAATAGGTGGTATTTTTATTATTGTTGTTTTCTTGTTAAGATGAAAATTCTCCTCTCTTAAGGAGCTTGATCATGAATGATGAGTTTGGAAAATATAATGGTGGGTTCATATTTTGAACACCAATTATCCATGACTTTGGAAAAGCTACTAAAATTTATCTGCTTCTTCCTGGAAAAGGATAAGGTCAAGATATGTAGTTTGAATACGTGGAGATAGGTATATGTATCATCTAATATTGTGAAATTTTTATATTTCCAGTTGGTTCCTTGATAGTTTTTTTATTATAATCCTTGAATTAGGACTCTGAGTATTTAGTAAGTACCCATTAAGTAACAGTACTTTTATCTTCAAGAAAGACAGTTTTAAAAAGTGACTTTGATTGAATAAATTGGACTTCCCCTTTCACACTGTGCACATGATCAGTGATCCTATTTCCCAGATGCTTTGCAATCAGCCCCTTGACCAGGAAAGAGTTATTACTGCTCAGTGAAGTTTGATACAGGAAGATTATTTGGACAGTTTGTGCTTCATTAATACAAGTTTGGTTTGTGAAATCCCCAAGCTTTGCTTTACAAGTCTTCAGATTAAAAATTAATTACAATGATTATCAACAAATAAAAAGTCAAGAAAATAATGAAAGCCCATCTGTCTGTTTGGCTTTGGAAAGCATAGCACAGTGGCAACAACTGAAAACTACCAGCTTTTACAGTAAGTTCTAAAAGTAATCCACCATGTATAAATACTTTTACTTCTTTTATACAAAACAAACTAAATTCTTTCTTTAAACAAATGAACTTTTCATCTATTTGCACAATGCGTTCTTTTCTCTTAAACACAAATTCATCATGTAGATCACAGAAATTCCCTGGCATAGAAATTTTTGAGATAGTTGATTATTGCTGGGTCACCATTTGGAGATATCTTGTGCACAAGTACAGGCAAAAGCCCTCTCAAAGATTGCTTCTATTGTCATTAAACTTCTAGGACATTTTGACTGTATGTAAGGCATTATACATATGTGTGCATGGGAGGAGAAATATGCTAAAATAGATCATTTACATAAGATTAATTCTAATTATATTTAAAGTGGTCATTCATTGACAAAGAGTGATAATGTGCTCTTGAAACAACCGTTGTTTTCAAATGTATTTTATCTCTGGGTGTCATGCATTTTCCTTTAAATAAAATGAAATAATAAATACTATAAAGATAAAACTGAAGAAATAACTCTTTTGTAGTCAGAGAAAAAATAAAATTTTTCAAATCAGTAGTTTCATGGATTTTGTGTTTATTCCCAAGTTATTCTACTTCACCAAAAGAAATCCTTTGAATATTAAAGAGATGTAATTAATGAAAAGGGAAACTAATAAATATATCAGAAACAATTTACTATTAGTTTGTATGTATTCTAAATGCCTCAACTAGAATGCAAATGAACTTTCAAAATTGGATTATTAAGTTCTAAAAAAGATTGTCCTCATAGTTATAGAAAAAATTATCACTGGTTTCTAATATCTAGAAATTGAATAACTTTTTTAAAGATGTTGGCTTAATTTTCAAAGAAATTTAAATACTGATCAGTGTAACATCCAATTGGCTAAATATGATATAATTTTCTACATGGATCAAATATAGACTTTTTAACTCACAATTAATTTATGATAAATATTGTATAAGTTTATGATAAATAAAAATTCAACCTAAATTGAAGTTTTCAAAACTGAATGGTACAGTGTTAAAGAACTAGTGAGAAAAGCAAAAGAATGGCCAGAAGTCAAATGAGTTACCTGAAAAATCCTCCTGCTAAAATGTAATCATAGTTTGGATAAATTAAAACAATTGTAGTTTTTAATAAATTACTGAGTTTGCTAAAATAATGGAAATTTCTAAAATGAGAAAAAGTATCTAGCTGAAACTAGAGCAGAATCAATAAGCAGTAGAGGTAAACAGAGCAGGGGATTTTAAGGGAGATTTACCTTGAGGCAGATGCCTTCATCAGCTCTGTCATCCAGGGACTATGCCTTAGGGCTCTGGCAAGATTGAGGCAGAACTTGAAACTCTTGCTTAATCATAAATTCATTGAAAGGAGCTAAGTGGTCCCACACCAGTATTGAGCCTGGAACTTGCAGAATCCAAAACTTCTATAAAATAGAAGGTCTCCCATTTATGCCCTCAGAATTCCTGCAGATTAGGTTCAATAAGATATGAGTCCACAATGAAAATTAAATAAGCAATAGAAATGGGCATCTGTAAGTGACGGTCAGCAGAAATAAAGACAAACAGAATTAAGTGTCCCGGCCCAGGCATAGTGGCTAACTCTTGTAATCCCAGCACTTTGGGAGGCCAGACCAGGAGGGTTGCTTGAGACCAGAAGTTTGAGACCAGCCTGGGCAACATAAGGAGACCCCATCCCTACAAAACTTAAAAAAACAAATAGCCAGGCATGCTGTTGCACTCCTATAGTCTCAGCTACTTGAGAGGCTGAGGTGGGAGGATCACTTGAACCCAGGAGGTGAGGCTGCAGTGAGCCATAATTGCACCACTGCACTCCAGCTTGGGTGAGAGAGTGAGACCTTGTCTAAAAAAAAAAAAAAAAAAAAAAAAAAAAGATAATGTTTGATTTTGATTTCAGAAGTTAAAATTGAAATGGAATTAAAATTATTAAAACTACCTGAAACAATGGAAAGTTTGAATAGTTCTGCAGTCATTAAATAAATTTATTTATTAGATAAAAATTCTACCATAAAGAAAGCCCCAGACCACTGGGGTTTTACAAATAAAATCTACCAAACTTTTGGATAACAACAACAATTTCGCATATGTTTTCCCTCTAAATATAGAAAGAGGACCCTCTCAACTTTTTTAAGACATAAAACAATATAAGGAGAAGATTAAGAAGAGAAAAAGACACTCTCATTCATGAACATAGATACAAAATATTTAAAAGTTATTTGCAAATAAACCTCCATGGTATATTAAACGAAGCTGAGTTGACACCAGAATGTTTTAGACTGATAAGATTTCTAAATATAATGCACCACAAGGACAGAATATAGGAGAAAATTCAGAAGACCATCTAAATACCTATAGACAAAACATTTACAAAATTGAACACCCTTCATGATAAGAAACATGTTTAAAATGCAAAATGGAAAAGAGAACATTCTTAATCTGATAGAGGGCATCTATATCAGACTAAATATCATTCTTTTTTTTTTCTTTGAGACAGAGTCTCACTCCATTGCCCAGGCTGCAGTGTAGTGGTGCAATCTGAGCTCACTGCAGCCTCCATCTCCTGGGTTCAAGAGATTCTCCTGCCTCAGCCTCCTGAGCAGCTCATATTACAGGTGCCTGCCACCATGCCTGGCTAATTTTCGTATTTTTAGTAGAAACGGGGTTTCACCATGTTGGCCAGGCTGGTTTGGAACTCCTGAGCTCAAGTGATCTGCCAGCCTCAGCCTCCCAAAGTAATGAGATTACAGGCGTGAGCCACTTCACCCTACATAAATATCATTCTTAATGAAGAAATTGCAAAGAAAAATGATGTTATCATCAGAAACAATGCAAAAATGCATCTTACTATCACTTCTATCCAACACCGTACAAGAGGCCTTAGACGGCAAAGTAAGACAAGAACAAGAAAAGACATAAAGAATGAAAAGAAACAACCAGAAATAAACTTATTTCCTAATTACAGATGTTATACCTGCCTGTGATTGTCTACATACCCAATCTTAAATAATCTACGAATTGATATAATTAATAAAAGAGCTGCTGATGGCTCAACAAGGTAATTGAATATAGAATGAATAGAAAATATAAATTGCATTTTCTATGTACTAACCAACAATAATAACTGAACAGAGAACATCTCTATCAAATTCTTCAGTAACTCACTCATAAATCTTATTCTCAGTAAAAATGTCTTTGATTACTTTATTTAAAACTACAACCCACTACCAAGATCACTACAAGATCACCACTATTCTGCTTCCCTTTTTCTTTTTGATCGCTCTTTTCACTGTTTTATTTATTTTGTGTATTATTCATCTCCCTCAGCTAGAATGAAAAGTCTGTGAAAGAAGAATTTTTTTTCTGTTTTCTTTCTTAATTTTTTAAATGACTCTGGGTTTTTAAATGACTCTGGGGTCCTGGGACCCAGAACAGTACCCGACACATAATAGAAATTCAAAAATAATTTGTTGAATAAATGAATATATATACAAATGTATATGCAGTATTTATAATATCAACAAAATCTAAAGTACCAACTAATTTTGTAATAAAAGATGAAGAATCTTATAATTATACAATTTCAAAGGTAGACAGACGAGGGATGATATATACCAAGTTTACATACAGATGTTCTCAATATTGAAAGATATAATCGATGTCCAAATGAATCTTGTAGATTCAAGGCAATTTTAACCAAATCCCAGCAGCATTTTTAAGAAATGTGTCTAATTTTAACATTCCCATGAAAGATTAAAGGCTCATGAATAGCCAGAATCCTTCCAAAGATAAGAGGACGAAGATGTTACAGGAGCTTGCCTTTTAGATTGATACTTATAGTAAATATGTCTTGTGATAAATATAGAAAAGATGACTAATAAAACAGATTAGAGAACTCAGAAATAGCTTATTACATACATGGAATATTAAAATCTAACATGATATTGGAAATCATTGTAGAAAAAGAGGACTATCCAGTAAATTGTGCTGAAACATTGCTTTTCCAAATTGAAAAAAAAAATACATAAAATGAGACCTTTCTGTTTTCATTATACACACAAATATATTCCAGAAGAATTATAGATATAAATGTGAATGACACATTTTAATACATATAGAGTCACATATAGGAAAATATATTTTGACCTTTATAAAAGGTAGAATTTTTTTTTTTTTTTTTTGAGACAGAGTCTCGTGCTGTCACCCAGGCTATAGTGCAGTGGCACGATCTCAGCTCACTGCAACCTCTGCCTCCTGAGTTCAAGCAATTCTTCTGCCTCAGCCTCCTCAGTACCTGGGGCTACAGGCACGTACCACCATGCCTGGCTGATTTTTGTATTTTTAGTAGAGACAGAGTTTCACCATATTGGCCAGGCTGGTCTCAAACTCCTGACCTTATGATCTGCCTGCCTCAGCCTCCCAAAGTGTTGGGATTACAGGCATGAGCCACCGCACCCAGCCCTATAAACGGTAGAATTTTTTAAACAAACCACAAACACTTTTAATATAAAAAATATTTATGAATGCCATATAAATCAACAACTTCTGTTTATCAACAGATGCGACAATTAAAGTGATCATTTATGTCACATATTAAGAGAATAAAATTAATAACCTAATACATGGAGAATTACAAATCACTGAGGAAAGACAATGTAATAAAAAAAAAAAGGACAAAAGAATTGATAGCCATACTTTAGTAGAAGAAACAATAATGGTAAACAATCAAATAAAAGGATGCTGTACCTCATTAGTAATCAGAGAAACATAAGTTAGGATGCAAAGCAGATAATATTACACTCACTAAATAGACAAAATGATAAGTATTGCTAGGTTACGGAGTAATGTGAATCCTAATATTGTACCAATAAATACATAAATTGGTTTAGTAATTTTGGGAACTAGTTTAGCATTATTTGGTAAATTTGTTCATATCCATAGTCTAGTACTCATGAATTCCACTTCTACATATGTGATCCGGAAATCACTTAACATGTACCAGTAGACATCTGCAAAAATATTCAAAGCCTTATGGTTAATAATAACAACCCAAACTTCTATTGACTGGAAATGGATAAACTGTGGTATACTTAGCTAATAAAATATTATAAATAAGTTAAAGAAGAGATAGGGTTATAAGCAATAATATGGATAAGTCTTAGTAGCATAGTGATGAGAGAAAACAAGTTCTAGAACACTACATACAATATGATACCATTATTATAACACTTTGTCTAAAGTAAACATATTTAAACTATATATTCTGCAGCATAGCTCACATATGTGGGACTACAGAAGGTCTAGTGTATAGGACAGGGAAGGAGCACACAGGTGATGCAATGGCATTAGTGATGTTGACATTTCAAGTTGGCTGATAAATAATTTTAGGTATATTTGAAAGTTTTATTATGCTATTATATACATTATCAAATATTACATAGTATAAAAGAAAATATAAACAAAACTCCAATACCTAAAAATATTTTTCCAGTATTCCAACTGTTGGAAAGTTAAGTAAATATTTATTTGTTAACATTTTCTAAAAGATACCAAACATCAAGTTTTAAGAAACTTTATTGCATTATGGGATATATAAACTGTGTAATAAGATAAAAGTTGATATTTCTCTACTATTTAGACATTATTAAAGGAATTAGAAATGATTTATCGAGTCTTTTAAAGAAAAATATCCTAAGGAAGACATGATTTCATCACCAAAAAACTCATAACCTTATGAGTTATGGAATACCTTAGGAAGATCACTGATTTTAAGATAGTTGTACATATACTTTAATAGAAAAATTAAGTAGTACTGGAAATCAAAGTTAAGAAGTAATTTGGGGATTTTCTTTAATAGCCCCTTACATTTTTGTAAAGGTAGAAGGATTGATTGCATGAAATATTTTTATTATTACTAGTTGCTGGCATCTGAAATGGCCACATTGTAAGATAAATTCCATAAAACTTTGGAAAAACAACAACATAACTTTAAAAGATATGTGCAAACGGTTAATGAAATAACAAAGTCAATTATTCATACATTACACAGAATCAAAGTGCATTATCATATGCAGCAGAGATTCACAGTATCTTAAGTTGCAGGAATGACTCCAGGACAAATCAATAATACTGTGGAAAAAATTTACACAACAAAATCAGCACACAAATGCAAGTAAAATAAGGTATCTCTCAGCTATGCTCTGTGCAACTTATACTTTGTGACCCTGGGTCTCCTCTTTCAATATAATCTTGAGGCTACAGAAAACCAATCTTTTATTTCTTTGTTATGAAAATCACCCCAAACTAAGCTTTTTTTTTTTTTAACCAAACAGCAAAACCAGCTTTCTTTATTTTAATTCTGTCTTAGTACTACTTCCTTCCTTTATTACATAGACAGTGGGTTCTATAGCAACCTTTTCCCCAGCTTTTGAATGATTGAGCCTCTGGGTCAAAGAGTTGCCCCTCTTGCCAGATCCACTCCAATTAAGAATGATGGTTCTTTTTATGAGCAAGGCTTTTTGTTATATGAATAAAATGGAGACACTATAACTTAACCAATAGATGATATTTTACCATACACGGACATTGAGATTGCGCTGGAGAGAGAACAGACCGGAGTAAGAGAATTTGAGAAAGGATGTCATGTTTTGCTACAGGACACAAAATTATATTCCATAAGGAGTTCTTCTTAGGGTTCAAGATATTTCAGAAGATGAATAAAATAAAGAGAAAACACAATAGAAAATCAATCAAGCAATAGTTATGCAAGAAAAATGTAAGTTCCAATTCACAGCATAATAAACCAAAGTGTTTACATTGTCAGTATTTGAAAAAAAGAATTCAGTATGCTTTAATGCATATTATCTTACCTGTGGAAAAAAGTAAATGGAAGATTCTTTTCAGATATATTTTTGATAAAGCATCACAAAGGACAATCAGATTTTGAAGAAAGGAACATACTAAAAGGCAAATATTTAAGCATTCAGAGGGCTGCGCCAATTTTTACAGGAAAAAGGAAATATAGATAGTAATGGAAATTTTATTTCCAAGAAGAGACACGTATAAGACAGAAAAAGCACAAGAGAAGATTGATTTGGGAGCGAGGAGACAAAATGAACTATAGCAGATGTAAAATTGAAAGCTCCTTCCTCCCAACATCTTGGATGAAGGAAGACCAGAAACAGCAACTTCACAACAGGTACCACCAGCCCTTTCTAACACTGGCTGTATGTGCTTCTGTAAAAATGGCTATGTGTCAAACAGTGGAGAAATATAATCATTATTTTTAGAAATTTTTAGACATTTTCTATTTCCTAGCTGACTATCATAATTTATTTCCCACAGGGTTGTTCATCATCCATAAAAATGGTGTAGGATTTGTGAAGCAATCTTGAGTTTCTATCCTATGGGACTTCTTAGTGTAGAACCAGAAGAAACCTACAGTGATTTCAGTGATTTTATTTTATTTTCATTCAACCTGGAAAAGAAAACTATTTGTTGACAAATTATATTGAAGACACTTAGCATAGGATCATAATTTCAAGGGCTTTATTTTTAATCTCTTGAAAGCTTAAAAATTTGGAGGTCGTTTGATAGTTTAAATGCTATGCAATTAGTCTGCAGTGTTCAAACGGAGACAGCCAAATACTGCAAGGGAAATGGGGTGGAATGGGGGTTTACTAGAAGAATGCAGCTGAGAAGTAGGTCTGATTTTTGCTGCATTGTGCTGCAGACTCTGTCAGAAGTACATCTTCGTATTTTGCCTGAAGAAAGCACATAAATGGCTGTGAGACTGGAGATTAGAAACCAACCCCCATTGCTGCTAAAGTGTTAGTTTGGATTCATATGCCAGGCAGATTATATTCGTGTAATCTTTGTGTGAAATGTTGAGCCTGAGAAAGCAAGTTGTTAGCAACGGATTTTTCTCTACTCCCGTTGAAGTAATATTCATAGGGCCTTAAATAATTTGTATTTGCAAAATTAGACTACCTGAATGCAGTATCAGTTGACTGGTCCTTTTTTTGCTTCGTTTTGTTTTTTTGATGCAGTCTCGCTCTGTCGCCCAGGCTGGAGTGCGGTGGTATGTTCTCAGCTCACTGCAACCTCCACCTTCCCAGTTCAAGCCATTCTCCTGCCTCAGCCTCCCGATTAGCTGGGATTACAGGCACCCGCCACCACACCTGGCTAATTTTTTGTATTTTTAGTAAAGACAGGGTTTCACTGTGTTAGCCAGGATGGTCTCGATCTCCTGACCTCCTGATCTGCCCACCTCAGCTTCCGAAAGTGCTGGGATTACAGGCATGAGCTACTGCACCTGGTCTATTTCTAACACAATTGCCAATCTGCTTTTGCCAGTTGAAAATAGTAAAAAGTTAAACAAAACCGAATGCAAACATAACTGAATGCAGTGCCACATGCCTGTTGTTCCAGCTACTCATGAGGACAAGGTAGGATCTCTTGTGACCAGGAATTTGAGCCTGGCCTGGGCAACACAGCAAGACCCCCATCTCTAAAAAAATTAAAAGTTAAAATAAAAAATACAAACAGAACAATGGAACAATGACAATAGAGCGAATTATCTGACTATTTTATATTTTCTTCATGCTATTTTTTCTCAGAAAACTAGGGATAATTCAGGAAGATTCTCCAAATTTCTGGGTGTTGAATCTATGTTGATCAAAGATGGTGGTACTTTGTGTTGTATTTATTAGAGTCTTATTCCACTATTCCCCCAGAGCTTTAAAACAAGAGAAAGAGAACAGATTAGGCAAACTTGGGGTTAAATTCTGGCTTTGTTTCTGTGTCTTCTCAGCAGGAGCACCTGGGCTAACTTTTTTCTCTACGCTCAATTTTCTTATTTGTAATGTAGGTGTATTCATCTGTTCTCATGCTCCTAATAAAGACATACCCAAGACTGGGTAATTTATGGAGGAAAGAGGTTTAATTGACTCACAGTGCAGCATGGCTGGGGAGGCCTCAGGAAACTTACAATCACGACAGAAGGGGAAGCGAATCGGTGCTTCTTTCCTTTGCAGCAGGAAGCAGAAGAATGAGAACTGAAGGAAGGCGGAAGCCCCTTATAAAACCTTCTGATCTCATGAGAATTTACTCACTATCACGAGAATAGCATAGGGGAAACCACCTCAGGATTCAATTACCTCCCACCGGTCCTTCCCACAACACCTGGGGATTATGGGAACTACAATTCAAGATGAGATTAGGATAGGGACACAGCCAAATCATATCAGTAGTATAGTAAATAATATAGCCTAGACATGTAGCCACTGTATTTGGTGTACAGTAAAAGCTGATATATACAATGTTTTTTGGCTTAAAATTAGTGTGCTGTATTAAATTTTCTATTAGGGTAAATACAATAAACTTCCTGAGATCATAAATATTCTAAGCATTAAATGAGAAAAAAAAATGATAGGAAGCTAAGGACAGACTAAGATGTGTTTGGTTGCTAATTGGGTGGTATATGTCTAAGAGTGATATTGTCTGGTTAATTTCAGTATCAATTGTATGGCTGTAATAGCTAATATTTATTGCATACTTAGTCTTTTAAATATATAATGTAGTATAAATTAAATCAACAAATCCTCAAAGGAACCTTAGGATGTAAGTACTATTAATATCTTGCTTTCACATAGGAAGAAATGGAAGCACCAAAATGTTAAGTAACCTGCCCTCAATCTGGCAGCTACTGAGTCCATGCTTGAATTACAACCCCCGTAGGCTGGCACCAGTCTGGTAGCCACCATGCCCTATGGCCTTTCCATGTATTTTTCCCAGTACAGATTAGATGCATATCGATGATGTACATATTGAATAATCACACCTTGGGTGGGTTCAAATTAGGGTGAAGATTAGGGTTACATCTAAAATTAAGTCTTTTCCATATATTGCTATGCTTCAATTTCTGATGTGGTATCAGCTAATATTTAACAGTCACCTTTATCAGTTTTTAAAAACTGATACTAATATTGAGCCAAAAAGATGAGAATTTTTTTTTCTGATATTTAAGAGTTCACAATTGGCCAGGCAGGGTGGCTCACACCTGTAATCCCAGCACTTTGGGAGGCCGAGGCGGGCAGATTGCCTGAGCTCAGGAGTTCAAGACCAGCCTAGGCAACATGGTGAAACCCCATCTCTACTAAAATGCAAAAATAGCCAGGTGTGGCAGCACATGCCTATAATCTCAGTTACTCAGGAAGCTGAGGCAGGAGAATTGCTAGAACCCAGGAGGCAGAGGTTGCAGTGAGCCGAGATTGTGCTGCTGCACTACAGCCTGGGCAACAGAGCGAGACTCTGTCCCCCCCCCCAAAAAAAAAAAAAAGAGTTCACAATCCACTCACTTCCTTTGAAGTCCTTGGGGGATGAATAATGCCCCCCTGAGCTTAAGTGAAAGTCATCCTACTTTTGCATGAGTGGCATCAGGTAATATTTAGTCTGATTAACCAGTTACTGAAAGGCTGATAGATAGGAAGAAGGAAAGGGTCGGAAGGGACTGTATCCATTTTCAAGAAAGGAAGATGAGAAGAGGGAAGATTAAGAAAGGATACTGGGAGTAGGGCATCCATAGGCAAAAATCCTGGAGGACTTGGGCAACGTGATATTTTGGGACATGGTCAGTGTCCAGCAGTGTTTTATGCCAGGACTATACTGTATGGACTAGGTACAAGATATATAGTATGCACCCAAAGTCCAATGGGACACCACTCCCCAACATGCTAGTAGAAGGAGCCCACTGTTTGAGGGAACTTGAGATCAGTTCTCTCTCATTACTTGAGAATATTAACTTTTCCAAGGGAAGACATTTATTTCTCTTTTCTCTTCTTGCTTTTTAAAAAAGAAGCAACACACTTTCTTGAAAGTTTGTATTGAAAAAATCACTTAATACCACCCTCCATGCCATACCTCATTCTACCCCCTGTCTGAACAATCAGAATGAGCTCCCCAAAGTGGGGGCATAAAACAGCTTTTAGTAAAGCCACTTTCTGAGGGGACACTGAAAGAGGAAATCAACAAACCTTTTGAATGGTCTTTATGTCAACATTCATAAAATTAACTAAAATTAACTAAGTAAAATGTGATAGTCTTCTAAAATTAAAATTCTAACTAAAATATGATGGTCTTTCCTATGTCTTAGCACCATCGTTAAACATGGGAGTTTGGCCTTAGCAAATGCTCAAGTTGAGAGATAAGTGGTAAAACATCAGTGGTCTCAGTATCTAATGATACAAAACCAAGACTAAATAATTAATGCTACTTTAGTAGGACTATGTTCTGGCTACTGGGACAGAGCTGTTTAATGGTCTAGGGAGACCAGCAGGTACGTTTTAGATAACAGAAACACAGGTAGTACCTTATTTGTATGTCATATTTTCCATTTCAGACTTTTTTTGTTATTCATAGTTGGGTTATAATATGATCCTAAGATTTTAATCAATGTTAAATGTCTCTGAATAATTTGGTTTACAGTGTGTGCAAATGAAATAAAATTAAAGACCTGATATGGTTTGTCTGTGACCCCACCCAAATCTCATCTTGAATTGTAGCTCCCATAATCCCCATCTGTCATGGGAGGTAATCAGATCATAGGGGTGTGTTTTTCCCTTGCTGTTCCTGTGATAGTGAATAAGTCTCATGAGATCTGATGGTTTATAAAGGGAAATTCCCCTGCACTTACTCTCTTGTCTGTAAGATGTGTTTTTGCTCCTCCTTCACCTTCCACCATAATTGTGATGCCTCCTCAGCCATACAAAACTGTGAATCCATTAAACCTCTTTTTCTTTATAAATTACTCAGTCTCGGGTATTTCTTCATAGCAGTATGAAAATGGCCTAACACACTAAATTGGTATGGAAAGTGGAAGGTATCCAAAAACGTGGAAGAGACTTGGAACTGGGTAACGGGCAGAGGTTGGAACAGTTTGGAAGGCTCAGAAGAAGACAGGAAGATGTGGGAAAGTTTAGAGTTTCCCAGAGACTTGTTGAATGGTTTTGACCAAAAAGTCCAGGAGAGGCAGTCTCAGATGGAGATGAGGAACTTACTGGAAACTGGAGCAAAGGTGATTCTTGCTATGCTTTAGCAAAGAGACTGGCAGCATTTTGCCCCTGCCTTAGAGATGTGTGGAACTTCGAAGTTTAGAGAGATGATTCAAGGTATCTGGCAGAAGAAATTTCTAAGCAGTAAAGCATTCAAGAGGAGACTTTGGTGCTCTTAAAGGCATTCAGTTTTATTCATTCACAAAGATATGGTTTGGAATTGGAACTTATGTTTAAAAGGGAAGAGAGCATAAAAGTTCAGAAAATTTGCAGCCTGACAATGCGATAGAAAAGAAAAACCCATTTTCTGAGAAGAAATTCAAGCTGGCTGCAGAAATTTGCATAAGTAAGGAGCAGCCAAATGTTAGTGCCAAGACAATGGGGAAAATGTCTCCAGGGCATGTCAGAGGTCTTCACGGAAGCCCCTCCCATCACAGGCCAGGAGGCCTAGGAGTGAAAAATGGCTTCATGGGCCAGGCCTGGGGCCTTGCTGCTTTGTGCAGTTTCTGGACTTGGTGCCCTATGTCCTAGCCATGGCTAAAAGAAGTCAACATACAGCTCAGGCTGTTGTTTTAGAGGGTGCAAGCCCCAAGCCTTGGTGGCTTCCACATGGTGTTGAGCCTGTGGGTGTACAGAAGTCAAGAATTGAGGTGTGAGAACTTCCACCTAGATTTCAGAGGATGTATGGAAATGCCTTTTTCTTTATAAATTACCCAGTCTCAGGTATTTCTTCATAGCAGTATGAAAATGGATGAATACAAGACACTAACACAAACCAATAGAATATTCTGACCTTAGACAACTGGCTTTTTAATAGCATAATAATAATACTTAAAAAGCAGGAAGGCCAGTTGGTTGTAGTTAGTCTTGTTTATTCTGAGTTCTGTTTACAGGATACAAAATGCAAGAAGAATTGGACAATTATCCATCTGATTTGATCAGTGTAGACAGCCAAACCAGTTAATTCAACAGGGAAATAGAGCCCTGACTAGCTACACTGATCAAATCAAGAGAGTAACTGCCAGATCTCCCTTCATTTTATGCCGAGTAGATGCTGCCTTGGGGAATGGCTTAGATTCAAAGACTCTGACTGTTTGAAGTCCCCCTAAAGTCTGTTAATTGGGACTCTTTGGACAGTTAAAATTGTACAGCTTGGGTTGGTTGGCTAACCAGTTCTCAGACACAAAAAATTCAGCTACCTTAAAATGGCAAAAAAAAAAGAGACATTTATAAAATAATTATTATAATAGACTGATTTTGCTGTGAAAAAGGAAATAAAACAAACTTGCATTTGGAATAGTTAGTAATTCTTTCATTTGGTAAGGTAGGTGGGAAATGTAAAGATGAATTTTTCAGTTCAGAGTAGTGTTTCATGTCTGAGTCCTATAAGCACAGGGCCAAATGATAATTCCTTTAGTCAGCACCAAGGTTTATTAATATTAGCAGTTAACAGAAGACTAAACAACAATTTTGGGAGCACATTCTAATTTTATCCCTAAAAATTAATATGGTAACATTTTTCAGGAACATGTCAAATTATTTTTCAAAGAAACTGTCTTCTTCATAAAATAATGAGAAGATAGAGTGAGCAGACAGTGCAGGGTAGATGTCAACAAAGTTAAAGAAAGATATCCATGGCGAATGAAACTAACAGACTTCAATGCAGGTAGTTGAAGGGCCATATGTCTGAGTTTATTACCAAGAATAGTCCATTCTACTACAAAACACAGATTCCAGTCAAGATTGATTAGACTCTTCTTTGCATATTTGGATGTTTACACAAAACACACACACACACACACACACACGTATTCACTCTGTTGCACTCAATTTTATGCCCTCATTTCCCTCAATATTAATACCACCAAAACAAACACATATAGTAGTTTTTAATTAAACTTTGTAAATCTTCATGCCTGCTAGATTATTGGGACAGAGGAATGGGTAACTTTGATATAATCTTTCTGGGATGATTTCCAATGGAGATGGTATTTCTGTGTACCTGAATAGTAAATTAGTCCCTATTACATCTCAGAAGGCTTGATCAGAACTGAATCCTCTCCCAAAAAATAGCAAAATCAAGCAACGATGTTTATTCATTTGCAGTGTAGTTGATTATCTCCTAAAGACTATGGGACTAATTCAACTTCATCTAGAATCTGAACATATTTAAGTTATTTCCAGAGATTCTCAGTGTCAAAGGGAGTAGAAGGAGAAGCAAGAAGAACTGAGAGGAAAAATGAAAGGAAGAGAAGGAATAAAGGAGGGAGGAAAGAAAGGAGGTAGTCAGGAAAAAATAGATGAAGTAAGAAAAAAATGTTAGAGAAGGGTAACTTCTCAGAAAGGAATAAATTAACCATTCATTTCACCAAATTTTTATTGAGCACCTATTAAAATTCAGCATTGTTTTAAGCATACAAAGCATATAAAGGATACAATAAAGCATAATTTATACCTGCTTATATAGTATTTAATATCTAAACATTTTCATTTCTTTAATACAACAACCCACTGAAATGATTATTATTACCATTGCCATTTCATAGATGAGAAATTTACAGCTCAGGGAAATTAAGTTACTTGAACAAAATTGCTCAACAAACTTGCTTACAAAGTTGGTAAGAAATGCATCCTGACTTCAAGGAACCCTCACAAAGAGTTAACTAGCAATGAAACTAGTAACGCTATGGCATTTGGAAACCTGACACTATGAATTAGTCCACTATAAGTGTGGACTTAACAGCAATAAGATTTCAGAAGCAGAAAAGATCAATAAATATTTTATGCCAAAGCCAGGGCTTGAGGACAAGCAATAGAAATGGCTGGGAATAGGATAAGCAGATAAATGGTAGAGACCGTTTTGGTTAAGGGAAATACTGTGAGCAGAAGTGCTGACTAGTTCCAAATTTATAACACTGGAGGAATGATTTGCTAAAGTTTTCCGGGAGTAAACGGTAAAAGGAATAATGGGTTAAAGAGATTGTGCTTCAGTATCTAGGTGATGGATAGGCATTAAAAGTTTTGAGCAGGGAATGGACATGAAGAAAACTGAGTTTGGGGGAAGGTCAATTTGGCAACAGTCTGCAATATATATTCAAAAAAAAAGAAAGAGATTAGAGGCAGAAGAATTTGTTAGGAGACTATCAGGATATGTTTCCCTAAAATAATCGAGATTGCCCTGAGGATATTTCCCTAAAATAATGGAGTTTTCCCTGTAGGCTTCCTCAAGCAGGGATGGAGGGTCAGGAAGGATAATTCAAACTGGGTAACAGCAGAAAAATTATAAAACTAGGAGTTTATTTTATGAGAATATTCTACCTATTATGTAAGAGTTTATATAAGAAATATCACATTTATAAAGGCCCTGAGAATTCATGGGTATTATGAGGGGAATCAGTGCTCATTGTTAAAATGTGTGGAAGAACTGGTGGATGAGGAAAGAATAAAAAAACTAAAGCAAGCCAGCAGTCCCAGCTACTCTAAGGTAAAAATGGGAGGATCGCCTGTGCACAGGAGTGTGGGGATAGAGTACACTATGATCACGCCTGTGAATAGCCACTGTGCTCCAGACTGGGCAACATAGGGAGATCCTGGAAAAAAAGAAAAAAGGAAAAAAGAAAAAAGGAAGGAAGGGAGGGAGGGATGGAGGGAGGGAAGGAGGAAGAGAAGGAAGGAAGGAAGGAAGGAAGCAAGGAAGGAAAAACTAACTAAAACTACAACAAAACAAAGAAAATCCCACATTTAACAGTGTAGCTGGTGACTGAGAGGCATGAGAAGAGTCTGAATGTAAAAACCCCACAGAATGGGGAATCCTTTCACCAGAAGACTAACAGAAGGAAATAAAGGAGCATGACAGGAAGACCACAGGGAATGTGACCTGACAGACAAAACTACTGGATGATGGAGTAGGCTCTCAAGGGAAGCTGAGGACATTTCATCAGCCGGGACATTTAAGGTGAGCCTGAACAAAGCTCCAAACGGCTGCTGTGAGAGCAGCTATGCAACTGCATGAAAAGACAGGATGGTTGCACATTCTGCACATGTATCCCAGCACTTTAAGTAAAATTAAAAAGACAAAAGACAAGACAGGATGGTCATGTGGATCATTCCACCTCTAATATATTTGACTCCTCGTTGATTTAAATCGAACATGAAAATAACATTTCTCATGCTGACAGAACTTTTCATGTCTCCCAAACAGTTAGAGTACTCTCAGACACATATACCCCTTTTCTCAATCCTCATAAATGCTGTTTACATGTTTATCACCTTCTGAAAGCCTTGAGCATCCTTTACTGTTGACCTGGCCACCTATTTCTATATTCAGAAAAATTCCTTTCTTTCTTTCTTTCTTTCTTGCTTTCTTGCTTTCTTGCTTTCCTTCTTCCTTCCTTCCTTCCTTTCTTCTTTCTTTCTTTCTTTCTTCTTTCTTTCTTTCCTCTCTCTCTCTCTCCTCACTTCCCCTCCCCTTTCTCAAACACACACACACACACACACACACACGTACATTCCTTACTTACTTCCTCCTAGTGACACACACTATTGGTTACTTAGCCAGTCATCAATCATTTTCATGCTTATAGAATCCAAATCTTTTCAGGGGCTGGGTAGTCTGAGCCCAACACAGAGAGGACTCATGCTGCAGCCTCAGTAAGTAACTCATGGTTGATAAATGCTGGGGTCATTCAAATTATTCATCCCGTGATAGGTTTAATAGTGGACATGGGTCACAATTCTGGCCAAAGATCATTAACGGAAGTCTGTTAGGAAGTTTCTGGAAATGTTTCCTTCACTCTTCAAAAGGGCACGGTTCTAACACAAATTAAGCTATATGTAATAGGATAACCAAAATCTAACAAACCCTTTGACCTCTTTTCAGTCTTTATCCAACTTGGAATCTTCTGGCTTAGAATTGCTTGCCCACTCCCTCTTTCAATGTCACTTGTTATTATTCTCTTGTTTTTTTCTGGTTCTGAATCTCAGGATCCTTTATGACATCTTCCTCCTATGCTTACTCTTTGTATGTTGTTGTTTACCAGATTCCATCTTTTTTATTTATTCCCTTCTTTCTACTTTCCATGCTCTTTTTATTTTTCTAAATGATTATGATTATGATTATTATGATTATTACTTGAGACAGAGTGTTGGTCTGTTGTACAGAATGGAGTGCAGTGGTGCAATCTCGGCTCACTGCAACTTCCACCTCCTGGGTTCAAGCGATCCTCCCACCTCAGCCTTCCAAGTAGCTGGGACTACAGGTGTGCACCACCACACCCAGCTAACTTTTGTACTTTTAGCAGAGACAGAGTCTTGCCATGTTGGCCAGGCTGGTCTCAAACTCCTCTCCTCAAACGATCTGCCCACCTTGGCCCCCCAAAGTGCTGAGGTAACAGGTGTAAGCAGCCATGCCCAGCCCTTTTCATGCTCTTTTAAGGTGATCATCTACGTTTCCCTGGCTTCTACAGTGGTTATAACCTCATTCCTTCTTTCTTGGGTCCTGGATCCATACTTCCTTCTAGTTACCAGACATTTTAATGCAGATTTCATGGAAGTAACCCAGTTCATCTTTAAAATAAATCCAAATTAGGTCTTCCTATTGACATTTCCAGGTTAATTTTACAACACGAATAAACTGGAAACTCTGGACTTATTTTAGACTTCTCCTTGTCTCTCAAATCCATGCTTCTAATCAGCCAACAAATTTTATAAATTCCGGCCCAAATGTTTACTGAATCTCTCTTTATGTTTTATTAATATTAATGCTGCTTCTCCTTTGGGTGAGATGTTTATTTTCAACATGTAAAAGTGTGCCCTAAAGTAACAGGTTCAGACTCTTCAAGGTGCTGATGATGTTGCTGAGACACAATCCTATTGGAAGTTGAACAGAATCATATAACACTGATGTTATCAGGGTCTTGTTAATCTCATTCATGGTATAATCTTGAATAATTACCTTTTGCCTCAAGAGTCAGAAGTCTTCAGTATGGTAAATAGGAATTTTTACTTTGATAGCCATTTTATCCACACAGTGCTCTGAGATGATCATAGTCACATTTTCACTACTGCATTCTACAATTAATCAAGATCAGGAGGCATATGTTAACCAACAGCTGTTTTCTGTGAATAAAGTAATAAAGCACTTTTATTCATACAGCAAAATCCTCCCTTCCTGCTGGTGTACCTTTTCTACATCACAAGCCCCAAAATAACCCTTAATGATATAAAAATGTATTATCTTGTATAAACAAAAGAAAAAGTCATTAAGCGCATCTTCCTCTTATATGTTATACACATATGCCAAGAAATAATTCCAACTCTGAGTATCAGTGGTGTCATCCAACGATACATTCACGGTCCTGGAAGACTAGCCTACTTTATATAGAATGTTCAAGTGACATTTAAATCAATCTCATACAATGAGAAGGAGAAAATAATTCCAAGTACAATGAACGAATAGGATAACAACCCTGAAGTAGGGGTGATCTTGTTCAAAAACAGGAAGAAGGTCAGTGTGGCCACATAGCACATTATGAAGAGAGGGGTAAGGATGAAAGTTTAGGAAGGAAGACAGGAACTCCTTTACGATCTTTTGGCAAAAGTAAAAATGTGGTGTTTCAAAGTAAGGGTGTAGCAGGGGTGTGGGATGACACAATTTGCCTTTTAAAGGTATTACTCTAAGCTGCTTTGTGGAGAAGAGACTGGAAGAGGGCAGCAGAGAGACAATTAGGAAATAACATGCAAAACAAATTAGAACAGCTCAATTTAAGGTCAAAGCAGTGGAGGTAGTGGGAAGTGTTTGGATTTAGAATAACTTTTTTTTTTTTAAATTACAGGCACATTTGATGAACTGCATGGAGTTTAGAGAAGAAGATAAATCAAGGGTATTTCCTAGTTTTCAATCTCATAGTTCAAGTTTGACTGGAATTTCTTACAAAAATCTCAATTTCAATGTTTGAACTCTAATCTGTTACGTTCTTTCCCAAACCAGCTCCCCTTCCTGCACTCCATTCTCCAGAACTGGCTATTCTATGGATCCATCTACTCATGTTAGAAACTTGAGATATATCTTTGACACATTTATTATCCCTGACATGTCTGTCACCATTAGCCCACCCAATTCTAATCAATTACCAAGCCCTGTCAATCCAACTTCTAAAATATCTTGATCCTATCCACTTCTCATGTGTCTACTAAAAGCATCCTGGTCCAAACTACAACTATCTCTTTCCTGGAAATGTAGACTAATTAGTTAATTTACCTGCGTCTGATCCTCAACTGCATATGTTCATCATATAGCAAGCAAAATGATCCTGTTAAAAAACAAAACTCATTTCGAATATTTTTTAAAATCCTTCAGTGGCAGCCATTTGTTCTTGAATGAGATCTAAACTCTTTTAAATGGTCTACAAGGTTGTGCAAGATCTAGCTACTGTTCACCTCTCCAGCACTACCTCATGCAACTCTGCCACCCACCCCCAATGCTCCAGTCACATGGACGTACTTCAGTGACTTAAAGCCCCATACCCCTTCCTGCCTCAAGGCATTTGTGTATACAGTCCTATCTGCCTGCCTCAACACTTCACTACTCACACTCTCCCTTAAGATCCCGGGGTAAATGTTGTTTCTACAGGGAAGAAATTGCTGTTACATGTTATCCTAGCACCCTCTATTTTTCCTTTATCACACTACTAACGATGGCAGTTATCTTTGTGAACATCTGTTGAATACCAGTGTGTCTCCCAAATCACTCTAAGCCCTATGAGGAAAGAAAATGTTCCGGCTTACTTTGCTATTCAGTCATTTTCTTCTCTTCTTCTTTATTAACTGTTTCTATTAAGTGTATAACAATATCGGCTTTTAAGTAAAATTAAAGTCATTGAATATTTTTAACCAGGGAACGTTATGATCCAATGTATATATTAGAAGCCTAATTCTCCAGTTCCTCTGTGGGGAATGGCCAGGTAATCTAGAGGGAGTGTGGTGGTGAGGAAATTAGAGACAGGTGAGGAAGTAGGGAGGAATGAGTCTAGGATGGGTACGAGTGGTGATGAGTATGTGCAGGAGGAGTAAAGTGTAGGTATAAGTAGCCATGAGGAAAGATGGTTAGGCAAGATATTTTCATGACAATCTAATCTTTCCACTAAAATCTGACCATGAAGGCAAGGAGAAAAATGAGAAAATAGTTTAACAGGGATGTGGAATCAAGGGAGGTTATAAAGATAAAAGATGTTAGATTATGTCTTCATACTTCTTAGGAATGATCCACAGAGAGGGAAAGTTTGATGAGGTAGGAGTCAAAGAGGGTAACTTAAAAAGCAAGTTCCTTAAGCAGGTGAATGCGGATGGGACCCAGAGTACAAGTGGAGGAATGGATTCCTCCATAGAGTACATGCAGCAAGCTTCCCTGTCACTGGAGGGAAGGAGAAGGTGGTTGCAAGTGAAAGTTAAATTTGGTGATAGAGAAATGAAGGCATTTGCATTTGATGTCTTCCAATGTCTCAATTAAATATAATGTGAAATCACTATTTGAGAATGAGAGAGGAAAGGTATGGAAGCTTTGAGGAGAAAAGATATAAATAGTTTTGTGATTTTTTGTTTGTTTGTTTTGTTTTGTTTTGTTCCTGAGAGTAGGAAACCTACTAGGGAAACATACTTGGAACTCCAGGCAGTGTTAACTGACTGAGGATTGTGAATATGAATTTAGAGTAAAACTTGTCAACAGATAATTTTTTTCCAGCAAGATTTTGCTGTTTTGGTGCAGGTATAGAGAAGATAGTTAACTCCATTGAGGGTGGTATGTTAGAAAGTGATTACAATAGGAAGGGAGGATGACAGAGTTGAGGGCATCCATAAGGAAGATTGTATAATGATGTTATAGAAAAAAACGAAAGCAGAAAGATGTCAGTAGGGTCAATGGATTGGAAATCTGGATGAGATAAAAAAATTGCTGGAGTGAGAGACCTTGAATAAGTAAGCAGGAGGGTTCAGGGATGATAGCGTAAGAATTGAATGTTTGATATTTATATTGAAATTTAGGGGTGGTTCAATTTCTCATGATGACAAGAAGCAGGGTATGGCAAAGAAATGGGTGAATGGGATGTAGTGGGAGAACAGTAAGTGGAAATATGCAGAGTGCAAGGTATTGGATAGATCATCCAATTGCACGTTGTGATTATGAGAGCAATGATGGGACTTGGAGTCAGGAGAAGGGCTGTGAACCAGGATCAAGGTTTCAAGGAAATAAAGAAATATCCCAAGTCTGACACAGCAAAGGGGAGACAGGAGAAAGAATATAGCCATATTGCATGCATGTCAAAGAAAGAAGCAGCTTTGTTTTGTTTCATTTCTATCTTGTTTTGTCTTATTTTGCTGGAGAGTAGAGGAGTAGTGGTCTGGAATTAAAGTGTAACAAGTAAGTCAAAGAGACATAAATTCTGCCTTTGTGGAGCTTACAGACTAGTGAATGAGAAAGATATGAATCAAATAATTAAATAAATAAGTCTATAAATTACAAACTCTGGCAAGTGCTATGAAGAAACAGTACAGGCCAGTGACAGCATGAAACACAGTGACCAAACTGATCTGTGGAGTTGGGGTAAGCCCTGATGATGTGATATTTGAGCAGAGATCCAAAGGATGAGTGGGAGTTAGGGAGGCAAAGGATGATTGAGGCAAAAGGTAATTGAGTTTTTAGGGTAGGTATGACAGAAAAACAAAAGGTCAGGAGAATGAAGGGACATTTTGCATTGAAAGTGACAGACACGATGGATCAAGGAGAAATCTGAACCATCAGGAGAAAATGAGTTAGTCTGGAAACTAGGGCTGGCACTAGATTTAAGGAGAGGGCATATGGAAAGTAAGCACATGAGAAAGCTGTCAGAGAGAGGAGGTTGTATCCAGAGATTCTTCTTCAGAAGTATGAAAGGTAAAGATTTTCATAAGGTCAAAGATTTGTCCCTATGAGTGGGTTGTGTGAATGAAATCTTCAGATGGTTGAAGCTCTATTCATTAATGGTTTGGCTAAACTGTTATACTTAAAAATAATATTATAAGTCACATGCAAAAGTCTCCAATAAATCTGGATACTTAGTGTGAAATTACAGCAAAAAGGTGGGAACAAAAGAAGTCTTTTATATGAGGTTGAAGGGATATATTCTGGACAAATCGTGTAAATTGCACAATATTTGAAAATTAACCTCAGTTTCACTGCATGCAAAATAGGAATAATAAGCCCTGTCCTGGATAGCTATTGTGAGGCCAGCTATAATGTGAACCATGGCAGAGTACCCAACCTCTAAGAGAAAATAAAAGATAGTAATATCAACTATCATATTAATGTTTATCAATAGAAATAGTTACTGGGTATGTTATTTATTGTTTAAAGAAGGCTTCTCCTTTATTTAGCAGCCTAACAAATATAGAATTGCTACACTTATGTGTATGAGAAGAAAGAGAGCAGCACTAGGAAGAATGCCTATCATGTAGATCCTTAGTAAGTTTCAAGGACATGGGTTAAGTTATAGAAGCAGAGCTGATACTACAACAGGGGCAGGGTGGGGTAGGAAGCGTAAGGGAGAAAGAGGGCTCACAATTCTTCAATAGTGCCCCTCTGAAAAGTACAGCCCTAGGAGGCCCATCAACCAGCAAGTGTTGTCATTTCCCTGTCAAGAACTTCAAAGCTCAAAAGACTTTGCACAAAGTCACAAATAACTCAATAGCACAGATAAGACCAAAGATCCACGGTCATTGTTGCCTCCTTTACTACTGTATCTACTAGACCATACAGTCTCTCTTGTAGTTGTTTTGTCATTGGATATGGTATCTCCATTCTTTCTAATATGAGTGGTTCAAACTGAGGTTCTTGGGTTCAGAGCCCCAGTAAACACTGCATATCATGGTATTCTTTCATGTAAAACTCACTGATATGGTTTGGTGTTGTGTTCCCACCCAAATTTCATGCTGAATTATAATTCCCAGTGTTGTGGGAGGGACCTGGTGGGAGGTGATAGTGCTGTTATTATGCTAATCAACCCAGAATCATCACTGAGAAAGTTGAAATTCGAGATCGAATACAATGTAGAGTAGAGGAGCTTCAAAACACTGGACCCTGGGGCCTCCTCAGCCAATGGATGCCCTGGATTCTCCCCTTCTTAGGACCTCCAGCAGCTATAATATTACTACTCCTCTTTGGACCCTGTATCTTTAACCTCCTTGTTAAGTTTGTCTCTTCCAGAATTGAGGCTGTAAAACTACAAAAGGTTCTTCAAATGGAGCTTCAGATGCAGTCCATGACTAAGATCTACTGTAGACTCCTGGATTGGCCTGCTAGCCCATGCTCCAATGTTAATGACATCGAAGGCACCCCTCCTGAGAAAATCTCAACTGCACAACCCCTACTATGCCCCAATTCAGCAGGAAGCAGTTAGAGTATTCGTCGGCCAACCTCCCCAACAGCACTTGGGTTTTCCTGTTGAGAGGGGTTACTGAGAGACAGGACTAGCTGGATTTCCTAGGCTGACTAAGAATCCCTAAGCCTAGCTGGGAAGGTGACTGCATCCACCTTTAAACACGGGGCTTGCAACTTAGCTCACACTCAACCAATCAGAGAGCTCACTAAAATGCTAATTAGGCAAAAACAGGAGGTAAAGAAATAGCCAATCAACTATTGCCTTAGAGCACAGAGGGAGGGACAAGGATCGGGATATAAACCCAGGCATTCGAGCCAGCAACAGGCAACCCTCTTTGGGTCCCCTCCCTTTGTGTGGGAGCTCTGTTTTCACTCTATTTCACTCTATTAAATCGTGCAACTGCACTCTTCTGGTCCGTGTTTGTTACGGCTCAAGCTGAGCTTTCGCTCACCGTCCACCACTGCCCACCACTGCTGTTTGCCGCCATCACAGACCCACCACTGACTTCCATCCCTCCAGATCCGGCAGGGTGTCTGCTGTGCTCCTGATCCAGGGAGGCGCCCATTGCCTAATTGGGCTAAAGGCTTGCCATTGTTCCTGCACGGCTAAGTGCCTGGGTTCATCCTAATCAGGCTGAACACTAGTCACTGGGTTCCACGGTTTCTTCCGTGACCCACGGCTTCTAATAGTGCTATAACACTCACTGCATGGCGCAAGATTCCATTCCTTGGAATCTGTGAGGCCGAGAACCCCCGGTCAGAGACATGAGGCTTGCCACCATCTTGGAAGCCGCCCACCATCATCTTGGAAGTGGCTCGCCACCATCTTGGGAACTCTGTGAGCAAGGACTCCCCGGTAACAATAGGATCATGGGGGTGGATTTCCCCCCTGCCATTCCCATGATAGTAAGTGAGTTCTCACAGGATCTAATGGTTTAAAAGTATGTGGCACTTCCCTCCTTGCTGTCTCTCTCCCGCTCCACCATGGTAAGATGTGTTTGCTTCCCCTTCACCTTCTACCATGATTGTAAGTTTCCTGAGGCCTCCTAGTCATGCTTCCTGTTAATCCTGGGAAACTGTGAGTCAATTAAGCCTCTGTTCTTCATAAATTACCCAGTCTCAGGTAGTTCTTTATAGCAGTGTGAAAGCAGACTAATACAACCAGCATGTTGTGAGTTGAGCAAAGAGGTGGCCAAGCCATGACTTAGGATTGTAAATACCAATCAAGAGAGATTACTGATGAGCCCAATTCTCACACATTCCTCAGCCCTGGCTCCTCTGCTGTGGCACTTGGAGCCTCATAGTCACTTTGGGGTGATCTAGCCATGGTTACAAGCCCTTGCCCCTCACCTGGAGTTTTAGAAGGCTGAACTGGTGGGGCAGCTGTTAGAGGTGACAGCTAGCTTGTAAGGTAGCACTCTCCCTCTTATTTGGAAGCACACTTTAGGCAGAGAGTAGTGATGCTCCAAAGGCAGTATTCACTCCTCCTGTCTGTAATATCCTTAGCTATTATCGCAATGAGTATAGCACTTTAGGGGGTAACCCACTGATACAGTCATGCTTGACTCTAAAATGTACAGTAATGAACTGCAGCAGCTGCAGTGCTCTAAATCAAAGATTCCTAGCACAGAGGCAAGGGAATGGGAAGGGTAGTGCCTCCTCTCTGTAAGTAGATTCTTTGCCAGGCAGCTTGCCTGCTACCTTAAAAGTAAAATCCTATTATACCTGTGAAACCCTGCTGCAAAGGGCAGAGTCAGACAACCAACACAAAGGAATGTGGGCAAATTCCTGGGATGCCAGACCACCAGGCAGAGCTTTCAGGGACAACAATTATCCCATCTGTTGAATCTCTTGAAAAACACTAAAAAAGTGCAGGTCAATGCATAAGCCCTGGGCAGTCACCACTGTTTTCTGGGCAATCCCTAAAGGCCAATCAGAATGACAAAGCCACATATATTGCAGAAGTTTTTACCTTTTTATTCCAGCTAAAGATGTATGTAGATTGGAAAACAAAACCAGGTTTTTGTAGATGCAAGCGGAAGATTTTAGAAAATTACTGTGATTTCTACTACGTTTATAAGAGAGTCCCTATGCAGTAATGAACAGGGGTGATTTGGAGCCAGTAGAAAGTAAGAAAGTAAAATTACTATTATAGATGCTCTGGGAGCCCTGACTATATTAATGCAAATTCATTTTGGAGGTTGCTAAATTATTTACATAGTTGTGGAACTTGTAAACTTTCCTATCCTCCCCAAAGCATTTCCTTATTAGGGTTCCCTGAAAATCAGAGGGGTAGCAAGCAAAGAGAAGTAGGTCAGAGCTTCTGGCTACCATCCATATTTTGACAAGGTAGAACAAGGACACGTCCTGAGCAGGGTGACACAAGGAACCAGAAGGATTATAATACTCATCTTGCTTCTTCTATGCCTTCCCTTTGAAATGTTCAGTAGTCCAGACCACAGTAAAAAGGTGAGGCAGAACAGGATCCAGCTACAGAGATCATATCTCTGCCTTTAGGGAAAAGAGGAGAGAAGTAGCCAGGTGGGAGCATAGGACAAACAGAAACAGAAAACTTCTCCAAGCAGTAATCTTCCCTGCAGAACAAGGGCCATGAAATTGCTATTCTGCAGAAAAATCTATTTTCTTTTTTTAACAGAAATCATCTAACCTCAAGATTAGAGATGAGAGCAGGGGAGAACTGTCTGCTCCTCTCTTCCTTCACCAGATTATCATCTCAAAATTATTATTCTATCCTTCTTTTCTTCTCTCTCAATGTTTAAGCTGGTATGTTAATAACTTGTCAAGATGTCACCACTAACGGTCAGAATAAAAAGCAAATTATTACTAAGCTTTGCCCTTTTTAAAGTTTCCACAAATTCACACAGAAACATGATTACTTACGCCTAAATATTTCAGATTATAAGTCCGCTGTCTACTTCAAAATAATGGCTGATTTGTAGATGGTCTTTCCTACTTTATCTCCAATGTCCTTATTGGCCCTGAGGGTTTTTCATAATTTCTACCAATTATTTCAGGTTACGTTGTTCAATCATGTCATGAGGTTATATAGATTTCATGAGCAAGCATCCTGAACTTTTTCTTCTGGTAAACCCAGTCATCTTTCTGGACTCACTCTGGCTCCATGATACCTCTAGCACACATCTTCGTAACATGTTCTCTGTGAATGGTGTGATTCTTGGACAAGAGCTAAGATCCCATTAATTGTTTCAGTTGTTTTCCAGGATATGTTGTCACTTAATTTATATCACGGTATCGTATTTCTTAGGTGTATTAGGTTGTTTGAAGATAGATTAAAAAGTTAACTTTATTTTCCATTCCTATTTTCACAAAGCCATCACGACAAGCTTCTACCAAGTTTAGATTTTTAAATTGTGCATTCATGGTATGTTGACTACAGTGTGATGAAGCTTATTTTTAATAACACTAGGAAGATAACTTCAGGAAGTTCATATTCTGTTCTTTCATTTGTACTGAAATTGAATAATTCTCAAGCTGACTAAAATGAGAAGGGCTAATTTTCTTCATGAGCAATGGACTGTAAACAACATTTTTATAAACTACTGTCTTGGATACAGAATACCATGAGTTTAAAAAATAATCAGTCTTCACTGCTGAGAAAGTGGGTCATCGTTATTTCTCTTATTTCACACATATCATTGAGAGTGTTATTCCGTAGAGTACATCTATCTGTAGCACCGTAACCAGAGATGTGGTGCCTGCCCTCCATAAGTTTATGATGGGCTGAAGAAAAGGTGCACACAGATGATGAAGCACAAATTCCAAAATTTAGTTAGGATTATTTTGTGAGCTGAGTGGTAAATCTCAGAGACCAGTAACTCAACCAAATGGGAACTCCAGGTCTCCTAGACTACTCTCATATGGCAAATCAAACTCAAATGAAAATAAAGTCCTTAATATTTAAAAAAATAATAGATTATAAATTTTTGGATAACATATTCACATGGTTAAAAATAAAATAATGTAAAAATATATAAATCAAGAGCTCTTATTCCCATTTCATCTCTATTTCCTCCTTTCTCACTCACTTTCTATTAGTTAGCACTTTGATTAGTTTCTTAAATATTCTTTCAAAGTTTTCTTATGCAAATGCAAGCAAACTCAAGTATTTCACTCTTTCTTACTCAAAAAATAGCATACTATGGACAATTTTTGTACTTTGCTTTTTCCACTTGATAACATATGCCAGAAATCTTTAAGATCAAGATATAGAGAAATTGTTATCCTTTTTACAGCTATGTATTATTCCACTGACAATTCATGTAATGTGTGGATGTGCTGGTTTATTTCAACAAGATCTAATCTGGATTCTGAGTTATGGTTCAAAATATAATCCTAAATTTTGTTAGGTAAGGTATTTACAGCAACAACACTTCTTTGGTGTTTGAATGGTTGTGGAAAATTTGATTTTTGAGGCATAAGGAACTTTTCCTTTTATCTGGGCTCACTCAAAGTCAGCTTCAGAAAGATAATCTAGACATCTCAAGAAGTTGACACATGCTGGTCCTTTGGTTGTGTTTATAAGCAGACTACTTTTTCTCTAATCTGGTTTAATCTTGGTGTGTTGGTACATGTACACACAGACACAGTGCATGTACTCTTTCTAGCCTTTAATTCGCACATATTAAGGGGAAAGGTGATGGGTGACTGGTGATGTAGGTGGTGACAATCCCTATGAAGAATCAGGGATACCGCAGTTCTTTATTTCTCCCCAGAGCAGCTGGCATGTTGAAGTTATCAGACCATATCAGACTTAAGGGACATTAAATGTCAGGAGAGCAGACCTGCTATAGAAAGCTGATGGGAGCTGCGGGAAACTTTAGTATCAAATGTTCTCCTGTATAATAATAGGCAGCAGCATCAATCTCAGAAATGCTGCTACAAATGTCACAGAAAACCTTCCCTGTATATAGATTAAAGTTGCAGATAAAAACAGAGGACCAAATCAAAGCCCTAGTGTTCCTTTTCTGAAACCACCCTGCCAAAAATGCAATTTCTGAGTTATCAAAAAATAGAATCTCTCAAACAGCATTCATAAAGCTTCACATTTTGGTGTTATCACAGAGGCTTATATTGAGAAAATGCTATTTCTTCCCTCCCTCCCCTTTCAAGGTTGAAGCAGCATCCTATCTTCTCTAACAATGTTTACTTCAGAACCGCAAGCTCAGAGACAATCAGCACTGTGTTTTGCAGAGCCAGAGTTCCGCATACCAGTGTGTGTTTGCCATTTCCTAGGAAACCCCTCTTTTCAAAAGGATCCAGGAAATAAACTTTTAAAAGTGACTTTATGAAGCCAACATTTGTGACCCCTGAATAAAATTTCATCCAGTGAAGCAATTTAGATTGCTCCCTAAGTACAATGGAGTGTCAACTGAGAAATCTCAGTGTAAAAGCCTAAACAGAATTTAGATTAATAAGGCCTGTTTTGGCTGTGACAATTCAAACATTTACCATTAAGAATTTGATCTATCAAGTAGAGGGTTAGGCTGGGAAAACGTCTTTTTTTTTTTTTTTTTGTAAGGGGAGAGACAATATTACAAAAAGAAATTTTCATCAGCTACGGTTAAGGCACACACACACACACATTCATATATACATGCAAATACACACATACACACATGCTTAAATAAATAAGCTATTGCTCTACGAGGATGCCTGCTGGGATAAGGTTAGCAATTTGCCACAGAGTTCAGAGTAGGGAACGTCTGGGAAACAGAGTCAGTGACTCTATTCCTTCTACCCACTTACCTAACTAAACATGACCCTGTCATGTTTCCCTGACAAGTGATGTTCAGCATAATGTCATCTCCCTTGATGTCACCCTCAAGAATGTCTTGCTCATTGACACGTCTAGACAACCCTGGTTATAGAAGGGCTCTCTGTACATTTTTTTTGATAACCTGCATGTTTATTATAGAAGATACAGCTACAGGAGTTTTTAAAATAGCAAAGCATTTATGTTTAGAGAGCTTAGTAGTATTTGATTTTCTTACATTTCTCTGAGCTATGCTACTCATTTCCTATGCAATCTTGGGAATCTCTTAATCTTTCAAGTGACTCTGTTTCCCTTCTGAACACTGTGTGGAGGGCAGTTTTTTGAGGATAAAGATTCTTGATATTATCACTGAGATCAGAGTGGTTTCAAAAGCTCCTCTCTTCATCTCTGATAAGTGGTCAATAAGTGATACCACTTGTGAAGGATTTCTTTGCCATATTCTGTCTCCCAAGTTGCCTGCAACCTGGATAATTGTTCTTAGGGCCGTCAGGGTGGCAGTGCTACTTCAAATATCAAGTCTTTAAGCAAACTATTCCTTAGCTAAGGGATGCTGGGCTTACTATGTAGGTGATAGGATGATCTGTGCAACAAACCACCACGGCACATGTTTACCTATGTAACAAACCTGAACATCCTGTGCATGTACATCGGAATGCTCAGGAACAGAATAGCTCTTTTTTACAAATCAGTAGCTTCTTAGTACCTGCCTAAATTTATTGCCCCTTTTCCTCATATTCTGTACAATGTCACTTTATAGTTTCACTCTCTACATGTAATATTAATCTGAATTTATATCAAGTGGTTCCATTACTTTTGGTCCTTAACTTTATTTCTACAGCCCCATTTCAAAGATTTCCAAGTTTCCCAAAATTACATCACCAGTGTGGTTCAAAGCAAGAACTCATTAAAAAAGAGGCTCAGGCTGGGCTTCCTCTTAGCCAGATATCCTTCTAGTTTTTCCTCTTCTAGATAAGAAAAAAGAGAAACAACAAATTCAGGGCTTTTTTTTTTTATCATGGAAAAATATATTGGTTTTACTCATCTTCCAATTCAGGCAAAGTTTTGTGAGTGATGATACATTTCACAACCCTTCCCTCCACCATTCAATTTTTTATTTTTCCCACGTTAGAATGTAAGCTTCATGAGGGCAGATGTTTGGCCTTATTTTTCCTCTGTGAAGTATTACAAGCAATTAGAGCAACGCCTAGCACATATAGGTACTCGGTAAGTATTTGTTAAATCAATGAATGTCTTACTCCTGTAGAGTTTTCTTCACTTAAACCAGCAGGCTTTCAAAACTTTAGGGCCAAATATTTTATTCATTCATTCCTGCATGCGTAAATATTTACTGAGTGTCTGATAGGTGCCAGGCATAGTTTTGAGGCCTTCTGTGATGTTAGTATGATGTTCATGGAACTTTCATTCTAGTGAATCAGCAGACAACAAACAAGCAAGCAAATAGATACAAAATAAAAATTGCAAACTATGATTGGGATTAAAAGTAATAATAAATGGCAGGGTGCGGTGGCTCACGCCTGTAATCCCAGCACTTTGGGACGCCAAGGTGGGCGGATCACGAGTTCAGGAGATCGAGACCATCCTGGCTAACACGGTGAAACCCCGTCGCTACTAAAAATACAAAAAATTAGCCGGGCTTGGTGGCGGGCGCCTGTAGTCCCAGCTGCTCAGGAGGCTGAGGCAGGAGAATGGCGTGAACCCAGGAGGCGGATCTTGCGGTGAGCTGAGATCCCACCAGTGCACTCCAGCCTGGGCGACAGAGGGAGACTCCATCTCAAAAATAAATCAATAAATAAATTAATTAATAATAATGATAAATAAGTGCTGTGACAGAGAATAATGGGAGTGCTTATGGTCAGACTTTCAGGAAATTATTTGTTTCTCTCTCTTCTTTTTTTTTTTTTTTTTTTTTTTTGACCCTGGGATATTAAATGAGAGTTCTCCCTTTTTTCCTGAATCTTCTCAATAAAATAGACTATTTTCAAAAAAAGTTACAGACTAGTTTCTTCACTAAGGCATAAACTTTGTGAGCCATAAAAAAATCTTAAATTTAAAGGACATGAACTTAGTTATACACTCTAGATTAACTTAAGGGAGATAAATAGCGCATCTTAAAAGAACCATATCTTTATGCAATAAACAATTTTATTAGTCATAACAATTCTGTAAATAGAATTAAAAATGGCAAATTCTATAATGCCACTCAAATTGGTATTTTTCCTTCTATTGTTCAGATTCTCAAGAAAAGTTTCTATTTGCTCATTTACTTCTTAAAATGGCCCACATCACTCTTTACTCTACAGTCTGAATTTCATTACCTTATTGTAAGTAACCTTTCGATAATCACTTTCTTTTTTTTACGTGAAAACGTATTTTTTTTTCTTTTTATTAATTATACTTTAAGTTTTAGGGTACATGTGCACAACGTGCAGGTTAGTTACATATGTACACATGTGCCATGTTGGTGTGCTGTACCCATCAACTCGTCATTTAACATTAGGTATATCTCCTAATGCTATCCCTCCCCCCTCCCCCCACCCCACAACAGGCCCCGGTGTGTGATGTTCCCCTTCCTGTGTCCATGTGTTCTCATTGTTCAATTCCCACCTATGAGTGAGAACATGCAGTGTTTGGTTTTTTGTCCTTGCGATAGTTTGCTGAGAATGATGGTTTCCAGCTTCATCCATGTCCCTACAAAGGACATGAACTCATCATTTTTTATGGCTGCACAGTATTCCCAATACCCTTGAAATCCACCCAAAGTGTTGCATGTATCAATAGTTTATTCCTTTTTAATGCTTGAGTAATATTCTATAGTATGGAGGTACCCTGTTTTGTTTTGTTTTGTTTTTAACAATTCACCCATCAAATGAAGGACAACTAGGTTGTTTCCAGTGTGGAGCCATTACAAATAAAGTTTCTATGAGCGTTCAAGAACAGATTTTTGTGTAGATAATTTTTCATTTTTCAGGGATAAATACCTAGGACCTTCTTCTGAGTTATATAGAAGAATATTGTATAGTTTTTAAAGAAAATGTCAACCTATTTTCCAGAATGGTTGTAGCATTTGACATTTCCACTGCCAGTATATGACAGATCCAGTTTCTCTGCTCACCTTGTTGGCATTGTATTGTGCTGTCAGGATGGTTTAAATTTTAGCTCTTCTAAAAGGCATGCGGCAATATCCATTGTGGTTTTAATTTGCATTTCCCTAATGGCTAATGATACTGAATATATTTTCATGTGTTCATTTTTTGTTATCTTTGATGAAGTGTGTAGTCATGGCACTGCTCATTTTCTACTTGAATTGTTCATTTTCACTGCTGTTTTTAATATTTCTTTACTCATTATCCATATGTGTCCTTTGTCAGGCCTTGTACCTACATGGTTTGCAAATATTTTCTCTCAAGGTGGAGTACCAAGTATTTTCATCCTTTAAACAGGATATTCTACAGAGCATAAGGTTTTAATTTTGATGAAGTCTAATTTATGGATTTTTTTTTCATTTATGGACCATGCCTTTGATGTCCTAAGAACTTTTTTCACCTAACTCTAAGTTTTGTAGATTTTTATTTTCTCCTGTTTTCTTCTAAAAGTTTTATAGATTTATAATTTGCTTTTAAATCTATGTTTTATTTGGAGTTAATTTTTGCATAAGTTGAGATGTTTAAGTGTAAATGAGGTATATTTTTTTTCTGTTGTTTTGTTTTTCCTATGGATGTCCAATCGCTCCAGTACCATTTGTTGAAAAGACAACCAAAGACAATCTTTCCTTCATTGAATTGCTTTTGTAACTTTGTAAAAAAAAGCTTTTGGCCGCACTTTGATTGTTCTGCTTCTGGGTTCTCTGTCCTGTTCCCTCAGTCTGTTTCCATCCCTCCACCAATCCTACATCATCATGATTACTATAGCAATGTGGTGTCTTAAATTTGGATGCAGTGATTATTCTCATTCCATTTTTCTCTTAATCATTGTTTCAACTGTTATGGTTCCTTTTACATTTTTAAATAAATTTTAGAATAAGCTTGCTTATGTCTACAAAAATTACACTAGGAATTTTATGGGAATTACATAAAAAATTATAGATGAATTTGAGGAGAACTGAGGTCTTTACTATGTCAGGTCTTCCAATCTATAAACACAACGTATTTCTCCACTTATTTTGAACTTAAAATTTCTTTCATTAACACTGCAGTTTTCAACATATAACTCCTGTATATAATTTATTTTATTTTACCTAAATATTTAAATAAGTAATTATAAGTGGCCTTTTATAATGTTTTAATTATAATTTTGTAATTAAAGTATAATAATTATTATAATTTTATAATTAAAATTTTTATGTTTATTGCTAGTATATAGAAATATAATTCATTTTTTTATATTGATCCTGTATCCTGTGACCTTGCTGAACTCACTTGTTAGTTCTAGGAGGGATTTTTTTTTTTTTTATTTTGCTAGATTTCTTGGGACTTTCTGCATAGACCATCATGTCATTTTCACATAGGGACAGCGTTGTATCTTCCTTCCAATTTGTATTCCTTTTATTTCCTTTTCTTGCTTTATTCTGCAGGTTAGGACTTCCAGTACTGTATTGATTAAGAATAGGAAAAGAAGAAATCTTCCCTTGCTCCAAATATTAGGGGAAAGTATTTAGTCTTTCACCATTAAATATAATGTTAGTCGTAGGTGTTTCACATATTTTTTAATCAAATTTAGGAAGTTCCTTTCTATTCCTACTTTGCTGAGAAAACTTATCATAAATGGGTGTTGAAGTTCATGAAATGTTTTCTTTCTGTATCAATTAATAGGATAATTTGACTCTTCTTTATCTTGTTGATGTGGTGGATTACACTGGCTGATTTTTGAATATTGAACCAGCTTTGCACTTCATTGTGGTGTATAATTACTTTTACATGTTACTGAATTACTTTTACAAAAATATTTTGTTGACTATTTTTCAGTCTATGTTCATGAATAATATTCATCTGTATTTTTCTTTTTTTTATTATTATACTTTAAGTTTTAGGGTACATGTGCACATTGTGCAGGTTAGTTACATATGTATACATGTGCCATGCTGGTGCACTGCACCCACTAACTCGTCATCTAGCATTAGGTATATCTCCCAGTGCTATCCCTCCCCCCTCCCCCCACCCCACCACAGTCCCCAGAGTTTGATATTCCCCTTCCTGTGTCCATGTGATCCCATTGTTCAGTTCCCACCTATGAGTGAGAATATGCGGTGTTTGGTTTTTTGTATTTTTCTTTTTTGTACAGAGTTTTTCTGGTTTTGGTATCAGGCTAATACAGGTCTAAGAAAGTGAGTTGGAAAATGTTCCTCTCCTATTTTATGGAAGCAATTGTGTAGAATTGGTATTAATTCTTTAAATATTTGGTGCAGTTCTGCAGGGAAACCATCTAGGTATACCTAAGATTTCTTCTTCTGGAGTTTTAACCCTATAAACTCAATTTTTTAAATAATTATTCAGATTATTTCATGTTGGGTAGATTTTTTTTCTTCGTATTGTATCCATGCTGTTTAGGTAGAAGGATTTGTTTTATATCATATATTCCTACATAGCTCCAAAGAGATACTGCCTTTAAGATGATACAGATTACACCTTTTAAAATTGTCTAGAAAGAAAGTAGAAATTCTCTCCATCAATAAAACCTTCAGAAATAAACCAGGTAAAATGTTGGGGAAACAAACCCTCTCTTTTTTTGTTTGTTTGTTTGTTTGTTTGTTTGTTTTGTTTTCCTTTTTTTTTATTATTATTATACTTTAAGTTTTAGGGTACATGTGCACATTGTGCAGGTTAGTTACATATGTATACATGTGCCATGCTGGTGCGCTGCACCCACTAACTCGTCATCTAGCATTAGGTATATCTCCCAGTGCTATCCCTCCCCCCTCCCCCCACCCCACCACAGTCCCCAGAGTTTGATATTCCCCTTCCTGTGTCCATGTGATCTCATTGTTCAATTCCCACCTATGAGTGAGAATATGCGGTGTTTGGTTTTTTGTTCTTGCAATAGTTTACTGAGAATGATGATTTCCAATTTCATCCATGTCCCTACAAAGGACATGAACTCATCATTTTTTATGGCTGCATAGTATTCCATGGTGTATATGTGCCACATTTTCTTAATCCAGTCTATCATTGTTGGACATTTGGGTTGGTTCCAAGTCTTTGCTATTGTGAATAATGCCGCAATAAACTACCATCAGAGTGAACAGGCAACCTACATAATGGGAGAAAATTTTCGCAACCTACTCATCTGACAAAGGGCTAATATCCAGAATCTACAATGAACTCAAACAAATTTACAAGAAAAAAACAAACAACCCCATCAAAAAGTGGGCGAAGGACATGAACAGACACTTCTCAAAAGAAGACATTTATGCAGCCAAAAAACACATGAATAAATGCTCATCATCACTGGCCATCAGAGAAATGCAAATCAAAACCACAATGAGATACCATCTCACACCAGTTAGAATGGCAATCATTAAAAAGTCAGGAAACAACAGGTGCTGGAGAGGATGTGGAGAAATAGGAACACTTTTACACTGTTGGTGGGACTGTAAACTAGTTCAACCATTGTGGAAGTCAGTGTGGCGATTCCTCAGGGATCTAGAACTAGAAATACCATTTGACCCAGCCATCCCATTACTGGGTATATACCCAAATGACTATAAATCATGCTGCTATAAAGACACATGCACACGTATGTTTATTGCGGCATTATTAACAAACCCTCTCTTGAAAACAGAAGCATTGTTAACAAAAGGTTTGAAACTAATGAAATAAATTTTGCTGAGAACCAAAAAAAAAAAAACCTCAGTGAAAAGTAACCTGAATTATGAGCCCTGCAATAATCACAATTTTAAAAATCTACATTTCTCCTAAAGACCAGTTGCTATTTGCTGGGCAGTTTCTGTAAATATATATATTATGTCTATTGGTAAGCAGAACCAAGGATACCTCACAAAATTGGACTTAGAAGACCCTAATAGGTAAAAGATGGGTACCCAACACTGGCATAGGAATAGGTCCTGGGGTCCTGCTTAGGTTGTTCATCAAAAACTGATAGAATCAAAAGTAAAATGACCTGATCATCACAATTCTTACATTCTTAAGTAAAAACAAATAAAATTTCTTGAAAAGTACAGAACCGGCTTTAGTCTAAAAAGCATCTGGTCCTGCTCTAGATGCTGTTTTGTTAAAATCCTGCAAACAGGACCCAGATTTACATAAACATTTGAAAATAATCAAAGATCAGAGTCAGCTCAAATACCAAACTCAGGCAAAGGTCAATTTCTCTCTCCTTTGCTTCAACTGAAAATCAAAAAGGACCAATTTTACTAGTATCAAAAACATTTTCCCTCCTTAATAACCCATGTGACCAAGGCCAAATCAAATGTAATATTTGCCTTTACATCAAAAACAAAGTGAGCTTTCATAAATCAGATTTTATGCAGCCTATAGTGTAAAGAACCAGTGAGAGAGATTTATCTCAAAATCCATAAATTGAATGCAAACTCACAAAATAAATTAAATCAAGTATGAAAGAAAATCAACATGTAGGTTTATGGGACAATAAATATGTAAAAAGGTGGGAAAATAATACAGCAGGGAAATCAAAACCTCAAGCAAAAAGGGTAGCAAGGAATGTATCATGAAGAAAAAAACAATAAAGTGAGATGAGAAGAAAATGGTATTCGAATAATTTCTGAAAGAATGGAATTAAAATAATTTTTACATAGAAATGGGAAAATAGCATGACATGCCTTGCAATATTGCAACAGGGGTAAAGTTTCTGAACAGTGATCTCTATAGGGCAGGGTCCCTTACTTGTCCTCTGGAAATGAAGCTCATTAGAAAATGACTTTAAAGCAACTTTTATTTCAAAAACATGCTTTGCAAAAATACTATGGTTGAAGAAATGAAAACTGTTCCAAAAGGGAGGTGACTATTACTATTAGCTGGCTGCATATTACCAAAGCTTTGATGCTATTGTTCTGACAGATGCAGCTAAACTGGCAAACCTTATCATAGTTTATAAGGAAACACTTTGGAACAAAAAAAAAACAGCCTGAATTGCCAAGAAAGCCCTAAACAAAAAGAACAAAGCTAAAGGCATCACGCTACTTGATTTCAAACTATTCTACAAGGTAACTACCCAAAACAACATGGTACTGGTACAAAAACAAATAGACCAAAGAAACAGAATAGAGAACTTAGAAATAAGACCGCGCACCTACAACTATCTAATCTTCAACAAACCTGACAAAAACAAGCCATGGAGAAAGGATTCCCTATTTAATAAATAGTGATTGGAGAACTGGCAAGCCATATGCAGAAAATTGAAACTGGACCCCTCCCTTACACTTTACACAAAAATTAACTCAAGATGGATTAAAGACATAAATGTAAAACTCCAAACTATAAAAGCCCTAGAAGAAAATCTAGGCAATGACAGTCAGGACATAGGCACAAGCAAAGATTCCATGATGAAATCACCAAAAGCAATTGCAACAAAAGCAAAAATTGACAAATGGAATAATTAAACTAAAGAGTTTCCACACAGCAAAAGAACTATGATTACAGTGAACAGACAACCTACGGAATGGGAGAAAATTTTTGTAATCTGTTCATCTGACAAAGGTCTAATATCCAAAGTCTACAAGGAACTTCAACAAATTTACAAGAAAAAAACAAACTCCATTAAAAAGTGAGCAAAGAACATGACCAGACACTTCTCAAGACATTCACGTGGCCAACAAAAAAATTTTTTAAAGGCTCAACATCACCGATCATTAGAGAAATGCAAATCAAAACCACAATGAGATACTATCTCACACCAGTGAGAATGGTGATGATTATTAAAAGGTCCAGAAACAACAGATGCTGGCAAGGTTGTGGAGAAAAAGGATCGCTTTTACACTGTTAGTGGGAGTGAAATTAGTTCAACCATTGTGGAAGACGCTGTGGTGATTCCTCAAAGATCTAGAGGCAGAAACACCATTTGACCTAGCAATCCCAACTCTGGGTATATACCCAAAGGAATAGAAATCATTCTGTTCTAAAGATGCATGCATGTGTGTGTTCATTGCGGCAGTACTCACAATAGCAAAGACATGGAATCAACCCAAATGACCATCAATGGTAGACTGTATAAAGAAATGTGGTGTTTATACACCATGGAATACTATGCAGCCACAAGAAGGAATGAGATCATGTTCTTTGCAGGAACATGGATGTAGCTGGAAGCCATTATCCTCAGCAAACCAGTGCAGGAACAGAAAACCAATCACCTCATGTTGTCACTTACAAGTGGGAGCTGCATTATGAGAACACATGGACACATGGTGGGTAACGACATACACTGGGACCTGTCAGTGGGGGGAAGGGTAGGAAGAGGGAAAGCATCAGGAAGAATAGCTAATGGATGCTAGGCTTAATACCATGTGATCAGCTGATCTGTGCAACAAACCACCATGGCACACTTTTACCTATATAACAAACCTGAACATTCTGCACATGTACCCCAAACTTAAAATAAAAGTTGAAGGAAAAAAAGAAAAAACAAAGAAACCCTCACAACATCGTGAGAGCATATGTCTTTAAGGTAATACATATTTTGTGGATGTGTGTGCGGTAGCACTGCAGAGGAGACTGGTGATACAGATGACATATAAGACAAAAGAAGAATGTATTTTTTAGTCATTTTATGGTGTGTGTATTTGGAAAGGGGGTGGAAAGAGAAAGGAGAAGAGAGAAGAAGAGAAAAATTAAGTGGTCTTTGACACTGCCATTCTAGACTGCAATTTTCTACGGCAATTAATATCTATATTACTATGGCAATTGCAAGACAGCATTAGTTCAGTAATAATAATAACAGTTAACATTTTTGAGCACTTGTCAAATGATAGAATTTGTCTAAACATTTTTGAAACATTATTACATCTAGTTCTCAAAACAACCCTACAAGGTATGTCTTTACAGATGATGAAACTGAAGTCTTAAGAAAGTTAAGAAGGTTGTAAAAGTTCACAAAGCTAATAAATAGCAAAGTTAAACTCAAAAATCCCCTTTTGTACTATACTAGCCTAATATATTTGTTGACTGTTATTTAATAAATAATATAAATTACTTATCTGTGTTATTTTTCATAATGAGGGCTTTTTTACCCATGTAGATTAAAAGCACTTTCAGACAGTAATCAGACTTACATTAGCTTTGTTTCCTTATTTTTAAAATAAGGTTATACTTGATTTCGATATTCAAGACTCTTTCAAGATCTACCACTCTGTCTAGGTTTCTACTTTGTAAAACGCTCAGCACTAGGAGAGCTGCCATCACCATAATAGGTGCTTAATAAAGTATTTGAAAATGGCTGTTTAATAAATGAGTAAATCCTCATTTAAGGAAAAGAATGTCATAGTATCAACAATCACTGGAGTCTCCATTTGGCTTGAGTAACTTAAAACATTTAAAATGTGCTAAACTTAGTTGTTTTAAACTTCATAAATGAATGAATCTGAAGAGTATTTTATCAGATGCCTCTTCCAATTCTTTTAAATGATAGTACTTTTTAGCTTCCTAATCTTCAGTTTCCTTCTGAGCCCAATTAAATATCTCCAAGCCCACCTAAGATTCCCACTCCTGCCTAACATTTTGAAAAGGCAATACTCTCAGTGATTAAGGTATTTCAAATTATACTGTTTTTATTATCATTATATTTTGAATCACAAGACTTTTACACAATGAGATATCATTTCAAAATTATCCCAAATAACAATGCTGAAAATTCCAAACCATTCTCTGTTATGCCAATGTATAACATCTTCACATTTTAGCAAATATTTTTAAAATCACATAATATTTTCCTAAAAATATTTAGGCATGAATCATTTTATCCAGTGCTCTCATAATTCAGTAATGAAAGCTCTCCCAAACTATGCTGACTTGTTAGTCATATTCTATCTTTGGTTGTGACAGAAAAATATATTTACAACTTTAAAAATTTCTGATCACTTATTTAGGTTGAATAAGTATGCAGCAAATTCAAAATTGCACAATTTTATTTGCGCCAAAATACAATTCAAAGATAGAAATAAGTGGAAAGTTGGGTGAGAGGTTCTGGGCAGCAACAGGAACAGAAGGAGGGAGGTTGTACTCATGACATTCTCTCATAAAGAACAAAACTTTAAATTTTAGAACAAGTTCTTGAATAAATATTTACTGATAAAGCAACTACATCTATAACCATATAGATGGATTTACATCTTCTTAGGGTATTTACTATTGTGTGGAAACAGTACAGGCATCCAAATATGTACAAGTCTTGAAAATTTATAGAAGTTGAGTTACAGAGATCAACCAGCTAATAGTAACTTACAAAAGACTTAAGGCCTTACCTAGGCATTTGTTTAGGCTGGAAGAAATTGAAAAATAGCATATATTTATATACATATATTATTTATATTTTACCACTTAAATATATTTTACCACTTGTGAGATACTGTCTACTTCGTTAAATTCAAGAAGCTTTGGTTATGGCTATGTAGAGATTTTTAACTCTAGAAATCACCAAATATTTAATTCTAGCAAGTGTAGCCAGAGTTGAGACACAGCAATAATCCATGAAGAAGCAGAGGAGTATGATTCAGTGAAATTGATCATTCTATTACTGTAAGATATTGCAAATACCACAAGACTGAACAGAATATAGATGACAAGCAAATAGAAATGTCAAGTTACAAAGTGGAAAAAGAAATAGGACCTTGGGGGTCTGTGATGTTTTAGGTCTAGAGAAACCATGGGAGGAGACTGAAGAAGCCAGCAAAACAACAGAAATATTGTACAGTGTTGCAGGTTGAAGTAGCCTACTGACTGGCCAAGACTGGTGCTTTAAGCATAAACACATTGGTTACTCAAGGATTAGACCAGACCCACCAAGAAATTATGTTTCTGTCCCCAAAAGTAGAACCCACGTAATTCATGGCTGTGAGAAAAAAAGTTGATGCTAGATCTCAAGGTCAGAAGACTGACAATGAGGGAGACTGTCTTTAGTAATCAACAACCGCAACCGTTTCACAAGCTGAAGAGATTTGATATTCATTCTTGCCTATACATCACCAAATTCTGGAAGCTTTCTCATGCCCATAATTAAGTTAAAGGTGCACCAACACAAGCACCTGCGTACATGTAACAGGCCATTTTGGATTGCTGAGGGGGAATCTGCTGGAAGCCTGAGAAAGAGGAGACAGCCCCCTTGTGGATTTCTCTTTGGGTGGCAGCAGCTGCCTTGGTCAATCCAAGTTTCTTGGTTCAAAATCAGAGGGATTAACTTTGCTAGTTTACCATACCCATTAGTACTGACACTGCTACTTTGGGAAAATTCTCTACAATTAGAAGCATCTATGTATGATTGAGTGCTATCAGTTTACATAGGCTGGTAGTCTTTTTCAACTCTTTTGGAAGTTTGAAATATACAATAAATTATACATCTGTAAATACATATTCATTATATAATTATTTGAAAGCATCTGAATGATGCTAAAGTCCTGGGTGCTATTTTAACTTTTTTCCCTTTTAAAGCTCTCCAGTAATTAATTTTGACATGTTGACTCGATTTTGCATAGGACTCACAGGCTTTTGCACAGGCTCAGCTTTCTTCTATAATGGCTCCTGATAATATGGGAGACTACTGTATTTCAGGAAAAATTTTAGGGAAAGTTTGTTGAGGTTGGGCCATCCAAATCAAACAGCAGACACTGACATTCAATTATCTGAAAACTTTAAATAACTTCACATTCTAAAAGGCTTCTGTATCACACAAATGAAGAAAGTGTTAATTGGTATTAAGAAGTTAGAAAGTAGCAGGCCAAGGATCCAGTAGGTCTTTCAGGAATTTAACCTAGTCTGGAACTGATTCCTTATATTTTTACTGGGCCATTTTATTTATTGAGACCTAGGCTCCAAGAAGCCTGCTTCCTAAGCTATTTTCTTAGAAATATGCCTATCTTCTGAAAATCTTTTGGGATGAGAGCTAAGAAAATGAAAGAGAAAGCAGGAATCAGCAAAAAAGACATAAGAGAATCAAAGAATAAATACAGAATCAGATAAACAAAACAGTTGAAGTCTAGAAAATAAGAAAGCCCAAGCTAAAAGAAAATCTCTTTGCCAATAAAAATCCAAAATAAAACTCCCAAGGCTTATTCTAAGATTCAAACATAAATATTACATCTGTGGCAAGGAGCAGAGCATTATTAAAATTTTAATATTCTAACACAATTTCTCTCTTCTTCCAGAATACCTAATTCCCATTTCTCTTATTACCTGCATTTGAGAATTACATTTTTTCTAAGTCAATTTACATTTTTATAAAAATGATATAAAATACCTGTTCTTTTCTTTCTTTCTTTCTTTCTTTTTTTTTTTTTTTTAACAGGCTCTTGTTCTATTGACCACACTGGAGTATAGAGGCACAATCACAGCTCACTGCAGCCTCGATTTCCTGGGCTCAGGAAATCCTGGACTGAGTGATCCTCCTGCCTCAGCCTCCTAAGTAGCTGGAACCACAGTTATGCACCACCAAGCCCTGCTAGTTTTTAAAATGTTGTAAAGACAGGGGTCTCCCTATGTTGCCCAGGTGGGTCTCAAACTCCTGGGTTCAAGTATTCTCCTACCTCAGCCTCCTGAAATGCTGAGATTATAGGCATGAGCCACTGTGCCTGGCTTAAAATACCTTTTCTTAAATATTTGTTGGAAAAATGTTATAGAGAAGAGGAGATTTTTAGATAATAAATTGTGTTTATAATCAATCAAAAATTTCCTTTTCAAGTGAATAGGTAATACAAGTTAGATGTGTCTACTGGCTATTACATCAAAATGATTAAAGATGGTGAGAGGGCACTTTGGAAAAAGAATATTTGGCTGTGCTTTTCAGTAGCTGCATGATGCCAGGTCTTTCTAATGTTTTAGGATTTTTTTGTAAAATTACAGTCACAGCAAATTCTCATTTTAGGTTTAAATGAAGTAATAATTGCCTACTATCTGACAGGCAGTAAGTGCACAATGAATGCTAGATGTTAATATAACTATTGTTATTATTATCATTGTTTGTATTATTGATATGGTTAAATAGACAATGATTTTCTAGAGAAAAGGGATACGTATATAATTTTGATTCCTCATGTTCTCCACTGATTTACCACTGAATCACCACTTCAGACACTGTGATTAAAAAGGCAGAAAAACATGGAATAAGAATGGGGAAAATAAATTTGCCCAGCAACTATTTTACTAATCAATATTTCCAAATTTAATTAACAGGTAGAGTGAAGCAGTTGAAATTAAGTAAGGCTTTTTTTCATAAATCGATTAATGTTTCACTAAAATTTAAGTTCTTTGAGAAACTGTGTGTCTCATGGGACCAAACATGAGACATACATGGCAAGACATAATGGGACATAGAATGACTGATTGTTTCTCAAATTCAAAATCCTCTCAACACTTTAATAACATGAAAGTTAAAGGAAAAAACAAAATCTCCATAATTAAATTTTTATTAGAACTAAGATATTCTCTATTAGAGATTTTTGTACCTGGTAAAGTATGAAATACTACATGCATCTCCAAATGAATCACTTCTTTGGTCACATTTGCCTATGAAATTGGGTATATTTAATTTGGATAACTTTATTTCCTGGGAGTTCTGCTCTAAAAACTTTCTAGAACTGAGAAATGACATCTATTGAGATGTGAAATAAATAAAATACAGAGAAGGAGGACAATAAAGGTAAAATATATTTGAGAATAAATGCAGGAAAGTAGACTGTGATAAGGATGACAAAGAAGATCAAGGCCTAAAGATAAAAGGTCATCTTGTTCCAGACTTAATTCATATTGCATAAGTTAATGGTAAAATTCCAACCCCATCTGTAGGCATATCACAGACATGCCAAAGGATATGGCAGATTTTTAATCAATGGAATTCTAATATGCTTTAAGCTCTATGCTCAAGTTTAGATCATTTCAGATGCAAGATATATTTCCAGCAAGATCTCTTACCAAAAGCAAAACATCTGCTAAGAGCTTTCCATTTTTGCAACACCTTCTTTCAACAGTTTCTATAATTTCCAAAAAAAATACATAAGCAGAGAATACAGCTAAATGAGAACAGCTGCATGAATTCAGTTTTTGAATCTATTCTTTCATTTCTCCCTTCTGTCCCCATCGCAGTTCTTAATATTATACGGAATGAAAGAGAAAGAAAAAGTAAATATGAGTGAGATTAAGAAATATATTTTATACCAATATCCTCTAAGCTAAAGTCTTTGCTCTAATAAAAATAAACAGGAGAATTTTAATGAGTCACCAGTTTTCTAAACTTTTTATAATTGCATAGTTCCATACATAAAAACCATCTGAAATACATAGTTCCAGTAGACTTTATAGAATAGAGGGAATTTGTAGGTGAGGAAAATGATGTACTTCCTAAGGATCATTTGGCAAGTCATTAACATCTGGGAAGGGATGCTCAGAATGCTTGATTCTCAAGATCATGGCTAAGTTCCTGACGACTGCTAGAGAAGTTTCATGTGGTGTCTGCTATGGGCTGAACTGTGTTTCCACAAACTTGACATGTTCAAGTCTTTAACCCCAATTAACTCAGAATGTGACTGTATTCGAAGACAGAGTCTCAAAGAAGTAATTAATAAATGAGGCCATTAGAGAGGGCCCTAAGCCAATATGACTGGTGTCCTTATCAGAAGAAAAGATGAGGATACAACACACACAGAGGGAAGACCATGTGAAGATTCAGGGAGAAGGTAGCTATCTACAAGTCAAGGAGAGGGGCTTCAGAAGGAACCAGCCCTGCTGACACTCACACTTGATCTCAGACTTTTAGTGTCCAGATCTGTGAGACGTGTATTTCTGTTCTTTCAGCCTCTCAGTTTGTAGTACTTTGTTACAGCAGCAGTAGCAGGCTAGCACATGTCAGGCTAGTCAATTCTTAGTTTTTTAAAGATCAATGATAGTACACAGATTAGCCAGCTTCTTTATTTTTTTTCTATTTCTATTTTTTATTAATGTATTTCCTAGAAACTGAGTAGGAATAAAAAGAAAAATGAGTTTAGTAAAAGATTTGTTGGGGGGAGGCGATTTAAGAAAAAATATCTATTGTTTTCTCTCCTTGAATTCTAGCTGGGAAAAGTTAGGTGTTCTGTCCCCCGTACTCCTATTATGGCACTTGGAGTATTATATTATAGTTCTGTTCTAGATTGTGAACACTATGCAAGTAGGAATTCTTTTTATTTTGTATGTCTATAGATGCCCTCACAGTATCCGGGACAGACTATTCCTAGGACCTCAAACAGCTCTTGACACACACTGGACATTCAGTAAATGTAATAGGTGTTCCATAAATATTTTGTGAATCAAGGAACGCTAAAACAGTGGTAATTTCCCTCTCTTTCTTACTGACACAGAAACAGTAAGTGGCTTTCCCAAGATTACCTTAATTTTGGCTTCTGAAGCAGCCCAAGAAACCACACTCTTCTTTTCTTGACTTCTGAATGCTTAATGCAGGCAAAGGAACCTGAAAACGGAGAATAGATTATCACCTTCATTATTATGACTAGACTAGAATATGATATAGAGGTATAACAACCACTATATCAACCACTAGATATAGCGGTATAGCAACCACTAGAACATGATATAGTGGTATAACAACCCTAAAATTAAAGATAGAGTCATAACCAGGCACAGACAGAGCTTGATGGGCTGGAGCTCTCACCATGTGAAACATACCACATGGGGGATGGGACACAAAGCCTGTTCCTTGGCAGCTGGGTCCCAAAGAGGGGAGAAAATATGAGAAGAGGGGGCTTTGAAACTGATGAAAATCATAAGCCACTTCACTTCTCCTAGAGAGGCATATGCAAAGGAATAAAAAATCAGAAAAGTTGTACTAGTGAAGCACCCTCTGCAGGAAAAGAAACACCAAAAGCCTAGAGTAGGTGTTTCCCAGCCACCTCCCTTCCAAGGAGTTTGGTATGCCCAGCACTCAGACGCAGGGCTTCTGACAATATTTGCCTTCTCATAGTGACTCAGCAGAATTGAGGATAAAAAGAATGTCAGCTTAACCTGAGTTTGGGCCTCTATCTAGAGTCGAATTGAGGCTATGTAATCATCAGTCTTTCACAAACTTTTTTGCAGCCCTAACATAAAAGTCAAATTATAAAGCTCCACATTTGGCACATGGTAGAAACCAAATAAATAGTAAAATGTTCATTTTGTAGAAATACTACAAAAAGAAACAACCTTGGAGAATTTCTGATTTGGCACAAACTTGAAAGGGAAGAGATTCAAAAATGAGGGCTGGCATAAAAAGGAATGAGATCATGTCCTTTGCAGGGAGATGGATGGAGCTTGAAGCCATTATCCTCAGCAAACTAACACAGAAACAGAAAAACAAACATTGCATATTGTCATTCACAAGTGGGAGCCGAACAATGAGAACACGTGGACACATGGCGGGGAACAACACACACTGGGGCCTGTTGGGGTGGGGGCGAGGGAAGATAGAGCAACAGGAAGAATAGCTAATGGACGCTGGGCTTAATACTTAGGTGAGGGGTGGTCTGGGCAGCAAACCAACATGGCACACGTTTACTTATGTAACAAACCTGCACATCCTGCACATGTACTCCGGAAATAAAAATAAAAGTTGAAGAAAACAAAAGAAAAAAAGAGAATGAGGGCTGGGAATGAGTGAGATGGAGATGGAGAGGGAGTAGGGAAAAGAAATTTTTTTCCTAAAAGATTTTCAGCAGTATTTGTGCAGCTGCTTTCTGTTTTCAGAAACAAAAAGCAAGAAACATTTGTTCTTTGGGTTATCAAATATTTTTTCCAGTTAGCCCTCAGTACCATAGTAAGGAACTATTGCCTATTACCAGTGGTGTGCTAGTATATGTTAAACAGCTGGCTCTTAGGGTAGGAGAAAACCTGATTTGTGGTATTTGCTGATTTCTGTGGTATAAATACTCAAACCAGGACCCATTTCAAGCTCCTACATGACATAACCCAGCTCACGAAATTCCTGAAAATTTAACAATCAGTTCTCACAAGTCAGTACAGGCCAAGTTCAGGATATCACTGCCAACAACCAGATATACCAGGGAGAGGAAAGCTCCACTGCAAAAGGAACAGGTTGCCCCCGAAGGTCTGAGCTCTGTAGTAAACCAGGCGAAACAAGACTCTGGAGTCTACAGAATTAACCAGGAAACACACAGGTCTCATGCTTTGTTCAGGAGATGGACTGAGTTCTGGCACACTTAAGGACCAGATCTAGGCGGTGGGGCAGTCTTACAGCTCTTCTATGATTTTCCATTTTCAGACATTTGAGATAGGAAATGATTATAAAAAGGTAGAAGGAGCTACACAGGGACAGAAGCTCTCTCTGCCAAAAATAGTAATACTGATCTCAGTTACTACCTTAATCCTACTAACTAGGAGTTTACTTATTATTTATCAACTTCTATGTTTGCTGGATGCTAAGAAGAGTTTGACAGAGATAAGGAACTTCCAAGGTAATTAGTACAAATATATACTGAACAGTTCCCCTGACCACCTAATCTGAGTGATAAAACTTATAATTTACATACAGTATGTGTAAAATGACTAAACGCACACATCTTCCATGTATTAAAGGCTTATATATGCACAGAGGCACAGAATGAAACTTAATTTTAATAGTGCTTTTTTTGGTTCTAATTAAGCCAATTGTGGATCTCTTTGTGCGTGCAGGGTGATTTTCCTTAGGTAGTTAATTAGAGGCTGCCAGTTTATACCTGTGTCTGACTAAGCACAATGGAGAGGAGTAAAGATAAATTAAGATTGGAAAAACCTCAGATGGCAGAAGAGATTACAAATACTATTAAAGATTTAGCAGTATGAGGACATAATGGGCTGCAAACTTTTTACAGTTCTTGGACATTTGTGTACTAGACTACTATTCTTATACTTGGAAACATGGCAAAGAATACGAAAGTTAGGTGAGAAGAGAGTTTTTGCCTCCTTGTAATTTGATAATACACTATCTTCCTAAACAGCAATGGATTTTGTGTGTGCTCTTCTTGCTTAGAATATGGTCAATAAAGTCCTCTTTATTTTTAAAAAGTCTTTGTATTTAGCCTTCCTGACATTTACTCTCAGGGATTATTCCACTCTTTCAAATGCCCACCTTCCATCTTTTACATAGGTGCCTTCTAAATCCAAACTTGTCAGAGATTTCCTGTGCCATTACAAGGACTTATATAGGTGCCTGTGAAGGGACATTTTAAGAGGGTTTAGACTTGTGAGTTCCTTCAGGTCACAGAGTCACACTCATAAAGCCTGAGCTTTGGAGCTAAACTGATGAGTTCAGATCATAACTCCAGCCTGGTTGCCTATGGGAGCTGCAGCAAGTGATTTAACCTCAGAATTGTCATTCTTCTTTTGTGATTTGATGATGATAATATGTTGTGATATAATACCTGTGAATTTTTTTTAAAAATATTAAATATTTTTGCTTAACTATGTAAGTATAGTTCAGTACCAGGAGCCAAGCAACTGCTCAACAATTATTAATATCCATCTCTTTGTTAAATTTTTCAGTCTATATTTCTACTACCTAGCACTATTCGACCTAGAACTGATTAAATACCTGATATGTTAAATATCTGATACAATAACCCCATATCCTGTAATCATCAATTGACAAACCTCTAACAGTCAATAAAATACTTAATATTGCTTGGAAGGAAACCTAAGGTAGTGATTTTCAAATTTGAAGGAGAAAGGGTGTCTGAATCTCTGGGGGGATTCTGCAAAGATAAATCCTCTTCCTCCACACCTACCTTCAAGGGATCAACATTGATCTAGGATATCAGTTCTACTAGTTGTTTTCTCAGCCGTCTGAGGAAAGAAAAAATTATCAACTAAGCAAGGCATAATTTATAAACTATTTTGATTGTAGCAGAATGCAGCTTTTGAGTGTGAAGCCCTGAGTGCTGATGTTACAGCAGAATCATTTTCATTAAAGAAGGATCACATATGTCTCCACAAATAATTTATAGATTTTTTAATTCAACGTTATTGTATTTTCCACTTCTCTTATTACCTAAATATCTCTATCAGGCCTCTATCTTCAGGTATTTTCTAGGAAGCATGCATATGTGTGTGTTTGTGTGTGTGTGCACGTTTTAACATATTCTCCTTTCCTTTTCTTTGGATCTGCTTTTTAAACAAAACATTTATGTTTCTGCACTATGGTCAAGTGTCCCAACCCAAGATTTTGTTGCTACCTACCTGATGAGAATATTTAGCAAGTTAAACTTAAGGCACACTTTATAACTTATATTGTACATTGACATTACACTTCTCTGAAGATATTGATGTTGCTCTTGAATTTCTTCTTTTATTCTTTAGAGAAACACTGCTCTGCTCTTTTATTACATTTTATGATATAGCCATTTACAACTATATGATAAGTTTTACAGTTTTCTCTAGTTATTTTTCTTCATTAATGCTTTCCCTTCAAATTCTATTTTAAATTTATTTTGATCAGAACAGTATTTTCCAGCCAAACAATTTCTTTTTAATTTTATTATTTGGGTATCCTCAGTGATGATTCAGAATATAAAATTCTGATGTTCTATGCCCGTCTCAACATTCTATTTATCTACTAAAGTCACAACCCGAAAATAAAAAAGGAAAGAAATTGAAGTAGTCTGCTTCCTTCTAATCTTTAGCTTTCTAACTGGACTTCAAATTTGCCGGAGAAATAAATGAGAAAAGTTCTCACAGTATCATGTAAATCAGCTAACCTGACTAGAAGTCCATTTGTAAAACTAGAGTTTTACAAATTTCCCTGGGCTCTCCAGCAAATCTCAGATATATGTTCAGGGAATACGATGCTCACCTTTTAATAAGTCATCTCAGGACTGAATGCAGAGACCTTTGTGTGCTTCTGCAGGGAAGACATCTTTTGGTGTCAGTACCTGTTCATTACATTTGCAAGTCCCTGTAAACCTTCCTTATTAGTCTCTGTTTCTAAAGAATAGACTCAGTGGCTCAGAGTTTCCCTTTCTTCTCCTTAGCCACGTTCTTCCATCCAACAGCCACTTGACACTGGCCTCGATTGTTTCTCATCTTCACAGAGGAAGTTGTTTTCATTCTGCCTTTTTGGATTATTTATCACATCCTATCTGGAAGTAAGGTTACTTGCACTTACTTCCACATAAGCTGCAGCATAGAGGATGGTTCTCCTCTCTATCTGCTTATCTAGCAGGCCGACTTACTCATATTCATAACAGTGGGATTATAAATCTTGGGATTTCTGCCTGAGTCTCTAGCTTATTGGAAGATTTACCCCAGTTGTGCGTATTTCTTAAACTTTTGCACAAAAAAGGAAGCGGAAATATGTTTAAGTCTCGTGTCTCCCGACCAAAAAAAAAAAAAAAAAATCACACCACATACACTGGGGAAAGTATTTGACAGCAGGCAACCACTCCATCAATTCACTGAGGGAAACAGGAAATTTGCCTCTAAAGACTGGTCACTTAAGAGTAGATAAGATGTTGCGCTATGCAGTTTATCACTGGCACACAGCCCGGAACCTAAAAGAGATACTGTTGTGGACAACTAACACTTCATTAAAAATTGAAAACATATTACTCACATTAGTGGTGAGTTCCTTTCAGATACTTAGCCTGGGTGCATACATTCTATAATAGTGATCCCATTGAAGCCGACTGGGGTGCATTTTGCAAACCAGGGAAATTACATGTGCTTTTTATGATATTCCACTCTCCCACCCCAGTTACTTATAAGGTAACAATAACCAGGAATTTGAAGCAATGATTTGGAAACAGCACGTACGGCTCTGAGAATAGCCAGACTAGCAAGGTTACAGACACCGGATTTGCAGATGCTATTAGATTTTAAAGAAGCTATTTAAGAGAAGCTTTTTGTTAGTTGCCAGAGATGTGATTTTTCTCTATTTTTCTTGGCTAGTGTTTTGGGGTTTATATTTGGCATAATCTAATCTGATATTAGCCAAAAAGAGTACTGAAGGGAGAGACTTTGCACTATGAACTCAACAACAAAATAAAAACAATAGCAGTGTCTCAGGGCTGTTTTCTTAGAGATTTATTGGGCCTTATTAAATTTGGAACCAGTCAAGAAGAATATAACAGCTGTTGTGAATTTCAAACAAAAGCAAAACAGTCTCTTCTCTGTTGTCCTCCTTTGTAGTGTCCCTGTAAGCTGGTGAACTCTCTGGGCAGGATCTACCTTACTTATGCTTACTCACTGGAAAGCATGTTTACATATACAACGTGATACCAGTAAGAAAAATCCAGGAAATTTGTTTTACTTCTCATTTCAGGGCATTTAGGAATAGCTTATAAAAAGGAAGCTGAACTATGAAGCTTACAAAAACTGATTTCCACAAAGCCAAAGATTTTGAAGCTGTTTTCCATGGCATTTCTTCTATCCTCCATGCACCTAAATCTTTACTAAAGAATTCTAAGAACAGATTAAAAATTGTAGGAGTGATATGTAGAGATATCAGTATTAATTTGAGCTTATGCCTCAGGAAAACTGAAAATGCTAACGCAAGCTCCCAGTTATTTATGAGAAAACAAAGCCCAGGATGCAATATGACTTGGAAATAGTAAACAAAACAACTGACAAAAAAACCCTCACAATACAAACTTTTTTATTTTGAATATTTTTTAAAAAGGGAATATTCGGTGTGTGACCTAAGATCAAACGGAGCTCACCTAGAATTTTACCAAAGGAACATGTTCTTAATTATGTTAGCATATGTTCCTTTTGAGTAATGTCTTTTCAGCAATAAATTCAAGAAGTGTAGTCTAAATATGAGAAAAAAGAGTTTGTTTGCCACATGGGGTATCTACAATTGTTTTTAAAAAGGGCAAGAGGACTTGAAGTTGCAAGCGGAATCTGACAACAAGAATTAGTACTCTTAAACTGCAAATGAGACACCACATATTGTGATGGTAAAAGTAATCAAAGGCATTTCACTGGACTTGCTTTTTAGGAATATTTAGGAGATGTCTTATGTTTGAGTTCATTTTAGTGCAATCCTATGGGTGTGTCCTTGTGTCAGTCAGGTTCCAGTCAGAAGACAGACATCACACCCATTATTTTATTTTATTTGTTTTTCTTTTCACTTTTATTTAAGGTTCAGTGGTACCAGTGGAGGTTCATTATATAGGTAAATTTGCATCGAGGGGGTTTGGGGTAAAGATTATTTTGTCACCCCAGTTCTAAGCAAAGTGCCAGATAGGTAGTTTTACTATCCTCACCCTCCTCCCAACCTCCATCCTCAAGTAGGCCTCAATGTCTGTTATTCACTTCTTTGTGCCCATGTATTCCGGGATTTAGCTCCCATTATAAGTGAAAACATGAGGTATTTAGTTTTCTGTTCCTGCATTAGTTTGCTAAGGATAATGGTCTCCAGCTCCATCCGTTTCTGCAAAGGACATGATCTCATTCTTTCTTATGGCTGCATCGTATTCCATGGTGTATATGTACCACATTTTCTTTATTCAATCTACCATTGATGGGTGTTTAGGTTGATTCCACATCTTGGCTATCGTGAAAAGTGCTGTAATGAATATTCACGTGGATGTGTCTTTATAACAGAATGATTTACATTCCTTTGGGTGTGTACCCAATAATGGGATTGCTGGGTCAAATGGTAATTCTGTTTTTAGTTCTTTGAGGAATTGCCGTACTACCTTCCACAGGGCCTGAACTAATTTACACTCCCACCAGCAGTGTATAAGCATTCCCTTTTCCCTGCAACCTCACCAGCATGTGTTACTTTGTGACTTTTTAATAGTAGCCATTCTGACTGGTGTTAGATGGTATCTCATTGTGGTTTTGATTTGCATTTCTGTAATGATTAGTGATACTGAGCATTTTTATATGCTTATTAATCACATGCATGTCTTCTTTTGAAAAGTGTCTGTTCATGTCCTTTGCCCACTTTTTAATGTAGTTGTTTCTTGCTTATAAATTTGTTAGTTGCTTACAGATTCTGATATTAGGTTTTTGTCAGATGCATAGTTTGTAAATATTTTCCGTCATTCTGTAGGTTGTCAGTTTACTTCGTTTATAGTTTCTTTTGCTGTGTAAAAGCTTTTTAGTTTAATTAGATCCCATTTGCCAATTTTTGCTTTTGAAGATTTGATATAAATAATTTTTAGCCTAGGTATAAGGGAACTGTAAAGTTAAGAAGCAAATGCTAAGGCATCAAAGAAATTGTAATTGCAGGAAGCAGCTACTACCCCTAGGGTTGTGGGAGAAAGTAGATGAGATTAGAATTATTAAAAGTTAGAAGTTTGGAGGAGGAGGGGCACCAGAGAAAGGGCACTAAGAATCTCTGAGGAGGGGTGTCCAGCCATCTGGTATTGATATCGCCAATATTCAGAGGAGAGACCCTACGTAGGTGGAATCCAGACTTTGAGAAGGGGGCACTTGCCAGCTGTGCTGATATCTTTGAAGGTGTTCAATAAAGCTGCTGTGGGCCATTTTGGAGAAACAAAAAAATGATATACTTGTGCTATTAGAAAAACTTTTGCTGCCAGGGCGAGGAAACATTGCTAGGGTAACAACAATAGAAGCAGGAAATAAATTCAGAAATAGAAAATGATCAAGAAGGAGCTTGTCTCTTCCTTCTTTCTCCTCCAGCCTCCTACTCTCTGTCTACTCTTTTTCCTACTGTCTGTCCTACTCTCTGCCTCTTCAAGCCAAGTCCAGCAAGAAGTCAACTAGCAAAACAGAAATGCAGAAATTGCAAAACAGAAATTTGGCTCTGTTTCCCCACCCAAATCTCAGGTTGAAATGTGATCCCAAGTGTTGGAGGTGGGGCCTGGTGGGAGGTGATTGGATCATGGGAGTGGTTTCTAATGGTTTGGCACCATCCCCCTAGTGCCACCTCATGATAGAGTTCTCACAAGATCTGGTTGTCTGAAGGTGATAGCACCTCTCCCTTTGCTCTCTCTCTCCTGCTCCACCATGGTAAGACATGCTTGCTTCCCCTTTGCCTTTTGCTATGATTGTAAGTTTCCTGAGGCCTCCCAACTATGCTTCCTGTACAACCTGTGGAACCGCAAGTCAATTAAACCTTTCGTCTTCATAAATTACTTAGTCCCAGATAGTTCTTTATAGAAGTGTGACAATGGACTAATTCAGGGATATAAAAATAAAACGCCTTACTTTTTATCCATATAATGACCAGATGGCTCTAAGGTTTAGTTTTATTATATTTAAGAAAGAAAACACATTTTTACAGAGCCAAAAGTGGGCATATAGCCAGAAGTTACAGAATAGTTTGGGAATTTTCTATACTTATACTGTTTATATCTAAAATTGCAGGATACTCTGTCTTCTTGATAGATATACTTCTACTGGCAGAAAAAAAATCATCTTGAAATGATATGACAGATGCTTGACAATTCAGTCACACACAGAGGTTCACACTCCAAAAGCAATCATAGAAACTTAAAGCGTGATTCATGCTCAAAGATTGTAAACTTCCCCCAATTTTGTGACTGTATTTCCAGTAAATAACTCTGCAGTTCTTCAGTATCCATGGTTCCATTGATTGTAGGAAAGTTTAGCAATGAAAATGAATGGAATCTCCAATGGGCATTGGCCCAATCTGCATGAACAATTTGAGTGTGAATGTACTCACTTCCTAGAACAAATCAGCAATGTTCTTGTAATTTTCCCTTCAATTTCAAGTTTATTGTGCTGAACTACTCTATTGTATCAGTAAAAAATAAAATTTTGTAAACACTTGGTGAGCCAACATGTTGGAGGTCTCAGAGATATCTATTTCTAAAAAGTGTCTGATCTGAGAAAGCAGTTCAATGAATCTCTCCATCAGGTTTCAGTGAGTGTGTCAGTTATTAAACTATTGCCTCTCAGCATCAAAGCCACATGGCCATATTCAACATTGGGATGCTAAGGCTGGGGACAGAGAGCCAAATCATATAATTCCACCCCTGGCTCCTTCCAAATCTTATGTCCTTCTCATATTTCAAAATGCAATCATGCCTTCTCAACAGTCCCCCAATTCTTAACTCTTTCCAGCATTAACTCAAAAGTCCAAATCCAAAGGCTCATCTGAGACAAGGCAAGTCCCTTCTTCCTATGAGCCTGTAAAATAAAAAACAAGTTAGTTACTTCGACAATGCAATGGGGGTACAGGCATTGGGTAAATGCTCCTCTTAAAAAAGGGAGAAATTGGCCAAAACAAAGGGGCTACAGGCCCCATGCAAGTCTGAAACCCAACAGGGCAGTCATTAAATCTTAAAGCTACAAAATAATCTCCTTTGACTCCAGGTCTCATATCTAGGCCACCCTGGTGCAAGGGGTGTACTCCCAAGGCCTTGGGCAGCTCTGCCTCTGTGGCTCTGCAGAGTACAGCTCCCGCAGCTGCTTTCAAGGGTGGTGTTGGGTTCCTGCAGCTTTTCCAGATGAATGGTACAAGCTGTCGGTGAATATACCACACTGGGGTCTGGAGGATGGTGGCCCTTTTCTCACAGCTCTACTGGGCAGTGCCCCAGTGGGGACTCTGTAGAGGGGCTTATCAACCCTCTAAATCACAATGGAAATTTATTTCTCACAGTTCTGGAGTCTGAAAGTTCAAGATCAGGGTGCTATCATGTCTGGTTCTGGTGAGGGCCCTCTTCCGGGTTGAGACTTCTGACTTCTTCTTGTAACCTCACATTGCTGAAGGAGAGCGAGCTTTCTCTCTGCATTCTCTTTTATGAAGGCCCTAGCACCATTCATGAGGCCTTTACTCTCATGACCTAACTACCTAAGAACCCCACCTCCAAACACATAGGGGATCCGATTTTAACATATGAATTTTGATGGGGGGACACAAACATTAGTTTACAATAGTACCAAAGATAATTTTTGTTGAATTTTTAAAACTTTAATAACTAGCCATAGAACTTTTTTAATGAATAAACCAATTAAAAACTGTCTTTGGTAAACTGCTTTTACATTTTGATAAAATAATTTACAAATTGTATATTTTTTAACTTTTAACTTCAGGGGTACATGTCCAGGTAAACTTGTGTCATGGGGCTTGTTGTACAAATTATTTCATCACCCTGGTATTAAGCCTAGTATCCATTAGTTATTTTTTTCTGATCCTCTCCTTTCTTCCACCCTCCAACCTCTGATAGGTCCCACTGTGTGTTGTTCCCCTGTATGTGTTCATGTGTTCTCACCATTTAGCTCCCCCTTTCAAATGAGAACATGAGGAATGTGTTTTTGTGTTCCTGCATTAGTTTGCTAAGGGTAATGGCCTCCAGCTCCATCCATGTTCCTGCAGAGGACATGATCTCATTCTTTTTTATGGCTATATAGTATTCCATGGTGTATATGTACCACATTTTCTTTATCTAGTCTACCATTGAAGGGCATTTAAGTTGATTCCATGTCTTTACTATTGTGAATAGTGCTTCAATGAACTTATGTGTGCATATGTCTTTTTCTTTTTTTTTTTTTTTTTGAGACAGAGTTTCACTCTGTCACTTGGGCTGGAGTGCAGTGGCACAATCTTGGCTCACTGCAACCTCTGCCTCCCGGGTTCAAGCAATTCTCCTGCCTCAGCCTCCAGAGTAGCTGAGGTTACAGGTGCCCACTAACACACCTGGTTAACTTTATATTTTTAGTAGAGGCGGGGTTTTGCCATGTTGGCCAGGCTGGTCTCAAACTCCTGACCTCAGAAGATCTCCCCGCCTCGGCCTCCCAAAATGCTGGGATTACAGATGGGAGTCACCACACCTGGCCCATATGTCTTTATAACAGAACAATGTATATATCCTTGAGTACACACCTCGTAATGGGATTGCTGGGTTGAATGATATTTCTGTTTTTAGGTCTTTGAGGAATTGCCACACTGTCTTCCACAATAGTTGAACTAACTTAACTCCACCAACAGTGTATAAGCATTCTTTTTTCTCTACAATCTCAGCAGCATCTATTATTACAAATTGTATATTTATTGTGTCTAAATAGACACAATGATTTACACGTCCACAGACCATCTCAAATTTCTAAGGCTAGACATGTTTCAGAATTCAGAAGCTTTCTGATTTCAGGAAAATACTGTGGCAGATGTATTCAAACACCATTTGAATATTCCCATTAACTGAGATCAATATAGTTTTGTGTCAGTTCACACTAAATTAGGATTCATTACCATTATTACCAGATGAGTTACAACGAAACTTTTTAATTTGGGGAAGATGTAAGGTTTAGGAATTATGAATAAAGTTTGCAGACTTGTATGTTATTGGCCATTGTCATAAATAAACTACCTACATATCAAAAAATTGCTATTTCCAAACATGTGACCTTTTTTGACTACAGAGTCAAAGAAAATTTTATAAATGTAATTTTTAATTAAAATCTATAGCATGTTTGTATGTGAAAGGAGAAGTTAGTTGAGAGTCAAATATATGAAAAAGGTAAAAGTAACAGATGTTTTAAGAACATGAAAAATAAAAAGAGGAGGGAGTTTTATCTATTTTTTTCTTTCAACCAGAATTTGCTAAGTGACTTCTACATGCCAGAATTGTGCCAAATGTAGACATTACAAAGAGAAATAAAGCGTAATTCTTATCATCTAGAAGCCATCAATATAGCTTTAAAATGCATTAAAGTATAAAAAATAATCCTAGGATAAAAATTCATAAAAGTACTGAAAGAAGGAAGTAATTGCTTCTTTTGAAGAAAAGAGTCAAAACATTTCATTGACAAGATGATGCTTAAAAAATAAGCAGCTATTTTTCAGGTTGGGATTGGGGAAACTGAGGGGAAGGAAAAGATTACTTTTAGACAGAGGGACAATTTGAGCTCATGCACATGGTTGTGAGACTATGAGTCACAGGATATGTTTCAACAGCCTAGATGGAGTTATTTTAATCAGTATCTGTACAAAAAACCTTTTGAGTGCCTACTATGTGCCATATACTATGTGCTATGGTGGCTATTAGGCATGTGTTTTCATGGAGCACTTAAAATGTGACTAGTATGACTAAACGAATTTTTATTTTTAAAATGCTTATTAATTCACTTAACAATAACAGACCCATTATATTTTAGCAAATAACAAGTTTTTATTAAGTAAATTGTTTTTCAAACCACCCGGAGAAATCCCACTCCGGTATCATTGCTAACATTCTGGTGTACGACTTCCCAGTTGCTCAAGGTACTCCTGCTCCAGCTTAAACTTTCAACCTTTCCTGAAAAACTGGATTTAGGCTATTGGATCTGTCACACACAAAGGTGACTGTAGTTTTGCCAGCTCCCCTGGGGATACACCTAGTGTGTTGTGGTGTATAAAAGACCAGGACCAGGTCAGATTCCTTAGTTCAAGTTGCACTCCAAAACTTCCCAGGGGATCAGGATGAAGTTAGACTTCACTTGGAACCATTCTTACTTAACTTTTAAACCCTTTCCAACTTGCTTTCTCCACTCTCTTACAGTTTTCTCTCAGGCATACTCCCTTAATAATTCTCTTGCTCCCAAATCCCCACCTCAAAGCTTATTGCTAGTAAATCCCACCAAAGAAAATATGTGAAATTTGGTATGGCTACAGGCGATCCAAGAGGAGACGTTAGATTAATAGCTGGATCTTAATTTGCGTGCCCAGAAATGAGACCTGAGCTTGAGATACAAATTAAGTCAGTCAAGTAACCATGAAAAGTTGGCATTTAAATCTAGGAGAATTTATGGCATCTTGTTGACAAATTGTCAAAAGACGAAGAGAAGATGGAACCCCAATAAAAAGTTGTGAGGTAAAGAAAAATGAGCTAACAAAGGAGAATGAAGAGTGACAAATGAAACAGGTAAAGAATCAGAAGATGAGAGTAGAATAAGAAAGTTAAAGAGGGTATTTTCAAAGGGAAGATATGGTCAATGTTACAAATGCAGATGGGTGGTCAGATAAGAGACAATCCAGACAACAGAGAACAGAGAAGGCACTATTGGATGGGGAAACGTGCCGGTTATTGGTGGCATTTTTAAAGGTAGGTAAATATTGTTTGCAGGAAAAGGTTTTGGAGAAGTTGACCATTTAGGGAGGAGATAAATGGAGTATAGGAGATTGATTCCATAGAAAGAGATATCAAATGTGAAAAAAAAATAGAGTATATAACAAAATGAGTCACAGTTTTTAAGAAAACCAGGAGATTTGGGATCCAGAGCACAATACTGTACTGAAACAGAACCCAGCGGAATATCATGACTCAAGGAAAAGTATAGATTTGGTGCTGGGAAAATTGGGGAGACTCCTTTGTTGGCTATTTAATGATATATGAGAGGAAATTAGTAGCTGACAGCAGTGTACAGGAGGGCACAAGAGAGATTTGAGTAAGGATGAAATTTCAAAGATTTGGAAGGTGATTCTACCCTCAAAGTTAACAAAATTGTCCAACAGTATGCAATGCCAATTTGAGATTTGAGTTAATGTGCTTACCAAGTGAAAACAGTTTGTCTGGTAATGTGTTGGTAAGATTAATCTATGATGGGTATTTTCTAAGAAAGTTCAAACACAGGAAATGAGAAGTAGGAATAAAAATAGGAAAAGGGAAAAAAAGAAATAAAAATCAATGTAAATCAATTTATGATAGTATGGGGGAGAAAAATTGAGATATTTCATATTGTATGACTTTTATTTTTTCCCAGTGAGGGAATAAGTGATCTGAAAACTGTTAAATGTATTCCATTATTAATATGAAAGAATACATTATTGCTAAATAAATTTTATAATTAATGTTAATAACATGAAGCATACTGACAATATAATGTAAAATAAAAGGGGTAAAGTACAGCTGCTTATATAGTTAGAACTCCTTTATTTAGCCTATGTATAGATAAAGAACTAGAAGAAAATACACCAAAATGTTTAATGAATTATGGGATTTCATACTTTGTATTTTTATCTATGTTTCTGGAAACTCTTGCTGCATTAAAACTTACCCACAATTTAATGGTATAAAACAACAACCATTTGACTATGCTCATGAGTCTATGGGTCAGGAATTTCGGAATGGCACATCAGTGGTTGCGAATATCTGCTCCATAATATCAGGTACCTCATGTGAAGAGACTTGAACAATTACAGGTGTCTGGGATGTGTTGTCTAGGTCTATATTTCTGGGTCCTTGCTATGATTTGATTGCACATAATCCTCTAAAATTCATTTGTTAAAACTTAATACAGAATGTGAGAATATTAAGAGTTGGAGCCCTTTGGGTAGTAATTTAGGTCATGAGGGTTTTACTCTCACGATTTCATGAATAGATTAGTACTCTTATAAAAGAGTACTCCTATAAAAGAGGTTGAATGGTTGCTCTAGAGCTTTTTCTTCTTTTCATTTTTTCCGTCCACCATGTGAAGACCCCCAGTGTGTTGTGGTATGTAAAAGACCCTTCCACCACATGAAGATGCAGCAAGAGGCACCATCATGGCAGCAGAAAGCAAGCCCTCACCAGACACCAAATCTGCTGATAACTTGGTCTTGGACTTCCCAGCCTCCAGAACTGTGAGAAATAAATTTCTGTTATTTATAAATTACCCAGTCTAAGGTATTTTGTCATAGCAGCCTGAATGGACTACACAGGCCTTGTGATGCATACTTTTCCAGATGGCATCTATTGGAAATGAGATATCTAAGATGGCTCTCGGGCTCACATGTCTAGCACCTAAGCTAGAATGGCTGGGGAAGCAAAGGGTTTGCTGCCATTGCTGTCTCCCAAAGTGGCCCATCCTCATGGATTGCTTAGGCTTCCTTACAACATGGAAATCACAGAATAGCCAAGCTTGTTCTAGGAAGCTAGCTTCTTCCAGAGTAATTGTTATAAGAAAAATACAATAGAAATTGCCAGTCTTCTTAAAGGGTAGGCTTGAAATTGGAATAATATTACTTTTGGCATATTCTATTATTTAAAGCAGTCACAGGCCAATCCAGAATCAAGGGAATGAAATAATAGACTTTACCTGTTAATGGAGGATGATATGTGCATAGAAGCAGGGGAGAAAATGATGGTTATTTTATAGACAAGCTAAGCATTAAAGCATTTTAAGCAGGTAAATGATGAGTCCAACTTTTATTTCATGAAGAGATATTTTATTACTCTATAAAAGACAGGTCAGAGGAAAAGAAAAATGGAACCGATGAGAATATTTAGGGGAGTGTTACAGTAGTATAGATACGTGATAATGATGGTCTGCAAAAAGGCAGTGATAGTAGAGATATAGAGAAGAGGATAAATTTGATGAAGGCCCAGTTTTTCTCATGGCAAATAAGTCTCCATAGTTCTTATTTATAACATATGGGTTCATGGCTCTGCACTCCAAGTCATCCCTTTATTTGAAGAAATGGCCTATGTTTACAGATCAGTAACTGTCATAACTAGATTTTTGCCTTCAGAAGCTTGGAGGTCTCAAGCACCCTACTCATTTTAAAATGTTCTATCCCTTCGGTCCCACCTGATGGTATATTTACCATTATACTTTTCTGAAAATCACTGTGTATTTCCTAAAAATATTATTAGGATTTTTTCCATTAGACAAAAGCCACATCCACAAATGTCTTTAAACCAGGCCAATCTCTACCTTGTGCCAAAAGTCAAGGTACTATAAGATAACATTGTTAAAATTCTTAGAAGACCTTTTTCTAGCCAAGAGAGCCTAGAAGGCATGCCCTTAAGATACTCAAAAGTTATTTTCTATCTAGTTGAGGGAGCTAAAGAAGCATAGCTTTAAGGATGACAGGACTTTGTATCCATCTGAGTCACTTTACAAGATACTGCCTTAGAGTTTTCTGAAGTCTTAACAAGTGATCTTACTGCTTCACATTTAAGATCTTCCTTCTGGGGCTGTCCTTATTGGTAGAACCCTGAATTTGAGTTTTTTCTTGAGTCCATTTCTTTCTTTGAAAGGTTTTTAATGAGAAAGGCCAGGGATGAGACACAGTTTCATTTTCTAGCCCAGCAAGTCCTCACTCTCTTTTATTTCCTCTAAATTCTGTTTTAAAAAACTGAACAGTTTCTTCTTTAGTTCACCTCTCTCTTCATATACTTTATTACAGGCAGATAGAATAAACAGGTTGGCTCTTTCAACATCCTGCCTGAAAATTTTCTTAGCTAGATCTATGTGGTCATCAGGTACTCATTCTCTTTTCCATGTTACTACAGATAACTGTGTTGGAGACTTCTACCACAGCATAACAAAGGCTATCTTTTTACCAGTCTCCAATAAAAATTATCTCACAGTTCTTCAAGCATTTATTAATATTCTCCTTAAGATCTTTTCATCCCTGCTGCTAAATCTCAATTCCAAGGACATAATTTCAGGTTTTTGTTATGGCAGCACACCGCTCCCAGTGTCAATGACTGTTAGTTACATTTAGAGTTCAATGTTAAAAAGCATAATATTATATGAGTAACATGGAATTGGGATTTATTATAGGGATTAGACCTTACATAGCAGTTGGGAGTTCTGAGGAAATAATGGTCAGGAAAGGGATGGTTGGATGTTCACTAACCAAAGACCACAAAAGAAAGTTGAAAAAAAAAATTGTCTAAGGGAGATTGCTGCCTTGGCATCTGATGGTGGTCCAGAAGTCACTGTAGGTTAACAAGGAAGAAAGATAGATACAGAACAGGGAAGAGCGAGGACAAACCGGAACATATGAAGAAAATTGGAACCCACAACACAAACGCTAACCATAATCTCTCTCTCAAAATATCTAACCCCAAAGTTACAAATGGCCTGCAGATAAAGCCGGTGCAGATTGCTATAAAATCACAAACACACACACACACACACCTGGCTCAGGACCCAGAGAAGCTGTTAAGGGAGATCCAGCTGCTCCACACTGATGAGGTGAATCAGTTTGCATGAACTGCGACAGCACTTAGAGCCCTACACTCACTTGGAGCACAGGGTTCAGTACATATTTTTTCTATAAAATGCAATATGATAAAAACATATTAGGCCTTGCAGACTGTACGGTTTTTCTTGTGGTCACTTAACTCTTACCACTGTAGCACAAAAATGGCAGAAGATAATACATAAACAATGTGGCTGTGTTTCAGTACAACTTTATTTACAAAAAAAAAAGCAGTGTGCTGAATCTGGGCCGTGGGCCACATTTTACCAACCATGCTTTAGACTACAATGAGTACCATTGCACATTCATAGTCCAAATCCTGCTCAAATTTACCTTGTAGCTCACCCTGAACTTGAACCATACAGGGAGGAATACTTTGGAAATTATAGTTCCACATTAGGTATGTCAGTGCAGTACAAAGGCAACAAACTATGTTCCCAAATTTCTGCAATTTTCATGCCTCACTCCTATAATCATCAACAACAACAGCAACTCACAAACACCAAAAAAAAAATACACTTGTAGTATGTAGGTAGTGCCTATTCAGGCCTTTAAGGCCAAGAGGGTTTTGGTAAATATTAACTAGCAGTTATATGCCTTGCAGGATTGAGGAACTTTCATGAGAACGTCACAAGGATGATGAACTCCTTCAAAGGACTTAATGTCTTTCACAGGATTATTCCCTCTGGAATAATCAACTGAAACAGTAATCCTTAATTCAAAGATTTTTAGAGGATTATATTTTACCTCATTCTCTCCCATATAATGTGTATAGTTCAGAGTTTTTAAAAAATAATTTTTTAGTAGTACAACCCTTTCTTCAGATGAAATCTTAATCAGAAGTGGGAATAAATAAAACATAAAGCAGCACTTCTACTTGGAAGTGTAAAGAAATAAGAAAGATAAAAGTTGAACACCTCTGGTTGAAACAGAGAAGGAGGAGTATTTGCATTACAAAGGTGGCTATTCACTGCAGATATTATCATTTTTCTTTTTTATATACTTTAAATTTTAGTACATTAGGGTACGTCTACAGGTTTTTGTAAGCACTATTCTCAGCCTATACTGTATACGGAAACCTCTTTCACCAATGAATACAAGTAAGAGAAAACAGGTAAGGAAAAACACAAAATATGAATTTGGGGGCAAAAGTGATTTGAAGTCTAAAGAAGAAAGTTGTCACAGTTTTCCCTAACACTAGCATTGCCATTTGTTCCGATAGCTAAGGCTACCTTGATATCCTGGGAGACCAAGGTAAACATCTTCTTTTATCCAGATTTTCATTATCTTGAAAAAAGGTATCAATTTTTATGAATCCTCTGCAAACCATTATTTCTTGTAATCCCCAGACACAACGGGTACGTTAACAACATTGTTGAAACAAGAACCGTCCTTTTTTGAAAATGTTTCAGATATTGCTACAGAATGCAGATGTTCTCCTGAAAAAGCTCCTAAAGATCTGAAAATTATATCCCCACATCCTCTAAGCACTGAGTAGATCTGCAAAACAATGTGTTTGATTGACAGGAGAGAACTATTTCAAATGCCAGTGGGTAGCCTTCCAGGGAACAAGACTACAACAATAATGTTTTTCCCCCTACTGCTAATGGCCAATCCTGGCATTGAGCCCTTGGCTGCTGCTCCCCAACATGGGCATCCTTTTAGGAAATGTGCCTGCCACAGCTTGCCTCAGACTGATATGGTGTCAAGATGCAGAGAAAAGAAATGAGTTTAAGAAAGAAACAACTGGACTCTATCAGCATTGTATTCATTAGTGTGCAAGGTGGAGTTAACTGGAAGGACAAATAGGTTTTTTCTCAGACAGAAAGTCCGTTTGTTCACTATGGTACATACCAGCTTCTGAAGATGGAACATCCTAATGTCCTAACTCCCATCTATGTTTAAATACAGAACACACTTCTCTTGTATTCATATTTTTGTCTTTATCTTTTTGAACTTTGATCTTAACAGGAATCCTCAGAAATCAAGGACAACAAAATATCTTAAACCAAAGTGGAGCTTATCTAGTTGTTTATACCCTATGCTCATATAGTTGTCCAGACCGTAAGATGACACTGATGACGGCAGCTGAGATCCAAATGTACAAACACGGATTAAGGGAAAATGCCCTGCTTCATGATTCCATAGCATATGGACAAAGATTGCCCTTTGCCTCATAGTTGTAGCTGCTATTTGAAAATCTTGGTGTGCAGGATTTGACTGTGCCTCCTAGGCTTAGAGTTGGCTCAAAGCCTTTTCTTGAAAAACTAAAAATAAATATAATAACTGCCATCGAGAATGGTAATGTAACTCAATAAAGAATATGATAAAAGGGACTACAAAAATCCTCCTTCTAAAAAGGCTAGTTTTCTAAAGGAGGCTATGCAATATTTTCGACATATTGATATGATGAGTGTAAGATTAAAATTGGGTCTGTTTTAACAGACACTAATCAGGTAAATTTAATACATGTTCCTAAAAATTATAATATTATACACTTCTTCAGAGTTTCAAATATCTGCAAGAAATGGTTAAATAATCTAAGGAAAAAAACTAACTTTTCAAAATAATATTTTCCAGGTGTTTTTAAAGGTTAGAAAAATTGGTACTTGTCAAATAAGAATGGGTAGAAAAATCAGAAATATGCACACCACTCAAAACCATTATAATATGTGACTCTGGCATTCTTCCATCCATATATAATTAAATTACATTAGGCATTTATTGAAGTACACTGTATGTCCAGCATTGAACTAGATGCTAGAAATAGAAATAGAAATGACATTTATTTGTTGACTTCAAAGTAGAGCTCAAAATTTAATGGACGAAATAGAAAGCATCAGAGATTGAATACAAAGTTAAAATTCCTTTTTGGTTAGGCTCACTTGGTAAACCATACCATGGACAACCCACATTCCTTATTAAGGTACGTTTGTACTAACATGTTAAAAACATCATGTGACGAGTAATATACAAATAGTGTGAACCAAGTGCTCTGGCAATGTATTGGTAAGGCTTCCCAAAAGTCGGAAGAACTGAACAGGGGTTGGCCCAATGAATAACATTTACTCAGCTTAGAAAGAAGGAAGGAAAAAGTTGGAACAACATGATCTATGGAGATGTGAGAGTGTGTCATGTCTGAAGAAAGAAAACCCATTGTTTACATTGTTTAGAAATATATAACAGCAATAAGGGAATGTGAGGTTAATAAAAGATTACAGTCACACCATAAAGTAAATAAGTAGTCCAATTTACTGATAGAATAAATTGATCTTCTGAATTTTGTGGTTCTAGAATTGACAATGATAGAGTTCTTTGTTTCATTCAGAGTTTCTATTTGCTATCTCAAACTCCTACATGTTTGATTTCCATTTCACAATAAAGCAAACCATAAAGGCTAACCTCATAGCTACATGTCCCATTAATATATCATAAACTTTAGCATAGAGTCTGAAGCAAAGCATAGCATACGTTTAAAAAAATAGGAAGAATTTGAAGATAACAGTTCACGGATTATTATGGTGTATTTCTGTTCAAAAGGTTAAAACAAAACAAATATTAGATGGAAGCAACTTTGACTGGGATAGCAATAGTGAAATGGAAAAGAAGAGACAAATTAGAGGAGCACTTTGAAATAAGAATCAAAATTAGTGTAAAGAGAAGTAGATGTCCTACATTCCAAATTCTGGGAGAATAGAATACCACTTGCCATTGGGAAAATTGAGAAAGATACTGTTGAGATGAAGTCATCTGCGTTTACTCTTTTGTCACTTGCCAATCTCTCTTGCTTGGTGGCTTCTAGTTAGAAGGAGGCACAGGGGGAAAAATGGAAGGTGAGTTGCGGTAAAAGATGCTCTCGGTCTCAAGCCTTCCCTTCGTCAGTATCTTTCAGCACTTCAGTATACACAGAGCAGAGTGTCTCCTCAGTCCTAGCACCAGTGTATATCATACCCCCTTAGCAATCTTGGACGCTGGCTGCCCAGATCTCCCTTGGCATCTCTAGCACTGGCTTCACAATACTTGCCCCGTGGTTTCAGAACTGTCTAGGTAGTGCCTCCTTGAGTACCAAGCTCTTGCTGGCGCTCCAAGTAGCACAGCACAGGGGTGTTCCCAGCCTCTTATAATGCCAACTCTTTTCCCTTGTTACCCCAGCCTGAAGTATTCTAAAATAGCTGTATCCTACATTAATGTCTGGATTACATCACCTTCTTCTTTTTGTTCTTTCAGCTCTACATTAACACATTTGTTACTAGTTACTTATTTGTAATCATCTCTGTTTGAAAAACAAAGCATTATTTCTCTTTTACTGACTAGACCCTAAGTTAGCCAGTGCTTATTACCAACAGTGGACCATGGAAATAGTCACCAAGATTGGATTCTTAGAGTGAGTTGCTGAGCTGTGTGAGTTTAAATGCAGGGAGGTCATAAATTCCACTAGAAAATGTGAAACTAGTAATATATAGCAAGTACTGGAATAATGGTTTCTTAAATTATTAACTGAGATTACTTGAGAGTAAACTGCCTATAAAAGGTAACAATTTGGGAGAATAATAGAGTGCTGCACTTAACTATTATGGTAAGGATGGTGATTTTAAATACTGTGGGGTGAGGTGTTGCTTCTGAAGAGTTTACAGAAATAAAATTTAAAACTCAAGGCTTTAAAATTTCTACCACAAGGTATGGTCAAAAAATATCCATAGCAGCCCTACAAGAACCACTTATTTATTTATTTTCGGTGCACAGCAGGTATGGCTGAAAATCAGGTTAAAAATCTAGTTGAGCCAGACGCTATATTATAAACTGAACTCATACACTTGCCAAGTATGTTATTTGAAAGTAAAGGTGTTGATTGGAAAAGAAGGTATATACTAAGACTTCAAATGGGGACGCTTGGATAGCTGTGGAAGAATCTGAGATATGTGAGCATCTTTGGCCAAGTAAAAGAAATACCTCCCTTGAGCAACAGCAAGATGGCTGAATAGGAACAGCTCCAGTCTGCACCTCCCAGTGAGATCAACACAGAAGGTGGGTGATTTCTGCATTTCCAACTGAGGTACACAGCTCACCTCACTGGGACTGGTTAGATAGTGGGTACAGCCCACAGAGGGCGAGCAGAAGCAGGGTGGGGCATTGCCTCACACAGGAAGCACAAGGGGTCAAGGAACTCCCTCCCCTAGCCAAGGGAAGCCGTGAGGGACTGTGCCATGAGGAACAGTGCATCTTGGCCCAGATACTCTGCTTTTCCAACAGTCTTCACAACCTGCAGACCAGGAGATTCCCTTGGGTTCCTATGCCACCAGGGACCTGAATTTCAAGCACAAAACTGGACAGTTGTTTGGGCAGACACACAGCTAGCTGCAGGAGTTTTTTCTTCATACCCCAGTGGTGCCTGGAATGCCAGCAAGTAGAACCATTCACTCCCCTCGAAAGGGAGCTGAAGCAAGGGAGCCAAGTGATCTCATTCATCAGATCCCACCCACACAGAGTGCAGCAAGCTAAGATCCACAGGCTTGAAATTCTCCCTCCCAGCACAGCAGTCTGAAGTCAACCAGGGACATTTTAGCTTGGTAGTGGGAGGGACATCCGCCATTACTGAGGCTTGAGTAGGCAGTTTTCTCCACACAGTGTAAGCAAATCCCCAGGAAGTTCAAACTGGGCGGAGTCCACTGAAGCTCTGCAAAGCTGCTGTAGCCATACTGCCTCTCTAGATTCCTCCTCTCTGGGCAGGGCATCTCTGAAAGAAAGGCAGCAGTCCCAGTCAGGGGCTTATAGATAAAACTCCCATCTCCCTGGGACAGAGTACCTGGGGAAGAGGCAGCTGTGGGGGCAGCTTCAACAGACTTAAATGTTCCTGCCTGCCAGCTCTGAAGACAGCAGCAGATCTCCCAGCACAGCACTCAAGCTCTGCTAAGGGACAGAGTACCTCCTCAAGTGGGTCCCTGACCCCCATGCCTCCTGACTGGGAAACACCTCCCAGCAGGGGTCGACAGACACCTCCTACAGGAGAACTCCAGCTGGCATCTGGCAGGTGCCCCTCTGGGACAAAGCCTTCAGAAGAAGGAACAGGCAGCAATGTTTGCTGTTCTGCAGCCTCTGCTGGTGATACCCAGGCAAACAGGGTCTGGAGTGGACCTCCAGCAAACTCCAGCAGACTTGCAGCAGAGGGGCCTAACTGTTAGAAGGGAAACTAACAAACGGAAAGGAATAGCATCAGCATCAACAAAAAAGACATCCACACAGAAACCCCATCCGAAAGTAACCAACATCAAAGACAAAAGGTACATACATCTACAAAGATGAGGAAAAACCAGTGCAAAAAGGCTGAAAATTCCAAAAACCAGAACTCCTCTTCTCCTTCAAAGGATCACAATTCCTCGCCAGCAAGGGAACAAAACTGGATGAAGAATTAGTTTGATGAATTGACAGAAGTAAGCTTCAGAAGGTGGGTAATAACAAACTCCTCCGAGCTAAAGGAGCATGTTCTAATCCAATGCAAGGAAGCTACAAACCTCGATAAACAGTTACAGGAACTCCTAGCTAGAATAACCAGTTTAGAGAAGAACATAAACGACCTGATGGAGCTGAAAAACACAGCATGAGAACTTCGTGAAGCATACACAAGTATCAATAGCCAAATCAATCAAGTTGAAGAAAGGATATCAGAGATTGAAGATCAACTTAATGAAATAAAGCATGAAGACAAGATTAGAGACAAAAGAATAAAAAGGAACAAACAAAGCCTCCAAGAAATATGGGACTATGTGTAAACACCAAACCTACATTTGATTGGCATGCCTGAAAGTGATGAGGAGAATGGAAGCAAGTTGGAAAACACTCTTCAGGATATTATCCAGGAGAACTTCCCCAACCTAGCAAGACAAGCCAACATTCAAATTCAGGAAATACCAAGAACACCACAGAGATACTCCTTGAGAAGAGCAACCCCAAGACACATAATCATCAGATTCACCAAGGTTGAAATGAAGGAAAAAATGTTAAGGGCAACCAGAGAAAGGTCGGGTTACCCACAAAGAGAAGCCTATCAGACTAACAGCTGATCTCTCTGCAGAAACCCTACAAGTCAATATTCAACATTCTTAAAGAAAAGAATTTTCAACCCAGAATTTCATATCCAGCCAAACTAAGCTTCATAAGTGAAGAAGAAATAAAATCCTTTACAGACAAGCAAATGCTGAGAGATTTTGTCACCACCAGGCCTGCCTTACAAGGGCTTCTGAAGAAAGCACTAAATAAGGAAAGAAAAAAGCAGTACCAGCCACTGCAAAAACATACCAAATTGTAAAGACTATTGACAGTACGAAGAAACTGCATCAACTAACAAGCAAAATAACCAGCTAGCATCTTAATGACAGGATCAAATTCACACATAACCATATTAACCTTAAATGTAAACAGGATAAATGCCCCAATTAAAAGGCACAGACTGGTAAATTCGATAAAGGGTCAAGACCCATCAGTGTGCTGTATTCCGGAGACCCATCTGACAGATAAAAACACACATAGGCTTAAAATAAAGAGATGGAGGAATATTTACCAAGAAAATGGAAAACAGAAAAAAATGCAGGGGTTGCAATCCTAGTCTCTGATAAAACAGAATTTAAGCCAACAAAGATCAAAAAAGACAAAGAAGGGTATTGTATAATGGTAAAGGGATCAATGCAACAAGAAGAACTAACTATCCTAAATACATATTCACTCAACATAGGAGCACCCAGATTCATAAAGCAAGTTCTTAGAGACCTAAAAAGAAACTTAGACTCCCACACAATAATAGTGGGAGACTTTAACATCCCACTGTCAATATTAGATCAATGAGACAGAAAATTAACAAGGATATTCAGGACTTGAACTCAGCTCTGGACCAAGCAGACCTAATAGACATCTGCAAAACTCTCCATCTGAAATCAACAGAATATACATTCTTCTCAGCACAATATCACACAAATTCTAAAATTGACCACATAATTGGAAGTAAAACACTCCTCAGCAAATGCAAAAGAATGGTTATCATAACAGCTCTCAGACCACAGTGCAATCCAATTAGAACTTAGGATTAAGAAACTCACTCAACACCACACAACAACATGGAAACTGAAAAACCTGCACCTCTACCTGACTACTGGGTAAAGAGTGAAATTAAGGCAGAAATAAATGAGTTCTTTGAAACCAATGAGAACAAAGACACAACATACCAGAATCTCTGGGACATAGCTAAAGCAGTGGGTAGAGGGAAATTTATAGCACTAAATTCCCACAGGAGAAAGCGGGAAAGATATAAAATTGACACCCTAACATCACAATTAAAAGAATTAGAGAAGCAAGGCAAACAAATTCAAAAGCTAGCAGAAGACTAGAAATAACTAAGATAAGAGCAGAACTGAAGGAGACAGAGACACAAAAAAAACTTCAAAAAAAATCAATGAACCCAGGAGCTGGTTTTCTGAAAGATTAACAAAAGAGATAGACCACTAGCCAGACTAATAAAGAAGAAAAGAGAGAAGACTCAAATATTATGCAATAAAAAATGATAAAGGGGATATCACTACTGATCCCACAAAAATACAAACTACCATCAGGGAATACTATACACACCTCTCCACAAATAAACTAGAACATCTAGGAGAAATGAATAAATTCCTAGACACATTCACCATCCCGAGACTAAACCAGGAAGAAGTCAAATTCCTAATAGACCAATAGCAAGTTGGGAAATTGAGGGAGTAATTAATAGCCTACCAACCAGAAAAAGCCCAGAACCAGATGGATTCACAGCTGAATTCTACCACAGGTACAAAGAGGAGCTGGTACCATTCCTTCTGAAACTATTCCAAACAACAGAAAAAGAGATATGCCTCCCTAACTCATTTTATGAGGCCAGCATCATCCTGATACCAAAACCTGGCAGAGACACAATAAAAAAAGAAAATTTTAGGCCAATATCCCTGATGAACATCAATGTGAAAATCCTCAACAAAATACTGGCAAACCGAATCCAGCAGCACATCCAAAAGCTTATCCACCACAGTCAAGTTGGCTTCATCCCTGGGATGCAAGGCTGATTCAACATATGCAAATCAATAAATGTATTTCATCACATAAACAGAACCAATGACAAAAACCACATGATTATCTCAATAGATGCAGAAAAGGCCTTCGATGAAATTCAACAGCACTTCATGCTAAAAACTCTCAATAAACTAGATATTGATGGCACATATCTCAAAATAATAAGAGCTATTTGTGACAAAACCACAGCCAATATCATACTGAATGGGCAAAAGCTGGAAGCATTCCCTTTGAAAACTAGAACAAGACAAATATGCCCTCTCTCACCACTCATATTCAACATAGTATTGGAAGCTCTGGCCAGGACAATCAGACAAGAGAAGGAAATAACGGGTATTCAAATAGGAAATGTGGAAGTCAGATTGTCTCTGTTTGCAGATGACATGATTGTATATTTAGAAAACCTCATCATCTCAGCCCCAAATCTCCTTAGGCTGATAAGCAACTTCGGCAAAATCTCAGGATACAAAATCAATGTGCAAAAATCACAAGCATCTCTGTATACCAATAACAGACAAACAGAAAGCCAAATCATGAGCGAACTCCCATTCACAATTGCTACAAAGAGAATAAAATACCTAGGAATCCAACTTACAAGGGATGTGAAGGACCTCTTCAAGGAGAACTACAAACCACTGCTCAATGAAATAAAAGAGGAAACAGACAAATGGAAAAATATTCCATGCTCATGAATAGAAAGAATAAATATCATGAAAATGGCCATACTGCCCAAAGTAATTTATAGATTCAATGCTATCTCCAGCAAGCTACCATTGACTTTCTTCACATAATTAGAAAAAACTACTTTAAATTTCATATGGAACCAAAAAAGAGCCCATATAGCCAAGACAATCCTAAGCCAAAAGAATAAAGCTGGAGGCATCACACTACGTGATTTCAAACTATACTACAAGGCTACAGTAATCAAAACAGTATGGTACTGGTACCAAAACAGGTATATATAGACCAGTGGAATGGAACAGAGGCCTCAGAAATAACACCACACATCTACAACCATCTGATCTTTGACAAATCTGACAAAAACAAGCTATGGGGAAAGGATTCACTATTTAATAAATGGTGTTGGGAAAACTGGCTAGCCTTATGCAGAAAATAGAAACTGGACCCCTTCCTTAAACTTTATACAAAAATTAACTCAAGATGGATTAAAGACTTAAACAAAAGACCTAAAACCATAAAAACCCTAGAAGAAAACCTAGGCAATACCATTCACGACATAGGCATGGGTAAAGACTTCATGACTAAAACACCAAAAGCTATGACAACAAAAGCCAAAATTGACAAATGAGATCTAATTAAACTAAAGAGCATCTGCACAGCAGAATAAACTATCATCAGAGTGAACAGGCAACCTACAGAATGGGAGAAAATTTTTGCAATCTATCCATCTGACAAAGGGCGAATGTCCAGAATCTACCAGGAACTTAAACAAATTTACAAGAAAAAAAACAAACAACCCCATCAAAAAGTGGGTGAAGGATATGAAGAGACACTTCTCAAAGAATACATTTATGTGGCCAACAAATATATGAAAACAAGCTCATCATCACTGGTCATCAGAGAAATGCAAATCAAAACCACAATGAGATACAATCTCATACCAGTTAGAATGGTGATCATTAAAAAGTCTGGAAACAAAGATGCTGGAGAGGATGTGGAGAAATAGGAACACTTTTACACTGTTGGTGGGAGTGTTAATTAGTTCAACCATTGTGGAAGATAGTGTGGCAATTTCTTAAGGATCTAGAACCAGAAATACCATTTGACCCAGCAATACCATTACTGGGTGTATACACAAAGGATTATAAATCATTCTACTATAAAGACACATGCACACGTATGTTTATTGCAGCACTGTTCACAATAGCAAAGACTTCGAACCAACCCAAATGCCCATCAATGATAGACTGGGTAAAGAAAATGTGGCACATATACACCATGGAATACTATGCAGTCATAAAAAAGGATGAGTTCATGTCCTTTGCAGGGACATGGATGAAGCTGGAAACCATCATTCTCAGCAAACTAACACAGGAACAGAAAACCAAGCACTGCATGTTCTCACTCATAAGTGGGAGCTGAACAAAGAGAACACATGGACACAGGGAGGGGAACATCACACACCAGGGTCTGTCAGGGGGTTGGGGGCTAGGGGAGGGATAGCATTAGGAGAAATACCCAATGTAAATGACGAGTTGATGGGTTCAGCAAATCACCATGGCACATGTATACCTATGTAACAAACCTGCATGTTCTGCACATGTATCCCAGAACTTAAAGTATAATAATAATAAAAAAACGCCCTTACTGAATATGGAGACTAATCATCCATTGCTTGAATCCTGTAGCAACTTTACTGAAGGCAGTTGCCTTGCAAAGGGATAGCTATTTTCCTTATGATAACCTCACCATCCATCATTACTTTTATACTCATAACTAGAATCTGATTACTTATTCCCCAATAAGAAAAAGTACAAAATCTGACCCAAGAAGAGACAACTTGAACAGAAAAATATTTGCAAGATTTCTCTAATTTATATCAGCAAACACCTGAAGAATATGGATAGGAATAAATTCTAAGAACGTTAAGCAAAAATAAAAGGGAATACAATATTGTATTAGGCCAAAGTTTTTACTCTGGGTGCACTTACCTGACACACTGGAATTAATGTGTTAGCTTAAGCAACTAAGAATTGCTCTGATAGTTGGCTTTGTCAGTTGACTAAGGCGGGGCTCAACAGTGATCCATATTCAGTGGCCTATATTTAAAGTTTAGATGATGGAACTTCCCTAACATAATGAAGGGGGAGGAATCTCAAAACAGGCAGATGAAAATGTTAGAGTGGATTTACTGTATGTGACCCATCCTATTTCCAACTATTTCTCTGGAAGGCACTCCATTTTCTTAGACATTGAAAAATGCATTCGTGAGAGGAGAACCAACATCATTGGAAAACTCTGTGGTGCCTGTTCTCTGAAGGTTAGGGATGATAATGGGCCATATGCCACTGACCTGAGTTCCCTAATTTCAATGAGCAATATAGGGCCTCAAGTGCCAGAGGCCTAATGCCTTGAAAATATGAGCACACTTACTGTAACAGACAGAGAGGAACGATCAGATAGCAATCAGACAGGGATCTCTGTTTTGACAGGGATCATTGATGGTCGCTAAATAACCATGGTGTCCTTAGAATGAAATTAATGAATTAATTGTCCGTTAATTCATTTATAGCTAGAAATTAATTAATTGATATCTAGAAAAACTCTAGGAATCCCAAATGCAACCATCGTTCACTAGTCAAAGCAGGAAATGATGATGTTGGATGATATATGGAATTCTGGCCTGGATTTGCCTCACAATGTGCTGAGTTGTCCTTGGTTATTTCCTCGGTTCCAGGTTAAATAATTATAATAGGCTGGTAGAATCCTCACATTGATGCCCTGACCAGTGGAGTGAGAAACACCAGAATAGTAAACCTAAAGCAACATCATATTCTTATGGAAATTTCCAGGATTATTGTCATCATTAAAACTTGAAAAATACAGAACTGATGATACTTACAAACTCTCAATATTCTCAGCTGTGCAAAAGGCAGATGAGCATTGGTGAATATCTGTGGATTATGACAAACTTAATTATGTGGTGATTCCAACTGCAGCTGCTGTTTCCTATGTGGGATTTTAGATATGGGTCAGGCATGAGGAAATCAATGCAGAAATTGACTGTGTTGTTTTTCTCTATGCTGATTATAGAGAACCATCAAAAGCAGTTTTCTTTCACTTATGCCAACTCTTTGTCATTATCTCCACTTCAAGGACCTTAAACACCTTGATGCTGCACAGCTGTATTAGTAAACTCAGCTGGTATCTACCTGAATTAAACTATGATTGTTGACATATTGTATTCTTTGGAGCAGCTGAAACAACATTGGATAATCTATTTTTTAAAGGCTTAGTAGAAGTGAAGCCATGTGAAATAGTAAATTGGCAACTTTGTTTTATCCACAGAAACTAGTCTAATTTTTCTTCCTTTTTACTGGTTATTTTTGGTAGATTATACATTTTCACAAAATCATTATTTTATTATTTTATATCTTTAATTTTTTACATCTATTGTGGGCAAAGAGGTGAATTAAAGTCTTCTGTTTATCTTGTAATTTTTGTTTTATGAGGTTGAGATATTTGGTTCATGGACATTCAGCACTACTGTATTTTCATTGTGAATGACTTTAATATTATGAGGTGCCCTTCTTTAATGTTACAAGGCCAGAATTCTGCCTTACAAGTAGATACCAAGCATCTCCATTTTTCTTTTGGTTTGCCTTTGTCTTGTATAATTTGCCAATTTGTAATTCTCAACCTTTCTAAATTACTTTGTTTTAGCTAATTATATATAGATAAACAAGAGTATATTTCTACATATTCATAGAGAGTATTTTGCTTTATTGAAGAAATCTTTCTGAAAATGCATGAGCTAAGTTCATTTACATTTATTGATGTAAAAGATATTTCTGATCTTATTTCTATGGTGTAATATCACATTACTTTTTTCTTCATACAATTTTTTAAAAGACAAATTAGTGGTCTCATTTCTTTGCTTTGTTTTATGTGTAGTTCCTCTGATAGTCAGGAAGGTCTGACTTTTTTACAGTAATTATTCCTATTTTGAATAATAATAAAATAGTATCCCATTTTTGTTTTTGCTTTCTTCACCTGTTCTCTACTTTATAATTTCTGTCAACATTAACTTTATCAACACTTACATTTGTACTTTTAAATACACCTATAATTATTTTTCTCAGCCTTGTAGGGTTCCTTTGACTTCTAGCTAACAGAGTACCTTTGTAATTAGTATACTTATCTCCCATTTACTTTCTTCCTTCCCAATTTTAGGTAGCTGTGTGATTTCTACATATATAGGCATATAACTTTCACATTCTATTTTGTCCTAAATTTCATATTTGTCTGAATTATGGTTTTATAGTTACATATATTCCACGCTCCCCATGAATTGTTTTGCTACAATTTCCCCCAGATCATCTCTGGGTTGAAATTAATTTTCTAGTAGTTTCCTCAAGAAAGACTCTTTGGAAAATGATTCCTTCATTCTTACATGTTCAGCACTGTTTATCTTACATGTTCAGCATTGTTGAATAAAAAGTTCTTGGCTCACAACTTCTTCCCTTGAGTATTCTGCAGCTCCTTCTCCACTGTCTATTGCTGTGGCCAAATCTATGGACAGCTTTATTTTTCCCCCCTAATAAGTGTCTTGTTCTTTTTATGCTACTGCCCAAAAGAATCTTTTTTTTTTTCTTTAAAGTCCAGGAAATTTACTAGGCTTGGTCCCAACATTTAATTTTCTGGGTCAGTTTTTTTTTCTGGATGAAATGGGCCCTTACAATATCTAGATTCAAATTTTTGTCCATTTGTTTTTTGTTCTTTATCTCAGGAAAGCTTTTTTGAGGTATATCTTGAACTTATTGTTTGTTCCATTGTTTTGATTTTATTTTTTAAACACTGTAGCTATGCATCATTTGGATATCTGTTGCTTATCTTCTATAATCCCTTTTGCTCTCTCATTCTTTAAAACTTTTTATTTAATTCTGCATTATTTTGCTTTGTGGACTAGGCTATTTTTGGAAGCTTTTAAGTGTATTTTTGTATCTATGAATTATGCCTGTCCCCTAGTTTTATAGAAAATAGAGATTGTGGGTCTTTGTTCATTTTTTTAAAATTGTTATTAATTTTAACTGATTTCCAAGGAAGAGAGATGATGTCTTAGTTTCATGTTTGTATAAGAAGGCCCTCTAAGTATTCAAATTAAAATCAGTAATAAGATAAGGCTGCCCTCTATCACTACTGCTTATTTAAAGTCTTACTGCAGATTTGGACACATAGTTAAAAAAAAGGGGAAAAAATGTCATAAAGATTGGAAAAGTAGAAATAAATTAACATTCTTCACAAATATTCACAAGTGTATGATATTCTTTTCCCCCAAAGGAAGAAATATATTACTTTTCTACATAGAAAACTCAAATTAATTTATTTACAAATTATTAAAATTAATGAGTTATAAGAGAAGCTAGACAAGATATCAATATGGAAATATCAATTGTATGTCTCTACCACAGAAATAAACAGTACAAAGTGCCATTTAAAAAGTTTGCAGTATTGGGAGGCCGAGGCGGGTGGATCACGAGGTCAGGAGATCGAGACCATCCTGGCTAACACGGTGAAACCCCGTCTCTACTAAAAATACAAAAAATTAGCCGGGCGTGGTAGCGGGCGCCTGTAGTCCCAGCTACTCGGGAGGCTGAGGCAGGAGAATGGCGTGAACCCGGGAGGCGGAGCTTGCAGTGAGCCAAGATCGCGCCACCGCACTCCAGCCTGGGCGACAGAGCGAGACTCCGTCTCAAAAAAAAAAAAAAAAAAAAGTTTGCAGTAGCCACAAAATATTTAAGGTACCCAGGAATAATTCTGAAAAGTTATAAAGCAGTTAAAGACTTATATGGAGAAAAATCGTAAAATTTTGTAGAACAATATAAAAGAGATCCTAAAAGGAAGTTGTATGCTCTTCATGGTTAAAATGATTCAATACCAAAATGAGGTCAAACCTGCCACAGATTGAGCTAAAGATTTAATATGGTTAAAGGCATGGCTGGATTTTATAAGGAACTTGATAAACTAATGGTAAAGTGTATATGAAAAGGAAAAAGAGTCCACTAGAGTCAAGGTGATCCTGAAGAAGAAGAAAAGGATGAGTTGCCCTACAAATTACAAAGACGTGAATTTACACTGACATGGGAGAGTATGATAATGGCATAGGGCTAGACAAAGGCTGGAAACATGACTGTGTATATACATTTATTTTATGACAGAGATTGCATTGTGAATCACTGAGTAAATAAAGAACTATTCAATAAATGAGGCTTAAGTAGTCGATTGTTCATAAGGAAAAAAAAAATAAAAGAAATCTACTGGACTTCTACTTCAGTTCCAGATAGATTAAGACTTACATATGAAAGTATAACTTTTTTTAAAAACTGAGAAGATAATACAGAAGAATATCTGCATAACCTTAGAATAAGGAATAACTTCCTAAATAAGACACAAAACTACTAACTGTAATAGAAAATTAAACTATAATTAAAATTTAAAACTTCCATTCATCAAATGACGTCATTAAAAGAGTAAAACAATACGCCACAAACTGGTAGAAAAAACTTGCACACATTTAGCCATTAAGGGTTTATTCTTATAAATCAATAGAAAGGGATAATTCCTATAGCGACATAGACAAAGCACATCACGGAAGACTACAGACAGGATACAATCACTTCTCATAAAGCTCTAAAACAAGCAAGAGAAAATAAGTCCTGTTTGGGGCTACATATATTTGAATAAAAACTTTTTTTCATGAAAGGGAGTAAGAAAATTCAAATCAGCATAGTGATCACCTCTAAGAGGAAGAAATGGAGATGGATAAAGTAGAAGTACATGGATAAATAAATTCAAAGATTTGATCATTTTTAAGTTCTTTGAGTAATAATTTATTTTTTTATAATTGTTTAAGGAAACCTTTAAAGATTTTCTGTATGTTTTATAACCAAAGTATGGTATTTATATCCTTAAAATCAAGTTTATTTTTGAATTATAATGTACAAACATAAAAATGCATAAATCATAGGTGTATAGGTCAGCAAATTACCACAATGTGATTATGTCCATTAACTACCACCCAAGTTAAGAAATAAAACATGGCCAGGCACAGTGGCTCACACCCGTAATCCCAACACTTTGGGAGCTCAAGGCAGGAGGGTCGCTTTAGCTCAGGAGTTAGAGACAAGCCTGGGCAAAATGGTAAGACCCTGTCTGTACAAATAATAAAAATTTTAAAACTAGTGGGTGTGGTGGTGTGTGCCTGTAGTCCCAGTTACTCAGGAGGCAGAGACAGGAGGATCCCTTGAGCCCAGGAGTTTGAAGCTACAGCTGTGATCATGTCACTTCGCCTCAACCTGAGCAAAAGAGCAAGACTTTGGCCCTAAAAAAAAAAAAGCAAAGAAATAGAACATTATCACACACACACACACACACACACACAAACTTTCTCACTACCTTCGCTTTTTTTCCATAGATAACCAATCACAAATATTCTTTTGCAAGAGTGAAATTTTACGTATAAAATATCAGAAAGAATTTTAAGCAAAGAGACTATGTTTCTGTTTACATCAACTGTTTCTAGGAAAATCTTCATCTTCCACCAGATAAGAAATTTTATATAGTAAGGGAAGAATCAGACACTTACCCTGCTTACAAATAAAACTGCTACACCCTCACAGCCAAAATGGTAGTAAAATTAATACAGTGCCCTAACATTTCCTGAGAAACTATGATGATAGTTTGGTCCCAAGAAAATCCTCAGATCAGCTCTAAAACACTTTCTACTTGAGAGTTCGTCAATGTTTGAACACAGCTGTACTGTGTCCCATAGTTTTCTCTTTTTTGATCTATCTATGCAAGTTCCTTTAGCCATTCTTTATGCAAGTTCCGTTCTTTATAGAACTTTACCATCTGGATGTATCCCTTTGGGTATACGGCAATTTGAAAATGCTCATCCTAAGACATGGTGCCAAGAACTCCATCCAATATATCAGCTGTGTTCTCACCATTGCAGTATCCACTAAAGCTATTACCTTCTTGGCACTATACTACTATTAATGTATCATAAAATTATACTGTATTATACTGTATTTTTTTTTTTCTGAGATGGAGTCTCACCCTGTTGCCCAGGCTGGAGTGCAGTGATGTGATCTCGGCTCACTGCAACCTCCGCCTTCTGGGTTTAAGTGATTCTCCTGCCTCAGCCTCCCAAGTAGCTAGCATTGCAGGTGCGTGCCACCACGCCCAGCTAATTTTTTTATTTTTAGGAGAGATGGGGTTTCACCGTGTTGGCCAGGCTGGTCTTGAACTCCTGACCTCATGATCTGCCTGCCTCGGCCTCCCAAAGTGCTGGGATTACAGGCAGGAGCCACTGTGCCCGGCCCTGTTTTTTATGTAAGACTTGTAACTGTACTGACTGTTATAAACCACCAAGTCCATTTTCACATAAATTCTATCATGATTTTTACCTCTTATTTTGTTCTTATTTCAATAATCAACTGATTTTTGTCTGTGTTTGGCCTTGTTTCATTGCATTGTTAGTTATCATTGATAGTTTAGCCTTCAGTGTCCTGGTTTGGGAGATAGACATTGAATCATATACCTGTATGGTGGCTGCTTTATGTATTATTTTATTTGTATAAAGTCTGCTAGGATAGGACTGGGATTATTGTTCTCATTCAAAATATTAGAGAAACTAAAAACCAGGAACACACATAAACTTGCCCCAAATTTAGGTTTATTAAGTGGCAAACCCTACACCTGAGCCAAAGTATTTTGAAACAAAGATTTCTTTTCACTGACCTAGACTATCTCAAACTCAATGGTTCTAGGCAAATAAAATTTAGCTTTAAAAAAACTCATTTACTAGTAAGGATCTAGAATGAAGAAATATGCCCTGAGATGAGAGTAGTTTGAGGACAGAGCTTGGCAGAAGCAAACCTGAAGTCATTCCACCTTCATAAGTGCTAACAAAATTGGTGATTCCAAGAACCATGCAAAGAGAATTGTAATACACATTTTGATAGGGTACACCACAACACACATGTCAAGGGAAATAATTAGATCATCCTGGATTCAATTTAGGAAATTGTCAAAAGTTCACAGCCCTCTTTACTTGTAATGCAACGCACATGCTGATGTTTCTAGCCATTGCAAAAAAATAAATAGGCTGAAGTTAGGAAGTCTCTTCCAGGTTTACTGGAAGAAGGCCTGAGACCTCATACATCAGATTCCTCAGAGGCTGTATTAAAAGGAACCATGGAACAGGAGTAGTGTTCTGCAGCCTTGTTCAGAGGATATGTCTGTGTACAAAATATGTAACAAATAAGGTACTCAAATATCTCAATTTGGCGACTTTACAACAGATGGGTATGAATGATTGCAATGATCTTCAGATGTGACTTCATCAGTCATCACGGAACCAAAGGTAACAGGTGGTTCTTTAAGTTAAAGAAATCTAACTTGAAAACCAAATCGTAGTAATTAAAAAGAATCATAGTGCACTAGAACAGCCAAGAAATAGACTCCAGTGTGTGCCCTTGGTCAAGTCATTTCTCCATTCTGCATCTCTGTTTAGCATTTGTAAATTAAAGTGTAAATGAAACTAAGCAGAGTTATTTTTTCCAAGCGAAACTGCTAAGAACCTCACAATACATCCAGATAAAACTTGTGTAAAGAGGATGGGAAGACAATACCTCCATGGAATGCTAAGGTACAAAAAATAAATAAAAACTGAAAAGCTACTGGAATAGTTTCATCTAGCTCTAATATCACACTGCTTTCAGTAATTGACAGTGAGTTTTAGTTCTGTAAGCATTCTATAATTTAGTATGAACTAGCAAAACCATCCATGGTTAGTATCAGATTTGTATTCAAAAAGCAATCTCTGGCAGGTATGTGTATTGAAAAAACACACAGTAGGCAGATTGGAAACTTTTGTCTAAGAGGGAGAGACCAGGGCCTGAACCGAGGAAACATCCTGTCCAGAGAGATAGCCTACCTTTCCCAAGAGTGTTTATTCATTTCATTCATTGCAATGCTCCTCTGTCTACCGTGTGTGTGTGTGTTTCTCGTATTATCAGCAAGTCTCTAAGCCAGATTTACAAGTTCATGATTTCTTCTTGGCAGGCGGGGAGCTTTAGTGCAGTTTTAGGTACAGAAAAATTGGAAGGAAGGTTCGGAGTGTTCCTATATATCCACCTGCCCCCACACATTGGTAGCCTCTCCATTATCCCAATCCCTCACCAGACTGGTGCATTTGTTAACGATTGATGAGCCTACATTGATACATCATAATTACACAAATTCCATAGTTTACCTCAGGATTCACCATAATTTCTTTTTTAAAAAATCCTAAAATCATAAACAGAGATAACATATATTGCCTTAACCTGAAATTTCAGTAAACACCCTGGCTAAATACAAAATTAGGCTTCAGATTCAAACTTAGTTTCACCTAGTTTATATTTTTTAAAGAATCATGAAAAAGCAGAACCAAACATATTTTGATTACCTCTCTGATAACCAGAATTTTCAGTTAATAAAAACATTCTAATTTTGATGGTTTGAAAGAGAAACAAAAGAGAGACAGAACAAAAGTTAGGATGTCCCAGCTCCATTCACACTGAGTTTTCTGCTTGGTTTGAAACATAAATACACTCCAACATATTAACCTGAGCCCTCACTGTTTGCGTTTTCATGATGCCTAGAGGAAACAATCGGAGCCAGGATTTGGCCAGAACTTACATCTGTGACGTCTCAGCGATTCACATACTCCAAGCTTCAGAAAAGACAAGAGTGATCTACCTCCCCATCAATTGCCAGGAGCATTGGCAGATTGTTTAACTCCAGCAGGACCACCTGGACCCCCGAGAAGGCCCACTTAATTAAGACATTAGCTTCTAACATACTGAACAAAGCTTCCTAAATTCATACACTGACAGTGAAGTGCGGAATTCCTCACTGAGACATGTTGAAATCCGATTTCAGCTCCCTTTTGTGTAGAGCAACCTGCACTGTGTAAACTGTCAGCCTACCCTTGCTAACTTCATTAGAGAGAAGGCCAATAACAAAGCTCAGCTGATTACAAAAGAAAGTGAAGGGACTCTGAATGATTATAGAATTCTTATAATGTGCATAGTGTTATTATGGCACTCTGCCCAGGGCTCATCAAAGATAAATGAGGTTTGAAGAGTAGATTTTTTTTATGCTAAACTTAATAGACATTCCCTTTCTTTTCTTTTTTTTTTTTTAAACTGGCAAGGGAATGGAAAAGACGTCAAAGCAGTTTTCCTATAAATCTATACGAAAATGAATTTCAGAGTCAACTTTTCTGCTTTTATTACTTATGGTGTTTTTATTTTTGGGGGAGCTGAAAGGGAACATAATTCAATGCCTTTCAAGTTGCTTTGGAGAAATATAATAAATCCAACATATATGGAAAAGTTTATAGAGTTTTTTTTGTAAGATACATACAACTCTAAGATCTTCCTCTGATATTAAAATTGTTTCTAAAAATTTTTCTTCAAAGTTTCTCATACATATTTCACTAGGTTTCCTAGACACTTAGTAATTTATTATTCTGAATTCCAGTGACAGGAGATGAGGTTTAATATTTTGACTATATGAAGCTGTTGTCTTTTCCAAACTGCTATTTCTAAAATCCTCATCCAAACTTTCAAGTACAATAACGTCTCTCATTTCAGTTTCTACAGCTAAGAATTCGGGGAGAGTGTCCACTAATATTGCAACATCAGCCTCTGAATGTGCTCCTTGTGTGTGAAATTATATTTTTATGACACTTCTCTGGTTTTGTTTGAATCAGCTCTGTTGAAAATCATCTTGAACCCAATTTTTATTCAGTAACTGCCTCTCAATACACATTACTCTTGTAACTGTTAAAGATATGTTGCTTCAGCTTTTCAGGCAAGGCTATTTGAATGCACAAGAGGGTTGTCACAGTGTGCTTATGAGCATGTCAAAGTTAAACAAATGCAAAGTTGCTTAGTTTCATCAGTAGTTAAATCTCATTACAAAACCAATACTTTAAGATAAAGTTCAAAGTTCACAGTTCTTAAAAAATGGAACTTAGCTGTAGTGACATAGTGCTACTTCCAAATTATTAAGCTAAAACAACCATGGATTCCAAGCAAATTTTCTCTGGGGGGGAAGGTAGCCTCAGAGTCAAGATAAACCCTTCTGACCAGAAAGTCTTGAGTCATGATTCTAATTGTTCCACAGACTGAACACTGAGTTTATCACTTTATAAATGGTTCACCATATGTAAAATAAATACAAGCTGCCACACACATACAATTAACACCTAAAATCATTAGTCATCTTTTATCTGCTGTATTCAAGAGAATGTTGTTTGTACTAATTAGAAGAACCCTGGGTAAGAGACAGACTTGTCTCCAGGTTTTCTTCATTTACCTAAATTTCAGTTGCCTTACAGAGTAGGAGGTAGAAATTAATAGATATGTGTGAAAACATAGGAAAACTCCAGGGCTTTACATCAGAAGCCAAATCATAGCACAGCAAGGAAAATCTTAAATAGATGTTAAGGAATTGAAAAACATGTACGCCTTTGAAAGTCAACCTTTCCTAAATGTGCAGAAAAAAGTTGACAGACATTCAGTGATGTTAATGGTATTGAAATGATCCCAGATTTAGAAGACTGTTGCAGACGTGGCTAACAGGAGCCTTTCCCCATGGACTAAACACTGTATTTCACAGCCCTAGCTAAGTATTAGAATAACCTGGACAGCATGTGAATTAACTGATCAGGGTTGGAAAAGGATGTTCTTTTAAACCTCTCTAGTTAACCCTAACGTACAAAGATGGAAAAGAATACAGATTGGAAATAGTGCAGAAAATGTTCAGAAGGTTCACATTCAGAACATAATGTTTGCAGGTTCCCACCACCTCCGCTACATAGAATGGCATGCCTTTAAAAGAAGAAATAGTTTGGGTGGAGTCCTGATTGCATCAGTAGATTGAAATCTGTTGAGTAGTAGTAGAACCTCTCCTTTTCATATAATATCCACCACACATGGCAGTGTTACAAAATTTAATACACTAAATTAGATATGCAGGTAAAATATATTGCTTTGATTGTATCTGTAGCTTCCTTCAAGACAACATCCCATGGGTAGCAGGAAAAGAAAATAATAGAAGTTTAAGCTTAGTCTGATTCAAAAATCAAATTAGTCCTCTTATAGTAATGTATTTCTTAGAGAAAAGAATCTGTTTCACAAATAACCTCCTTATTTCCTGCTTCTTTTTCCAAGACACTAATCAAACATCACATGGCATGTACCTGTGAGTTTTCATAACATGAGACAAAGGTAGAAGAGAACTCGTGTCATCCTAGTTCCACAAGCATGCACAGATAGCATCATCTGGTCTATGGCAGGACAATACACTGTCTACTGATACCATGCTTGCTTTGATGTTCACCTATGACCAGTGAATCCTCTGATGTTACATTGGCCAACTCAAACTGACTTGGCTTCTTTTTCAACCTTGCTTATTGGAGACTCTTCAGTATCTGCCACATCATCTACACAACCTTAAGGTTTCATGATCCAGCCCTCCCTCCATCCAATGCTGTTAGCCTCAACTCACCCTGCCACACATTTTGGAAGGTGGCAATTCTGCCACCTCTTTATCTTTTTCCTGAAAAATATGATAATTTGATATTCAAAAGATATCTTTATATACAGTGTGGAATGATAGACATTGCAGACTCAAAAGGGTGGGAGGGTATGGAAGGGGTGAGAAATTACTTAATGAGTGCAATGTACACTATTTGGCTGATGGATACCCTAAAAGCCCAGACTTCACCACTACAAAACATACCCGTGTAACAAAACCACATTTGTACCCCTTACATGTATACAAAAAATAAAATAAGACGTCTAGAGTTGGAATGAAATAGAATGGCATTCAGATATACTTGGTACTGGAGGGCTCTAATTTCCTCACTTAGCTGCCAGCTTCCCTTACTCATCACTCATTTTTTCCTGTCTTGCCTCTTTTTTATTTTTTTTAACTTCTCCTCTGCTTGCCCTAGAAGCTTGAAGATATAAAGGCTGTATCAAAGTGTATCCAATTGAGTAGGAAAAAAGCAAAAGAAATTGCCTCAGTTTTTGTTTTTGTTTTCTCTTCCACTTCACTTTCTAGTTCAAGAGTCAAAGAGCCATGTCAGGACAAAGCCAAAAAAAAGGCCATGTGCTTGAGACCCCAGTCTCTATATGAGAAGTGAAAGATTGTTGAAGAAGTGAAGGGTGCAAAGTTAGAAATACAGACGCTACCACATTGTTGACCCATCTGGATACTTAAAGTTATTCATTTAGAAATAGGAGGAATTTGCTTACTATTTTCTAAAAATTATATTTTTGGAAGAAGTGGAACTTGTAACATTAAACACTAAAATCAAATGACTATTAGTATGTTCAAGGCTATATCTCTTAAAACGCTAAATAGCAGGGGAAAAAACTATTTTCCTGTAATTGCTTATCTGTGTAATTTTAAATGGTAGTTTTCTTAAAATATTCATTTAACCTTTCAGAAAACATAACACTTTTGGCAGGAATGCACTTACAATTTTGTAAGATAGGTAGATAATAATTAACGCACATGTGTGTATGCGTTGGGGGTGTAAGAGAGAGAAGAAATTTATTCTGGCTGAAGAAACAAAAGCTAGACTGCAAGATCACTCAATGAGTCAACATCACGGTGCAGATGAAAACTCTTTACATATTTACTTATTTAAAATCACCCTAGGGTGCAGACTGGAGCAGTAGGAATTAATTAGATTATACAAAATAGAACACGAATGACCAAGAACAATTCAATTCAACCCAAGATGAATTTTTAAATATCTCTCATTTTGCATTCTAAAAATGAGTATAAAATCCATTTGCCCAACTAACGCAAGCAGCTAATGTCTTTCATTTTTTGTGGCTCTGGTCAATGACTCCATTTCTCCAGCTATAATTTAGAAATTCTGAGAAAATATGTTCTTTTCTCCCTCACTGGACCACAGAACAAAAGTATTGATAAATATAAAACACCATTTGACCTTTCACCTTTCCCAGAGAAAATTATTATATATCATGATATATATATATGTATTTATGTATAGATACGTGTGTTTGTGTGTTTTTATATCTCCAAAATACTTTATTTTATGGCCTGAGTTTGTGAACCTCTCCAAGTAGTTCCTATGTGCCATGAGCTTGCTTTACCTCTAGACTCTCTACAGTTCTATGCTGAAAATATTTTAACTGTGAAACTAGCTACAAAAAGTTCACAAAGCTACCAGATATCTCTGTTAATCATTGATAGTGACCTGAATGAAGAGTAAATTGTGCTCCTTGTCAGACTCCGCCTTTTGATGTGTCCAGCTCTATCTCCCATTCACCAGAAAACAATCCTAAGGGAAAAGACTGAGGGAGGAAATAAGAAACAACATGACCACAACACATGCTATTTCCAAAGAGTCCGTGAAGTTTCACAAGTATACTATTGTTTTCCACGTCCACTGGGAAAAAAAACAGCAATATCTCTCTGTCACCAAAATATATATATATATGTGGTTCAACATTGTGGGAGATAATTTGATCATCAAGTCAAGAAAGCAGAGGAAGATCTGAGTCAGGGGAGGCATGGTTTCTCCATCCTAAGAGATTAAGTATTAGCTCAACTGCCATTGAAAGAATGGATTTAGATAGATCAGATGTTTCCACATCACAGGAGGGAGTGTGAATACAAGGCCGTAAGGTCATTTCAACAACTCTTTCCCACTGTTTTTATTATCTCATGAATCCTGCCAATTTCCTTATGAGGCTTTCATGTGGTATTATTAGATCTATTTTGCTGGAGGAAAAACCCTAGGAAAGGTGCAGTGAAATGATGTGTTTGAGGTCATGTGAGTTATCATCCAGGCCTGGAATTAGCCACCTATGCACTTTTCAGACTGATTTTAGTGTCTGTGGCCCCTCTCATAACAGAAGTCACAGGATGCTTGGACTCTAGACCCAGTTTTCTCCAAGTTGATCTATTTTTTTTTCCCAAAAATACTAATGTATTAGAAATTAGTCACATATGAGTAAACCTCATGCATGGCTCCCTAAACCGATTAACATGTCAGCTCTAATGTACTGTTAGACAAATAATTTGAAATATTTGTAAAAGAGCAGCATGAGAATTTAATCTCCGCAATTAGGCAGGGATCTCAGTTAACTTTTGATATGCCTGAGGGAGCTCACAACTAAGAAAGCACCACCATTTTTACTGCCTCTTGTTTGTGTCAGGAAAAGACAATGCTGGGATGCTCCAAAAGTTCCAAATCCTAGTATCGGAAAAAAAAATGTAAGAGCTCTTCGTGGCATCAGGTTGACAAGCAAACCAGCCAATCCAGAGACTTATCAAACCTAGTCCTAAAGATCACAGAGGTAGAAGTTGCAAATTCTTTACATTGGAGATTCCAAAAGGTGGCAAACTGTTTTCCTTGGGTCTTAAATTAGTTTCTTCTATGATAATTACAGCCTGTTTATCTTAATCCTGTGAAATGGAATGATTAAGGAATCTATAATTTCATATATAGCTCTTAAAAATAATTCCCAGTATAAAGAATCTCAAATTCCTTTTCTTCCTCAAAGGTATTTCCCATTTTATCATTTTGGTGATGAAAATCTGGAGTTTACAGAAAATCTTGAATAAATAGTTCATGAAATAACTGGCTTTTCATTGTTTGCCTATATGGCTTCCTGGGCCTGAACAGGTAATTGCCTAAAGATCAGAATTAAGGGAACTGAAAGGACCCTCATATTAAAATACCTCTCTCTCAGCATTCTCTTACAGTGCCTAAAATGGACATGTTATTTCTCTTGGGTAAGAAATAATATAAGAAAAGTATCTTATCAAAGTGAAAATACCATCTAGAATGATTTAAGAACTCAGCTATTAGCTAGAAGTTATTATTTATTACCTAGATAATTCTCTAGTTAAAAAGTAACTTAATCATATGATTTAGAGTGGGGTTTTTATTGTTGTTGTTATGAGATTTCATTAACTCTAGTTTCATTCCAGGCACTGAAAGTGTGGGACACTCTACAAGTATATTCTGAAGAAGGTCAGAGAAGATTCAGCACACCCACATGGAAATTTCCAGGAGGCTTGAGTTGAGTGCCAGTGTGTATATTATGACTGCACCCAAAGGGAGGTGAAAGACCAATGAAAGAGGAATAGGAAGATTTTGAAAATACATTCACTGACTTTATTCTTTTGCCTGGAGTTGACCCTAATATTATATATCTTTAACTGAAAGTGCTAATTACACATTGTACAGGGTGAAAAAGGAACTCGCTGTTCTCTGTGGTTTTCTTCACTTTGGTTCCAATGTTTATAGAATTGTACTATTAGAGGAAAAGGAACCAAATTATTTCCCCCTGTATTTCTTGTCCTCTATCCCATTGTCTGTTTCCTCCATCCCAATAATTTTTTTTTCTTATCTCTCACTTCCAAGTCCACAATACTCTTGCAAAACATACATACTTTTTATAACTTTACTTTCTCTGGCCCACATTTTAGCCTAGGACAGATTTAAATTTATTGTCAGAAAAAATAGGTCAATACCGAGGGAATCTACCTACTTCAAAACCTGAAGCTAAGTCCCCAAACTAAAGTAAAGGGAACACACATCCAAAAAATCCCACCACAGAGTAAACAGGCATCATTCTCTTGGTTTAAACGTCATTTCTTATCTCCCCATTTCTTTCCTTGCTTATTGACAACCCTTAGTAGTTTCAGAGAATAGGGTTTTCTAAAATATTTTGAACTATAAAGTCAGCAGTTTTGAAGGTAAAGCAGGAACGTTTCAAGGCAAACACAGTGGAGCTCCTTCCTCCTTCCTCTCCTATTCTTCCATCCAGCTAAGACAATTTGATTCAGGAATCTAAGCCCCAGCCACATGCTTGACCCAATGTTCTATCACCACATTCTGGGCAAGGCTACTCATTAACTGGCTTTCTGTGCTAGCTGGCTGTATGCAGAGAGCTATCAAGATGAGACTTTCCCTGTTCCTTAATTCTTTGACTAAAGTTAACCTTGGACATTCTATTAATTACTCCAAAGAATAATATGTGAAACAATAATCAGAAATAAAAGCCAAATCCAATGAGTTCTTTTAAAAAAGGTGCAGTAGGTCCTGTAATAATGTTGTTTCATTATAATGTTGTGAAAATATATAGATTCCCAGCCAGGAGCCACTGTCTGTGTGGTCTGCACATTCTCCTCACGTCTGCATGGGTTTTGTCCAGGTACTCTGGTTTCCTGCCACAAATCTGCACACTAGGTGATTGGGGTGTCTAAATGTTCCCAGTCTGAGTGAGTGTTGGGGGTGTTAGAGTGCACCCAATGACAGAGTAGTGTCCTGGGCTGGGTGGGTTCCCGCCTTGAGCCCTGAGCTGCTGGGATAGACTCCTGCTACCCATGATCCTGAACTGGAAAAACTGGAAAAATTTTTATCTTATTTGTTTTTATTAATCTTTCTTAAATGTATGCATAGCTAACATTTATTTCAATGTTTAATATTATAAGTGTTTTGTTTTTTATTTAAAAGTTTAATAACTTTTTGTGAGCAAAAATATGCCATAGGAACTTAACTTTTGTTTGTATCAATTAGCCTATGGTAAAATTAGTTCTGTTAAATATATATATCGGTTCAGTTAAAGTCACTGTTTCCAAGAACCTACTGATGACATAAAGTAGGGCCTTATTGTCCACCATCAATGTCAACATTACCCTTAATATTGACCACTGAATGCTGACCACTGGCCCCTTAATAGGCTGACCATACCATAAGTGCTTGTCCTGCTTTCTCCACTGGTTTCTTTGTATCATTTACATTTTATCAAGCATCAAGCCAGCCTCACCATGTGCAGTCCCTCACAGTGAATATTTAGCCATCTGTAGCACCTATGAAAGAAAGTGAAATTGCTAAAGAATGAAAGTTACTTAATAACTCAATTAACAGACAATAAAGGAAAGCATGGGTAGAACAAATAAATAAACATTGCATTAATGAATGAGCTTTTAAATGGCCATTTTTATTAGTTTCCCTTCTCATCAGGGCTCATTATAAATTCCATCTGGAGAAAGACATAACTGGGTGACCATCACCAACTTCCCTGATGCCAGTGATGAGGAAAAGCCATCAAAGGCAATAAGCCACTCTTGCTTCCCCCATATCTCTCTAAGTATCTAGTAAATAAAGGTTAAGTTCATGGAAATACCAAACTTCCATTTGTTCAGCCCCAAACTTTGGAGTCATTTTCTTTTACTTTCCCTCTCTCTCAGGCCATATCCAGTCCATTAGGAGATTCTGTTGGCCCAAGATTTAGATTAGATCCATAATATGGCCATGTCTAACCTTCCAACCACTACCACCCTGATTCACATCACCATCATCTCTTACGTGGAGTATATAATAGCTTCCTAACTTACCTCCTTGTTTCTCAACACAACCCCAGTGAGGTGTTCTTTAAAAAAAGGTGCAGTAGGTCCTGTAATAACATTGTTTCATTATAATGTTGTTGAATATAGATAGATAGATAGATAGATAGATAGATAGATAGATTCTCAGCCGGGAGCCACTCTCTATGTGGTCTGCACATTCTCCTCATCTCTGCATGGGTTTTGTCCAGGTACTCTGGTTTTCCGCCACAAATGTGCACACTAGGTGATTAGGGGTGTCTAAATGTTCCCAGTCTGAGTGAGTGTTGGGAGTGTTAGAGTGCACCCAATGGCAGAATACTGTCCTGGGCTGGGTGGGTTCCCGCCTTGAGCCCTGAGCTGCTGGGATATAACAGGTAAGTCAGAACTCCTTATTGCTCTGTTTCCAACACCCCAGTAGATTTCTACATCTTCTGGAGTTCTAGCATCAGTCCTTCACAGTGATTCACAAGGCTCTTCATCATCATGGAACTCTCCCGCCCCAGCACAAACTGCTTAACTTTATATCCAGCTGATCTCACCCTTGCACACTCTGCTCCAGCCACCCTGGCCTTCTCACTGCTCCTTGAAAACACCAGGCACGTGCCTAACTCAGAGCGTGTATCGTGGCTGTTTCCTCTGCCGGGCTGTTCTCTAAAATATGCTCCCCCCAAACCTGTACATGGTTCACTCTCGTACGAACTTCAGGTCATTGCTTAAGTGGAATTTTTTCCATAAGATCTATACCAATCACCCTATTTAAATTTCAGCCTCCCACCCCCAGACTTTCCAAAACCCCTTATCGTATTTTATATTTTTCCTCATCATTTGGCAACTACCAAATTATTTTCTTATTATATTAATTGTGACATCTCTTCCTTCTACCCCCAAGGGATCCAAAATGACAGAGATTACTGTCATTTTTTGCTTATATGTTTCTAACAAGCCTTCTGGAATTTTGATAGGAATCTTCACAATATTACGCCTTCCAGTCTGTGATTATGGGCTGTCTCTCCATTTATTTAGAACTCCTTTACTTTCTCTCAGGAACGTTGTGGATATTATGAACTATTGGTTGTGTTCACCAGTACTTCCATATTGCTGTAGTTAATAGACCCACTACTAGATCTTATTATTTAATACATTAATAAACATATGTATTACCATATCATAGATTTATTCTTTATATTTTAACGACTTAAATATAGTTGGCTTATTTAAGTAAAATCAGAGTAGACGTACAATCCCATACAAAGAAAGCTGTATTTACATTACTTATTTTCATGGCTGTAAAGTCGAAAAGAAAATTGAGATTATTTTGTAGTATCCACTGCAGATGCTAATCACCAGATTTGCTTTCTTCTTGTGGGAAAACCTTCTGCTTGGGGATACCTGACGATTAACTATACATACATAGCATATATATACACGTATGTACCTGTCACCAGCATTTCTTACCATAAATGAGCTTCCTATCATTCTGAAATATCCAAAGATGCCTGAAACGTTCTTCAAAAAATTTCATAAATTGAGAAAGAGTAGGAGCTATTTTCTGTGGGATTTTTTTCCATAAACCTTTTGTAGTCCTAGTTTATCCACAGAACTTTACTTTTCTCTTCCCCACACTCCTCTTTAAGTTATAATTGTAGATTTTTGCAGCTTTTTTGCTTATGAATTGCTCAAGTGGGCTGTCAGGTAAAGCTTCTCAATTTAAATTCTATATTTAGACATACACTTTCCACATCTGATTTTTTTTCCTTACATTTCTTAAGCAGCATTTAGCAGGATGTGTGTTGACGTGTGTGCAGTGTAAATATGTGCTTTAAATGACTAAGGTTCCTGGATAACCTAGGACTTATAGAGAGATTAGGTACTACAGCTTAGAAGATCATTTCTCATAATTTCTTGGAACTATAGTGTGTGGGCAGGAAGACTGGAGCCTTTTATCTTCCACCATGTCGTATAGCCATTTAAAACCTTCAGTGTTTTTCAGTAGCTTTGATTTTACACTGGGTCCAAGCCACACATAGATGTGCCATATATTAAATAAGACAAATTATATAGAAAATTTAAGTAGGGGATATGGCCACACCTATGACCAAAGTTTTTTATTCTAACCTTTTATGTTCAGAGAATGTCAAAATCTGTAAAAAGCTCTCATTTGAAGAAAGATGTTCCCTGTCCTTTCCTCAGCTAAAGATGATGACATTTTGAGGAATTTGATAAAAAATTAGTTCCGTAAGTATTATCACTACAGAGAAGCAAAAGCCATCTTCTGATGGTAAACTTGAGAGCCAGTCAAATGTCAGCCGATCCAAATGGCTGAAAATAAAATGTCAGAATGAGGAAACCTTGCTGAACACATTTTACTTTAAATAGCTGCCAAGAACAGGATTCTTTTAGGGGTGACTATGCCTGCTCTGCGGACAGGAACTACACTCCAGAAATAAAGGAACTACATATGCATTTCTCCTTCTGCTAAGGAGAAGCTTAAAGGCTAACCTCTGGGCCCCTTGACTTGCTCTTCAAGACAGACCACTTTCAGGGTTCATCAATACTACAAGCTTTCTGTCATCAAGGGTGTGTGCTGCAGGATCGGAACATCTGGGCATGGCTACTCCAGCACAAAACACACAGCCAGCACCGCACACACACACACACACACACACACACGCAGTGTTCTTGTTACTAACTAGATGCAACTAGTTAACTTGTTCCTTCACTAGTCATGCAGTACGTAATGACACTTAGGTCAATGACTGACCACATACATAACAGTGGTTCCATAAAATTATAATACCTTACATTTACTGTACCTTTTCTATGTTCTGATACACAAATACTTGCCATTGAGCTACAATTTCCAACAGTATTCAGTACAGTAATGTGCTGTACAGGTTTGTAACCTAGGAGCAATAGCCTATACCAGATAGCCTAGGTGTGTAGTAGGCTATACCATTTAGGTTTGTGTAAGTACATTCTGATGTTTGCGCAACAACAAAATCGCCTAAGGATGTGACTTAAACAATGCAGGACTCCATTTCATTTATATTTCTACTGGAGAGCTAGTATTTTTTGCTCTTGCGTAGTTCAAATTCAGTCTTTCCTCACTGGCCCCCGAACCTATCTGTTAATTCCAAGTTGAACAGCTCTCTCTCTGCAGGACCCAACCTTGACTGTGGGCTTCTATTTCTCAATCCTTGATTCCCCTTAAACCAATTTTAATCAAGTTTCCCTACTCTAATTTTTAAAAATGGTACTTCAAATATCAACACTCTGCCTCAAATCTCACAGAATAATCTAGTTTCTCCTATGATGATTGTTTGCTCTTCATATTTTTACCTTTAAAGAAAAAAAACCTCACACTAAAAATCAATTGTTTCTGAAAATGATATTAATCTCTTTCTTCTAGAGCCTGTCACATTTTAACTTTCTCTATTTCTTATTCTATGTTATAAATTTCTCGTTAAAAAATGCCAAATATAGACTTCTCACCTTCCTTGTCTTTAAAACCCAATTAAATTACTATTATTTTTCTCATATCTAAAGAGTGTTATATTAAATCTACCTAGGATTAGATCAAGGTGTTCGCCAGGTCACACTACATGTCTTCAGAAGTTGAAAATGTACTTACGGTTTTGAAAACTAGTCATTCTTTAAAATACTGTTAAAGTGCAGTGTACTTAAAACAATCTCAGAAAGACCTTTTTGTAATTTGAATTTCACCATCTAATTATCTTCCTTGTGAATTCTAATCTTAATAAATTGAGTTGTTGTAAAGCAAGTACCACCTATACTTAATCTCCACGTCCTCAGGAAAATATTTTGGAGCACTGGAGACAAAGGCTTTACGTTCTTTAGCTGCTCTGTTCTGCTTGCCCTGTAGACCAGAGATCTCAAATGTTTTGGTCTCATGAGTCCTTAACATTCTTAAGAAGTATGGAGGATTCCAAAGAGCCTTTTTTATGTTGGTTATATCTATTAATATTTACCATATTACAAATTTAAAACTCAGGAATTTTAAGGATATGTATTTATTAATAAATAGCTTAAAATAACAATAAACCCATTTTATGTTAACATAAATATGTATTAATGAAACATAACTATATTTTCCAAATGACAAAAAATTAGTGAGATGGATTTGGTTCCACGTTTTTGCAAATTTCACTAACGTCTGGCTAACAGCTGGACGTTCATATGTGCATCTGCATTCAGTCTGTTGTGATAACACACTTCACGTTTCATCTGCAAAACTCAACTGCACACTTCTTAGAGACTAGGAGTGGAAAGACAAGTAATATTACAAAAAAATAGTTTTGACTTTGAGAACCCCCTGAAGGTGTCTTAAGAACCCCTCAAGAGTCCTCAGATGACACTTTGAGAACTGCTCCTATAGAGTCATAGTATTTGTTCAAATTAAGAAATAAAGTCTAAGTAGAGTGAGGAACAATGGTGGAGATAGTAAATGCAGAAGAGTGTAATGTGTCTAACTGAGAAAGGACAAGGTTATGTTAGGATGGAGCAAACCTGCTGGCCATTAACTGGTAGAATCATAATGAGATTTTTGTCTTAGGATAAGTTACAAACAGGGTTGGAGGATGTATTTGGCAAAAGGGCAAGATGTGTGGTAGGTGATGGTAGAGTACTCTAGAAAATTTAAGTGTGTCCTTTCTTCTTTCTCTGCAATTCTGTGGGGAATGAGCATCACCTTTTCCAGCAAAGGCTATCTAGTCTGAAATACTACCGTTTTACCACATTATTTTATATATTCTTAAGGACATGTCTTTCAGTTCCAAGCATCATTCTGCTCCCTTAGTCCCAATCGTATAGGAAAGAGATACTTGTCTTGCATAGTAAACACAAAAACCAAGAACAGCAACAAGAAGTAAGCAAACAAACAAGCAAAATATTGGCACAAAAGTCATGTTTATAACCTTGTTTGTGGAGAAGAAAACTCAAGGGTATCATTTTTATTAAATTTCTGTTCAACAAATTTCTTCTTGACATCATAGTTTTCTATCACCTTACTTATTCAGTTGCTGTTTCAGTTGTTACGATGAAAACAGAACACGCCTAAACAGATTTATCTCCAATGGAAATCAGATGTTTTCATGGGAAGGTGTGCCTTTTCTTCACCCTTTGATCACCCTCTTTGTGGGCCTCTGATTTCAGGCCCATGCTGTTGAGGAAGAGAGTACTTCCAGGTTTGGAGATGGAGGCAGGGGCCCCAGTAATGTAGCAGGTCCTGCTTTCAGTAAGTGGGTGCCACTGTCTTCCCATAGCTACTTAAAAGCTGTAGGAAGTATAGTGTGTTTCCTACTAAGTCCGCTTGCCAGTCCTGGTTTTTTAATTATATGTTTAGAAATGAGATTCTCCACTGAAACAATGGTTACATGGAGAGTTTTTTTTTCCTATAGTCTTCATAGAATGACTACTTTTTTTAAAAAAATTAATTATTAGAGTCCTCTGTGTGCATGAGAGGGAAAGACTGAGACAGAGTGAGAGAGGAAAGAAAGGGTAATTTTGTTTTCAGGATTAAGAATCTGTATCAAAAAGATCTACTAAGCCAACTTATCAAAGCCATACTCTGGTTTGGGCTAAGAGAGGCCAATCTTTTGTTGAACAGCCTAATGTAATAAATTGCAATCGAAGGGCTTTAGATTTCTGTACAAAGTTTTCAACCAGATCTAATTGGAAGTGCAACTCACATAGCCAGGAGCATTCTAAAAAACAGAGCAGTGAATTAACACTATTTTTAAAAGTCAAGAAGTCTCTTCTCCTTCCAAAGGAGAGTTTTTCAGACATTAGCTTCAACTGCCAAACATTGTACAGAAAGTCCTTTTATAGAGATTTTCTCCCTAGACCTTCTAGTTTTCCCCCTCTTTCCACTCTATCTCCACTCCCCTTTCCTGCTCTCTCCATTCCCTGCCAATTCTTCACCGCACTCCCAACCATCAGCTGTGAAGGAAGCAAGGATTGTATCATAAATGACCTATTAATCAGCGGTTTGCTAGATATTTTTGCTGAGGAAAGTAGAGTTTTGGAGAACCTAGGCTGGTTTCCAGTCAAATAAGAAAATGTTCAATATGTATCTGAAGCTTTTGTTAAATTAGATTAAGGTAGTGATTATATCTGACTGCAAAAAAAAAAACTTTAAAGTGTCTTTTTTCCTAAACTATGGAGTTTTTTATGTGATAACACTGGATTTACCAATGTATCTGCTTAATCTTAGCAAATGGCAGTGTAGACATACCCTTGTTCAAAATGACCCTCTTAGGTAGAGTCATTTAAATGGGGGATAGTAAACTAATCTTTCTTTTTATCCTCCCTCATTCCCACCCTGCACTACATCCTCCTCGAATATTGGAGCAGTTCCAGCAGATGTCTTATGAAAATAAGAGCCAGAGGTAAGACGTCAGCAGTTTAAGTTAGCAAAATAAAGTTTGAAAATGGGAAGTAATACATAAAAGTGTGAGATTGTCTCCCGCAATTTTGTATTTTCCCTTCACAATATTTGCATTGTATGCAGAGGGTTTGCAAAACAGAAACCAGAATATTTTGATCAATCACACAAAATATAAGAGATGGCAGACTTTGCCAGAGGAAAACTGAATATATGAAACATTCAAAATGTGTGACAAAACCCCCAAATATTGATGTATCCTCAATATTCTCAGCACGTCTAGATTTTGAATGAACATTTTATTTTCTCGTCAGTGATTCAGAATTTCCATCGCTCCTGTTGAGCTACGAGGGAAAATCATGCCAACTGGGAGAAAGCTTTATTTTAAGGTTGAAGGCATGAAATAAGCACTAAGAAGACAATTGTACACCTGTTTTCAAGAGTAAAAAGGCATCTCAAATCTGCTTTGCTTTCGAAAATTTGGCCAAGGAGTGTATTTCAAAGGCCCAATAGCCCATAACATTATTCCCAGGGCTCTGTGCTCTCTGCCTAATTGGGCTTCCACACATTTGCATAAGCATGATACTTCATGATTAATGCATAAGACCCAGCATGGAGCCCTATATCAATTCATCTGTGGAGGCTTTTCCCCCAACTGAAAACAATCACTGTGCCTCAAATATAATCCATCATATTTGTAGGTATGACTGCGTTGCAGAATATCAGACTACATAAATGCCATCACAACACCTTTACAGAATTGTAAACCTCTTCTGTGTAAGAAAGTTTCGTTTTAAGATGCCCACAGCACTGCTGCCTTGGGATCATTATTGAAGCCAGAAAAGGTTTATTTACAACGTGAAGTGTCAAGGCGGTAGATTCTTCCTGTTTGGCGCGGGCACTGAATAAAAAGGGTAGATTATGAAAATAACCACCTTATGATTATTTGTGAATTACAAAATAAACTATAGCTCTCCCCGTTGGCACCTTCAAACACCAAACATTGGCAAGCATGACTTCCAGAATAAGGGCTGCACAAAGGTGAAGGAAAGCTTAGTAAAAAATGCTACAAAGTGTTGAACTTCAAAAATGAAATCGGTTCTAGCTGCGATGGGTTGTCACATAATTAAGGAGTGCAACTCTCGGTGAGAGTCCAGGTGTTCCAAATAGTGTCACTTGTACCTTCCCTGCTGGCTGAGATGCTTAATTAGGCAGGAATCCATTCCCCACAGGGGGAGATGAGAACTTGGAGTTCACCAACAGATCTCAATGTGGACTTGGATACAGAAGACCCTTTGAGAGATCTCTTTCTGAAAGGATCTAAAATGATTTTTAAATAGTTAAATAAGTAATACATAGCTACAGGAAAAAATTAAACCATCTGTAATTTTTTGAAGTTAGGATGAACATCCTCCCTCCCATACCACTTCCCAGATGTGATCTCTTGAATGAGGTGTATATTCTTCCAGATATTTTGTTATTTTGTAGGTATATGAGTATGTGTGTGTAATCTTTACGAGTTTGAAAAAAGCATACTATGCAAATTTCTGTGACTTGTTTTTCTGTGTCACGCAGTTCATAAATGTTTCCCACAATAGTACATTTATACTTCTCTTATTTTTTTTAATAATTGTATGATATAATGCTGTATGTATTACCAACACACAAAGATTCTCCTACCACTCAGGGTTTTTTGTTTGTTTGTTTTTTAGTCATTATGAGCAACACTACATTTTAGATTGCACTGTAAGGGCAAGGACTTTGTCTTGGTCACTGCTATATCCCTGGTATTTAACATAGAAAAGGTCACATAGTAAGTGTTCATTAATATTTGTTAAATACATAAATGAGGCCGGGTGCGGTAGCTCACACCTGTAATCCCAGCACTTTGGGAGGCCGAGGTGGGTGGATCACAAGTTCAGGAGTTCCAGACTAGCCTTGCCAAGATGGTGAAACCTGACTCTACTAAAAATACAAAAAAATTAGCTGGGCATGGTGGCACGTGCCTGTAAGCCCAGCTATTCGGGAGGCTTAAGCAGAGAATTTCTTAAACCTGGGAGGCAGATGTTGCAGTGAGCCCAGATTGCGCTACTGCACTCCAGCCTGGGCGATAGACTCAGACTCTGTCTCAAAAATACATACATACTTACATACATGTATGTATGTACATACATACATACATACATACATGAAATCTGCAGGGAAAATCCCAGCCGTGGTATTTCTTTATCTGATATCTGTATAGAAATTGCCTCTTTACCTCCAAAAAGGTTGTACTGTTTTATACTCTCTCAAAGTGTAATAGGATTATAGATTTAATTTTTCCCATTGTGATGCATGAGAAAGTGTGTTCCATTATTTAAAATTGAATTTCATTAATTTTGAAGAACGTTGGGAATATCCCTAGGCTATTAGACATTTGTATTTCTTTCCCTTTGACTATTGTTCATATATTTTGCACATTTTCCGGTTGAATTGTTAGTCTTTATCACATTAATTTCAATGTACTTTTCTGAATATTTAGGGTCTCAATCGTTTTGCTTGACATGGGCTTTACAAGTATTTTTTGTTCAGTGTAATATTTATATTTTGACTTTATTTATTTAACGATCTGTCTGTCTTTCCATCCGTTCATCCATCCACCTATCTTACCTAACAGAAAATTTAAAATATGTTATTATATCAGTTATTTTCTTTTAACATTTTTGGGTTTTATGTTTATTCTTAGAAAAGCTTTCTTCACTCAAAGAATACCAACTAGTTCACCTGCGCGCACTTCTAATATTTATAATTTTTATTTGTCTTTTTTTTTTTTTTACAAATTTGGAGTTTGTTTTGATATGAGAGAGTAGTGTCTGGCATATTTAAGCTTACGTCATATGAGTAGCTAATTATCGTATTACTATATATTAAGAAGTACATATTTCAAAGATTTGAAATGTCAACTGTATCATATATTAAATTTTCATGGACACTTGAGTCTATTTTGAGATTTCTGCTCTGTTTCATTGTCAGTAAGTCTATTCTTGCATCATTGCCATACTGTTTTAATTACTATAACATTTATGGTACATTTTATATTTGGATACAGCTAGTCCACCCACATTACTTTTCTTTTTTCTCTTAGTACTTCTCAAATTTATGTTCTAGAATTATTTTGTCAGATTCTAAAAACAGAAAATAAAATAAAAACATGCTTGTATTTTGATGGGAAAGTATGTTTTTTGTAGATTAAGTTACAAAGAATTCCTATCTATGCAATGTTGAACCTTCTAACCAACAAGGCAATATATATCTTTTCATATCTTCAGTTATTTTTTATGCCCATTGCCAGTGTTCTCAAGTTTCCTTCATGTAAATTCTGTACATTTTCAAAAGTTTATTTCCAACTTTACTTTTCTCTTTGCTTTTGTTATTGAGATGTTTTCTTTCATACTCGTTATTGTTTTTAAACTAAAAGCTAATTATTTTATAAATTAATTTTGAAACCAGTCACCTTATTAAATATTCATATTGTTTTAAATAACTCTTCAGCTGATTCTTTGGTGCTATAAAAGCACATTATCATAAAAAATAAACTTGTCTCTCCTTTCAAAAATTTACACCTTCTATTTCATTCTCTTGTAGCCCTTTGACATATTCATATGATAAATGATTTTGGGATGAGCCCTAGTTACCCATGATTTATTACTTTGAAAATTATTCATTAAATTCTGTTTTTATTTTAATATTTTATATTGCATTTCACTTATATGTTTGGCATTGACATTCATTAATAAAACCGGCTTTCAGTTTTATTTTTATGCTGCCTTTGTCAGATTAGATGACCAATTTTAGTGGGCTTTATAAAAATAACTCAAAAGATTACCTTCTGTATCTGTCAGATTCCAGTAAGAAGAACAAAAACCATTCAGGGTATTACAAGCAAAGAAAGACTTAAAATAGAAAATTGGGTTTCAAAATATTTGGAAGGGATAGCAGGACCAAAGAGAGAAGTTAGTTTCATCATGAGGTTAAGACTGATGCAACCCGTGAAGGGGAGACCTCCGTGCACTTGTGGCCATCAGAGCCTCTGCAGCCCACATCCCTGCTACTCACGAGCCCTCTCACACCAGAGTTGGACCAGCCACCGCTGCCAGAGGCAGAACGTGGCTTCTCCACTGCTTTTCCTTCTTAATCTTGCCCTAGCGCCTCCAGTAGGCAAAAATCACCAGGACCTGGCTAACAAAAGTCCTGCTTCTAGACCCTCGATATATAGAGAATGCAGGTGGTCAGATAAGGAGCTGGATACCAATAAACAATAGCGGACACACCCTTTCTTACATTTCTGGGATCATGTAGATAATATTGAAAGTATCTATTGCATCAAGATTTGAAAAAAATATAATTGGGAAAACATTTGAACTGGTGCTTTTGTGGGAAATGTGATATTCTTAATTCCTTTCCATGGATAGATTTTTTTCTGGCTCTTTGCGTCTAATATTTAGCAAATTATGTTTTTCAGAAAATCATCCACTTCAGTCGGTTTTCACATTTATTTGCATAAAGTTGTACTTTATAATTTATTTTCTATTTTTCTGCATTGGTGGATATTTCTCTTTTCTAATTCTTTTATGATAGGTAAAATAGTACCTTCCTCACCGCCCACCACACACTCCCAAGATACCCAGGCCCTAATCTACAGAGTGTGTGAATATGTTATGTTACACGACAAAGGGACTTGGCAGAAGTGATTAAGGCCATAGACCTTGAGAAGGAGAGATTTTCCTCGATCATCTTGGTAGACCCAATCATAATACATGAGCCCTTAAAAGCAGATTATTTTCTCCAGCTGGAATCATAAGGATGTAGCGGGAGGAATGTGGTAGAAGTGAAAGTGAGAGAGACTGAAAGAAGGCAAATGATGTGACACATTGCTGCTGGTTTGAAGAGGGAAGCTGGTTTGGAAGGTTGACAAAGAATGCAGGAAACCTTAAAGAGCCGAAGAAGCTGGACTGACAGCCAGCAGGGAAACAGTGACCTTAGCCCTACAACCAAAAGGAGCTCAATTCTGCCAACAGAGCTTGAAAGCAGATTCCTCAGAGCTTCCAGATGAGAGCAGATTGGCAGACACATTGATTTCATCCTCACAAGACCTGGAGCAGACCAACCAGCTGACCACCTGAACCCCCCGTACTTCCGACCTGCAGAATTGTGAGATAATACATTTGTGTTGTTTTAAACCACTTTGTGGTAATTTGTTGCAGCAGCAATAAAAAACTAACACATTTTAATTGTATACACACTTGTGTTCTTTCCACTTTGTTTCTTGATTACTTTAGATGGTTTTATCTAGTTTATGGTTTGGTTTTGATTTTTCAAATCTCCAACTCATATTTGTTCATTGATTCCGCCACTATTTTTTCTAGTTTAATAATTATTGAGAAACCATCTTTATATAAATATTATAATATCCTACATATCCTGCTATGACTAGCTTCCCCCCTATATTATTTTTCTAAGATTTATCCAGTTCTTGCAGTAGATGTAGTTTATTCTTTTACACACGTTTCTAGGATTCAGTAGAATGTCTACATCACCAGGCATCCATCCATCCATTCTATTCCTGAATGATATTTGGGTTATTTCCAATGTGTTTGTCTGTTTGTTTTGCTTTTGCAAAGTGTACTGCTACAAACATGATTATATGAGTCCCGATACTCATGCGCCTCATTTTCTCTAGAGCGTATTAAAGAAGTGGGGTAGCTTTGCATTTATGAGGTAATGCAAGCTGTTTTCCAATATGACTATACTGATTTATATTCCCACCAGCAATGTCTAAGAGTTCTGATTGCTTCAAACCTTTGCCAACACTTTCTTTAAGATGTCTTTTGATAAACAGAAGTCCCTGGTTTTATCTGAGCCAAATATGTCTATGGTCTCCGTTTTGGTTCTGCCCTTTTTGTGTCATAAGAACTTTTTCTTCACCTAAGATATTAAAATTATTCTTGTTTTCTTTTCAAATTTTATAATTTTGTCACTTTATATTTATGTTTTTAACCCATTTGAGATTTGTTTTTGCATAAGTAAAAGGCTGGAGTCCAATTTCTTTTTTGTGTGTCTAACCAATTATTTAAATACTATGCATTGAAAAGTTCATTCTTCATGACTGCATGTGCAATCCACCCTGTCATAAGTAGAGTTTAGTTGTAATATGTTGATATGTTCAGGGATTATCACATGCCAATATCACATGGTCAATATCACGTGGTCATAATTACTCTAGCTCTGGTAAGGCAAATAATTATTCATCCTTTGTTCTTCAGTGTAATTTTTTTTTTTAAGACAGGCTGGAGTGCAGTGACACAATCATGACTTACTGCAACCTCAAACTCCTGGGCTCAAGTGACCCTCTCACCTCAACCTCCAGCATAGCTGAGACTATAGGTACACATTACCACACCCGGCTAATTTATTTATTTTTTATTTATTTATTTATTTTAGTTTTTATAGAGACAGAGTCTTGCTACGTTGCCCAGGCTGGTCTCAAACTCCTGACCTCAAGCCATCCTCCCGCCTAGGCCTCCCAAAGTGTTGTGATTACAGGCATGAGCCACCCCTCCAGGATGTTGATGTAAATTTTTAAATTATCTTGTAAAGTTTCACATATACAGGAATATGCACATATCTGCATGTACATGAACACATACACATTCACAAAAACTTGAGGTTTGTAATGGAATAACATTAAATATTGAATCTACTATTCAGATTGCTTTTTTATCCTTTAAAAAGATTTTCTAAATCTAAAATCAAAGTTTTTGTTTGTTTATTTGTTTGTTTGTTTTTTGGTGATGAGGGTTGGGGGGAGGGGACTGTTCTTAAAATTCGATCATCTCGCAAGAATGTTTCTGTGCTCTCAGTCAATAGCTTTTATTGGTATAGAGGAAGACTTTTTGATTCACAGAATTGGATTTTCTTTCACTTCATGGGAGTTTTCTATTACATCTTTGGATGCATTCTATTTGAATTATGTTAGTCTACACTTTAGGGAATACCATGTATTGATGGGTTTAATCTCCAATTTCTGGCCTCCATACATATCATAGCCTCTTTACTTTTTTTTTTTTTTTGCTCTATTTGTTATTTTCCTAGGAACTTCCTCCCTGTTACTGATTTGATTGCTACCCTCCTTGTTTCTGTACTGCCCTATTTCTAATTTTTAAATTAAACCAGTAATCATGCTATTTTTACTCCAGTGTTTTTAAATTGACTTACAGATATCCACATTTAATTTGTACAATCTTCCAAATTGCTTATCTTTTTAACCTTTTCTCCCAGGTATTCAATATTCATCTTAAATTTGATAGTTCCCAGCATTTGCTTTGGAATTTTTTTTTTTTCTGTTTCCTGTAGCACATTGTATGAGTCTGTTCTCATGCTGCTAATGAGGACGTACCTGAGACTGGGCAATTTATAAAGAAAAGAGGTTTAATGGACTCACAGTTCCACATGGCTGGGGAATCCCCACAATCATGGCAGAAGGCGAAGGAGGAGCAAAGTCACATCTTATGTGGCCACAGGCAAGAGAGCTGTGTAGAGGAACTTCCCTTTAAAAAAATATCAGATCTGATGAGACTTATTTATTATCATGAGAACAGAATGGGAAAGACCTGCCCTCATGATTCAATTACCTCCCACTGGGTGCCTCCCACAACATGTGGGAATTATGGGAGCTACAATTCAAGATGAAATTTGGGTGGGGACACAGCAAAATCATATCACACAGGTTCTTCTAGGATAGTCACTCGACCTGCAGTCTTTGCCATTTCTTTCCTTTATAGCTGTATGGTTTGTCTTTCATCATATTTTGCATATGTTTTATTCAGAACTTCTGTAGTAACTATTGATTATGCTTCTCTAACACCCCTTTCTTTGCTTTTGAAATATGTAGTGTTCTGCACCAGGAGTGGGCTGTTATTCTTTTTAACCAGTCAGAGCATTTCCATTTCATTTTTCAGTTACTGATCAAAGGGTTTGTTCCATTTAACTCAATTTATACCAATTAATTTTGGAAAAATGTTTCCTGGAGATTCCAAATGTAGAATATTTCTTGCAATTCTGAGAAAGCTACAACAGCCCTCTCCTTTATTGTGAAGAGAGTTGTGCACATGAGAATTCTGGAATTCTTGTAGCCACTTTGCTGCCGTCAGGGAAGACTTACAGATGACACTGTACAAAGCAGAATTGAGTTTTTGATGACAGAGTTGAACCCCAGAACTAATCCATCCAAAAGCCCAGCCCAGCCCTAGAATGTTCAGTTAATGAACCAATGAATTCTCCATTGTTTTAGTCTGTTAGAATAGGATTTACGTTATTTACAACACAGAGATTCCAACTGATTTAACTGTTTTTAGGAACTATAGGTAAATTATTCTTGCAATTCTCCCCACCTTTTTCTTGGTCCTATGTATACCCTCCCATTATTGGTTAAACTGAAGGACTCTGGATGATAACAGTTCATTACGGTTCAAGTCTTCTTCTTTTTTTTTTTTTTTTGAGATGGAGTCTTGCTCTGTTGCCCAGGCTGGAGTATGATGGCACAACCTCAACCTCAGCTCACTGCAACCTCAGCCTCCCAGGTTCAAGCGATTCTCCTGCCTCAGCCTCCTGAGTAGCTGGGATTACAGGTGCACACCACCATGCCTGGCTAATTTTTTGTATTTTTAGTAGAGACGAGGTTTCACCATGTTGGCCAGGCTAGTCTCCAACTCCTGACCTCGTGTTCCACCCACCTCAGCCTCCCAAACTGCTGGGATTACAGGCATGAGCCACTACACCCGGTCATGGTTCATGCCTTAACACTACTTTCTATTGCCTATTGTTAAAAAATTTCAGACTCTTTGTGTGTGTGTGTGTGTGTGTGTGTGTGTGTGTGTGTGTGTGTGCATATGCATCTTTTTAAATATCATACATTGTGTTTGAAAATTTGGATAGTCTCCAGACAATATTTTTTGTCATCTTTCCCATTCAGCTAGCGTAAAAAGAGAATGTCTCAGTCTAATCCAAGACAGATTACTTGAGGCTGGATTTCAGGCTTGGTAAACTTCCGTATGCTTCTGTTTCACCTGCCACATACCATCACCAAGGGAATGGCACTAAGACACCATGATCCCACACCTCACACTAGGCCCGACTTCCAACAATGGGGAGAACATTTCAACATAAGGTTTGGAGAGCACATATATCCAAAGACATAGACAAATGTCCACAGAGAACTGTTTCTCTAGGGACCCTGACTAAAAGTCTGGGATATTTACTAGGTTCCTTCTCTTTGACATATCCTGAACTTTATTTTTTCTCTTCATCAGATTATGAGACACTGCCAATAATCCCACTTTGTTTCCCAGTATGTTTTTGTTTAAGCTCTAACCTTGAGCAGTTTAAGAATTTATCATGTGGAAAAACACAGAGGGTCAAGCTTACTTTCCAGTGCTTCTCTTCACTCTAGTAATTAGACTCTCAGATCTTGGTTGCTTTGACAGCCCTGAAATCCAAGTTTTGTTTTTTCAGCGCCAGATTGTTGCCAAAGCTCTACAGGGTCCTTTGTCTTTTAGAAGGAGCTCTCCCCAAGTTGTCAACTGCACACCTAGCACCAAGAGTCACCTAAATTTCAGAAGGCATAAGCAAAGCATATAATGTTTGTTACCATCTGATGTGGTTTGGATATTTGTCCCCTCAAAATCTCATGTTGAAATTGTGATCCTAAGTATTGGAGGTGGGGTCTACTGTGAGCTGTTGGCTCATGGTAGTGGTTCCCCCATGAATGGCTTAGCGCCATCCCCTTGATGACAAAGTGAGTTATTGCTCTATTAGTTCACAAAAGAGTAGGTTGTTTAAAAGGAGCGTAGCACCTCCTCTCTTGCTCCCTCTCTTGCCGTGTGATGCACCTGCTCCCCTCTTGCCTTCTGCCATGATTGAAAGCTTCTTGAAGCCTCACCAGGAGCAGATGTCAGTGCCATGCTTCCTGTATAACCTGCAGAAACACAAGCCATAACTTATTTTCTTTATACATTTACCCAGTCTCAGATATTCCTTTATAGCAACTCAAATGAACTAACACACCTTCTTAGTGTGATTATGGCTTTTCAAGTACCGGTTGCCTCCCTCAAATGCCTTCAAACAGTTATTTATAATATCTTTTTCTGATGTTCTAATTGCTCTCATTGCACATTTTTGTTTGATTCCAGATACTTTTTCACGGTTACATATGCAAGCCCAAAGTCTGAACTTCTCAGAACCTCCACCTTCTTACATCACTTATTTTTCCAACCTTATCTCCCACTACTTCTAATATCATATGTAAAAAATGCAGAACACATTCATCATGCAATTTCAGTACTAAAAGAGCATATCCTCTGACACAAGTGTCTTTTTCTCCAGATGAAGAAACAGAGACTCCAAAAGATCAAGTGTCTTTTCTCAGACCACGTAGCAGAGTTGATACCAGAGCCCAAGTTTACTTCCTCCTGCATACAAGCAAGCAGAACAAGGCAAAGAGCAAAGCAGAAGAACCCAGAATGGCAAACTTATCTTCATGTTTCATGTAAAGAAATATTCTAACTCCTTTTCCCAGTGAATAAGACTTATTGCCTCTAAAATACACTTCTTACTGACACCACATTTCTCTCCTAGCATAAACTATGACATTTTTCCCAAATTATTAATTATAACTGTCATTTCTGAGCTCAGAGCCAGAGATAATCATACTGCTGAAAACCAAGCTGGTTCTTATACTAAAAATGAAGAAATGTGGGAAAACATCTGTAAATCACCCTCCAACCTATTTTAGTCAAAAAGAAACCTGTGTATCTCATAGTTGAAAGTCAAACTTATAGGATTACAAGCAGAACCATCATCTAATTTATTGTCTAAATGGGACACCTTTTGAGAGTGTTGGAGAAAGCTATTTATAATTACTCTACAACAAGAACCATAAACCGATACTAGTCTGGGCACCCTAGCTATCAGATAATTTATTTCTGAATCACAAAAACAGTCCTTCTCTAATATTTTCTTAAGAATCCAATCACTTTCAGATGTGAAAAAATTCATTGCTAGAGAATGCATTTTTAAAAAATTAACAGACTTTAACTTTTAGAGTAATTTTAGGTTTATAGAAAAACTAGCACAAAGTACAGGGTTCCTATATACCCCCTGATCCACTCCTCCCCATTTTCCCTTATTATTCACACCTTGCACTGGTGTAGTACATCTGTCATTATTGATGAGCTAATATTGATACATTATTATTAACTAAAATCCATAGTTTACATTAGGATTCATTCTGTGGTGTACATTCCATAGGTTTTATCAAATGTATAATGACAGGTATCCACTGTTACAGTATCATACAGAAGAATGTCACTGCCCTAAATATCCTCTGTGCTCTGCCTATTGGTCCCTCCCTCCCGCCAAACTGCTGGCAATCACTGGTATCTTTAGTGTCTCTATTATAGTTTTGTAAAGAACGGCATATGGTTGAAATCATACAGTATGTATGTAGCCTTTTCATACTGGCTTCTTTCCAGTCATTTGTTTTTTAAATTTCAAATCCTTAGTGTTAAGTAAGAACACATCATTATGAAGAAAGAAGTGATTATTTTAAATATACCATACGATTTAAAGACTCCTGTGCAAGAGCCGGGCGCGGTGGCTCTTGCCTGTAATCCCAGCACTTTGGGAGGCTGAGGTGGGCAGATCACAAGGTCAGGAGTTCGAGACCAGCCTGGCCAACGTGGTGAAACCTCATCTCTACTAAAAACACAAAAATTAGCCAGGTGTGGTGGCGGGTGCCTGTAATCCCAGCTACTCAGGAGGCTGAGGCAGGAGAATTGCTTGAAACCAGAAGGCGGAGGTTGGAGTGAGCCAAAGAGATTGTGCCACTGCACTCCAGCCTGGTCAACAAGAGCGAAACACTGTCTCAAAAAAAAAAAAGAAAATAAAAAGAAATTCTTGTGCAATAATTTAGGGAGAAAGGAGAGGTTTCTTAAAAAGAAAGTATAAAAACCAAGGCTCCTAGAGGGAAAACTTGGTAAATACTACTTTTAAATTAGAAACATTCGTAAGACAAATAAAGTAAAAAGACCAGCCACAAAGTAGAAAATATTTTTAAAACGTATATGTAAAAGAAGATTGTAATCCAGAATATAAAAATGCTTCTATATTTTTAAAAGACAAGTAACCCAATAGAAAAAATATGGCAAAAGTATAAAGAAACAGAAAAAAAAACCTGACTTGTCAATAAAGCATTAAAACTGCTCAACCTCACAATAATCAAGGAAATAAAAATTAAACAATGAAACACCACTCCATATCCATTAGTTTCGCAGAAATACATAGGCTATTAATACTATGAAAATAAGGGTATTCGAAAATGAAAATTCGGACAAGAATGTAAATTGATACCACCATTCTGGTGAGCAATTTGAAATTATCTTATAATGCTGATGATACACACACCCTAAGACCCAGCAATTTCACATCTTAGATACCTACTTTAAAAGTCTCTCTATTGTATGCCAAAGGAGACAGAGAGAGGATGTTTACTGTAGCAATGTTTGTAATAGGGAAAAAGAGTAAATACCCAAGTTGCCCTCAATTAGACAATGCAGTGTAGCTTATTCATACAATGGAATACTACATAGAACTGTAAATAAATTAAATCTTTGCATCATGGTATTGAGTTGGAAAAAGCAAATTGCCAATTAAAATATGTAACATAATGCTATACACACACACATTTTTAAATAATAGTATTTGTTATACAAGGTTAATGAGCAGGGTGTAAAAACATGGGAATAATATATTACAAGTTCAGGATAATTATGGGGTGAAAGGAGGGTAAAGGAAAGAGACAGAGAGACTTAGATGAAAGTATTAGACAGTACTAATTTATGTATTTAAAGATAGAGATGTGAAATGCAGAATTTCTGCATCAAATGGTAGTTGTGTTTTAAGTTCTTTGAGAAATCTCCACACTGCTTTCCACAGTGGCTAAAATAGTTTACATTCACAACAACAGTGCATAAGAATTCCCTTTTCTCTGCATCCTCACAAGTATCTTGTTTTTGACCTTTTAACAATCATTCTGACTGGTGTGAGATGGTATCCTATTGTAGTGTTGATTTGCATTTCTCTGATAATTAATGGTGTTGAGCATTTTTTTATGTTTGTTGGCCACTTGTATATCTTCTTTTTAGAAGTGTCTGTTCATGTCTTTTGCCCATTTCTTAATGGGGCTATTTGTTTATTGCTCATTGAATTGCTTAAGTTCCTTATGGATTCTGGATTTTGGACTTTTGTAACATGCAGAGTTTCTGGATAATTTCTCCCGTTCTGTAGGTTGTCTGTTGATAGTTTATTTTTACTGTGCAGAAGCTCTTCAGTTTAATTAGGTCCTATTTGTCAATTTTTGTTTTTGTTGCAATTGCTTTTCAGAACTTATTCATAAACTTTTCCCAAGGCCCATGTCTAGAATGGCGTTTCCAAGATTTTTCTCTAGGATTCTTATAGTTTGAGATCTTATATTTAATCGTTAATCCATCTTGAGTTAATTTTTGTATATGGTGAATGGCAGGGGTCTAGTTTCATTCTTCTTCTTCTTTTTTTTTTTTTTTTTTTTGAGACAAAGTCTCAGTCTGTTATCCAGGCTGGAGTGCAGTAGCACAATCTAAGCTCACTGCAAACTCCACCTCCAAGGTTCAAGTGATTCTCCTGTCTCAGTCTCCCAAGTAGCTGAGACTACAGGTGCACGCTACCACACCTAGCTAATTCTTGTATTTTTAGTACAGACACTGTTTCACTATGTTTGCCCGGCTGGTCTCAAACTCCTGACCTCAAGTGATCTGCCTGCCTCACCCTCCAAAAGTGCTGGGATTATAGGCACAAGCCACCACACCTGGGCTAGTTTCATTCTTCTGTTTATAGCTAACCAGCATTCCCAGTACTATTTATTGACTAGGGAGTCTTTTCCCCATTACTTATTTTTGTTGACTTTGTTGAAGATCAGATGGCTGTAAGTGTGTGGCTTTATTTCTGGGTCCTCTATTCTGTTCTGTTGGTCCATATGCCTGTTTTTATACTGATATCATGCTGTTTTGGTTACAGTATCCTTATATTATAAAGTCAAGTAATGTGATGCCTCCAGTTTTGTTCTTTTTGCTTAGGATTGCTTTGGTGATCCAGGATCTTTTTTGGTTCCATATAGATTTTAGAATAGGTTTTTCTAATTCTGTGAAAAATGATATTGGTAGTTATCTGACAGGAATAGTGTTGAATCTGTATATTGCCTTGGGCAGTGTGGCCATTTTACTGATATTGATTCCTCCAATCCATGAGCATGGAATGTTTTTGCATTTGTTTTTGTCATAGATTATTTATTTCAGCAATGTTTTGTAGTTCTCCTTGAAAAGAACTGTTACTTCCTTGGTTAGATATATTCCTAGATATTTTATATTGGGGGGCTACTGTAAGTGGGATTGCATTTTTTATTTGGCTCTCAGCTTGAACATTATTGGTGTGTAGAAACGCTACTGATTTTGTACATTGACTTTGTATCCCAAAAATTTACTAAAGTCATTTATCAGTTCCAGGAGCCTTTTGGCAGTCTTTAATGTTTTCTAAGTGTAGAAATGTATTGTCAGTGAAAAGAGATAGTTTGACTTCTTCATTTCCTATTTGAATGCCTTTTATTTCTTTCTCTTGCCTGATTGTTCTGGCAAGGACTTCCCTATGTTAAAAAGGAGCTGTGAGAGTGGGCATCCTTGTCTTGTTCCAGCTCTTAAGGAGAATGGCTCCTGCTTTTGTCCATTCATTATGATGTTGTCTGTGGGGTTGTGATAGATGGGTCTTATTATTTTGAGGTATGTTCCTTCGATGCCTAGTTTGTCAAGGGTTTTTATCATGAAGGGATGTTGTATCTTATTGAAGTCTTTTTTCATGTGTATTGAGATCATCATATCATTTTCATTTTAATTGTTTATGTGGTGAATCACATCTATTGATTTGTATATGCTGAACCAACCTTGCATCCCAGAATGAAGCCTACTTGACTGCAGTCAGTTAAGTTTTCACTGTACTGCTGGATTTGGTTTGCTAGTATTTTGTTGAGTATTTTTGTGTCTATCTTTAGCAGAGACATGGGCCTGTGGTTTTCTTTTTGTGTTGTGTCTTCACCGGCTTTTGGTATTAAGTGATGCTGGCTTTGTAAAATGACTCAGGGAGGTGTCACTCCTCCTCAATTTTTGGAAATAGTTTCAGTAGAATGGGTACCAGTCAGAACAGATTTGGATTCCCTCATGCTATCTTGCATACATTTCCAAGATTTTTTAACAGATAATTTAGACTTTTCTAGATATTTGGAAAACAAACACAAAAGTTTTAAAAATATCTTTCCTGTGTTTAATTAGATTCTTTATATTTTAATTTAAAATAGTGCTACAAAACTTAGTTTTTGACTTTTCGTCAGATATAATTGGATTTTCATTGTTTATGTATCATAATGCATGTCATGGTATAACATTTTGGAAATATAAGTAAAAACAAATAAGAATATTAAAAGAACCTGAAATGACAGCTATACTCTGCAGTACTTCAGATTTAATGTGTGGATAAAAATGAAAGTTATAATAGGATAAATTTTTAGAGAAGAAAAAACTTAATTGATTCAACAGGAATCATTAAAAGAATATGTCTTTTGGCATGACATCCACTTGATTCTACCTTTTACATTTTTCTTCACCGCTCCCATTCTACTGCTTGGTTCTAGTATCCTCTAGGGCAATGACCTCAAAACTAGGTGTGTGAACTCCAGGAGTTTCTATGATGAATCCCTGGGGTATGGGAAGAAAACACTACATTGTTGATTTATAGTTATTTTTACCTTAAAGTTAGAAAACAATTGAGCTATACTTCTATGTAATATACAAATTTGTCTTGTAACTTTTCTTAGTCTGCACTTCAGATGTTCAAATATCATGTCAGGTTGTCAAAGGAATCTTTCAGAAAGAGTGAGAGTTCTACAATATGGAGGACTGATATTATACCACATCTTTATTTACATTCAATTTTTCCTAAGCATCACAGTACTTAGTGAGTAGATTTCCACATTAAATTATTTCATTTTAACAAAATCAGCTCTCACTGGGTGACTCAGGTCACCCAGTTATCTAACGATAACTGCAAAAAACAAAACAAAACAAAACAAGACAAAAAAAAAACAAGACAAAAAACATAAACTAAGGATAATCCTGAAAATGCAAGCGCAAACAAACCTAAGCAAATGGAAGCACAAATCATCCTATGTATAGAGCAAGTTTGTTGTTAGCCACATTATGAAGTATAAACAATGAAAATCTAATCATATCTGACAAAGCTTCAGAAAGTTTGAAATCATAAAGACTCTTCAAAATAAAGATTTATACCCATATCTTCCCAAAGTGTGTATTATGCCTTGAAATTCTAGTTAATTATAGTAAAAAGTAGCATAACAGAAAAATATTGGGTTTTTTCAAATTCATGGCATCCTTTTCTAATTTCTTTTTTTTATGGTTTTATGGTATATATAGTATATTAGTACAATACATGTTCATAATTCATAACAAGCAAACATGTTTTGGGCTATGTTGAGTCAAGAGTTTTATTCTGATATGGTACAATCAAAAGTTTTTCAAGATGATTATACTTAATTGCGTCTCCCGCCTTACATTGTTTCAACCAATCTCCTACAGTGCAAAGAGGGTGTTTTCTCAAATTAAAATTTAACCATGTTAACTTGTTCTAAAACCTCTCCATGCTACTTTGCCATCTTCTAGACAACACATACATCTTGGGCCTAATGGGCCTAATGGGCCCTTCATAATCTGACTGCTTTCATTCTTCCAGCTCTTCTATCTTCCCCACCCCACCAAGCATTCTTGGCCTTGCCCTATTCAATTCCTGGCCTCTTCTAAATCACTCCACATTCTCTCACACTACTAAGACCTTAGACATGAATATTCTCTCTCTTTAAATGCCTAAGAACATATCCTGTAAAACACCAGTTCAAGTATCTCCTTAGTAAAGCCTCCCTAAGTCAGAATGAGGCCTCTCTCCCCTAAGCTTCCCCTGCACTCATGTGTGCCTCTATTGGAGCATCATCACAATACCCACATTCACCATCATTTGTGGGGCACAGTCTAAGGCCAAGCAAACATTGTGCTAGATTATAAAATCTGTTCTCTTATCAAAAACAAAACAAAGACTTAACAAAGTCAAGGTTACCCAGGTAATAAATGGTAGAAAACTATTCAAACTCTGATTTCTATGACCCCAAAATTCCATGCACTCCACTGTTTCTTAGCAACATGATTCCTAGTATACTCTTTTATGTTCTCCTATGTGATACCCTGAAGGTATTCATATTTGCATCATCAGTGTTTAGCACAGTATCTGGCATGTGATGGGCACTCGACAGTTATTCCATTGATAAATAATTGAATGGAGGAATGAATGACTAGGGCAGTGAGAAAGTATAAGAAGTGAAAAGTGGAAAGACTTTTGAAGACTTGGTAATTTGCCTATCAGTTCTAATTTCTAATGAGTGGAAGTGAGTCTCAATTACATTGGCATAGGGAAAAATAAATATTTATTTTAATTCATATTTTTTCTTTTATTTTTAATTGATAAGAATTCTGTACATTTGTGGGTATAATGTAATGTTTTGATATATGTATACATTGTGGAATGATTACATCAAGCTAATAACATATCCTCACATACTTATTTTTTTTGTAGTGAGAACATTTAAAGTCTACTCTTAACAATTTTTAAATATATATTTTTAATCTATTAAAACTTTTTTATTGTGGTTTGATGCACATAGTATATTCAACAAGTATTCAGTGTACCACTGGATTAATTTTTTACATATATACACTCACACATACGGTCACTCAGGGACCCATCTTTGAGATGAAGATAATAGAAAATTTCTAATAGCTCAAAAGGATGCCTTATACCTACTCCAAGGCAATATCCCCAAAGGTCACAAATGCTAAACTTTATTGCCACTGAATGGTTTCACCTGTTCTTGAACTTAGTACAAATGGAAACATACGGTATGTACTATTTGGTGTCTGGCTTCTTTCACTCAACATTATGTCTGTTAAATTCATCTACACTATTGCATATATCAATTGTTTGCTCTTTTTCACCTCCCAATCACCCCATTTCCCCAGCTCTAGGAAACCACTAATCTACTTAGTCCCTATAGATTTGTCTATTCTTAGCATTTGATGTAAATGAAATCACCCAATATGTCGTGTTTATGATTGTCTTCTTTTACTTAGTGTGTTTGCAGATTCATTCATGCTGTAGCATATATCAATATATTTCTTTTTACTGCTGAAAAATATTTCGTTGTTTGAATATACCACATTTTATTTATCCATTCATCAGTTAATGGGCATTTGAGTTGTTTCCACCTTTTGGCCATTACGAATAATGTTGCAATGGAGATTGATGTAAAAGTTTCTGTTTGGAGAGTAGACATGTTTTCATTTCTCTTGGGTGTATACCTAGGAATAAAATTGCTGGATCATATGGTAAACTTTATGTTTAAGTGTTGGAGAAATTGCCAAACTGTCTTCCAAAGTACCTGCACTATTTTATATTCCCACCAGTGGAGTGTGAGAATTCCAGTTTTTCTACATCTTCACCAATGCTTGTTTTCTGTCTTTTTTATTCTATCCATCCCAGTATGTGTGAAGTGATATCTCATTGTGTTTTTGATTTACATTTTTATGAAGGTTAATGATATTGAACATCTTTTCATGTGCTGGCTGTTCATTTTGTATCTTCTTTGGAGAAATATCTATTTAGATTACTTGCCTACTTTAAAAAATGGGTCAACTATAGTCACCAGAGCCAAGATATGGAAGCAACCTAAGCATCCATCAATAACAGATGAATGGATTGAGAAAATGTGGTATAAATGCCCACCATAGAATACTATTCAGACTTTTAAAAAGAAGGAAATTCTGTCATTTGCAACAACATGGATAAACCTGAAGAACAATATGCTAAGTAAAATAAGTTAGGCACAGAAAGACAAACACTGCATTGTCTCACTTATATGGGGAATCTACAAAAGTCAAATTCACAAATGTATAGAGTAGAATGGTGGTTACCGGAGGGTGCTGGGGTGGAAGAAAGTGGGACACAGGGGAGATGTTGGTGTCAAAGTGTACAGTTTGAGTTAGACAGAGGATATAGGTTTTAGTGATCTATTGCATGACATGGTGACTATATTTTAATATATTTTAAATTAAGGCATCATAGAAATTAAAATTGTTGATTTGGGATGAGAATGGAAATCAAATTAAGCAGTCAATAAGTCTTTCTTGGATGCCTGTTGAACAAAAGTGGACCCAAAGCATGAGAGAAGTAATCGTCTAAAATATAGGTTTAAAAGAATTTACTGTACTTTTCTTCCTATGTCCTTCTATTCTTTTTGTATGTGTGTATTCTCTAAAGAAAATGTTTGGTCAGACTTTTATAACATTAATGTAGTACTTCCCACTTACCTCGTAATTCACTATTGTTTCTCCTGTTTTTGCCTGCCAGTTCCTTTCTTATTTATTCAATTGTGGTTTGATAAAAAGGAAAACAATATCTCAGCTGTTACTGAGCTTAAAATCCGATGATTTAGTTGGTAGTAATTAAAGATAATAAAATTAAAGCCTAGTATTCTAACTGTCTTGGTCACAAAAAGAAATCTTCTTTGAGTGTTCAGAACTATGTCAATGGAACCTTTATTCTGCAACTGTACATTACTTCCTTTAACCTGATGTTCACTCAGCCACTCATTCAACAAATGTTGACTAAGTATTTATTGTGTATATAAACTACTTAGACACTAGAGAGACATCAGTGACAAAGCCCAGCTTTGCCTTCATAGGCTCTATGTTTTGGTGGAAGATAGACAAAGTTTTGTCAGGGAGTCAAAATTGGGAAGTGAGCACTTTTGCCATTACTCTAAGTTTATTTTCTCCTTTTTTAAAAATTGAGTTATTTCTAACCACATTCTATTTTATGTTATTCCCATTTTCTGCTAATTACCTATTAAAAGTTTAGGTGATAACAGTTCTATCTATCCTTAATATATATTTGATTTTTAATAAAGGCGCTTATGAAATGAAAGCTACAAAAATTAGAAATGTATGCACTAATCTCTGGTCCTAGTGGATACTTTAATGTATATAGCTTGTGATTCTGTAACTCAGATCTAAACGAGGGCTCTGCTGATATTTGTTGCAATGTGAAAGTTGGGAAGTCCCAAAGCAGAGAGGAAAATGGAGCAGAGAGGAAAATATGAAGGCTAAGGGGAAGCATTTAATTTCCCTTCTCCCCAGTCCTCCCAGAATAACAATAATAAAATAAATGCTTTGGGGTACTTGGAAGTAGGGGACTCAGGAGAACAGGCCATAACCCCCCACATTTTGGGCTATGTATGTTCTTGTCAAGAGTCCAAAATAAGAATTGGCAGTGACCTAGGCCAGAGTGTAGTCAGTACATGGAGTGAGAAGGTGAGTGGAAAGGACTTCAGGTTCCCTCAAGGTAAGGAGGGTGTCGAGAAAAGGCTAAGACCTGGCTCGGTGGCTCGCTCCTGTATTCCCAGCAATTTGGGAGACCGAGGTGGGTGGATTGCTAGAATCCAGGAGTTCAAGACCAGTCTGGGCAACATGGTGAGAAATCCCGTCTCTACAAAACAATATTAAAATTAGCCAGGAGTGGTGGCATGCGCCTGTAGTCCCAGCTGCTCGGGAGGCGGAGGTGGGAGGATTGTTCGAGCCTGGGAAGTGGAGGTTGCAGTGAGCGAAGATCACATCACTGCGCTTCAGCCTGGGCAACAGCAAACTCCTGTCTCAAAAAAAGAAAATAAAGGCTCAATGGCAAGAGTGGCCCTGGGAAATCACAGCTATAGACATCAGCATGTTCGTGCTGTCCCACCTTTGCTTTGAATACCAGGATCCTCCACCCACCAGCAGCTGTGCTAGCCAGCACCGGACTAAGGTTCTTTAATGAACTCAAGACCCTCCTGTGTGCCGCCGCTCTGCCCAATGAAAATCTATCTGCTCTGCATCTTATTATACCAGAATTTTCCTTAGCTTTCTTCCACATTCAGAGGATCTGGCAAACTGTCCAGAAAAAAATAAACTTGGATGATAACAAGTTATCCCATTCAGGGACATGTTCATTTGTGACGTTACAAAAAAAATCAGTCTCTGCTGAGTCAGTTCACATTAGTGAATAAAGACTGGCGGTGGAAGTAAAGCACAGATGAGGGTCTTCCTCAGTTCTCAAAATGCGCTGCATTGGCAAAAATTCAGGCTTCTTACATCAGGCCAACCTTCCTCTGGAATATGATCAGTAGAAAGGGAGGAAGATAAGAGAGCAGTCAGAGTACAACCTGGAAACCAGTTCAGATGATGCCTACTGAATAACAGAGTACAATACACATATGTACAGTGTACCCATCAGAAATATTGTGCACCATCTGAGATGGTTTATCTTTCCATGAAATAAAGGGCAAACTGTACCCATTTGTCAATTTTCTGGACAAAGTTCATATGGAATCTGGTGATTATGAGTTAACTCTGTCAATTGCATTTGTATTCATGAAGGAAATTGCAGCTAAATTGGTTGCTGCAACTCCTAATCCTAAGAGCAAATATTGTTGCTAAGATGCCCACATTACCTCATTCCCACAGTCCAGAATAGATTTGGCGCATTTGCTTAGAAACAAGAACACTGCCTAGGGCAAAATTCTAGCTCAAAAGCAATCAGGTCCAGTAGATGAGGGGATCACTACAACCATAAGATAGAAAGGTCAAATTAAGTAGAACATTTCTAACCCTCACAGGAATCTTATGAGATATTATTATCCCCATTTTTCAGAGGAAGACACGGTGGTTCAAAAAGTCAACTTACTACTAATTGAACATACAACTTATTAGTTGAGTGTGTGAACTCACACATCTCCATGAGGTAGCATCACAACATCTCATCCACCTAGCTCAGGGGATAAAGCAAGATAACACAGGTAAAAACACTTGGAAAATTAAACTGCCTATACCCATGATAAGCATTATTATTATGTACAAACTTTCTTGGATGGGAATAGACATTAAAATCTTGGTCATGTGCAAAATTGTTCTTAATTTGAGAAGTTGTTCAACCCTGTTTTTAGCCCCAGGATTCTCTGCTTCTATGTATGAAGTGGGAAATGAAATATAGTCATGCAAGAGGCTATTTCTTTAATTTTCTGGATTGTCACATTCATTCAGCATGAAATTTTGTACAGAAAGTCAATTTTGGAAAGTTCCAAACTTAATTAGATCTTGCAGTTTTGTGATCTTCATTATAATTATCAAATACTGAAGAGCTAATAAAGGATCAACCTCTGGGCTGCAGAATAACCTAATATATTCATACCTCAATGACATCCTGAATTAGAACTGTGGGCTGATGAACTCCAGTGAACCAACCAGCCAACCATAGTTGGCAAATTCAAATTGCAGTACACAACTGAGACTTGATCAGACCAAGATGAATACATGATATGTAAAATAACCCAATAAAGTTTATCAATAATACATGGGCAATTCAGATGAGACATACACTGGTGTAGCAAGTCTAATTAAGAGCATTTCTATGATAAACTGAAGCTCTACCTTCTGCTATCATGCAATGATTCATTTGAGTTTATTGTCACAAGAAGAATGAGCAGTGAGCATCTTCCTTATTACTGGTTCTTCTTCCTGATACTTGCAATTTAACCAAATAATACATATCACTCTTTTAATATTTCAAAGGATGTTTCAATACCCAGACATTTTTCTTAATGTAGATTCTGTGGAAGACAGAGTGGTGAATTCTGGATTATTTCTTTTGGTTTTTTTGTTTGTTTGTTTTATTTTGTCTTTTTAAAAAATTGCTGCAGATACTTTTCAGAAGCCTTTCTATAACTTTTTTGGACTAGTAGTATCTTAAAAATAAATGCTACCACAACAGAGCCATGATTTTAGCAATATTAGAAACTCCATTAACTCCTTCAGGTCCTTATCACCTTGATTTAGTATCATCTCTACAATTATCTCCTAGACTCTTGCTGAAATTTAACATTTGAAAGCCAAAGAAGTAACCCAGATATTGCATAGGAGAAAAATTCTAATTTAACTAAATATATTGATGTACATTGGTAGTAACTTTGATCCTAATTTTGTGGGGAACTTTAAAGATAGAAGCTGGGGAAAAACCCACAATTATTTAAAAACCTACCTCTTTTCTTTTCGAGGTATAGACTTTACATTTGGAAAAACTGTTTTATTTAAATCCCTTGCATGAGTTTCTGAGTTATGCATGCACTAAATGCTTTTCTAACTTATTTATTCTAAAATAAGTAAACCGAATTGTTTGTAATACAGGTGAACAAAGGCCAAGCCAGAGCCAACTCCGTATTATTTTAAGCCTTTTAGGGGTAACTGAAAGGAAGAGGTAAAAATTCTTGAGGACAAGGGTCATCTCATGTTCTTTGTCTGTAAATGGATAAAGAAAGCACTGTGCCTGAACTGTTGTTTGATTCTGTGAAACAAACAGGGTTTATTTTGTGTTGCTTGCATTTGTCCATCTGTCTATTTATTGGAAGCATTCAATTTTGTTTGAGAGAATCATTTGAGAGTTGCTTGCAGAAGCTAAAGAAAGAAAGAAATATTGAAAGGGCTGCTTTGAGAAACTTTGAGAAACTCCGAGCTTTGAGAAAGTCAGATGCTGAGCACAAGCAGTATTGTTTTGGTTCCAAGAAATAATGTATGCTTCAGAGTCAGGTGGAGGAATGTTCTCCCATCTACACAAAAAATCCAGCTGTGTGTAGCACCTTGATGAGTGGCAATTTTGAAAGAAAATAATAAAGCATTCTTGGCATAGACACTGGTGATCTCATGAAAGCAATATCAGAAATGGCAAAAATAGAACTTTTGCTCTTTTGAGAGAAGATGACTTTGGCCAAGGGCAGATTTGGTAGGAGCAAAAGAACATGGCATACCTCCAAGGTGAAAGTCATAGGCTTATTATTATATAATCATAGACTGGTTTAATTATTGATTTCAAACTGGGTTTTTGGCTAGTCTTCTATTCATTTTTACTTAAATAAAAGAAAATTCTAAAAGAAAGTTAACCTATTAGGTCAAAGTAATTGTTTATCTATTTCTTCCAAAGTGTGACTTTCCAGATGTATTTAAAATGCTTTCCAGAGAATATGCCTTCCATTTACAGTCATAAGTTGCTTAACTATAGGGATACATTCTGAGAAATGTGCTGTTAGGCTGTTTCATCATTGTGCAAATACCATAGAGTGTACTTACACAAACCTAGATGATATAGCTTACTACACACATAGGTTATGTGGTATAGCCTATTGCTATATCTAGGCTACAAACCTGCACAGAAGGTTACTGTACAGAATACTGTAGGTGATTATCACACAATGGCAAGTATTTGTGTCTCTAAACATAGAAAAGGTACAGTAAAAATATGGAACTATAGTCCTATGGGACCACTGTCATATGTATAGTCTGCTGTGAACCAAAACATTGTTATTGGGGCATATGACTGTAGTTAAAGGTGTTTCACTTTTTTATGAATAGGCCATAAAAACAGTTGTTTTGTTGTATTCAGCCAAACTGATTTGCTTGCAGTTTCTTGAATTGAACTTATAATTTTGCACTCTTGCTGGAAAGAATGTTCTTCTTTACATCTGTCTATCCAAGCCAATTCTTACTTAAGATTTCAATTTGAAATTCTAACCCATTAAAAAAACTCCCAGGGCCAACTGAGGACAAAGCCCTTCTCTCTCCTCTTAACTCATTCATTTATTTGTTTGGTATATATTTACTGTGGATGACAATGTGCAACTCATCTATTAAGCACTCACTTATGCTTTTGGATTGTCAGTTATCTTGTTATGGGTCTTGACTTTGTCCCCTATGACTAGGATAAACAATCAGGAAATGGACAGCATTTTACATATCTTTTCTCTCTGGTTTAGTGCCTAGTTTCTTAAATGTAGCCGGCATTCAATACATGTATGATGGATTTGATTCAGATTCAAATCTTTAAATAAAAGAAAATGTCAACTGAATTATATTCCTTTAACAAGGGTGGAAAGACAATATCATTGATTGAATACCTGTTGTGTGCCAAGGTGTTTTTATAAATGATCTCTAATCTTTATGATCGTCCACTAAGACAGAATTTCAGTCATCCTCAATGTGTCTGTAAGGAAAGAGATACTGTGAGATACTGTTAAAACATTTCTCTGGGATATTCTGCTGGTAAGTTGTAGAACTGGCTCTGAAACTCAGGCTTATCCCCTTGAAAACCAGGAGGGTATTCAAGTGGGAAAAGATTCTGCCTCTGCAGTTGTCACCCTAACAGTTTCCTTTATAGATGAGCCAAGAGACATATATCTTAATATTATTCAGAAAATGTCATATTTGTCCAGCTCGTTTTGTTCTTTCACCTTTGTGTGTTTCCTTAGCTAAGATTCTAATGAGATTTATCTTTTTTAGAAAATTGAAATCGACCAAACAAAAAACATCACTTTCAGGCTGTAATATAAAAGCTACTGGGTTAATTATTTTTATTTTAAAAAGAAAAAAGCTTTATTTAACTGCAATTACATGCTCAATAACGGAGTGTTTTTCTGTGTTGCTTTGGTGTAAATGTACTCAAGACTGCTCAAATGTATCAAAATATTGTATCTGGGTTTTAATGATTGGATTTGTTAGACTTGCTTTGATACTGCAGAAACATAGGAAAACATGATTAAGAAGTATACATTGAAAAGAAGGAAGACACTAAACTGATTTTCAGAGTGGCTGCTGCTCGTTATATATGATAATACAGTAATAAGAGTGAGATCAAGGATAGAAAGAATCTTATCAATTCAAAATAATTGTTTATTACTTAATGATATTTTTAGTGCAGCATTTGTATAGATTATCATTTTAGTGTGTTTCTTTGTAAATGATGACTTTTTAAATGATTTCTCTAACTATTGCCAACAACTACAAAAGCTCCCTTACAGACTTGTGATGCCTTGAAAGCACCTAGAGGAGATGGGCTGTAACAGGAATAAACTTGGTTTAGTGGGAGAGGGAGAGTTTCTACAGTCGTTTAATCATGACATCTAAGGAGGCACGGAGAACTATGGCTCTATTCAAGTGGGTTTTGTTACTGAAGGACTAAGACTCAGTGGGTAAAACTAGAAAATATGTTTCTCAAGGTCAGTGATTCTTAAATAAGGGAAGAAGAAGGTGGCATGTTGGAATTGCCTGGGGATATTGGGGGCATTTTTCTAGCTATTCTTAGTCCTCCAGAGATTTTGGTACACCCACCTCCCCGCCAATAGCTATTCATCAGTAGCTATTTATTGTCATAGTGATTCACTGTTTTTAGCCCTCTGGTATGTTACAGATAAAAAAATATATAGCTAATAATTGCTAGTCTAGTCACTGGGGAAATGTGTAGCAATATGGGCAGTATAGGTAGTAGAATCCACATAGCAAGAGATAATTCTGGTTTGCAGTGGGTCTATATCCTTAGTCCATGCCCTAAAGTGGAAGAATTGGCAAAGATTAATAGGACACTGGGCCAGAATGAGAGGACTCAGGCAAGGATCAGTTTTCAGCAGTTTGTTTCTCAAAAAACAGAGGGTTTTAGAGGAAAAGACCAAGGATCAGAGGCTTATACCACAGGCTTGGGACAATTTAATTTCCAGCTCACCAAGTTCTGGGAATGGCATTATAATATATTTCTGGACTTGGTTGTAGAGAAATAGATATAACTGAATTCTATAAGTTGGGGATAGCCAAGGACTGGAGAAGGCAGAAACAGAGATAAATAACATGTAGACTTGATTATGAATCATTACTATGGCAACACAAAATCTCTGGGCAGTAAAATATTATTGTAAAAATGTGTGTTAGGGAATAAAATAATGTGCACTGTCATTGCCTCTGTGCAAAACTTCCCTGGAGGTCCCAGCCAATGCAAAAAGATAAGAAAAAAAATGGAATGATATATCAAGATTCAGAAAGAAAAGTGAAATTATTCTTTACAGACAAAATGACTTTCAATATAGAAAATCAGAGATACTCTAGAAATAAATGATTATAAATAATAAGAAAATTCAACAATGATACTAGATACAAGATAACTACACAAAGAACAACTGTGTTTCTGAATGCCAGCAACAATCAGATAGGAAAGAAACAATAACAAGTATTCGTTCATGAGAGAAACAAAAATAATAGCTATATAGAGAAAAATATTAACAAATAAGGTGAAAAACATGTATGGAGAAAATTATAAACTTATATTTAAGGTTGAAAAGATAAATAAGTAAAGTTCTTCACACACAATATCATGAAGAGGTCAATATTTTCCAAACTAACCTCAACATTAACAAAAAATCCAACAAAAAATTCCAAAAAGGAATTCTACATTTCCTGAAGGGCACAGAAAAGCCAAGAAAAGTTTGAAGAAAAATAAGATATGAGACAGCTGAGGACTCTTCTACCATATGTAAAGACTTATCATAAAGTCTTAGTAATGAAGATAAGTTTGTATTGGCACAGATGTGAACAAATAAGCCAATGATATGGAGACAAACTACCCACAAACAAACTCTACTGGTATGAACAGTGCCCCATACCCCCAGCCAAATTCATGCCCACTCAGAACCAGAGAATGTAACCTTGTTCAGAAATAGTGAGCAGATGTAAATATTAATAGTTAAGTCATACTAAATAAGGGTGAGCCCTAATTCAAAGACTGGTATTCTTATCAGAAGGCCACATGAAGACATGGAGACACACAGGAAAATGGTACACGATGATGGAGGCAGACACTACAGTGATGCATCTGTAAGCCAAGAATATCAAGATGGCCAGCACGATCAGAGGTTCGGATAAAGCGAGGCTCTGCCAACACCTGAATTTAGAACTTCTCACCTCCAGAACTGTAAGATTCCAGAACTGTAAGACAATTTCTGTTGTTGTAACTCACATAGTTTGTGGTAATTTTTTTTGACAGCCTTGGAAAACAAATACACAAACACATATATTAGAAATTTATACAGGGCTGCCACATTGCATAGTTCCAAGGGATGCCATTTACATTATATTCTATGTGCTCCAGAATTGTGCCATTCATCTTGAAAATGATGTGAATGGTGCCGCTTGGAATTGTGCAGAGCAGCAGTCTTCTTTACCTAGGAGAAAAGAGGCAGAACAAATTACTGGGTAGAGGACTAATTTTTCAATGAATCATGCTGGAACTAAGGGCTAATCATGGGAAAAAAAGATAAAGTTACAACCTCATCTCGTGTCATACAAGAAAATTAATTCTAGATGGATTGATGGCCTATATAAGGAAGTAAAAACTGAGAATTACTTTTTAAGCAAAACCAACACACACACACACACACACACACACACAAACAAACCCAAAACAAGGTTTTGGTAAGATTGACTATTTTCAAATGTAAAATTTCTGTATAACAAAGGACACCATAAACAAATTAAATGTACAAGGAACAGAAGAGGACACATTTCCATTATGTATTCTTTATGAAAAATTGATATCCAAAATATTTAACTCCTACAAATCACAAGAAAAATAAAAATAGTACAAAAGAAAAGGAACCCACAAAGTATATGAACAGGTATATGAGGAAAGCCATCATATTTATGAAAAGATTTTAACTGTGTTTGTACTTAAAGAAACACAGATTTAAATACATGAGATTCTATTTTATACCCTGAAGATTAGGAGTAATTAAGAAGTCTGATAGGCCAGGCACGGTGGCTCAAGCCTGTAATCCCAGCACTTTGGGAGGCCCAGGCGGGCAGATCACAAGGTCAGGAGATTGAGACCATCCTGGAGAACACGGTGAAACCCCATCTCTACTGAAAATACAAAAAATTAGCCGGGCGTGGCAGTGTGCACCTGTAGTCCCAGCTACTCGGGAGGCTGAGGCAGAAGGATGGCGTGAACCCAGGAGGCAGAGCTTGCAGTGAGCCGAGATCGCACCACTGCACTCCAGCCTGGGCGACAGAGGGAGACTCTGTCAAAAAAAAAAAAAAAAAGAAGTCTAATAGTAGTAATGGTTTGCAAGAATATGGACACATGAGAATTCTCATGCATTGCTAGTAGAGGTGTATAAACTGCTACCCTTTTGTAAGGCTATTTGGCAATATCTGGTAAAGTTAAAGGTATCCATTCCCTATCAGCCAGCAAGTCCACTTTCAATTATCAACCTTAGAGGAACTTGGACATGGGCACAAGGAATCACGCAAAATGTGTTGAACATGTACCATTTTTAATAGGAAAATTCTGTGCATAATCTAAGTGTCTATCAGTAGGAGAATGTATAAATAAATTGCTTTATAATTATATAATTAAATATTTATGTATTCTATATGTAATCATTGTACATCTATAAATAAACTAGAACTACATTTACATTAAAAAATCTCTAAATAATAGCATGTATTTTTAAGATGTGAAAAATACCTGCTGTATAACATCACCATGTAAAATTTTAAATCTCACAGAATAATAATAAATATTGCAAAAATATATGTTGTTTTTGAATAAATACATATGTTGTGATGATATAAATAGGGACTATAAGAATACAGTGGCTGGGTGCAGTGGCTCGCACCTGTAATCCCAGCACTTTGGGAGGCCAAGGCGGGCAGATCACGAAGTCAGGAGATCGAGACCATCCTGGCCAACATGGTGAAACCTCGTCTCTACTAAAAATACAAAAAAATTAGCTGGGCGTGGTGGTGCATGCCTGTAATCCCAGCTACTCGGGAGGCTGAGGCAGGAGAATCACTCGAACCAAGGAGTCGGAGGTTGCAGTGAGCCGAGATCGTGCCACGGCACTCCATCCTGGGCAACAGAGAGGGAAATTCCATCTTAAAAAAAAAATGCAGTGTATACTAAATTCAGGATAATATTCACTTGTTGGAAGATGAGAAAGGAATGAAATGGGACACCTTAATCAAATATATAATGTTTTGATTATATTTTTAAAATCTAAAGGAAACATGACAAAATGTTAATATTTATGAACTCTGGTTTTGGGCAGTACATGGATATCTTATATATTATTTCCTAATATTTTAGTAGGCTTGAAATATGTGGTAAACAAAATAGAGACAAAGAAAGAAGAAAAAAGGGTCAAAGAGAGAGGAGAAAAGAGTTGGAGATGGGAGAGATGAAGAGGAAGAAAATGAGCATGGTCTTGGAGACAAACCACCTGCATGCTAATTGTGGCAGGCAGTGTGGTTTAGTAGAATAAGCTTGGCAGTGTGCTCAGGTAAATTTATTTAATTCTAGCTTCTTTCAACTTGGACAAGTTAACTATTTTAGGACTCTATTTACCCATCAATAAAATGGATAGATTAAAATTTAACTGAAAGTGTCCTGTGAAGAATAAGCAGAAGGAAATACGTAAAATGCCCAGTGTTGTGCCTGCTGGGTATTGACTGAGTCTGCCATGAATAGTAAAGTCCTCTCTCTCTTCCTTAAAGCAGTGAGAAACAATAAAGTCTGCAGAAAATGTACTACCTTAACTCGCTGGATGAAATTGAATTCTTCCTTCTCATATAGCTTTTTTTTCTTCATCTCAGTAAAAGTAATTTTGAAAGGAGATTAAATGCCTTTTGCATAGAGAAAGATGCAGACTATGGAGAAAATTGTAGGGCTTCAGTTTCCACCAAAGTATCCATTAAAAGGGTAGGTGAGGAAGTTCCCATGGCTCTGCATTTAAGGCCAAGTTACTTATTTAGGGGATCATGGTTCAGGCCTTCACCCTTAGTTGTTAATGACCTTACATTGAAGTACTGAATGGAATACACAGTAGGGTCAATTGCAGACTCAATGACAAGAATTAAAGCACAAAGCTCCCTAATGAGATCTGTGCTTATTCCTTGTGGTTCAAGGAACACTGTGGTTAATAGTTTACAGCCTGCAGGGTCAATCCCCTTGCAGAAGCAGAGTTAACTTAGGCATTCCCCGGGCTGTATAAACAACCCTGTATGTAGCTCGAAGCTTCACCCTCCTTTCATCATGCCAGAAAATTCTTGGCATGCTTCCATGGTCTGATATTTATGGTTCTATAAGCATTTGACTCTGAAAAGTCTCTTATTCTGGAAAATGGCCACTGGTCAGTTGCTAATACACAAGCGGTAGAAGAAAAAGTCACCCTTTAAGGAAGAGAACGAAGAGAAAAGCTCATGAGAATAACAGTGTCATGTCCACCAATAGGGTAAATGTATGTGTGTTTAATACATATGTATGAAAACCCTATATGTGTATTTCTACACAAAAATGCTAAAATGGTAAAAGAAGTGCTTTTAAAAATTTAAAATTACCAAAAAAAACCCCATTTCCCTTTTATCTCTAGAAAAAGAGAAAAACTGTGGCATATGGTATTTATCAAAGTAGTGGAATAAAAGAGCCAAAACTTGTATAGGCTTCTGTCCCAGTATAAACTCACTTTCTCGAGCTCTATGGGCAGAAAGGAACCTTAAGGAGTTCTTTCATCTATGTATTTCTTCTCTGAACTAAAATGGCTTCTTGGAGCAACCAAACAATTGTTTATCCTATTTGTTAAATGGGGAAAATATTTAATAAACATTTTTAGACATAGTGTCTCCATGTCTAAAAAAAAAAAATTTCTGCATTTTTAAATCCATTACGACCCTTTCTAAGGATTTTTAAACTAAGTATAGAGAATCACATATCTAATAACTGAATCAGGTGTAGTGGTTACATACATTTTCTAAATGTCCTGTCTCCAAGGTAACCTGTTTTTTCCTGACAGGCTGGAGGGGCTAGAGAGAAGTGAGATGAGGGAGACAAGATGAAGTCGCATCCAAAGATGAGGTGGCCACTGGCTGATGGATCGATTCCGACAAGAATAAAACAATTCATAGAAATCAATGTCACCGACCCGCAGATGCATCTCAGAATTGATGCCAAACACAAGGGGTGAGCTGCAAACACTGCACTGTTTCAGTAACACTAGCACCTGATAGCTAGATTAGAAACTACCTATTAAAACTGAATCGTATCATTAAAAAGTCACCCAGAGACCTTCAGAATGTTAGTCCGATCTACAAAATCCAGGCAGGTGATAGAGAAATCAAAGGCATCTTGCTGGAATTTACTGTATCTTGCTATGAGTTTCTGATGTTATTCAAGGAAGAGATGGAATCTCATTTCTAGAAGCGCTTGAAAATATCCAACTTGCTTGCGCAGGAATGCTCTCACCTGGGTAGTGGCCCAGGCTCAAACAGAGCTGACTGATTATTGCAGGCCCATTCAAGGTGGAACCACCCCAAACCTGGGCCAGCCTTGTGCATTATGTGTTGCAGAGGTTAAAAAATACCAGGCACAGGCGTCTGAATATCCAGAGCTCACAACAGAATGAAACTCAGTTATTCGCCCGATGGGGCCCAGCAATTAATGAACTTATACTTGTTGGTCCTTTTCTGCTTCTATCTCCTTCACAATGTAACACCTCATTCCTACCTTTATTACCACCAGCAGCATGAAAACACACAGCTCCCAAACTGAAGGAGCTGTAGCATCTTGAAGACATCTGGCCTGCAGAAACAGAATGCTCAATAATACCCATTCGTGGTTACTGAGAAGTCACTACACGTTGAGCACTAGGCTACATGTTGACATTTAAGAACTATAACATCCTAATAAGTAAGTGTTAATATTCTTATTCCTATTTTAAGGTTAAGGAAACTGAGGTTAAAGAAACTAATTTATTCAAAGATATGCAATGAGTAAATGGCAGAGCTGGAAATCCAATCTTGGGAGTCTTATCTTGAAGTTCATGCTCTTAATGCCATATCCTGCTCTTAATACCATATCCTACTGCCTAAGATTAACTAAGACTTTGCCACTTGCTAGATGCAGAAACTTGGGCCAGTCATAGTATCTCTGAATGTCAGTTTTCCATAAAATAGGATAACTATCCATTCTTTTCTCCAAAACAATTTTACTAAGTCTCTTTGAGGCACTAGTCTAATTACTCGGATACATAATTTAACAAAAGAGGGAGGGGGAAAGGTAGAAAGATTTTTTAAAGTTAGAAAAAGAAACATACAAAATAATTTTTTGGAGTGTAAAAAACAAACTATGAAGGAAATAACTAAGGGGATAGTGTAACACGGTTGTGCATGACGAGTATCAATTTAAATGAGGTGGTCAGAGAAGCCCTCTCATGAAGGTGACATTTGACTCACTGAGACCTTAAAAATACAAATGTCCCCTGCATGTGAAGCCCATTTCTAGCAGTGGGTACATCACGTGCAAAAGCCCAAGGAAAAAGAAGAAGCAAATGTGGCAGTGTCTTCAAGCAGGGAAGTGAGGAGAATGAGGTTTGAGGGCTCTGGAGGCTAATCTGGGGAGTTTGGACTCAAGTCTATCCTATTCTATTGATTAAAAAAATATTTATCAGTCGGGTGCAGTGGCTCAGGCCTGTAATCCAAGCACTTTGGAAGGCCGAGACAGGAGGATCACTTGAGCTCAGGAGTTTAAGACCAGCCTGGGCAAGATAGGGAGACTCCATCTCCACAAAAGAAATTAAAAAAAAAAAAAAATAGCCTGGAATGGTGGTGCATGCCTGTGGCCTAAGCTACTTGGGAAGCTGAGGTGGGAGGATTACTTGATCTAGGGAGGTTGAGGCTGCAGTGAGCTGTAATCATGCCAGTGCACTGAAGCCTAGGCCTTTCTCTCTCTCTCTCTACATATATATATTTATATATATGTATGTATATATAGCCTAAATTTATTGATTTGTAAGTGCAAACAAGGAAGACTAGATTCCTGTAAACAATAATGAAAAGTCTCCAATGTAGAAATCTAGCAATGTAGACATTGAGTGATGGTGAGGTGTGAAAATGCTTTGGGAAAGCTAACGTTTTAGAACAGTTGTTTTGATAGGGGTGGAGGAGGTATGTGTTGTTGTTCGTTCTTGTCCCTCTCTCTTTCATTGGAGGACATATGCAAACTGAGGTGGTTAATGGTGAGTGTGCATCTTATTCCAAGGAGGAGCCTGGAAGATGTTGTGGAGCTCTAATGTCAGCTCTTAAAACCTTTGTTAATTCATTTAACAAACTTTAATTAAGTGTGTTGCAGTCACTGACACCAATTGCCCTGGTATTTTTTGCTAATGGTACCCCAGCTTTTTTTGTGACACCAAATGCTGAGCCCCAAACAGCGTGCTCAGTTCCACAATTTCCCAGACTCCTTTCCAAGTAAGGAAGATCATATGCCCAGGTTCTGGACAACAAGGTGCCTGGTACAATTTGGATATGTGGCCACCCAAATCTCATGTTGAATTGTAATCTCCAGTATTGGAGGTGGAGGCTGGGGGGAGGCAACCAGATTATGGGGGTGGTTTCTCATGAGTGGTCTAGCACCATCCTCTTGGTGCTGCCCTCACCAGAGTGAGTGAGTTCTCGTGAGATTTGACTGTTTAAAACTGTGTGGCACCCTCTCCTCTCTTGCTCCTTCTGCCATGTGATGTGTGCTCCCCATTTGCCTTCCACCATGATTGGAAGCTTCCTGAGCCTCCCCAGAAAAAGATGCCTCTATGCTTCCTGTATAGCCTGGAGAACGGTGAGCCAATTAAACTTATTTTCTTATAAATTATCTAGTCTCACATAATTCTTTACAGCAATGAAAGGATGGCCTAACACAGTGTCAATGGAAAAAACCTCTGAAAACAACATAGGCTTTCTGATATAAAAATGCCTTACAGACCTTTAACTACAGGGCATGCAACTGACGGAGGCCCACAGCTGCTGTGTTCAGAAATCCATTTAGGACTTTCCTAGGAGTGTATGCATCCTTAGGTTGCTCCCAGCCAATGAACGTGGCAGGAACACTGAGGCACGCCCATTCCTGAGAGATGAGGGATTTCTCTGACAGGTGGCTCTCCTGAGGGCTCCAGGACAGTCTTATCAAACTGGATTACAGTCTAAGATACATCCACTTGGTAGAGTTTGAATGTTTGTTCCCTCTAAAACTCATCTTAAAGTTTAAGCCCCAGTGTGCTGATGTCGGTAAGTGGGGCCTAGTAAGAAGTGTCTAGGTCATTAGGGTTCTGCCTTCATACATGGTTTAATGCCTTAACCAAAGGACTTTCATGAGTGAGCTCTCTCTTGGCTCTCCCGCCCACCCCCGCCACATGAGAAACAATGTGTCTTCCATGCAGAAAATGCAGAGTTCACCAGGCCTTCACCAGACACCAAACTGGTGAATGCCTTGATGTTGGACTTCCCAGCTTCTAGAACTGTGAGCCAAGGCATTCCGGTTTATTATAAATTACACAGTCTCGAGTATTCCATCATAGCCCCACAAAACGAAGCACCACTCAGCTTTCCTCCCTTCTCTTTCGCTCAGAGTCAGATTTGCACTGTGGTCTGACAAGTCTTCCAGCCTCTCATGGTCACTTAGTATTTTCCCTTACAGACATTTCATACTGTAATTCTTACATGTTGGATACTATCTTGGCCTCCGCTTCTCAGAGCACCTGAACTAACACAAGAAGTGTATCATTTATATAACGTTATTTTAAAACTCCCAGGGTATATTAAGTGAAAAAATCAAGGTTTAGAATAGTACGTAAAATGTGCTACCTGTTGTGCTAAAATGAAAGAAAAATGAGAATATGAATGTATGTTTGTTTTTATATGCAAATGTAATTTGGGTTTATACGTATAGGGGTGAGTTACAACAGAAACTAGAAGACAGGGAGATATATTTTAACTCTATATCTTTGTTTACATTTTTAATTTTATTGAAATGATATTACATATATGGTTTTTTTAAATAAAAGATTCAATGTTGTAAGAAAGAAATAGAGACTTTCTGGGTTCTGGTTGCTTTGGAACTTGTGACACATATTCTCAATAAGGCAATTTAAGAGTTAGAAAAGATTTTCTGTAAGTCATAATAAGACATCAATTATTCAACTTGGTTACATGCTAGAGCCCTAGAGCAGCGACACTCCTTATGAAGCTGTGAAAACTATTTAACACCCTTCTAACAGGATTCTACCACCACTCACGGCACACACAGCCACATCCACAGAGACTCCATTCAGAATTCGAAACTAACATCTGAATTGATTTGTGCCTAAATTTACATTTTAAAATATGGCTATACATCCCGATTCTAATCTAAAAATTCTAAAGATGACAGGTTTATATAGCACCACGATGACCTATTGTAACTTCCACTCTAGAAGGTGGTTGTTTAGTAAGGCAAAACGCTGTTTCCCATGCTCGGCACATCATTTGGAACCGAAAGATGAGCTTTCATCTACCCTAAACCAGCTTGCAAGATTATGATACTTATAAGAATGGAAGCCAAATTATTAATAACACTTTATTAATAGGTTCAATAAAGCCTTTATTAAAGCTTGAAAAATAGAATATATTTCAGAGGTAGACAGTTTGGAGAAAAAAAGACATTTATGATTTTCTGTGCCATTTCACACTAGGATTGACAAAAAAATTATTTGACCATGATTTGGGGAAAACATAATTTGCGGTATTGTCAAGCATAAATGTTTCAAAATTTCAAAATTTTCAGAAATCCATCCATTATATTTGGGAGAAAACTGAGAGTTTTAAGAGCAATGGTGTGGGAAATTGAGATCATACAATTTCCCTGTATTTCAAGCTTCCAAAAGTTATCTGTCATGTCTGTAAACACAAATTCTTATATTACAGAGTATATGTGTTCTGTAACGAAAATGTTATCCTCCAGAGCCCATTTCCCTACTAACTCTCATGAGAACTTGAGAGATATCTCGGGGATAGCACTGGGAGTAAGGACTATTCTTCATTGAGCTCCCATCATGTTCTAGATCTGTGTTAGGGAATTTACATGTATCATCTCTAAATTTCATGACAACTCTATGAACTAGGCATTATTTTTCTTTTTTACAGTTGAAGTTCTGAGATCCATTAACCCAGATGAGGCAGAGCAAGGACTCAGACTCAAGTTGGTCTGCCTGTGAAGCCGATGCTCTTTGCCCTCTGTGAGTTCTCACAGCACAGACAAGGGGAAAGAATCTTTCACTGTAGCCTTCGCAGAGCATATGACCTGCTAATCTCGATTTGTTACATGTGTTTTATTCTCTACGTACAGAATTCACTCATCTGTCCTGAAGTTGTCCAAATAATTGTATTTCCATCCGCTCCAAATATGGATATGTGGCAGGTCTAGGAAGCCACACAGGAGAGCATTGCTCTTTCCATGACATTGAGGTCATATTTTCCAGCCAGACTGGGTCCAGTGAAGGTGGGTCTCGCTCATTGAGGGGAGACTCCACCTTGTAGGCAAGACAGCTGAGCCTGTGTTACTGTCCAATGCTGGCCCCGTGGTACTTAAAGGGTCGGAAGTTACCCTGCAGTGAGTTTTTCTCTGCCGATACCAGGAGACATGCCATAGCAAAGCTGTTCAGCACAGGTGGGCATCACCGTGGTCCAGCTCTGGTTAATGTCCACCAGGCCTTCCAAAGAAAACTCAGTTCATATGAAAGTAATAGGAGCTCCCGAGAATTAAAAACCTCGGAATAAAATATCTTACAATTCTGTGGTCAAGTCAGGACACTGGGTACCACTTTATATTATTTATTTACTGTTTTATTGAACTATACAACACATTGCTATGTAGCAATAAAAAACACAATACCATAATACAGAAGATTTGTTCAATATGAAAAGTAAAAAACATTATTAACAATTTTTTGTATACCCTTCTATCTTGAAATGTGTAATCATATACAAAGACATATCCTCTTTTGCCCCATGTGTGATTATACTCTTCTCATTATTCTGCATCTTGCTTTTCATGAACTGTATCTTCGAGATTTTGCACTATGTATACATAAAGATTGCACCAGGCAAGGTTGCCAGTTGTAAGCAACAGAAATCTAGCTGACTAAGGCATAATGGCATTTATGTAAAGTACCTGGGGAGCTTTCTGAATGAGATGGCGTGAGAACAACAGCTGGAGACGTCACAATGGGAACTACTCCCAAACTTCATTCTTGAGCTGCTCTGCTAAAGGCACCACCTCTGGGTGTGGCCACTGCTGCTACTTCCTCAACCGACATGACAGTCACTGACCCCGGATGCTGCTGCCAGAAACATTGACCCTGCTACCCCTGAAGGAAGAACAAGCTGCCACCTCTGTCACCACCCTGATGGGAATGGATTTTGTGCAGCCCTTGATACTTCACATCACAAGCTTCCAATTTAAAGTTTGTGGCAATTCACTCTGAGTGGAAAAGTCTAAGACCTATGCCCATGTCACAGTAAAGGGAAGCTTTAAAAGTGAGTTTCCAGAATTTTCTCCTTCTATAGTAAATGTGGGCCTGACAACTAAGGCAGGAATCTTCAAATATAGTTATAGGTTCAATGTTGGGCTTCCAAATAAAAAAGGACAACCATCAAGTAAAGAGATACCATTTTTTTAATTGGTGCATGTCATGTAGCTTTAATATGAAGTTAATCAATCCCTAATTATGACTCTAAATAGCACTTCAATAGGCATCCTTGTAGACAATTTTGCAATTATCTCCACAAAATAAATTCATGGAAGTTACATTCCATGACCATCAAAGAGCATGTGCATTCTAAGTTTGATAATTATTAATAATTATTACTCATATGACTTCTAAAATATTGTTCCAGGCTGGGCATGGTGGCTCACACCTATAATCCCAGTACTTTAAGAGACCAAGGCGGGCAGATCAGCTGAGGTCAGGGGTTTGAGGCCAGCATGGCCAACATGGCGAAACCCCATCTATACTAAAAATACAAAAATTAGCTGGTGTGGTGGTGTGCATCTGTAATCCCAGCTACTCAGGAGGCTGAGGCAGGATAATTGCTTGAAACTGGGAGGCAGAGTTTGCAGTGAGCCTAGATCACGCCACTGCACTCCAGCATAGGTGACAGAGTGAGACTCTGTCTCAAAAAGAATAAATAAAAAATAAAAAATAAATACTGTCCCAACACACACTCCCATGTAGCAGTGTGGAAGGGAACCTCACGCAGCATAACCTAGTCAATACTGAATTAAATGGGTTAATTTTTGCCAATCTGATAGACAGAAAGAAACTTGCTACTCCAAGTTCAATTGCTTGAATTATAGAGTAGGATTGAGTATCTGTTTTTCATATCTCCATTATTTTCTATTAACCACTTTGCTATACTTTAATATGAGACTCCATTGCCTATTCCTAAACAGCTGACTTATTATGATGCAGGACAGGAAAGCCTGAAAATTGGGGCCTAGCCCAGGAGGGTTCTCGGATTTACCCAGGAAAAAATTCAAGGGCAAACCGGTGGTATTAGGCAGCAAGTTTTTATTCAACAGTACCGCTCCTTGCAGAGCAGGGCTAACTCACAGGCAGTGCGCCCAGAGTCAGCAACATATGGGTTCTTGGCAATCGCATTTATACTCTAGTAAACCTACTTTCAATTACATGCAAATTAAGGAACAGGTCAATGCAAATTGAGGGATTGGTCATTTAGCACTATCTTGGAAAGGGATGGCAACTTCTAGGTCATTTTTATGGAAAGGGGTGGTAACTTCTGGGTCATTGCCATGGAAAGGAGTGGTAACTTCTGGGTAGTCGCTGTGGCATTTGTAAACTGTCATGGCACTGGTGGGAGTGTCTCATGCTAATGAGCAAAGAGGGCAGGTAGAGATAAACTTCATCACCATCTGCTGGTTCCTGCTGGTTTCTTCACTTTATCCTGTCTGGACCAGATCCTGTTTTGGTCAGCAGAGTCGTGACCAGAAAATATGTCCTGCTGGTCTCCTACCTCAGTTAGACTTAATTTCTATCCTGAAACTGCATTTCATCATTGGGAAGCTGCCAAGTTGCTACCTTCAAGTCCCACAAAAGGACACAGACCTTTACTGGTGAACGTCTTTCCCCAGATAATTATTTTAAGTCAGTGTCTCCAAGGACATATTGATTTAACAGCAGGGACTATTCATATATGTTAAAGCCCAGGTAAGTGGAGAATAGTTGGGGAAAGAAGGAACATGATCCTTCTTTTGCTGAGTCCAATATTTAATACTACAATGACAGTAGTCCTGCCCAAAAGGAACGGCCTCTTTCATAAAATCCCTTCATCAACCATCGCAATTTTATTTCCTTCCAACCTTCTCTTGAAGTGGGGATATTTAGAAACCCAAGTCCCAGCCATTCAATAGCAATATCTATAATTTAGCATTTTTCATCATGTGCTTTGGCATCAACAAAACATTTAACGTTGGGCAAATGGGAAGAGATGACTTGGCTTGCTTAAAGTGGAATAGTGTTTGCAACACACATAAAAACATCCAGACTGGATGAGCACAGATCATACATGGGTGTGCCTCAATTTTGCCCCACCCCCCTCTGGCCAGCAACATGAACATCACCTGACAACTAGACCCCACTCTAGAGCTATGGAATTCAAACCAACTCAATAGTCCCACAGACAGCTTTTTGTTTTTGTTTTTCAGATAAACATAGAAATTGACCCTTCTGGTCTTAAAGCCTGAATCTTACATTTGTTTATCTAAGTTCCTTCCTCAAGAAAGGTCTCTCAAGCTTCACCAAAAAAAGGATCAAAGAACTGAATTTCACCAGATCATGGCATCCAGACAATAAGATGTCAGATCCCTCATTCCTCATGATTGTTTCCTTGTTCCTCCCTAGTTCCTGTTTTCCTACACATTGCTACATTCCTTCCCTCCTATATAAACCCCAGTTTTATTTGGTTAGGGAGATGAATTTGAGACTGAGCTCCCATCGCTTCTGCTGCAACACCCAATTAAAGTCTTCTTTCTTGGCAAACTGGTCATCTTAATCATTGGCTTTCTGTGTAGTGAGCAGCTGGAACTAGAGGACCTAGACTTATCCTCTGGTGTTTCTGCAACAGAATCAGAAACTTAGGATGGGGTATGGGTCCTGGCAATCTACTTCGGGGAGCCTTTCAGATAATTCTAATGCAGGTTACAGTTTGAGAACTGGGCAGTGTAAAGAAAGCTGTGACGGTCCAGCTTTTATCCTTTATCTGGCAGTCCCTGTCAACATTTCTTCTCTCAGGAGAAGACATTAGAGGAGAATTTGCTGCCCCACAAAACAGTCACAGGTAATCCTAGATTCCTTAGATAACCTGTCCTATTCAGGAGTCATGGAAAACTGCTAAAGCAAATATCTAGAGCAAATTTTACTTTCAGCCAATCTTTTTAAATTTTTGCTGTGATTTTAACTCTGTCATATCTAATGTAAGAAAGGAGCATTGCGGCCTTCTATGCTTACGTATAATAGACACAACTGTGTCCATCAGTAAAATCACCACCTACAGAGCATAGCTGGCCAAGGGAAGTGAAGGATCTGCCTTCATTAAGTTTGCTCACTGTGTTGCCACTATATTTCTGGACTCCCCCTTATCACAGTGTGACATCCATTTGCACACCACATTTTTCCAGTGACTGAAAAGTGATCACTGCAGCTCGGCATCCTGCACTGCAATACAATCATTTATTTCTCACAGCACTTTATCCTGGACATTCCCATTGAGCATAAAGCCTTTGAAGTCTATGGTGCATATAATTCATCTGACAGTGGATTGGATTGGAGTCCTTCTAAATAAAGCCCAAGCCTGAGGAGGCATCAAAATTTCTCTTCCATAATTGGCAAGTGCTATTATGCTACTGGGCTATTAAAAAAAAAAAAAGAATTTACTTGGCCACATATTTTATTGACTTTTGCTGTAATAAATTTTTCTTTACTTTTGAAGATTTTTTTTTAATGTCTCAAAATTTCCATCTGCCCTAACAAGCTCTCAAACTTCGCCTCAGTTTGTATTTAGCAATACGCCCACTGAGAAAACAAGGAAATGTTTGTAAGAATTTCCTTAGGCTTTTTGACCTATGAGGATTGCTTTGGTTTCCCTTGAGCTTTTCTATCTAATTTGTGTAAATCCTTTTTAAATTGGGGTTCATTTACTTAATGTTAGATGTTTGCAATGACTTACTAAAGCTAATTTCAGAAGGTGGGTGGTTCCAGGAGAGACTGGCTTCTCCAAATGGACCTATGAGAAAGAGAGGGGACAGGAGGGAAATTTGGAAACACATAGACCAAGGACTTGAATTTATCACAGCCCTAATGTGGCAAGTACTGAAATAGTTACAATAACAACCCTTAGCTTTCAACTTCTTCCCCTTTATAGACTCTAAGATAAGATTTGAAACATTCTGCCTGTGTCACTATTTTTAACTCTGTGTTACAATATAAGTAAATCTGGCTTAAGAAACACCTGGGGTAATTCAATAATAAAGCAGGACACAGAAGATGGTAACAGTTGGCACTAGGGCATAAAAACACAGAGAATATAAAATGTAATAGCGATTGCAAAATGTAATACAATTGCATGAAAATGCAATTAAATCAGGTTGGATAAATAGCTTCCAGGATATAATAGCAAGAAGAGAGAGTTCATTTCAATGAAGTGAAAATGGCAAAAAACTGAATAAATAATTTAAAGCTGGAAATGAAAAAATTCCGCGTGGAGTTTAGAAGACAATTGAGCTCATCTGACCTTGTGCAAGTCAGTTAACCTCCTGGGGCCTCGCTTTCGTTATTAGGAGAAGGAGGAAACAGGAGGGAGCATTAGACTACTAATCTCAAAAGTCTATTCAAGTTCTCTCCCTCTCCCCTCTGTTCCTCCCATTCTCCTCCCAGCCACCTACCCCAGGCTTCCAAGTGAGTGGTCACATAGGGCATCGATACATTAGTGGCTGTAGAAAAGAAAATGCATATACACAAACTGTAAATTTGGGTTTCATGCAAAGCAATGATTTTTATACGCTCAGATTATTTGTCATTCTTTATAAAAACAAAAGATAAGAATAAATGCCTGCAATGGTTGAATTTCCCTGTTTTCATCTTTTTCTGGCTACAGTTTTCCCTTATCTGGGGTTACAAAAAGGCATACTGATAAAACAGCCCATGTGGATAATGCCATGCTGAGGTTCCAGGCTCAATCATTCTCTCCACTTTTCTTCCCATCTGGTGTTTTTCTTTCACCTGATCCTCCAGGGTAGAGAAGTTAGCTGGGTGCTAATCAGTAGGTAGGGAAAAGAGAAGCATGTGTTATTGCAAACTGGATGGATCATGGATCATGGGTCAATCAAGCAAGGACTCTAGTGAGAGCTGTTAGAGAGTTAAGTCATTTAACCATGAAGACATACGGAAAGAAAACAATGCCTTCATGCGACATGTAGACACCAGTCAATCACAGAGACCAAAGGGGAATGTTTTGTTTATCATACTTATTTATAAATTCCTGGGATCTTGAGAAAAACCAAAGAGGTATTTCTAATTTCCATGTTTGGCTTTGGGTTTCTTGGCCTGCAGTATAATATAAATAGTAAACTCTGTGTTCTTCCTTGTCAGCTGAGGATGCATATCCCACCCTTCTCCACTTCAAGTCATTTATCAGGAAACATGAATGTTAAAAAGGATCATGGGGCCGGGTGTGGTGGCTCATGCCTGTAATTCTAGCACTTCGGGAGGCCGAGGTGGGCAGATCACTTGAGCTCAGGAATTTGAGACCAGCCTGGCCAACGTGGCGAAACCCTGTCTCTACTAAAAATACAAAAATTAGCCAAGTGTGGTGACGCATGTCTGTAATCCCATCTACTCAGGTGGCTGAGGCATGAGAACCTTTGAACCCAGGAAGTAGAGGTGGCAGTGAGCTATCACACCACTGCACTCCAGAGTGACTTTGTCTCAAAAAAAAAAACAAAAAAAGGATCTTTGTAAATGAAAAGTTATTGACCATGACCAATAGTTTAATGATCAAATTTATGATTGGAAATGAATCTGTTAGTTATATGATGATTATAATGGTGGACTGTTTAACAGCATTAATAATTTCTCCTTAGTAGGAGACAAATAGAGGATGCACTGGTAATTTAAGTCACTATAACACTACAGCAAACAGATTAGATGTTGGACTCTGTAGTGAGACTACCTGGGATCCACCACTTCCCAGATATATGACCTTAGGCAAGGTATCTCTCTGGGTATTAGTGTCCTCAAATGTAAGCACTGAGATAGAAATGTCAATAGCAACAGCTATCTCATAGGTTTACCCTGGATTAAATGAGCTACTATAGGTCAAGTATGGGAAACAGTCCTGGAACACAGTAAGTACTGTATGTGAGCAATTATTGTGAGAAAGAGGCTTTAGGAGGAACCACTAACAGCAATAACAATGGTCTTTATCTTAATTTCAAGGCACAGATAGCCTTGAATTATGTGCAAAAGTCAGAATTGCAGAGTGTCTATGTCTAGTATTCTGTTTTCCTACACAAATACTCCCCGCCCCAGTTAGATTATTTGATAAGGAATTTGAAAAGGATCCCTATGAGTGTATGCTCTGTGCTGTAGTTGGTGTTTTGTTTGTGGGAGCAAGATAGGGAAGTTATCACATACTTCCAGCAGAGGAAACTTGGGCTTGTTTAATTATTTCAGGATAACATTTTTTTAAAAGTCAGATTATCAAAAACAATGAGTTAATCTTACAGGAATACATGGCAAAATGTAGCTCAGGAAGCAGTCTAGCTTTTGAAAACCAGAGTGAATAAAGAGTAGAATTCTTATTCAGAATGGAGCAGCAGTCCGTAAGTCTTTTTTTTCTCATGACTCAGCTCCTCTGACTCCAACATCTCTTTCTACTTTTTCCAACTACCATTTGGTAACCTTAAGTATTTCTTGTACTCAGACTCTTCCAAAAGGATCTAACTGGTTCAGTTAGGTTTTGTTTTTATTTGTTGCTTTGTTTTTGTAGGAATTAATGGATCCACTGAGCAAAATACCCCAAGCCAATGTCTTCATAAATTCTCATCTAGTCCATTCATAGTCTTCAACTGAAGAAGCAACCCTGGTCTAATCAGTTGTGTTCAGTGTGTCAAGTGTCTTGCAGAATGAAGCATGGTAAGCCATACCCAATAAATGGTTTCTTGGTTGCCTTGTTTAGAAACAAAGAATTTAAACCAATTTTCCCATCAAATAACCATTTGGACTCACAGCAATTCAGTTAACCTTTGGGGGCTTTAATTTCCTCACGTATGATGTCAGGAGAGTGGCCTGAATAACATGTAATATTCTTTATAACTCTAAAATGTTAGGATCCATTTGCTCCCTTAAATTCCCTTTTACTAAATGGTTAATGGTTTGAAAATAAACATTCTTTAGCTTGTGTGCTTTTAACATTTTTTCTATCTTCAAAGATTTATATTTCCTTTATATTTAGCATATGTAAAAGCAAATATTGTAGTATGAGTTTGCTCAGTATACCCAATAAACTAAAACCAGGGTCAATCTCAAATCTTACCAGATAAATATCCAATTGGGTTTCTACTGTCATTGTCCCAATCTTATTATTTCCTTTTCTGTTGTTATCAGAAGGAAAGGGTGGACATTCCAGAAATGGCCCCTCTATTTTTCCATTAAGGATTTCCCTAAGAATCTCTTTCATGTCAAGTATTCTCAGGGTTCCATGAAAACAAAAGTATTTCCTCTGCTCAAATAGAAGGATTTGACTGAAGTTGACAGGAAAGAGTGCAAGGATCAATCAGAAATGTTTACCATAATAACACTATGAAGGAGTTGTGACATTTCAACTGTATAACTGCTAATGTGACTTTGGGTCATTGCAAATACATTAGTGAGAACAGGCTAGGTCGTGCTAAGTTAACAAGCAACACTATGATCAACAACAAAGGTTGATTTCTTGCTCAAGCTACATACCTATCATAGATCAACAAGGAGGCTTTGCATATCATTATCATTTAGTCACCCAGGCTAACAGAGTAGCTCCCACTGCAAACATCACTGTGTAGTATGCCAAAGAACACAGCTAGACTTGGAGGTCTTAGGCAATCAATTAAATGCTCAGCCCTAAGTTGACACGTATCATTTTCCTTTACGATGCCTCGTCCAGAACTAGTCCCATGGCCCCTACATCCACAAGAGAGCCAGGAGGTGAAATAAACTCTGTATTTAGGAAGTCGAGAGCTGGAAATAATCAGAGAGCAGTACTGATGAGTACTCTAGAATATTACCTTAAAGATAATATTTAGATAATACTTTCCTGGAGGTATCTAAAATTTAGGGTCACTGGAAGTCCTATCCTTACGCCTAGGAGACTTTCTTTGTATTAAATAAACCAGTGCTGAAGAGACCAAGGTCTTGGGCTCTAACCCTTTAAAAATCATTTGTGTTTATCTTCATACTATCATGGCCGTGGCTAGAAGCCCTCTTTAACTCTAAACAATCCAGACAACCTGAATAAGACAGACTGAAGCCAGATGGTGATAGATTGTCTTCAACGAGTATCACGAATAGAAACATGGCACCAACACTTGATCTACAACTGCAAAAGTATTATCCAGTTTGCATTCTTCATACAATGCACAGCACATTTGAATCACCCCACTTTTGGAATAAATCCATGCAAAAATGCATTAGGAATAAAAGGTGTTACCTTAGTAGGCATCATTACTTTGATATTCCACACATTTTATAAGCAAACATTTATATTTTGAAAATGGAAAAGAAATAAGATATGCAACCACTTTTTCTGAGCTATCATCAATTATAAGAAAATACTGAGATTCCCAGCACTTTGGGAGGCCGAGGCAGGCAGATCACGAGGTCAGGAGATCGAGACCGTCCTGGCTAACACGGTGAAACCCCGTCTCTACTAAAAATACAAAAAATTAGCTGGGAGCAGTGGCAGGCGCCTGTAGTCCCAGCTACTCGGGAGGCTGAGGCAGGATAATGGCGTGAACCCAGGAGGCGGAGCTTGCAGTAAGCTGAGATCGCGCCACTGCACTCCAGCCTGGGCGACAGAGCGAGACTCCGTCTCAAAAAAAAAGAAAAAAGAAAGTACTGAAATATTGTTCACCTTCTGTGTTTAACCCACAGCTCACAAGCACCCAAATATTTGCTGTTTCATTCAGGGTTGAAAGTGTAGAAAGTGAAGGACACTCATTTTACTGGGGTGAGCAGGTATATGCAACCCTACCTCTTAAGGCTGAGGAAGCTGAGGGGCCAAAGAAAGAGGCTGACAAATCCAGTTTTCTGAGAAAGAAAATATTTAATAGGGACTAATGAACAGAAGCAATGTCTCAAGTGGCTGTGGAGAGTGGATCCCTGCACCCACTCTTCAGAAATATTCTTTATATAGCAAGCTTTTAGGGTAAAGACATGTGTAGCTGGTTATGTCTCAAACTGTTTTGCTGAAACATGATCACTAGGGATGATAAAGATAAACATCTTTATGAGGGTATCTGTGTTAAGGGTATTGTTTCTTTATGAGGGGTTATCTGTGCTATAGGCATTATTTAAAGACCTTGCTGCAAGAACAACTATCCAGGAGTCAAACATCAGTCATCATGGTGATTTTGTTTCAAGATGGCATTACTCTTGCCGTGCAACATGCTGTTTTCCTATGCCCAAGAAAGATATTCAATTAACATGATCAATATAGACATTCATAGCAGATATTTCACATTTTTAAAATCTACATTGTGATCTCAATTATCTGGATTAATTTTCCTAATTAATTGCAACTATAGATTAATTACTCTTTTTTTTTTTTTCATTTTGTATGGCCTTAATGAAATGTGAGTCTAGTTAAAGTGCAAATTTCTTTTCTTTGTAAGGAAATGGTCCAGGCTAGGAGGGAAACACATTTGTAGCTAACTTCAATGCCTTGTCTTTAGAATTCCCTATATTTATCTGGAAATTCCTCCTTTCCTTGAATTCTAGTGGGACACTTGGCATTCCAACTGGCTGCAGGGAGAGGTGGTTTCTGATAGGGAGTATTGAGCTCTTTACACTCTCTTGTCATCTTCAACTCCAACTTCAACTTCAACTCTTGTCAACTCCAACATGGAGCTGGAGACAGAAACTAAAGGTCTCTTCCAAGGTTGAAAGCAACCTTGCTCTTTGCTCCAAAAAGGGATACTACTTCTATTTTCCAATGATATTCACTATACAAACATCCTTGAAAGTATAATTCAGAAAAAGGCAGTGTGTACCTCTGCTCACAAGTCATGCAGACATGTGAGAGATTTATGGATAATTATCTCTCAATACTATTTCTTAGAAGAATTTAGATCTAAATATCCTTGGAGAAAGACGACATCAACTTATCTGCATCAAGTTACTGTTGTCCAATTTTAAAAGGGCATTAACATTTTATTCTTTTTCTAAATCCTCTCTGTCTTAGGAAAATCTAGATTATGCTGCAATAATGAACAACCTCTAAAATCTCAGAAGTTTAATGAAAAACATTTTAGTTTCACTCACACCATTCTATATAAGGCTCTTTTATACTGTCGCTCAAATAGATAGAATTTTACTTTCTTATAGATGCACCATGTACAGCACTGTCTCCTCAATGGCCCTGGCATCAGAAGACAGAAAGACTCATACATGGACTTTTCACTGCCTTATCCTGAAAATGACATAGGTCATATTTTATTAGCCAGTGCTGGTTACATGGTCAGATCTAATGTAAAGGTGCTGGGAATATAGGAAGGCTAATGGAATACTGAGTAAGCATTTCTCTCTCAGACACACTTTATTTGGACTTCCCACCATTCTTCCATTTTGCGTTTTTAGGAACAATGCTAATCCACTTCTTGACTTAGATTACTAGATCTGTTTTGTCTAGATTCAAAGGAATCTTTCTGATGATATATTCCCTCAGTCCTCTAGAACGTGAAATCAGAAACCTATAGCCCTGCCTTTATAACATTAAGTGGGCTTTGTCATTCTTTGCACAGGCAAAACGTACTTTCCACCAAGGTGAAAGAAAGGTTGCCCACTCAATATCTAAGTTTCTTATTGGTTTAATTGATTGTGGCTGTTATTGGGCTTCAGAAATAGATTACAAAAGAAACATACCAGGACTTTGGGAGTCCTTAGAGTGATGGAGGGAGAGGACACAGGTAAGCCAAAAACTGTAAAACAACGGTGTATGGTATTTGCTGTGATTTAGGTATGCATAGGGTATTTGGAAAGCTCAGAGGCAGAGGCACTTAATCTAGATCAGGGGCTTCCGAGAAAACTTTCTGATTTTTTAGGGAATACTTGAATTGACATTTGAAGGACACATAATAGCTAAACTTATTTTTTTAAGTGAAAGTGGCTGGAAAATTGTTCTAGAAATAGATAACAATTTACCCAAGAGCCATGAAAGATCATGGCTCTGTTTTTAAAACAATGTGAACTATTAAAGGATTTTAAGTACAATGAGATTTTTGTATTATAAAGATCATTCTGACAACAAATTAAGGGATTGGAAGGAAGTGAGACTGAGTCTGTAGCAGTGTCAGGAGGCTTTCACAATATCCCAGACAATAGTGCAAGTATAGATAGAAAGGAGGAAATTGATGTGTATGATGGTAAGTAGAATAGAATATCAGAAAGTGATAATTAAGCGGCCGCTGGGAATGAGAAAGAGAGAAGGCTCAAGTATAACTCCAAAACTTCAGAGTTATATGGAAAAATATAAATTTTAGGATGAAAATAAAGTTTATCCTTTGATTGGCAGCTGCGGAACATAATGGTATACATTCTGATCTGAAGCTCAGCGGAAGCCATGGATACAGACAGAGGAAATTACCCTGGGAAAGGGAGATGAAAGGAGGGAGGGGAGAGGTCAGCAACATGACAACATCCTGAGAAGAGCCACAACATAGGTGTGCCTCTGTTAATAGGATATGCAAGCTTTGTGTCTACCTATGAGTTGAACAATGTGAGCTTTAAAGAAAAAACAAAATCACCAGAACAATTTCAAGATGCTTTGCCTCACCAACTTTCACCTTCTAAGCACATTCAACATGAATTCAGTGATGAAGAAAATCACAGATTTAAAGTAAGTGGCAAATTGAAAGCATGTGTTAGTCACCAGCAAACACTAAATATGTTTTATACTTCCAAATCTCTTGTCTTCACTGGTGCACTGCTGAAATAATCATGATAAACCTCACAAAACTCCCAGGAGGTAGGAAATGAACGTGGCAGTACTCGGTGGCATCCTTGTAAATAAGAACAGATGCTCATCCATCCACAAAACCATTTTGTGCCAGACTGCCTTAGGTCATGGGGTGGTTGAACAAAGGAAATCCCAGTCTTCTACCTGTCCCAGCTCAATGAGATTGGCATTAGATGTAACTGCTGTTGAACCAACTGGAGTCAGGAAATCTTTCACATAGAGCAACACTTTGGAATATTAGAAACTTGCCAAGGAGCTCAAAGCACATCTGAGTCATTGATTCACTAACTCCCAGGCAGTCCTTGTGGAACAGGAAATGGCTTTGCATACAATTTTAGAAGAGCTGAAACCTTAAAGTCAGCAAATTAGTGGCCAAGCCCAAATCCCAGTAAAGTCCTTTTTTTACTAAACCCAAACACTTGGTACTATCGCCTAAGTACATAAGGAGGTCTTGGAGGATGCATCCCTTGGAAACTCCCTCAGTGAGCTCAGTTATATCTCCAGTTTGCTTGGTACAGAGCCATTTTGACTCACCACCTAAAAGCTGTAGGGAGGAGAGGTGGCCCAGCCTCCACTCTACTCCTGTTTCTTGTCATCCTCTCAAGAACTGCTGCTACTCCTTTCAGCCTGGTTCCAAGCCAGAGACCCTGCTGTTTTTACTGGAGGCAGAAAATGAGTAAGGAAGAGTGATAATTCCCTTCAACAAGTACCCTGGGACATTCACTTGTTGCTTTGGCATGGTACCTCATGACATTTTGAGCTGCTACTTCATTAAGACGGGAATTTTGATTACACTGCCCTGCCTCCTAGGCATATTATGTGCTTCTTTAAAGACTAATCTAAAGGCATTTGGGCTCAATGGCTTCATATAGTTTACAAGTTTTGATAAAAGTTTGATGAAAATATGTCTTTCAAAAAAAATCACTTCTCCTTTAAAAACAGGGGAGTGGAAATCACAGCAGTCATTATCTGTTTCTACTCAGGGCTGAATTGTTCTTCTGAGAATCTCTTCCATTGTGCTTTTAAATATTGTATTATGCGACATCAAATCCTGTTTTAATGCAACATATTGATTCTCTTATAGGCTAGGGTATTATCGTCTTAAACAGATTCAAAGTAAATGATTAAACATAGCTTATGCCATTGCAGTTCCCAGCAATTTAACATCCTCTTCTGACTGGCATGTTTAGTGGCTGGCTGCTCAAGTGGTGAAGGATAGAACCTTTTACACTGATGGCTGTGAAATGAAAGTCAAAGACAATGTAAAGCCTCTCATTGCCCCCTTTCCATAAAATAACTAACACATATTAATTGTAAAAATACAGTAGGCTTAGTTCCTTTAGGACAGGAGGCTTATTTCTCCACTATTGGTATAGCTAGAAAAGAAAAGAGGAGAAGGTAAAAACACTCTGCTTTATTCATTGAATTTTTGAACAATAGCTAGGGCTAAGCTGGTGTCCGGCAACCTGCAACATGTTTGTGCTCAGTCAAAGCATACCTTTTCAGTTGTTTTAGAAAGCACAGCTCTGTGGGAAAGCATTTTGGTAAGAATCAAATTTCCTTACCAGTGTCATAAATGTGTAAAATTGAGCCAGTGTTTGTATCATAGAAAAATGCTAAATGGAGAAGATTTGGGAGGGAAGAAGAGATCAGAGTGCTGTTCAGTTGCTTATATGGAAAGTATGACCTAAACCAGCCCTTGTGTGAATGACACTGTCACCTGTCCTACAGAGGATACAAAATCCAAAATGAGCTCCCTAAGGTACTGGGATAATTGGAGACTACTTACCCAAGATAGATCCTTGGGAGCCAGCTGTGCAATGGGGCTGGGTTTCAGCTCTCTTCAAGCTGGTCACTCCTGGGACATGAATGTCTCTCAGATTTCCAAGGAGGTGAATAGTGGAGGAAGGAGTAGGATCAAGGGCATACAGGTTTTAAAACTTGAAAGCCAGAAGACATCACTACATAGAAGGCAAAGAGCATGTTGGAAAGAGACTTTTTACTCATGGCAGAAAGATGCATCTTTTTTACCCTTTCAGAATTATCCTAAAGTGGGTATCCTAGGAGGGGCTGCTCCCAAATGGTGCACAGTGTCCCTTCTATTAATGACTCTTGATATGTCCTCTGACTTGTTTTCTCAGTTTACATTTGAAAACATAATGTATTGATTAGTTGTGACTTGGCCACAGTAACTCATTTTGTCCTTGGTAGTGCTAAGGTCAGACTCCAAGCTGACCTTCCAGTGAGCTTCCCATTTCACTGACATTTCCATTTCAGCTCTTTACTCTTTGGCTGAAAGCCAATCTCTTTTTATCAAAATACACAGCCCATTTTAGATATTTCAAAACAAACATGATCACAAAGTAACCTGAAAGGTGAAGTGAAAGAGGTAATAAATAGTTCCAAAAGGGTTATTTCTGAATTAGCAGGAGATTTAAGAATTGGGGGAATAGAAGAAAGCAGCCAAACATCTCTAAGAAAAGGGATATGCCCTTCCGTGGACAGAGTGAGGTGGGATGGAGGAGTTTTCCATCCTTGAGAGTGGAATATCCCCCTAGGTGGTCAGAGGTGGGGTTTGTGACAGAGGGAGGAGAACAGCCAGAAAGAAGCTGACAAGTGTCAGCCCAACACAATTGATTTTCTGATGAAATGAGGCTTTCCTACTGTAAGATGTGTATATTTTTGTTTAGTGGGCATTTGGGATGAGAGCTCTAAGGAAGAAAGAGGAAGTGATATCCTGGAATAAGCGTTCTGGAGAAGCATGGCTAGGTTTAGACAAAGGCTATCGGCTTTAAAAAATAGATTGTATTATTATTCAGGGACAGTGAGGCCAACAGATCAGAGGACTACTGCCATTGAAAAGATTATTACTCCAAGTTCCTATGGGGGGTGGGGCACATCATGCCACCCAGGGTCACACTGGGAAGCACCAGGGTCAGTCAGGAGGCAGAGGAAATGAGGGCCAAGTATGGGCACAAGCCTTAACTGTCGTTTCCCTAGGAAGGAATGGGCCGAGCAGGGTAAGCTGGTTTAGGATTGCGTAGGCTGAATAATTTGCATGGGCTCTGGAGCATAGGGACTTCTCCAGTGTTCTTGTTGGCTCTGGGATGATTAAAGGAAGGGAATAGTGGCAAGAGTATAAAAGCCTGATAAAGTAGGCGGTGGGCTGCTGGGTCCTAGATTGGTTAGTTTGCATATGAAAGGCGGCTAAAGAGTGAGTTTTTTGCTATGTCTAGAAATTGACTTGCCCTAGGAGGGTCAATCTCTCCAGGATCCACAAGTCCCAGGAGTCAAAGCCTCAGAGATACAGAAAATAAAAGTGTGATTAATACACTATCCAAGGGTGATGTCCCCACATTAGAGAAGGAAAGAGACTCCTTCCTTGGTATGATATTGATATCATACCAATAAGTGGTATCCTTGTGAAAAGAAAGTGCTGTATCTAATTAGATATGTTTTGAGAAGTGTTAGTGTCCAGGAGAGTGAGGACAATCCTGGGAGTGAAGATGTTGTCCTGGGTAGGGTAGGAGTGGTCATCTGCAGGAGAATGTCCCACAAAGAAGTGGCATGGACACTCTGCTGAGGGCTCCAAATGCAGAGGGAAATTGACCCAAAATAGGAAATGATAAATGGCATGACAGATGAAATCATAGCTCTTTCAAATGGAAAGTAGCCTCCTCCTACAAATAATATTCTTGAATCTGTGGCCTGAAACAACTGGAGGATCACCATTCCTTTTTTTTTTTTTTTTTGTCTGGTGTTACAACCAGAGAAACAGTGGTTTCAATTGGTTGGGAAAGGCAGCATCTACACGGAGAACACAGCAGGCCTGTTTACCTCTCAGCTTGTACTGTTGGGTTTACAGCAATATTTTCTGCATCTTAGTCAAAGAATTTTACTTGTCCAGTGTTGAGCTGTTAGAGGAAAATTGATTTGTCTATTTATTTTTAGCAAAATTATAAAAACAAGCTGGGGAGAGGGCTGTTCATTCTCTCAACCCCACCTTTCTCAATACATTTCTCAAATAGCACACTCCCTGGGAGGGTCTATGACAACAGAATCCCTCCAGATTTAAATCTAGACCTGAACACTTGAAACCAGGCATGTGGTATTGGAAAAGTGGCTTTCAACCACCTTGTGAATGAGAAGCGGCAGCCAGCAAAATGCAACCATGAATCTACTCCCAAATCATGAAAGCTGTTGACTTCCTCATTTATTATGTTAGTGGCTTAGGGGAAAATAAAAACTGCACAGTGATTTGCAGTCAAATTTCTACTGCACCACTGGAAGTTACAATGGTGTAAGGTGGGGGGAGTTTTCAGCTCTGATGTTCTAGTAGAGCTGAGTGAAGGGAGAGGCAGGCTGAAGGACTTTGAGTCCTGGTCCATTCATCTCAGTTTTCCTAACTGAACAACCCACTCCCCGACTAGAAAAGTCCTCTCCTTAACTGGGCTATAGCTACAGTCTACAGATAATGCAGCCACTGGATACTAAAAGCCACTAGGTGGCATTTGTGATTTATTACTTTGGAAGCTGAGATTTTTAAAATATCTCTGCTGATCCTTTGCTTAGACTGAACAAGACATTTAACATTCCTAAGCATTTCATTCAAGAAATGCATAGTTGGTTCTCTTTATCAAGCTCAAAAGGGATGGGGGAGGCGCAGTGACTGGCTTGAGAAGTTGAATTTCAGATCATCTACATTCTTTTGCAGGTCCTCTGTGACCCCACACCATCAGCTTACGTAAGTAATTACTTGTCTACAATTAAGCTGTAAATAATGCAATCACTCCATTCTTGTCCCATCACTCCAGTCCCAACCACAACAAATAGTGCTAATCACATACTTATTCAAGTGTGTAATTATTCACAGTTACACTTCTGTCACTTTCACCCTGTTTGGAAACAGCAGAACACAACCTGTAATTAGCAAATGTGGCTCCAGGCACTTTTGCTTGGGAGTACGCCAGGGATTCAGCACCTAGGCACTCCTTTGATCTGGAAGCTGGCAAGGCGCCTCACCCTGAGGCCAGAGTGCTATCAGCACTCTGCAAGTCACTGAGATCAATGAATATGTCAAAGGCATCTATCCCAAATCACATATTACTTCCCTCTCTCACTGTGCTTTCTGCCTTCGGTATATATTTCATAGACTTTCCTTTTCTTTTTGAACCCTTTGACTTCAGTTTAAAGGGTTACGAGAAAGGTCTCCAAGCCCCTGTGTTTTCAACTCTGGTTAAAAATGAAAGTCCCAGAAGTCCTGATTGATGATCCTTGTTCTTTCTTAACTCTGCAGTTTTCTTGAACACAGCACAATGGAGGAGGAATGGCCTTTGCTACCTCACCTGGACCACAAGGAAGAAGGAAACCAAAGACTTTAGTCCAACCCTGTGTGAACCACTTCCCCTCAGTCCCCAGCTAAACCACCCTGCATGAGAACTCTAGTTGCAAAGGAGACCAGGTAAACTTCTGATGTTTTGTAGTACATCCGTTATATTTCATCAGAGCAACAACTCAGCAGCACACATCCTTCCCGGGGAGAGGTAATAGTGTCCTCCTAGGTGGAAAGCAGGATTCAGTAGCCAACTTCTTTCCACAGAGGGAGGCCATAGTCCTTGAGCTATGAGGTAGTTCTTTTCATAAAAATATATTGGGCCCACAGAAAAGAATAGTGAGCCATAAAGGCCCAGTATGTACAACCATGAATTAGATTTTTATTTGCGTGTCATATTAAGAATTACAATTTGTTTGTTTGAGGAAAGGTTATTCTACCTTCATTAAGACCTCCGACGGCAATTACCTAATGAAAACAAGTTCTCATATCTAGCTAGTTTAATGTCTTCCTTTTCTGATATATCCAATTAAGACAGAGCTTTTTCACTTCAACCAAATGTGAATATGCCTCACAGTAGAAGGGTAAACAGAACTGTTCTTTGTATATAAACATTAGTTAGCTTTTGGTTCTAACCATAACAAAACCAGTTTTTGAAATAATATTTAGAGGTCTCGAAGAGAAGAACAGCTATGCAAGCTTCTCCATCAAAGAAGATTGTCCTCAGAATAGAAAGCTTCCCAGGGTAGAAGGTAAAGTGTGAGCAATATAGGGATGCTCCCTGGCCAACTAACTTAACCAAATGAGCCAAATTAGCCCTGGCAAACAGTGCAGTGACAGATGTGTGAGCCAGATTGCCAAGATGTTTTTATTTTATAATTTTTTAAGATGAAATGCTATGACTGCTTCTCTGTGAGCAAAGTGGAGCAGTGCTGAGTAGTATCTGGTGATTTTGATTAATACAGACTGACAAGCAATCTGGAGGATTAGTTAAAAAACAAACCAAAACAGACTTCTATTTTCTCCAACAGCAATGATCTTCAACACAGTTTCACTGATAATAATACTGATGATTTTTTAATTTTTTTAATTGACAGATAAAACTGTCTGTATTTACCAGGTACAATATGATGTTCTGATTTTTAAATCTCCACTTAATTTAGCCCATTTGAACAAGCAGGACTCTGTTTTTTAAAACTAATTTTTGAAAGATCTTAATATGCAGTCCACTAACATAACAAGATGGCAAAAACCACCTGCACTGCTGGCTTGGAAGATGGGTGAAAAGATGCTTCACCTGCACTGCCCTGTCTGCCTTCCTGAGACTGAAAAACTTTTAAAAAACTCCTTTCCCTCCTGACTTCAGGGCACAATATGACATTTAGTCAGAAACTGCATGTAGATCTATATGTGTATATAATCTATATTTATATATTTATATCTATATCTGTCTACCTACTTACCTACCTGTATATCGTTGGACAACTAGAACCCAAAAAGTCATATTCAACCCCAAATATAACACAGTGTTAATCAATCCACTTCCTGCCATGCGCACTCTCGCCACCTTGGCCAGGGCTACTGTCATTTGTCATCTGGCACTGGTCTCTCTAACTCTCATTGAACTCTCGCATTCCTTTTTTTTTTTTTTAGACTGAGTTTTGCTCTTGTTGCCCAGGCTGGAGTGCAATGGCATGAACCTCAGCTCACTGTAACCTCTGCCTCCCAGGTTCAAGCAATTCTCCTACCTCAGCCTCCCAAGTAGCTGGGATTGCAGGCGTGCACCACCATGCCTGACTAATTTTTTGTATTTTTAGAAGAGATAGGATTTCACCACATTGGTAAGGCTGGTCTCGAACTCCTGACCTCAGGTGATCCAGCCGCCTTGGCCTCCGAAAGTTCTGGCATTATAGGCATGAGCCACTGCACCCAGCTTCACGTTCCTTTCAGGGCATTCTCCTCACAGCAGGGACACTGATTTTAAAATATAAATCTGATCATGTCACACTTTGGTTTAAATGTCTCCAGTGCTTTCCATTGCACTTAGAATACACCTTGCCATGACTTACAAGGCCCACCTGATCTTGTATCTGCCAGTTCGGTTCCCCATTCCTGGGCCAGCCTCACTAGTCTTTCCGTTGTTGAGGTATGCCCCCAGAATTGTACACACCTTGTGTCTTCACCTTGGGTTGCTCTTCCCTGAGCTCTACCAACAGCCTCAGCTTACATGTCTGGCCCTTTGTGACTGCGCTACCTAGAATAGGTGGTCCCTTCTATACCTTCAGTCTCAGCCCTGTGACTGATTCTTTTATGACACAAATCACCATTGGTAACCAGTCTATTTGCTCATTATATATTGGTACCTACTAGAATGTAAGTTCCTTCTAGCAAAGTAATGATCTTATTCACTACTGGATCTCCAGTGCCCATTCCAATACCCACTCTATAGCTGATGAATAAATAGAATATAATCAATCAAAAGGCTAAAGAATGCAATGTGGAAACTGCCTTGTGAGAGTTCTTTGAGTAATTGCAAGTAAATAAAGGCAGTGAGTAACACTTTTCCCGTACATTTTATTTTGAAAAATTTCGAACATACTCATGAAATAATTTTATATGAATACCCTTCAGATTCAGCCATTAGCATTTTATTATGCTTACTTTATCACATATCTGTCTATCCATCCCTCTTTCTATATTTTAATCTGCCTGATTTGGGGTGCCTTTCAAAGCAAATTGCAGACAGTTGCATATTATTAACTAGAATTTAGTATTTGTTAAATTTTTTCTTTTGATTTATAGTTTACATATAATGAAATGCATAAATTTGTGCATAAAGAAAATTTTCACTAATTTTTTCTGAATGCACACAGCTTTGTAACCCAAATTTCTATCCAGATCAGAACAGTATCTATGCCCTTTAATAGTTGATCTTCAACTCCAACCGTTATAATTTTTTTCTACCAGAAATTAGCTTTACTTACTCTAGAATTTCATATGAATGGAATCATGCAGTATATATTCTTTTGTTTATGGCTTCTTTCACATAAATATAATGTTTCTGAGATTCATTTGTGTTGCTGCATATATTAGCTATTAATTTATTTTTACTGCTGGGTAGTATTTCATGTGTGAATATACTATAGTTTGTTTATTCATTCTTCTTTTGACAGATGTCTAATTTATTCCCACTTTTGAGCTATTATGAATAAAGCTTCCATGATCACTCATAAACAAGAATTTTTGTGAAGATAGTTTTCCTTTCTTTTGCATGAATACCTAAGAATGGAATCATGAGTTATAGGTAATATTCAGTTATAAGGCATATGCTTAGTTTTATAAGAAATTTCCAAAAATTTTTCCAAAGTGATTGCACAATTTTATTTTCCCATCAACAATGTATGAGTTCCATTACAATCTTGATAACACTTAGTGTTATCGACCTTTTTAATTTTAGCCATATTCATGGATGTTAAAGTGGTATCTCATTGTGGCTTTAATTTGCATTTCCCTGATGACTAATGATATTAAGTACTTTTTAATGTGCTTATTGGCCACTTGGTATGTTTCTTTTTGCAAAATGTTTGTTCAAATATTTTCTTTATTTTCTATTGAGTTGTTGGTGTTTTTATTATTGAGTTGTGTGATTTCTCTTTTCTTCTGTTGCCCAGGCTGGAATGCGGTGGCAAACATAGCTCCTGGTAACCTCAAACTCCTGGGCTCCAGCCATCCTCCTCCAGCTTCAGCCTGCCAAGTAGCTGGGACTACAGATGCACCATCACACTCAGCAAATTTTTAAATTTTTTGTAGAGACAGGGTCTCACTGTGTTGCCCAGGCTGATCTCAAACTCCTGGCCTCAAGCAATCCTCACACCTTGGCATCCCAAAGTGTTGGGATTGTAGGTGTGAACCACCACACTCAGCCTGATTTCCTTATATACCCTGTCTCTGGTATATTTTTCCCCAGTCTGTGGCTTACCTTTCGTTTTCCTAAGTGAGCTTTTTGATGAACAGAAGTTTTTAATTTTGTTGTAGTCAAATTAATCAACTTCTTGTGGTTATTGCTTTCTATGACCTAAGAAACCTTCCCATATCCCCAATTCCTGAAGATAGTCTTCTGTATTTTTCTCTAAATGATCTTATCTTTAGATACACTCCACCTTGAATTAATTTTTGTATATGGTGTAATGTAGGCATGGAGGTTTTCGTTTATTTGTTTTGTTTTATATGGATATCTAATTGTTCCAGCAACATTTGTTAAAAAGACTTTCCTTTCCCAGATGCCTTATTTTGGCATCTTCATCAAAAATCAAGTGACTAAGTGTGGTTTGATTTCTAGGCTGTCTATTGCATTCTTTTGATTTATATGTCGATCCTGATGTCAGTACTATTCTTGACTAATATAGCTTTATAGTAAATCTTAAAATCAGACAATTTAAGTCCTTTGACTTTGCTCTTTTTTTCCAAGACTGCTTTGATTATTACAGGTGGTTTGCATTGCCATATCAATTCTGGAGTCAGCTTGTCAATTTCTACAAAAATTCTGCAGGGATTTTGATTGGGATTACATTAAATTGGGGATAGCACTTCTTTGATGCAATTTTAAGTGTTCTGAAAGGCATCCCCTAACCAGTCCTCTCTTGCTCATTGAAGGGTCCCATCAGATTCCCCTTAGAAGGTTATTTGGATTAAAATGTGTAATTGGGTTTCTCCTACTATAAACAATAACCGGTATTTTAAAATGTACTTAAAGGGCTTTATATTCATAATATTATTTAATCCACATGCAAAACCAAACCCTATGAGTGATAATTTATTTCTTCCAAATTACACATGAGATGCCTGAGGCCCAAGGAGTTTAAATAATTTGCCCAAGTTCAGACAGCTGGGAGGGAGAATTTGAATTCAGATGCCTCCTACCCTGAAGATTAAATGTCCCAGGAAACGGATTTTATTATCCTTTATTGTCCATTATCATATGAGTGCGGGGGTTTGTATCACCTGGGATCCATATACTAAAGGACAGGTAAATGAAACAAGGTCCTTCTGTGACATTGAAAGAAGCAATGACCTTCACAGAGGGAGCCTGTGCGAATTTACCTTTGGATACCCAGGGTCAGAGGACACCACTGAGGACCAGAAACTAGAGTGATAGGGACACTGAAGGCAAAGAGCCTCTCTCCCAATTTGGCCTGCGGAGGCCCTGACTGGAGGATGACCATCTAAAAACAGCTTGTTCTAATGCCTTTAGCTGCCTGAGAATATTTCTATCTTGAGAAACTCACATGCGATACACTTGGCAATAGCTTCAGGGCACTGATTCCTCCTCCTTCCCTCAGATGAGCTCAGGGCAGCAAAGAGAACATAGAGATTCACAAATGAGCTTTCTTTGTAGGGCACTGTCTGCTTTGAAATTCTTCATTAAATCTTTTTCACAAATAAATTGCCCAAAGTCCATGGGGAATATTTCCATCTTTTAATCATATACAGTTTGAATTGACTCTAGAATTGCAGTGTACGTGGAGGGCTGGTGTGGAGGGCCTGGACAGGGGCCGGGGAGCTTCAGAAGCCCAGCCCTTGCAATCTCTTTTGAATGTAAGTAACAAAAGGAGGCCCCAAAGGGAGCAATTGGAGTGAGCCTGTATTTTGTAATGTGTTTAGCACCCATTGTGGCTGGATTTTTAAAACCGTGAAAGTTAATTATGCATCTTACCTATTGGTTTAATATTGATTCCAGAAGTGAAATCTTGGGGTTCAACTTTCCTCACACTGGCTGGTGAGCCATGCTAGATTAATAGTTTAAATAAAATGTCAAGTATCGGATTGCCATGGAAACATTAATACAAAGTGGACCCAGTGGCACTTTGTGCTGTAGAATTACAATGATATGAATTACCTCGGTCTCCAGACACCTTCCGAAATGGCCAGGGCTGCATCCCTGAAATATGGGTCATTCAAGCACAAAGGAAGAAATGGTATGGACTGCCCCTACTCAGTCATGTCCCCATGCACACAGCTATAAGCTGGGCAAATGCCAGTTTCTTTTAAAAGACAGACGCAGGTAATGCAGGCAGATGTTGCTGTGATATGGTTCTCCCTTCTCGTGGAAAAACCAGTGAGAATGGGATGCCAGCTTTAGTGGTCTTCAGTCCTGGCGGAGGGGAGAGTGTGTCAAGAGTGTGTCAGTCACCCAGGGGTTAGAGCTCAGGAAGGCGCAGCATGCACTTTGGGGCGTGCTCCAGGACCTCTCTATGAAACACATGTTCCAACTGCCTCCCCCAGCCTGATTAGCAGAGCACTGCTGATTATGTTATGCAAATGATAGGAGATGGATTTCACATTTCCCCCAGCCAGGCTTTGCACAGCTTTGCATTTATTATTCCCCTTTAAAAATACGGAGTCCTCAGAGAAGGGGAACGGCTCGTTTTTATTTGATCGCCAGCAGAGTTGGCACAGACCTGTCAAGCAATCATCCTGGGCTGTGATCTGCAAAGCTGCCCTTTGTTGTTCAATTCCCCCCACCCCCAGATTGTTTACAAGACACGCAGAGACATCTGCATGCCTCAAAACAAGTTATTTCCTGATTCGGCACAACTTGTCAGCCTGGGTGATGAAAATGTTACAGCATTTGCTGACAAGCCATCAGATAAACCTGGAGTTACGTCCCCAGCACCTTGTCCTCATTCACAGCTCAGGATGGTAAACATTAGCAGGTCCTGGTTCTAGATGATTGTGCAATCAGCCATCTGCCCCTTAGCACTTCTGATAGTGCTTTCTACTCAATGGTGTTTGTCCATCACCAGAAAAACAGTGACTAGATTTCTCTCTGTTTGGAAATAGGAGGATTATGCTTGTGTTTGCTGCATTCCCAATAAGATCTAGAAATCAAGGTTGGGTCTCTTGAATTTTAGATAAAAGTCTTGAGTGTCTTCAATTTAAATATTTCTATGCCCCATGTCATAGTAAGATGTTTCCTTCCATTCCTTCTGTATATGTGAAAGTCAAGAAAACATAGTATAGCTTTCTATTAGCCTTTCTTCTCTCCACTCTCTTCCTCCCCATCAATTCTGCCCCCACCTCCCACCCCAGGGAGGAAGTAATATAATTTGTATAAAATGATCCACTGGAAATTGATGTGGCAGAGATTAGCTGACATATCCAACTCCCCCTCCAGAAGAATTTATATGATGATTTCTCCTGATTTACAAGACACAGCCTAGCAACAGTATGAGCTCATTGAAGTGGGGAAAAATGGCTGCTTGTCACAACTTGGTAAGAGCTCCACAGATCTTTGTCAAATAGAAATAAAACTCTGTAGCTCTAGAAAGGTGTATTAAATCAGAGATTCATAATTCAGCTTTGCAAATAGCTACTCGCCACCTACCTCTGGTGAATCACAACTCTTTCCAGACATGTGGCATAGAATACTGACATATATATATATATATATATATATATATATGCACACATACACATCATATATATATAGGCACACATGCACATCATATATATATATACACATACACATATATACTTGCACATACATGAGAAGTGGATGTTATCTTCATTTTTTAGATGGAAAAAACAAGACAGAGAAAGTTTGTATGACTGTTTGGGTTGTAATGTAATGTAACATAGTCGGAATTCAAATACAGGTTTATGTTGATTCAGTCCATGGTTTATACACCAGTGAGAAAACTTGTAGTTTCCAGTGGCAGCGAACCCAATGCAAGTTGATGTATACAATAGAGGGAATTGATTGTCTCCCATAACTGAAAAAGCCAGAGGTTGGCTTCACTGGAAGCTTGCTCCAGCAGTTTAAATGATAGTGCAAAGGCATAATTTCTTAGTCTATCTACACTTATGTTTCTTAAAGGAGGTTTATCCTCAGGTTCCACACTGTGGCAAAGCAGCTCTTTCTCTCCCAGCAGGATGCCACAGTGCTTCCCCGGTGGTTCTGAATGGTACATCTTCAACATGCCAACCAGAAAAGAAAGACTGATTTTTAACTCCCAGAGAAGAGGAAGCTCCTCTTTCTTAGAAATATCTTCTATTAAGTCGTAGAATCTGATACAATTACATTCCCATCCTTGAACCAGTCCCTTGGTTAGAGGAAATGGGCCAATCAAGGCTGACATCTAAAATTAGAGGTGAGAATGCCACAGAAACCAAATGGCTAAGAATGAAGAAGAGAGATACTGTCCCTCAATGCTTGTCCAAAACAACAATAGAAAGACAAAAAAACAAGTGTTTCCTCTTTACCCTTCTAATATGTGATAGAGACAATGAAGCAAAAGACATCTATACAATGGACTTAAGAGCACATATAAAGCACATTCAAACATGGAAAGTAAAAAAGAGCAGAGAAAGACCACTGAAGGAGTTCTTTTGGTTAGATAAGAAACAAACAAAGGCAAAGTTCCAGTATAGAAAGTTTAAGTAGTTTTATTGTTGTCGGTAGTGGGTGGTTGTTTTGTTTTTCGCAGGAAATAGCTAAGAGCTGTAAGGAAAAGCTGAAGTGCAAAAGTGGAGAAATCAATCATCTCAGGGAAAGAATATACATGCTCTTTGCTGTTAGAGAAGTAAGAGAAATGATTTTGATGAGGCTAAGTGATATATTCTGAAAAGCTGAACAATCTAGGCTTTCTAATTATATGAAATATCAAACTGCTGCAGATTTTGAACTGAAAATTAACATGTTAAAAATGTCCTGGTTGAGGAAGTTTTTCTATTCTATTCTGCGTTACATGGCTAGAGTGGAGAAGTGATCAATTGTAAGGAGAAGGTAAGTGGAAGGAAGGCGAGTCAGTGCCTGGGAGGTGAGGTCATTCTCTGCAAAAACACGTGTTAGGCACATTCCACACCACGAGTCAGGCTGTATGCTAGGCTCAATACTAGGAGAGAGACACAAAGATGAGTTAGAAATAGACTCTGTCCTCACAGAGCTCACAGTCTGTAAGTGGAGGTAAATGTGTAGATATCAATCACAATCCAACATGGTAGGTAGTATATGAAGAGAAGGGAAAAATACCATGGGGTTCACATGAACAACAGACTCAACTAGAGAAATTAAAGGAGTCTCCACTTGAGCTCGGTCATATAGAAGTACAATAGCCTAAATTAGCATGATGGTCTTGGAATATAAATAGTGGGTCATAGCTCAGCTGTTATGTTGCAGGGGATGCAAGTTGAGGAAAGACAGAAAGGGACAGAGAGAAAGGAAAGAAAGAAGGAAGCAAAAAAGGAAGGAAGGATAGAAGGAAGGAAGGAGAGTGAGGAGGAAGGGAGGAAGGATGGATGGAAGGAAAGGAAGGAAGAAAATACAATTGCCTTCTTACTTGGTTGCATTTGTTTGTTCTGTGGTTAAATAGTCCAGGCCTTCCACTTTTCCTTTTTCAAACTTTCAGTAGACCTGGCCTTAAAATGTCATCAATGATAGCAGAAAATAAGAATAAATGAACTAACATTTTCATTTAAAGTTAGCAAGAGAATGTGGTTGGTTAGGGTTAATGTAATGGAATTAGTTTGCACACATTTCCTATCTTTCTGCCCTTAACCTATGTTATATGGTAATTTTTAATATAATTTATGATATCACCTAGAATAAAGGGACTTTTTTAAAAACTGAAACATTGAGTTGGGACTACAGATGAAAAACACAAACCAATTAATAATGTTATTTTTCCACTAATTGATACTTTGGCAGGACATGAATGTATGCATGTTAGAGAAAGGGAAGATGACAGGCTGTTGTTTTAACCTTGTAGAATAAAAGCATTATAAAGAAACAACTTCAGACATTAGTGATTTCAACTGAGAATTTTTCTCTGCTGTGATTGAGAAACGTCACCCTGTCAGAAATTTCAGAAAGTGAATGAGAGGTGAGGAGTAGAGGACCAGTAACAATTTTGCCTAAACCGGAGATGTGTCATTCCCTAGCTCTGGAGTTTCTTGTATTCCTATAAATATTCACTCACTGTGAGGTGTAACTAAGCGACATATACACTGTATTTATGTCCTACTCAACCCGTCACTTACTAATATAGCAGTCAAGCAGCGCCAGATTATACTGTTTCCTCTTGCACTTTATGGCTGGCATTGCAAACTTTCTGTTCTCTTCCGTCCACAACTCATTTTTGTTCAATTGTTCATTGAAGTAGGCTCCCCTTGAAATTTGGAGGAAATTAAATGTTATATTTGCATTCATACCCAATTAATTAATCATGATTAATCTTCCTACAATGAATACAAAATGAATTAATCATGATTAGCAACATACTGAAATGTGAAGCTCAGAATCTGATTTTTCCCACTTGGTATGTAATGTACAAACCTTGGAAGGGTGTCCATAGGTTTCAGCTTCTTTGTCCTTTCTTCTGTTTTTGTGACTGTTCTAGGTCATTGACTAAGGTTTGTGGATAAGAGTGTTCATAAATAAAAGTGGATAGTGACCGTACTCCTCCTGGGATTCAGGAGCAAAACCCTTATACAGATGGTAATCATAAGCCTTTAGACCAAGAATTGGTGTACTCTGGCCCATGAGTCAAGTATAGCCTGCTGCCTGTCTTTGTTTGTCATTTGTGTATTGTCTATGGCTGCTTAGATGCTACTATTGCAGAGTAGAATAGTTGTAACAGAGAGATACCACATGGCACAAAGTCAAAAATACTTATCTTGTTCTTTACCAGCTACATATTGGCCAATCCCTGCTTTATTTAAATTTGCATAGTAGAACAGATATCTCATTTATGATTTTTTAAATTACCTTAACTCTTTCAGGGTAAGGACACTTAAGTGGTTCTAAATGAAATGTCCAAGAAGACAGTGATTCTAAATTTGCCTACCGTGCCAGGCACAGTGTCCAGCACAGTGCTTGGCACTTAACACACCCCTTCTATGGGAGTGAATGAATAAATGAATGGATAAATGTATACTCCATAGTGCTTGAGCATGGACTTTATCCTACTTTAATGCCTAATTTTTATACCTATGAAATAGGGAGAATTTGTTGTTGTTATGTAAAACATTTTTTGAGATTAGACACAATTATATAAAATATTATACAGTTCTACAGGATTTACTTTTGCATTTTAGTTATTCAGCAAACGCATGTAGGGACAATAATGTGCTAAGCATATGTGCTTTGCAAATATTAATTTATTTAATTCTCATGCAACCCTTGGCTATAGAGTTTCAGATGAGAATAATAAAGCACAGAGAAGGGAAGTGGCTGGGTCAAGGTCACACAGGTACTAAGTTTGGACCTCATTGCAAATGGCCCCATCAAGAATGATATGTTAGTGTTTCGTGTCTCCAAGTCTCCAAAAGTACATATGAATCCAGCATGTCCTTTTTATAACATGGCCTAAACTGGTCAACAGATATCCTTTGGAAAAATATATGTAATCCTTCAAGAAATATATTATATCCTATTAATTCTTGAGATGAAGATTTCAAGATTAGATAAGTAGAATTTCAGACGCTCATTCAATCTATCCATTTGATTCACTTTTAAATCAGTTCGAAGGGCATAAATAAATGAAGGAAACATAAAAATATGGGATTCCCTATATCAGCCAGTTCTCAATTTCAAGCAGCAGTAAGCAACAAAATTAATGAGGAAAAACAATTTCCTGGAAGGATAGTAGGTGGTTCACAGACTTGACCCCTGAAAAACCAGGCTCCAATAATGAGTGGGAACAAAGGGAGTCTGAGCATCAGGGGATGAACTAATCTCTGAGCATGATAGCTGTCCAGGTGGGGAACGCTACTCAGGTTCTATGACTCCTGGCCATGTTCCATTTCCCTAATTCACTTATAGGAAGGTAGCCATTTGTTATAAATATTTTCTGAATTGTCTATGTATTTTTGCGTCACTACCTCAAGATTTAAAGACCTAGATAGGTGAAAGTTGCATTTCTTAGCTGCCCAGCGGGTGAAGAGCAAACATAAGTGCTTTTCTATCACCAAGCTTCACTGAGGATATCTCAAAAACGAGAAGTGTTTAGACACTGGGGAGCCAGCACATACACACAGGCACATGCATATATGTACATATACAGACACATATACAACCATATAGATAGGGATATCACTAACAAGCCTCACCCCTACTATTTGGCTGTCTGTATTTTTTTCTATTAATACAATAATTTTCAAAAGAATGTTCCTTTCTCTAGTTCTCTTGTCAATAACTAAAAAATGAAATTTTAAAAATGATGATTACAATTTCAACAAGTTTTTTTTTGTTTGTTTATGTGGCAGGAAGTTGGGATTTTGGAATAAACTTTAAGCCATTATTTTTAACACAGAGAAAGTATGTTAACTTTATATGGGTTAATCATAAGTTAATGGGAATCTACAATTACTCCTAAAGTGGTTCTTTATATGCAGAGAAAAAGTCTGCACTTATCACTTACTTTACTGGGAGCAAATGTTCAATCAGTATCAAATATTTAAAAGCAAGGAGCTAAACAAGGGAACTCATGGATGTGCTAAAAGTATAATTCATACTGTTGGTGAAGAATTAAAACCTGCAGTTCAAATTTGCATCTCGTTCAACTTTTTGTATTTGTAATTGGATTATATGTCATTATTTCTTCTTTCATTCATTCAAGAAAAATTCATTGAGCTTATTCTAAGTGCCAAGTAATGTGCATATAGGGGACCTACTAACGGCCACATTCTGGAAGCAGAAAGCACTGTCCTTTGGGAAATTAGAATCTACATAACTTTGGTAGACTCTCATCTGTCAAGATTTTTATTCTACTTCTTAAGTGAGTACAATGAAAGATTTTCTAAATCAAACAAAGTGTTTTATAGAACGCTATCTTGTTTCATTCAAATAACCCCGAAATATGATAGATTGATAGAATAATGGTTGCTAATAAATCATGCCCTTTGCAATGTTTGTTGTCACTCCTCTCATCAAGAATGTTATCATTTTCCCACCTATTAAATTTGGGCTGGACATGTGAGTTTTGTTGACCTGAAAGTGCCAGAAATGATGATGTACAAATTCTGAAATCTAGGTCTTAACAAGCCTTGCTGCTTCCTTGTTCATTATCTTGGAACTCTGAGATGATACCAGATGACAAGGTGGCCCAGTTTACCCCATTGGAGAATGGATAGCCACTTGGAGGACAATTGGGTGGCCCAGCAACAGCCAGGGGCCAACTGAGAGACTTGTGAGGGATGTCATCTGGGACCTCCATCCCCAGCCAAGCTGTCAGATGATTGTAGCAATGTGAGTGATCCCAGGTATGATCAGCAGAATGGCTCACCCAAACCTCAGAATTGTGTAAAATAATAAAACGTTGATGCTTTAAGTTACTAAGTATATAGACGGTTTGTTTGCTAAGCAGCAGTGGACAATTGGAATAGGAAGTATTTATTAAATATCCGTTTCCACTAAATTCACTATTCTTAGATTCAGCTTCTCTAATCAGATCCAATTTCTTTATATTCATCTATAATTGGCCATTTCCTCAAGTTGGTTAGAATTTACTTACCTGATGAAATTAAATATTTCCGAAGAGGATTATACTGGAAACACTTTGGTTTTCTCTTTGTATGTTTACCCTTTTATCTTGGAAAATAACCATGAAATTTTACATAGTCACAATAATGGAGATTTAGAGAAAAAATTACACATTCATTTTTCATAATTACCTAGAGTCATAATTCCAGGGAAGTAAGGATATAGGCAGAAAGAAATGTCAACAACACCTTTGGATGGCATGATTGTAACTTCAAATGTGACTTGAACACTTGGGAGTCTCTGTGCCATGCCCTGTTTTTAATGACATGAAGGCTGCTTGTGTATTCCATGTTTATACCTTCCACAGCATAGATCACAAATACCCACAAAGAACTCAGATTTTAATAAAAGGCACAAAGCTTTGTTTAACAAAGAAGTGGTTTTATGACCTGCTAAATGAGTTGCATAATAATCACACACTTATAAAAAAAAAAAGAAAAAATTAAAAATACACAAACACAAAAACACTTTCTACATTTAAGCCCCCCTTATCCCCCCACATATATATATGCAACAAAATTAATCATATTATATATATGATATATTATATGGTATATATATGTTAATACATATGATATATATATATACTCATGCTCAGGAAATCCCAGTAACTCTGTCCTGGTCTTCAAAACAGCCAAACAAAACTGGTTTCTGGGACAGTATCTCCAGCCCTTTCCCACCCGAGTTTGCACCTGAAGTAAATCTGTGCATTCCGGACTACTTGGAAGAGTGGGCATGAGCATAAGAAATCACTACAATTATCTTTTTCCATGCTGAAGGAAAGACTATTTTGCTCTCTGTAGGTAAACCATTGGAGGCTTATTTCCTGAAATGCTCCTTATGTCCTCTTTTTGTTTTGGAGCAGAACCACTGTCACCTTCTGATCTGCATTGGAACATCTACACAAACTCCAGTACCATGAGACAGCGAACATGTTAAGTGTGTTCCTTCCTGTCATCTACATGAGGGAAGCCAAAAATAGCAATTTTTCCCCTGCACTCTTGTCTGACAGGTAAAAGCTTATTAAACAGTGCCTCAAATTGTCTCATGGAAATTAGGCTCATTTTTCTAAAATTGAAAAGATCCACCCAATCTTGCCTTATTACACAGCAAGTTGATAGGCATATTGAGATCACACTTTGTCTTTTCCAGCAAGAGGAAAACTCAAGGTTTATCACTTTTTCAGCTAGAGGTTATTAGAAATATGCAGAACAGTTAAAATAATTTTAAAGTTATGATATAAAGAAAGAATATAAATTTCAAGCATGATCTTCTAGAATTCAAATTGTTGACTTGAACTGCATCTCAGCATTTAATACATCCAGCCTCAAGGTAAATACTGTTAAGCAAGCTTGAACTAAGCTTAGCAGAGTTTAACATGCTCAGTTATATTTGCTTAAGAAGAATTATTTCTAGCTCTTCTTACAGATATATATTTGCTACAACTCTTTAGAGCTTTGCTTCTCAGTGCAAGTCCTATGCCTCAAATAAAGTGCTCATTATCTGGATAGGCAGGAGTTGCTGGGGCCTTTACTATCAGGATAACTGAGCAAATATTTTATCTCAGTAATCTGCATGAATCACATTTAATAGGATGAGTTCATCTTTCAAAATCCACTGTATTTGTGATAAACAATAGCTTGCTGGATATATTCAAGCAACAGCAACATATTCACCATATGTATCAAAATGACCAGAAGGAAATATTTAAGCTATCTTCAAGTACATAATACTTCATTTTATAGATACCATTGACCAGATATTTTCCACCTTCTCTATGAGTAGTGTAGTATGCAATGGGCTTATACTCTAGTAAAGGAATTCCAGTTAGACTTTCCTCTTGATAACAAGTTGCTGGGGATAAGAAATAGCCAATAACGGAAACTGTATGCAATGGGATGTAAAATGTTGTCTTTCTCTTTCTGTCTTTTTCTCGTCTGTCTGTGTCTATCATGTACTTATTTGTTTATTTAACCTTATCGCTCAACATTTATCAAAAATTCAGAGAAAGACATTACTTAGGAAGAACTGCTTGTAGAATGTGAAGTTCATTATGAAAAAATTATTCATTCCTCCAGATTATCCAGTTTTTCTTTCTGATCAAACATGACCTGGAAAGAGCTAGGTACTGGAGCACGTGCAGTTGCCACCACCCCCACCTCCGTAGAATGTATTAACTAAATTATACTTTGATGTGGTGCTATCACACTGCATAAGAAATTGGTCTCATAGCAATCCCTACTGCAAGGATGCTATTGAGATTGTTTTCTACTGTACACATTCTACTCTTTATGAGGACCCATGAGAGGAATGAATTCCAGGTCTTACTAAACATGATAGTTCTACCTTCTACAGTGATTGGTATTTGTTGACTGGACATAGTGATTGTGTAATTGAAAGGTTTCCCATTTTATGGTGATGCCTGGAAAACTTAGATCCAATTTTGTGATACATGTGTGTGTATATATTATAAATACATTTAAGCAAACTTTCCAGCTTATTTTATTATCTCCATCCATGTTATTCTTTATTTTTCCTCCATGGTTTTAAGTTGTGCCATTTTGTTATAATAATATTAAATAAAATAATAACAACTTTTACTTATTGTGTGCTTATTACCTGCCAGAATACCTGCTAAGAACTCTTTATATAACACATAATTTATTAATAATTCTTATAAAATGCTCATAATAATTACCTATTTGTTATATATTAGGGGATAAAAAGCACATTTTAGTATCTCCTTGATCTGTTAGTGGATAAATTGAGATTTCTTTAAATATGTTCTCTCAATAACAGAAAACCTGTGAAAAACAGAGTCTAGGTGCCAATCACTGCAATTGTGCTTTATGTGTGTTATCTTAATTAAAATCAGGAAACGTGTATGTCATAGTTACTATAATAAGTACTATTAAGTGTCAGTACTACTTATTTATGATACTGACTATTATTATCCTTGTTATACTGATGAGGAAACATGCACAGAGACGTTAAGTTGCTGTTGATGAAGAGTCAAACTCTGTAAAATATTTGAAGAGATTTATTCTGAGCCAAATAAGAGTGAACATGGCCTGTGACACATCCCCAGGAGATCATGAGAACACATGACCAAGGTGGTTGGGCTACAGCTTGGTTTTATACATTTTAGGGAGACATAATACATCAATCAATACATGTAAGATGTACATTGGTTTGGTCAGGAAAGCCAGGGCAGGAAGGGTTCGGGGTCTTCCAGGTCATAAGTGAATTCAAAGATTTTCTGATTGGTAATTGGTTGAAAGAGTTTCTCTTAAGACCTGGAATCAACAGAAGGGAGTATATGGGTTAAGATAAGGGGTTGTGGAAACCAAAGCTCTTATTATGCAGATGAAGCCTCCCGGTAGCAGGCTTCAGAGATAATAGGTTGTAAATGTTTCTTATCAAACTTAAAAAGGTGTCAGACTTAGTTAATTCTCTACTGGATCAGGAAAAAGACCTGGTAAAGGAAGGAGATTCTCTACAGAATGTAGATTTTCCCCACAAGAGACAGTTTTGCTTGGCCATTTCAAAATATGTCAAAGAAGTATATTTTGAAGTAAAATACTTTGATATTTTTTAGGGCCTGCCATCTGTCATGTGATGCTACACTAGAATCAGGTTGGAATTTGGTATCTTCTTGCTACCAAGAGTCTGCTTTGTTTTAATGTTAGTGCTCGTCAGTGGTGGCTAACCAGGTTGAATTCCAAAGGGAGGTGAGTATAATGAGGCACGTCGGTGGCCCCCTTCCCGTCAGGGCCTGCACTAGTGTTTCAGGTTGACTTTGGAATGCTCTTGGCTAAGAGGAGTGGTCCATCCAGTTGGTTGGGGGACTTAGAATTTTATTTTTGGTTTACATTTTCCAAGATCCAAAGCCAGTGTAGAGCTGAAATGTGAACCCAGGTAGTTTAACTCCAGACTCCAGGAAGGTAAACATGACATCATCCTGCTAGAATTTTATAAATCCGTGTGAGCCACCTTAAACTCATCCTAGAACAGGTAGGGGGTAACCATATCTCCATGCCTACATACTGACATCTACATACATATACCTATCTGCCATTTTTATCTCTTCTTATATGGAAGTGATCTTGTTCAGTGCTAAGGTGAAAAGAGTTTCTCTACATAAAGGAATAGGTAGTTCTGCCTGAAGTCTGGGTTAGGGCTAGATGACTCTTAAAAGTTCCTTTCTGCCCCAATTCAACTGGGTTAAACGCTCCTTCAGGACGGAGACTATACAGATGCGATTCGAGCGGTAATAAGCCTGAACTGCTCTTTTCTGACTCGTTAGTGTCCCTCCGCTTTTCATGAGTCCCAGAGCTGGACAACTTTCGTGTTCCTGGTGTGCCTCTTCGTTAAACAAGAATGACTTCATTTCCTTTATAATGAACTCTGCTCTGCTCTTAGACCACACCCACTGGTGGCTTAACCATGTAATGGCTGGCTGTGAACAGCTCTGTTGTCAGGTTCTGAACTTTTACACTAGGGTTGGGGCTTTTAGCCCAATAATGCACTGAGGCACGGAGCCTAGTTCTTGTTAACCTGCTAGAGAATGGCGTGTGTAGGATTCTGTGCTTCAAATCTAGGCCATGTCAACAGGGTGACGCAAATTAATAAAAGCTGAATTAATGAGTACTTTTGGTTGCAAGTAAGCCCCAACTAGGTTAAGACAAAAATAAAAATAAATAAATAAATAAATAAATAAATAAATAAATCCACCAATATCATAGAATGCCCAAATAAATGAACTTGGGTTTTTGGTGATTCCATGCCAGGACTCTTCTGCCTTTCTTACAAACTTACCAGATACTCAGCAAACCACAATGAGTCCAGAGTCTCTTATCAAAAGATGGAGACAGGCTTTTGTTTTGTGTTGCTTTATTTTGTTTATTTGTGTGAGAAATAAAATGGAAATTAATTTATCAAGACAATAGTTGAACTTTGAGGATGCAAATACTTACTAGACTAGAAATAGATTCTTTAGAGGTACACAATTATAATTTTATTCTAGTAGTATAGAATTTGCCATATCCCAAATAAACTGTTTAATTGGCTTTTGGTGGATATTTCCTTTCTATCATCTACATGAGATACAGTCAGGAAATGTCTTTGAAGTGGTCAGTATTTCAAATTATTGGAGAGGTGGCTCTTCTGGAAAATCAGTAATTTTCTTCAAGCATTGGCTTCTCCATTACATGGGAAAGTCAAGGAGTGCATGTCCTGCCAGCACCCAGGCTGCATTCTTTCCAAGGGACTGATGTAGGACTATATTAACTGGGGCCACGTGCTTTACAATAGTAAGGACAAAGTATTGTTCCTTCTCACACTGTCCTTTGTGAGTAATTGATAACTGCCTTGTTTTATGCAGTTATGCACCACATAAAAGCTTACAGGATCATATTGGGATAACTATTTACCATGAAGGGCAATACAGTATATGTTATGTGCTAGGTAAACACAGGGACTATGGACACAGACTGCCTGAGTTCCTCTCTTAGTTCTACTGCTAACTGTGATCTTGGCAAGTTTTGTAAGCCCTCTATGCTTCTATTTTCTCCTAAGTACTCACCCCCAAAGATAAAACACTTAAATCTGTGTAACATGCATAAATTATTTATAAGTGTAATAAGTGCCACATACATGTTAGCTGTCACTACCACCAGTAAGTCTTTACACAAATACCCTTTGAACATTGGCCTCATTCCCATTCTCACTGCTTTTACCTCCTGCAGATCCTCATCACCTCACCCAACATTCTATGATAATTGACTCCAAACTGGTCTCTCCGTTCCTCCTCCTTTTGAATCAGTCTTCCATACAGATTTCTTCTTAATCCTTCTAACATACCAGTTTCCACTGCTTTCAATCAAAAATCATTTTCTCCGGGGTAAAGTTTGCTTTTCTTTACCTGACATTTAAGACCCTCTACAATATCCCCCTGCCCCTTTGCCAACTTATATTTGCAACAATTTCTTCATGTCACTGCACCATGTGGGTGGCTGTGTCTTTTGTGGTAGAGATAGAGTGGAGATACAGGGGGACTACCTGAAAGGAAGAGGTACAATGGATACTCATAATTTCTACTTAATAAGTCAAGGCTTCTGAGGTTGCTCTAAGCAAGACCTGGATTAATGTTGAAACTTAAGGCTGGACCACTCCTGTGGAATCCAGGAAGTCTCTGTGGATGGTGAGGTCACAGTCATTTCTGTGACTTGTACACTGCTCTTGAACTACCTTGGATTGTAAAATGCTGGACTGAATGGCATGTGATCAGTCAGCAGCTTTACCAAATGCTTTCTTACTCAGTAAAAGGGAACCACATTAGCTGCCATTATAACTGTCCTGTACATAACCTTAACATCATACAATGCATAGTTTTAAGAAATATTAAACAGGAATGAAAGCAAGCAATGCATTCTTAATGGGTTTAGAATATCTCTCATCCTTACTCCTTTTTCACTTTGGCTATCTGAAGACGAATTTTTTTTGTCTTCTAGTTAAGCAGAATGGATTCATTTCCAACTCTGCACTCTGCTATATCTTCTGATGGAATTTGTGCATTGCAAGAGGCAAAGTTATTGATACTATATTGATCTCATTTCTCATCTGCAAAGTGTATATCTGAGTGTTGTGTATTGAATCTCTGTGTGTGTTTTGGTTAAGTTTTAGAAATTTTTATAGTTGGCAGGGGCTTCTCTCTATGCTTCTTGCTTGTCTTATTCTGCTCCCCATGAAACTGATCAGGTTGCCAAGTTCTTACTGACATCAAAGCAGGCTCCAGGCTCAGATGATCTCTGTGGGATGCAGAGGAAGAGGAGAAATAGCTTTTTTCCCACTCTTTCCCGGAGAACACTTCTCTGACCGAGTTCTGAGTAAATTCTAGGGCTTATTTGACAGATTTTTTTTTTTTCTTTCTCTTGCTGGGCAAGCTCCTAGTGAAGTCAAATATTGCAGCTGACGTCAATCGGCTTGTGTCCAGGTGCTGGACTATGCTGGGCAGAATCTCAGGGCAACAGATCCATCCCCCTTGGATCTTGATTTTTATAGTTCCGTTTTGCATGATGTTCTTTCAAATAGCAATAAAAATGGTAAACAGATTACAAAACACAAGCCACCCATGCGTACATTCCTTTCTCCTGAACTGAAACGAATACAACGCCAACCCTAACAAAGGTTAATTAATAGCACAGCAGAGATTCTTATTTAAAAAAAAAATTCCTTCTTCCCACAGGCTGCAGAACTAGGCTCTTGCCAGTCCTGTGTGTTCCTTAGCCACAAATTTATTTGTACTTATTCTTCACATCTGTGCCAAGACTCTTGATTCCCTACAAACTTTCCATGTGGAGACACACGTAAGTGTGAGGCTGATAAAACTGTGAAGTGGGTATCCTTAACTTTCAGGTGCAGGATTTCTCCACATTTTGATACATTCTTACGTGTTTTGGATTTCTCCATTATTTTGCCTTAGAACCCACTGGGACCATGCTGTTTCCTGGTTTTACAGGCTCATCAGTGAAAAACAACAAGGCTTTATGCCTTGTTTTTTGTGAAGAGATGTTTTTTGTGAAGAGATGTTTTTTATCACATCTCTTCACAATCACCAAAATATGTACTACTTATCATTCCCACAGATCCTCACAAACTGATGTGTCATCATTGGTGATGAGTTTGTGTTTAAGGAGAGTTACCTAGGGAAATGTCTATGTATGAGGCAGTTTATGGACTGGAGAGACATTTCTGGCTCCTAGTGTTGAGTAGGGGACACACTCAAACATACACAGACAGAAAGGTGAGGTTTGGGCTTAACGTAATCCATGTACATACAAATACACACACAGTGAGCAAGGTAACCTAGACCCTTGCAGGATTTTGACTCCCTGAGAGAGCAATCAGCATTTATGTGAAGTGCAGGCATGACCTTGGTGTGTTTTCATATTCCAAGTGGAAATAGAGAGCCCACTATTTTTGGAAACTCTGCTTAGAATCTCTCTATCATGGACCTTCTCCTGGACTACACTGTTGTGATGACTTGACCCTGAAATAGAAATGTGACCTTTATACTCAGCAGACTCTCTGGTGTCTATTTCTTGATATTAGCAGTTGCTGGTCAATGATGCTTTACAATATAGCAAATGCCTTTAAGTGATATCATCACATGGTTTTAGAATTTTAAAGGATCTCAGGGACCACCGATTCAGCCTGTTTATTCTATAGCTGAGAGACCTACGACCCAGTTCGTGGGAAATCTGAGCCTGGAACCAAGACCTCTTTACTCCTTATACCACATTCATTTATTTAAAAAAAAATTATTGAATGCAACCCATTCTTATCAGAATTTTTATAAGACCCTCCAATTATTTTTTTAATCCTGTGATAAGAAAGTTCTGGGCAATTTAATGTTGCAAAATTCACTAATTTATTTCTCTTAAATGTTTTGAAACATATTAGAATATAGTGTGAGTGAAATAAAGCAAAGCAATGAAGTAAATTACTGCAGTTGACAACAGGAGTGTAATCATGCCCATTACAAATTCATTGTTAATGCTTTACCCTTGCTCTTTCAGATGTGCCATTGCCAGCACATGCATAAAACTGAAAAACTGCCTTAATCTTTCCAACATGAACTGAATGTGTAAAACTAACTAGACACTATGCAATGCAGTTCAACTTTTATGGGAGAAATAATGTACATAATTACCATTAGTCCTAAAAGCTTAAGATCTTCCTCTTTGCTATCTTTATATTGTACCCTATCCCCAAACCAATTCTGCTCCCATTAGGCTACTTTCCTCACTGTACTATATCCATGTCTAGTGCTGAGATCTGGGTGTGTGGTTTTTCTCAAACTGTTGTTTTTCTAACCCTAAGTTCCATGTTCCACCAAGTTCAAGCTCAAATCCTACCTCCCCCCATTAATTCTTTTCTCTGACAATTAAGCCTTCCTTTCATTTAACTCACACTCTTGAGAACATACAATTTATACCTTGACATTTTATCCATAATTATATCCAATCTAATATAATTTGCTTATTTATGTTCATGTTCATTTAGCTAAAATTTGCACTTAGATTGTGAAAATTTTCATGCAGAGATTATGTGTCTTCTCTTTTCTCATAATACCCAACACTATGGTGCAAAAAAGCGTACCCAAAACTATTTGTTTTTGATTAGCCTATGATTAAATAAGGGCTTATGTGACAGGATGCACCAACTTTGCTACTCAAAGTGTGGTCCATGGGCCAGCAGTTCCCTAGGAACTTCTTAGAAATGCAGAATTTCAGGTTCTATTGTAGGCCTGCTGATTTAAAAAAATCCAGTGATGTGTAAAGTTTGACAGGCAATAGCTTGAGGGAGAGGGACTTTGGTGGGTCCAGACGCTGAGTTCTGGGCTACATGATGTGAGCATCAAGTTTTCCTGTGCAAAGAGGAAGGTGTTTCCTTGACATTTGTAATCATCAACTCCTTAGAGAATTTGGTGAAAGCTTTGAACCTTCTTTCAAAAAAATGAACGTAAAGTCATAATATTTTACACATAATTTATGAGCTTAAAGGATACTTTAAGCCTATAAAGAGATCATTTATTTTTCTCCTGGAGTACCTTGTTATGTGTTGTGTATTTACCATTGAAAAACAAAAGAGATCTAATTGGCCTTTCTGCAAGAGGATAGTCTTTGGTTTTTGTATTATGTGTTTGGATGGGTAATAATAACCACATGTAATGTTGCTCCTGTAGGTGAGGTGGCAGATATTGTATGTATAAGCTAATTTATCCATGAAAGAGGTCTTCATATGGTAGATTTTATTCATCTCAGTAACACAGTATGCTTTGATTTAAGCAATCAAGACTGTCTTTCTAGCTAATTGTGTACTTAATTTTAAAAAAAAGTATCTCTTTCTTTCTCTTTCTTTTAATCCAAGCAAATAATCATACTTTCTTTTCATGTATTTTTAAAAAGTCCTTGGGGTGATGATCTGAATTGCTCTTAATTATCCATTAAATTTTCCCCAAGTAGATTGTTAAAAGTTTAGATGATCCCAATTAGTGAGAACCTCACTCTAACAGCAAGAGTGAAGTTGGTTATTTAAAGTTTTCTTTATCATGTGAAAAGAAAGGCTCAGATAGCTCAGATCAATGTTAAATGGGAATGATGGAAATAAATGCTAAAAATAACAGACATAAAAAAGTATGACCAGTGAAGTCAAAGAAGTCAAAGAAGTTTAAGTTTTTCCAGATACTAACAATATTCATTTGAAAATATTATGCCCCCGTTTATCCTAAAGGGATTTCCAAATTAATGTCTGCATTAGCATTTTAAAACTGTATTATTTTATATTCTTTACTAGTGCTTTTTTTCTTGGAAAAGATACCCACACCTGTATTTAAAGGCAACTTATATTTGCCAAAGCAGCAACACGTGAAATTGAGGTTATGCTATTATAACTATTTGGACAAGGTATCTGTGAGCACACTCAGAAGACACACAGCCCAATACTCCTCTATCAGTGAAATCTTAAAAGCAGTGTGCAAGAAAACGTGGATAACTTAAAAGTACTCAGAACTTCTTAGAATAGATTATGACTCAGGAACAAACCAATAGTTTAGTAGTTCAAAAAAGAGAGCTCTCACTAGCGTGAATCAAGTATTGGAGAGAAGAGCTATATGCTGGCACCAAGAGCTGGCTCATAACAATGAGGTGTACCAGATCACCTCTTTTGTTATGAATCTCCAAAGCAAGTTTTAGGCCATTTCACATTCTTTGTTACAGAGATACTGGGTGTGCATCAGGGCTGAAAGGAATCAGGACTGAATTCCACTACATTTGATTCAATGTATAGTGATAGGTACACTTCCTGGTCAATGAGGAAAAGGAGAGTTAAGAAAAGAAAGGGTCAGGAGTTGGTACAATGAAAAAACATTCTCTATCCTTAAGAATTTTGCTCTCTAGTTGGGCAAACAAACACATCCACATTGCGATTAAATAACTGGTAGCATTTAAAGATGGTAATCCTTGGTAGACTGATGAAAGCAAAGAAAGGAAGTTGCATTTTTTTTTTTAAATCATGTATGCCTTTATTTCTTATTCTCACCCTATTGCACTAGCTAGAGGTCTATATTTTGATAAGGATAAAAATCTTATTAAAGAAGTGAATCCCTATCACTCATAGGTTAGCAGGGGCTAAGATATAATTGGAACAGCTGATTTTCATGGAGCCCCTGAAATCATGTCACTCAGGCAATCACCTCTTCAGTAGTGGAGGCCTTGGTAAAACGATCAAGACTGAAAGTCAGATCGGCAACTTGGGATATGAATGTCCATAGTGATTTTTGAGATAATTTTGAAAAAGCTCAACCAACACTGGCCTTGGTGAAATACAGAATCAGATGAAGTTTAAATTTGGTGTGTTCCCAAAGACAGTCCTGCTTTAAAATATGGTTAGAACAATTGGAAGGAGAGGTGAAGAAAGATATGTGTTGAAAACCTTCTTTTTGTTATTTTTATTCTTTCTTCTTAATTTTCTCATCCTCTTTGTAGATCAGGAAGGACTTTTATATGTGAAATCTAAGACAGACAAACCTCATTTTTGTTACTTTTTCCTTAGTGGAAAGAGTTGCAGTGTCACGTTCAGGTGCTTAGGAAAACATCTGGATTTAGTCTCAGGAGTGGCATATTCATGGACACGTAGAGGGGAACAAGACACACTAGGGCCTATCAGAGGGTGGAGGGTGGGAGAAGAGAGAGATCAGGAAAAATAGCTAATGGGGTATTAGGCTTAGTACCTGGTTGATGAAATAATCTGCACAACAAACTCCTACAACACAGGCTTACTCATGTAACAAACCTTCGCAGATACCCTTATACTTAACGTAAAAGTTAAAAAAAAAAAGAGAGAAAATTTAAAAAACAGTGGGATAATGTGACATGACTTGTTTGAGACAAGGTCATTTTTCCTCATTTGTATCATAGCAGCTTGAAGGTAGTTCTAGGACAAAATCAAAAGAATATGATCACTTGATTTCCCACTCAGTCTTCAGTGGACCCTTAGACCCCCAAAACAGAATTATGTTTCAAGAAAAAAAAGCCCTCACTTTCTCTAATCTGCACAATAACTTTCTAAACATCATGGAAAATAAAGTGAGATTTGCAGAGAGTAATGACAACAGTGATGATAGTGATGATAATTACTATGATGACAATAATGCTTAGTACTTTAAGGTCAACATCAGATAAGATAGGGCTCATTCAGATGTATTTGTTCCTATTCAAACAGCCAAGCCAGGCACAGTGGCTCATGCCTGTAATCCCAGCATTTTGGGAGGCTGAGATGAGAGAATTGCTTGAGTTCAGGAGTTCAAAACTAGCCTGGGCAAAATAGTGAGACCCTGTCTCTACAAAAAAATGAAAAAAAAAAAATTAGCTGAGCTTGGTGGCACACTCCTGCGGTCCCAGCTACTCAGGAGGCTGAGGTAGGAGAAACGCTTGAGCCCAGGAAGTTGAGGTTCAGTGAGCCGTGATCCTGCCACTGCACTCCAGCCTGGGTGACAATGAGACTTGGTCTCTTAAAAAACAAAAACACCAAACAAAAAACAACTAAAATACAACTGTTATTTGAGAAAGTAAAAGCTCAGGAGGTTAGAGGAATCATTCCTCTATCTTTTATTTGAGAAAGAAAGCAAATTTAAAAAAAAAAGTCAACATCAGTGAAACAGAGTTATAATAGTTATAGTCTCTATCATATGAATCCTGAATTGTTTATGTCTGCATGACGTGTTGTTATCAAAACCAGCAATTATCATATGAGCAGAAGTCCTGATATATACTGGAGCAAATTTAGTAAAAAATTGCTGGTAAGAATTCAGTATATTCCAGCTGTTTTAAAAATATCTCCTCGGAAAACTAGGCTTAGAATCAGGGAAGGAGGGGAAATTTGAAGGTAAATTAAATAAATAATAGGCTACTTTATCTAGGGTAAGAAAACCAGGAAAAGAGGTGGGAATGGTAAGTCTGGACTACAGATGAAGAAATGACAAATTTTCTTAGTGAAATCTCAAATGAAGAGAAAGGACAGATCATGTTTGGTTAACTATTTGTAAATCTGTAGGTAGGTATCATGGCCTTTAAATTAATTTCTGTAACTAAAACATAAAATACTATCTAGAGCTGGAGGACTTCTTAGAGATCATTTAAACTCTATAGAGACCAGATGTTAAAGCTCAGAGAAGTTAAATAATTTAATGACTGTCGTACAGTAGGTTATCAGTAGAATTGGGGCAGGAATACCTGCACGCTGATTCCCCTTTGACAGCTCTGAGAGAAAAGTGATTTTCAGAGGCTTCAACTCTGTGAACAGCTTAAGCAGAATGTGACAGATGGACTATGTGTATTGCTGCTCTCACCAATATGAACAATTATTGGGATGTAACATAGTGCTGGGGTTTAACATTTACTTGTCAACATCTATTTTTTTACTCACTGTTTATTGTGCTGCTTGAGGAAAACTAAACATTTTGTAAACAATACAGTTCATTTTTCTGAAAGGCTATATACAAGTAAAGCCACTAACTGGAGTTAAAAATTGTAAACTTTATCTTTACAGTGAATTGCTTCCTCTCTTTTGGCACCTTGCTTTCTATCAGCCACATAGAGAAATGGAAAAAGGTCTGCATGTCTCAGTGTGGCTTTGGTTTGTGTCGAGTCACTCCAGCATGAATTCTAAAACCTGGACCTATTTGCCTCCCCCACACTGGAAGATCCTCATGTAGTTGTGAATGTGAAAGGATTCATCTGTCTTTTACAATGACAATTGGTTTCAATGCCCTTAAACATGTTTTTGTTTCTAGGTTTGTGTTTTTGTTTCTAAACGTCCTAGTTCTTTTACTTGTGTCTCCATGCTCTTGGCCTCAGAACAAAATAACTCACACTGTTTTCAGACCAATTATCCATCTGGGCTAGATTCTGTAAAAATTTTTTATTCTTATTCACAGAATAAACCTCTGTGAATAAGTTTTACTTTTTTGTTAATTCCCTCATTTCTTCATTTGTTTAACTGATAATGTAAGCATTGGCTCTGTTAGGACCAGTGTTATCTGGAGCTGTGAAGATGAGTAAGACAGAGTATCCTGCCTGGGGAGGTTGAAAATGCAGTGGAACAGAAGGTCATTTTAAGGGAGTGTGTAATTGCTCTCTGTGTGATTTACCAGACACGTAGTATATGTGTGGTCTGACATATACTATAAGCACCCTTAGTATCCTTTATCAATAGGATTTATCAATCATGATTTTTTTGACAACTTCTTAACCTATTTTTACTTCTGTAATACTTCAAAATAGAGGATCTTCTATGAGTTTACTATCTCCTTAATATACCTAGTCCCAGAAAAATATATATTTGCCTCCCTTAGGTCAGGTTCCCTAAGTCCAAACAGCATGATCCTGGTTATTTAATGCATGAACATGATATTGATTTGATTACACTGTGAAGGTCTCATTTGATGAGCTCCCCTTAGCTCCCTTTTGCTCCAGAGTCTTACTGTATTTATGATGTTTTTTTTTTTGAGACAGACCCTTACTCTGTCACCCAGGCTGGAATGCAGTGGCATGATCTTGGCTCACTGCAACCTCCGCCTCCCGGGTTCAAGTGATTCTCCTGCCTCAGCCTCCCGAGTAGCTGGGACTACAGGCATGCGCCACTATGCCTCGCTAATTTTTGTATTTTTAGTAGAGACAGGGTTTTACCATGTTGGCTAGGCTGGTCTCAAACTCCTGACCTCAGGTGATCCGCCTGCCTCAGCCTCCCAAAGTCCTGGGATTACAGGCATGGGCTACCGTGACAGGCCACATAATGTATTTTAGATAAGAAATCCCTTATGCTAAGAAAGAGGAGCTTAAGAATAATAATTTCTTATAAATTTTATTCTTTATACTAGATATTAACTCACAATCAGTGCTGCTGCTTTGTAAGTTTCTACTTCCTCTGTGAAATGTGCAATATCAGCAATGTATGTACACTGAAAAGAGGGAGTTTTTAATTTATTGAAATATGGTAGCAGGCTGGGCGCGGTGGGTCATGCCTGTAATCCCAGCACTTTGGGAGGCCGAGGCAGGTGGATCACGAGGTCAGGAGTTCGAGACCAGCCTGATCAACATGGTGAAACCCCATCTCTACTAAAAATACAAAAATTAGCTGGGTGTGGTGGCATGTGCCTGTAGTCCCAGCTACTCAGGAGGCTGGAGGCAGGGGAATCGCTTGAACATGGAAGGTGGAGGTTGCAGTGAGCTGAGATCACGCCGCTGCACTCCAGGCTGGGTGACAGAGCAAGACTCTATCTCAAAAAACAAAACACAAAACAAACAAAAAAACAAAACACACACACAAAAACGAATGATACATGGTAGCAACTGAACATTTACAAATAGACAATTAACCAGATATATTAGTTGTTATCCGCAATGAGAACTGCATTTCTTTTTGCATTCATGAAAGAAAAGAAAAAATAAAGAAAAACAAAACATATGGCCATTTACAAGTATTTGTAAGGAGGGAGACTCTAAATAATTAAATTCAGAATAAAAAGGATAAAAACAGATGAAGAAAAAGAAATAAAACATTAAGGGGAATTTAGTAAGATTTAATAATAATTTATATTCAAAAGAAGATTGGGGAGGTTGGGAAAACAAGATGTTGAGGAAAGAAACCTGTTATAAAGGGATTTATAATTTTAAGGGGGCAGGGAATGAAGTGAGAGATATGTATTTCTTTATCAAAAATGCAGGTTTTAGTTTGAAATTCAACTACAAAAGCAGTTTGAACATACGATTGTTATGTGTTATTCCCAAGCAAAGAAGTCCTTCCTTCTTTCCTTCTTTCTTTTCGTCCCTCCCTCCCTCTCTCTGTTCCCCTCCCTCCCTCCCTCCCTCCCTCCCTTCCTTCCTTCCTTCCTTCCCTTCTCCCTCCCTCAATTCCTTCTTTCTCTTTATATCTTTCTTCCTATTCCACGTTGATCAAAGCTCAGATACTGCATTGTGCACCATGCATTCCAGACAAGGCAGGAAAACTGAAGAGAAATGAACTGCATTACCAAGAAGTGAAATCTCTCTTGGGAAGCAAAAATGCAACAAGAGACCTCTTAGTTTCATGTCTTAGCAAAATAAAACCTCTAAGTGGTCTTTGGCAGGATTTTACATAACCTAATGAATAAGAAAGATGAAAACTTATGCTTAATTAGGCTTGACAAGAAATCAATCATATTTGAAGAACAAGTAAGTCTGATTTAAATACCAGGGAGGTCTCTAAGAGTACCCAAATCTGATCCGCTCCTGTGCATAGGTCACACAGGTAACTGTAGCTGCTACCCACAATGTCAGAGCCTTGGAGTTCGTTGAAAAAGCACATTCAGAAGAAGGCTATTCACTCTTAAAAATCACTCTTACTACATCTTGGCCATGCTTTGAATTATTTGCAGCAGCATTCTAATTGCTGCTTCTTGGGTTTTGTTACTATCGGGTGCAAGAAAACATTATCAGCCAAAACGCGATATAAAGAGAAATATAACATGTTGTGGAAAACAAGCACAGCATTATACAATATTGGATTGAGCATTGTTTTGTCTCTCTGACCTTCTTACCATTATTATGGATTACATATTTTTATTTCTACCTCACTTATTTTACTAATATCTCTGAGAGGTAGAGAGATTGTATATATTATCTGTCATTTTAAGATAAGTAATACATTAGGTAAGTTCTCCAGTAAAATTTCAAAAAAGGCAGTCTGAAGCTTTCCTTAGTTCTGTGACCCAAGTCACCGAATAGAAACAGAAACGCAACCACCAGACTATGTATCAGCCCCTATTCTGCATGAAATCTGCCTTTATTCTGCTTCCAGAACAAACCATGTCACCTTGGGCAAATTATATAATCACAATCTCATATCAGTTTCCTCATCTACAAAGTCATTCACTCCTTCAACATCCGTTTTTCTAATAATATGTTTTTAAATGTTCTTTTCTAAGATTCTACAAACCTATGTCATTATATACCTTTTCTAATTAAAAGTTATTTAATAAAAAATAACAATTTAGTGACTCTCACAGAGTGAGAGTATACATGTTAGCAATACTAGAGTAGTGAGCCTGAAATTATTCCTTAATATTTGCCAAGAATCTTAAGATTTTGTAATTAGAACATTAAAAACTCTTTTAACTCTGACTTCTGTAGAAAACCACAGTAATACCTGATTTTAGGATAATTTTTGCTTTAAGTAGAGGATTTGCTATGAATATAAATGAATTATTATAATAAGAGGTATAAACCAGCAAGAAATGTCAACTGTAGAATATTCTCACCTGTATAAACTTAGTCCAAGATTATAAAATACACAATAGACACTAATCCCTCCTAGGATGAATATCCTTTCTTCAACTTTCTAGGGACATCTTCAAGCTGCTTATGACTTTACTCATTAATATTAATAGAATTCTTGCTATGCTCAAAGCTCAGAGACAGGGCTATTGTCTTTTAGGAGAAATATTACTATATTATGGTTTTAATAGATTTTGTTACCAACAGGCTGATAGTTAGAACCTCTTTGAAAGTGACCTCCTGCTGATACTTTAATTTCTTAACTTTGTAATGAATTCAATATTAGGAGACTTTGAAAAAATATTAGGGTGCCAGAAAATCCTCTTGGGAATAAAATTTAGAAAGCCACTACATTTTACTGCCATGGAAAATCCATTCTTAAGAAAACAGAAGAAAATATGACTGCTATACTGTTAAAATATTCTAAGAAAAGTCACTCATGTAAAAATGGTATTGCATATTTCTGACAGTTAATCAGTCCTCTCCACTAGGAGACGTTTTCAAAATTTAATTTAAGACTATTCCAAGTTTTTCTGTTATAGTAGAAATAGACTGCAATAACTCACCTGACACTGCCCTCTAAAGTTAGAGCTGGTTATTGAGTTACTATCAGCCATCTCTTCTCCACACTAAGTCCCATTTCCTTTCCTATTGGGATTTTAGTTCTGAATTACTAGCCAGTTTTGATTAAAAAATTTTTGGAAGTTTTCTGTCACATTTTAATGCTAATGAATTTTTAAAATATGTCATGTAAAGGTAAAATAAGTACTTACAACAAATAACAGGGGGTGGGGGAGTAGGACAGTAAAAGAAAGGCGATTAACTCACAAGATACTTCAGAGATAAGTACTAGAAGAGATATTGGGTGTATCACTGGAAAAGGCTGGACCCGCCAACGTTCAAGAAGGCAACTGGAACTATTGGGCCCACATGTTAGAAATTTGGCCTAGACTCCAGAAGCTGTGTGCAAGCTGATCATTATGAGTAAATTCCTTAGGGATTTGTCACCATCACAGTTACAATAGAAACTGTTATATTAAGTACCATATCCCCAGCATGTAGGAGGTGGGGATCTGTTTCTACAGAGGCTTTCCTCATCAATTGTTCCAAAAGCAACAGGAATGCAGTAAAATGAAACATGGCAGAATTCCAACCTAATTTCCTTTTACTCCCAGATATGAATATTCACTGCAACTTGAGCCAAAGCCAAATGGATGCTGGAAGGGAGTTTCTTAATTTAGGACTTATCTATTAAAACAATAAACATAATTTCTAAAACTCAGAACCTCACAGTGCTTGCAGTTAGGGATATTTTTATGACATAGTCATATCTTCTTATCAGTATCTTCAAAACTTACTTGTTCAAATCTTTATATAAGCATAAAATACTGTCTTCAGAAAGGCCAATTTTCGTCACTATAATAAAGACCACACACACATTTTGTTCCATTCTTTTCCTTGTCCTCAATGGTCTGTTTCATACTCTTGGAACTTCACTTTGGTGATTAGATGATTGTTTATGTTGTCATTGAGTGTACGATTCAAAGCTGATTCTTGGCAGATACTAGCCAGTGTGGCCATATATACCAGTTTTCTTGGGAAATCCAGGGTACATGTTTTATGCCATTGTTGTTATTCACAGAGCACCCTTTGAGTTGTGGAAGTGGCCTGGTTTGGACAATCCATTACATATTCACTCTACTATTGTTTGTTGCTTTCCTCCTCCCCATTGTGATGGCCTCCTAGATCTATGATTGAGGCCCAAGGTGAAGGGTCATTATAGGTGGTGTGGTTATTTGACTAGGTTCTGTCTGGCAATCAGCACCCTTCTCCTCTTTGCCAGTCATCATGCTAAGTTGAGTTCTGATACAAGACACACACTTGGGAATGGATCTTGTCTTGGTGACTTTCTTGATTAAAGAGTATGGAAAGAGACAGATAAACTCAAGATGGAATTTGGTAAGCAGAAAATACAGAAAGTATGACTGAGGCAGATGATGGAAAGATTTGGAAAAAAAGGAAATAAAGTAAGGACAAAGCAGGCAAGAAATATAGTAGCAGGCACTTCACAAAGAAAGTTAACAGTATGGCTCCTTTTCCAATATTTCTTTTGATACAATTTTTCTAATGACACATTCCTCACACTTCCCCATTCAGATAAAAGCAGGTATCACCTGCGGCAGCATTTCATATTTCTCTGCAAGGTCTTTCTTCTGGAGCTAGTGTTCTTATTTACTTTTTGGTCCTTTCTCTTGTTGAAATTCTTCTTCAGATTCTATTTATTCAAATCTCTGCCTTTATTAGGTCAATAGAATAAATTAATTTGCATAAAGATGAGAATGGCTTAATGTGACTTTTCCAATAAACTTAGATTTTAACAGAGAATTTCAATGTATTCTTAACCTACCCAAGAGTGTCTTATGTTGGGGGCTGTGACAGTGATAAAAGGGGAAAATATATTTTGAGTCAGTGGGCTATCACCTTTAATTTATACCCGAAGGCCTCTGTTTACTCCACATACTAATAAGCTGATCCTCAAGGCCCCTGCCAGCCCTGAGTCTGTGTTTACTAGTTCTCAGTGTTGTGGCTGACACTTCATGTTGTTGTTGGCTCTCGAAAGTAGGACATTTCTACCTTCAGTACAGATAACTCAAATTATTATTATCTGCTTCAGTGTGTAAAAGTCATCCTCACTCTGTCCAGCTTTAGAAAATGCAGCTACTCTTCTCAATGTGTACCTAGGTTTCATGACTATTGGAAGAGAGTACAGCTCAATTTGTGCCATTGTAATTATAATTGTGAAATTAATGTAGGACCTTACATAGTAATTTTCATAAACTTTCTCTTAAAATTCCGGCTTCTGAACATAAGAACGCTGAATGCAGATTTTTCTTTTCAGACTTTTCCAGTCATTTCTTTTCTGGATTATAAATGTGCTATAATGAGCATTCAAAACAGGCTTTTTAAAATAAAAGCATTTTATCAAAATGAACATTTCCACAATTAGATTTATGAGAGTGGTATGGATTACTGGAAAGCAAACTTGTGAGGATCAGGAGGTGTGATTTCCAGTCACAACTCTATCATGTCTTTGTCATGTAATCACTAACTGACCTGCCCCCCACCAAAAAAATCACAAGCCTGCTTAGCCTGATGGCTTTCCCCTCTGCTAGTGTTCTAGTGTAGTGTTACCTCCTTTGCATCTTCCTATGTGTTTTGTGATTATCCTACAGAAAACCTCTATTATATCAAATACCAAGTATAATATAATCCTTGGTCTCCTTTCACATTTCCTTCAAAGTTCAGACAAGACCTTTTTCTTGTCCATCTTAATAAACCCAGGGTTTATTACAATGTCTAGTATATTGCAGGCATGTAATGTTTATTGAATTAAAAAATAAAAATCACAGACAAAATGATCAGACTCTGCTATGCATTCTGTCCTTATCTACAGATAGGGACTAACTAACCATCTCTGGCTCTTCCACACTCACAAGACGGAGAGAGTGACTCCCTGGAAGAGGCCTTGCCTTTTTCAGGTAGTCTTCCCTAACTCCCCTGTGCAAAGTTACCTCTCTCTACCTCTGTCCTATGTCATTTCCTCTTACTTTATGCTGTTTTATTCTCTTCATAGTCTATTTTTTGACATCCCCACTCAAATATTAGCTCTATCAAGTAGGTGTTTTGTCTGTCTTGTTCTATCCAGAATCTGTTGTGCACTTTAGAGAGATATGCACACATAACAGGTACTCAGTAAATGCCTCAGTGAATAATGGACTTCTATATGTGACACTGAAGAGACTCTAAATAAATGCAAATATTTTTATGTGGCAAAATTACTATGAAAATTCAACGCATTTTTATCATCACTAAATTACACTGAGATGTCTCCTTTGCTTAATAATAAGAGAATACGTTAAATAAAAAAGAAAAGGTCTTGTTTGCTGATTTTTTTTCTTATTTAGTTTTGTAACTATCCTTTCTTTGGAAGGATTACAACCATCTGAGCCTTTTAAAATGCAACTTCTTATTTTCCTGAAATTTTTCTGATTCTTTCTGAAAAGACTAAGGTGCATTTTTTTTTTTCTTTTTTTTTGAGACGGAGTCTCGCTGTTGCCCAGGCTGGAGCGCAGTGGTGCGATCTCGGCTCTCTGCAGGCTCCGCCCCCCGGGGTTCACGCCATTCTCCTGCCTCAGCCTCCCGAGTAGCTGGGACTACAGGCGTCCGCCACCACGCCCGGCTAATTTTTTGTATTTTTAGTAGAGACGGGGTTTCACCGTGTTAGCCAGGATGGTCTCGATTTCCTGACCTCGTGATCCGCCTGCCTCGGCCTCCCAAAGTGCTGGGATTACAGGCATGAGCCACCGCGCCCGGCCTAAGGTGCATTTCTTGAATTTTTTTTCAAAGTTGGAAGATACTATTTTATATGAGAAAAATACAAGTTTGTGTTTCAAGAATTAAAAATATATTCATTTTTATTCAGTGTGAAGATCTCGACTTGATACTTAATTATAGTATTAGATTATGGCATGAAGGTAGTTTAGGGAATAACACTCAGATGTAGGTGATTTCCTTTATTTTAGGGATGACGTTTTGTGGATCCGAATGTGGACACCCATATAATTTGTAAAATCAGAATTTCATAGTCTGATTCTAAAAGGAGATTTTTGGTATTGGGCCTTCTGTGCCCTCTGTGTTTTAAGGACATTCATGTAAAAACTTACCATCGTAGATGTGTGCTGATTTGAGACTGCCATCGAGTAAGTAGTGTTTCACCCAGTCATTTGTCATGTTTATTTTCACTTCGATCAATGGGGATGTTGTTCAGAAACATTCATGAGAACATGAATATCACAATTATATACACACGGTATTTGAACATATTCATACTTAGGAATGGAACTATCATATCTGTTCATGCATAATGAGGACTGCAAGCAATGTTTATAGGAGGCGAGAGTTTTGTATTTTGTGGTATTATTTAATTTTAATATGGTCATTTTACAGGCTACTAACAATAAGCAACCTCTGCTATCTCCTCCCCCACAGAAATAAAGAGCTGTTAGAAAGCTTTTAACTATGGATTCAATCAGGAACCAGTTGTTTAAATTCAACCAGGAGATTTTATCCTACCACGCTTCACCATTATTCAGCAGAAATAATCATTTAAGACCAAATTGGAGCCAGGCCTCAATCAGTCATACTTCTTGGAGTCAGCTGAAATGTCATCAAATGTGGGCTTGTTTAATACAAAAGGCAAAAAGAAATGAAATAGATAATATATGATTCTACAATTGGTCCTACATAGTGCAAGTTTACCATTGTCTATGTCTTAATTTGAGCCAAGGGAATATCTGATAGCTATTTAAAATTTTATTAAGCCAATGGTGGATATTTATATATATATTTATATAATATATTTTAGAACATAAAGATTGTAATCCAAACATATTTTAACTTACCTTCTCAGGTTCTGGATTATTTCTGAGAACAGCTGATCTGGGTAGGCAGCAAACAGGTTAAAAATTTAAATACATTACACATGTAAATATTATTATTGCCATTGTTGCTGAATCATGGTATATTCTTCATACAAACTAAAAGCTAAGTGACCCTCATACATTTGGCATTAAATATTGATATTAAGCATATGTGTTATCTGAATTTTAGGTAGAATATAAAGATTCATATTTAAAATTAACCCCTTTTTTAACCTTTTAAAAATAAGAGGAAAATTATTTTTTAAGTATACTATATAGTACAGTGTTGGGGGTATATCTAGGTATTGGTATATTTTAAACTGGTTGATATTCATATTACGAATATACACAATATAATTTTCATTTTTTCAATTCAAAGTAAATAAAAACATAATTAGTTTTCATTTATTATTTATTATCTTTCTTGGTTATGCTGAAAGCCAGGATGCAATAATTCCTAATGTTCAGAACCTGAGATTAATTTATCAAGTTAGAAATGAACTTTGTGACTAGGTAAGAAATATTCTGGCTCTAAATCTGTTTGTTCTAAATGTCCTAAGTTTGGGAGTGATAAAAATAAAACAAAGTTATCAATTATCTCTTAAATTTCATTAATTTGCATCCCATTCTAGCTTAAATGTTGGCAGAAAAATGGAATATATGGGATTATGTGCATTTATTTTTCAGAAACTTCACTCAATCTTTATACCAAGGGACGAGACTGCTCTACATAAAGCATTCTCGTATGCTAATTTTGTTTTCCTGTTATTTTAAGTTCAGTTGTGCAAGTTCAGTCATATTATTAAACCAAAGAAAACTTTTCTTTAATTTCAGGGTTTTTTTTTCTCTTTAGGCTTCTATAAAAAGTTTAATACTTATAGCAATGCATATTTTAGAGAAACAAACTTATAGGCTAAATTTATTTAAAAGTATAATATTGATATTTTTTGTTTAGTGCATAGAAATCTATGATATATATTTTAAATTTTAATACTGAATTTAAGTGCATTTTAAGTGCAATAAAGGGGTGTTATGAGAAATTAAATGAGACAACTACTTGAGAGTGTTTGGAAATTTGTACTACAGCAAAAGGCAAATGTAAGTTGATATTGTCATCTTCATCTTTGTTCTATGTATCCCGCAGAACAATTTTTCAGCTTTCTTACTGCCCTAACAGTGTAGAGCTGCTGTTTCTCTCAATAGGCCTTGCTTATGTTTCAATTTTACATGTGTCTAACGTTGTTCCTCATGAACGTTCACATCATTTCTGGACAGAAAACTAGACAGCAAAAAAATAATAATAATAATAAAGTTGGGTCATTTTTTCACATATATTTTTTCTATGCTATGACTTTTCTCTTTTATTAATATAACAAAAGATATTTTCTTATGCTGTATGGTAATGAACTTCACATATATGGCAAATTAAAATAAAAGTCTGAATAAAGATTAAAATGTTATTAACCTCCCAAGCCTTAGATGTAAAAAATACGTTTCTGATGAACCAAAGTGGCTCTAGACTTTACAATGGGAATTTCAGTTTAAACACCCAAAGACGGAGATAGAAAAGTTTTTTGAAGTACAATTTCATCAAAAACATCAAAATCGCCCTCTCCCTCTTTTAAAGCATATTGAAAACTTCAGTAGGGTTATAAAAAAATCTATCTTTCCTCTTCACGTTGGTTCTTAAAAAATATTTATTATTATAATTCTCTGACATTTGGTAAATGCTGTATAGACTGTTGATTGATTCTGATAAAATAAGCCTTCTTTTATTTAGGATCAGTATCTGCTATTTATCTTGACTATATTTATTACAGATTGTTTGGAATTCCATATCTATTATGTAATTCATGTTTTGAAACTACATTATGTTTCAGATCTATATTTGTTGTTAATGGTAACAAAATTTGGTCACTAAATTAAAATGCATATCATTAAGAAATAATTTTAAAGTGTTGATTGTAAATATCTAGGATATACAATATTCATTTTTTATTCTATCTTCTTAATGAATATAATTGTCTATCAAAAGCAATTAAGATGATTATCACTGCTTATTACATACCAGAATTAGTAATAAGCACAAAATAAACTAGGTTTCATAGTTCAACTTAAAAATGATTCTTTTTTTATTCAGAAAATCTTTCTTACCACTTAAAAAGCAGTGTTTTGAACATTAATTACAATATGCAACTTAATGCTTTCAAGACCATAGCAAACCAAATTTTCACATTTCTATGTATTTCAATCAAATGAAAAGAAAGGGTATTTATTAAAATCCTCTTGTTTTCAAATATCGATAGTTAATAATATCTCAGTTTACATTTGGATATACATCTTGTCCTTTCCCCATGTTTCTACTATTTGATTTTTTCCATATTATTGACCTTAGAAAACATTTTAATGGCAGAAAATATACTTTTATCTCAGAATGCAAACTCCTGTGTATACTGAACTTCATTTTGATTAACCTCTATATAGTGCTTAAGTACATATATCCTTTAGATGAGTAACTCTTGCCCAGAGTGAAAAAGAAACTCTGTATCTTTCCATTTTGTATACCTTTCAAAAAATCTTCAGACCATGTAAGATTTTGCAATCAGATTTCTATGCAACTACTAATCCATTATGCCCATAATAAAATTAAACATATTTTAGCAGAAAGAAGCACTGAACCATGTTTTAAATTTTCACCTTGTATATCAGATCATATGCGTGATGTTGATTGCTTCTTAGTCAAATAAGGGAGCTATGCTTGACAGTCAATTTCAGCAAAGGTATTGATTGATCAAACTAGTAGAGGAATGAGTGTTTTAAAAGTATATTCTCGTTTAGGTTTTAAATATTCCATAACCAGTAGCGATCACTAATATTTTTAAGACTCATAGGCCCACAAAATATTAATGGAAGTGCCAGTGTTTCTTGTGGGATTGTCCAAGTTACTTCTTATTCTATTTTTATTCCAGTGAAGAAATCCCAGTGAAGAAACTGAACATAACTTTTTAATTCTAACATGAAGTATTTAACTGCCCAAAAGCTATGTTTTGAAGACATCAACAATACAATGTGGTTGTATTAAAAGGATGTCTGCCTTGCTCTTTTCTCTAATATTGAAATTGGGTGAATCATTATCATGGCTGAAAAAAAGAACATTAAATTTGATACTGGTTCTACCATGTTCAAGGGTTAGTAAAGAAAAAAATACAAATTGATGATATGTCAAAGCACTCTGACAACTTTAAGGTACAGTTATGATCATGTTGTAAGAGTTTTGGGCTGTGCTGAATTATTTAAATTTTTTTTTCAGACTTGCAGAAAACCAGTGAAGGGGTAAGGATGTGCTTATAATTTCTCTTACCTTCTTTTTATAATTATTATACTTTAAGTTTTAGGGTACATGTGCACAACGTGCAGGTTTGTTACATATGTATACATGTGCCATGTTGGTGTGCTGCATTAGCCATATGAGCAGAAAATACACTCTGTGGAATGGAGTATGGCTGAAATTATTCACAAAATGTGCCCTACGAAGACTGCCAAAATTTATCTCTCATTTTTCTTATTGTGTAAACTTATCTCTGATCATTTACAACACTTTAATGATGAGAATATTTATCTGTGGTCCTACAGTTCTTCAATGAAGAAATCAATACAGACATACCTCAGAATCTCTTCATTAGCTTTTAAGAGTTCTTTCTGAGAAGATATTTGTTACCTTTAAAATTTTCAAACCAAATTTCCTTTATCAAAGCATGTGCACTAGATATTTAAAATATAAAATTCTGTGGTGTTTAAAAAATATTTTATTCTATATTAACATTATTAAAAATGAGTTTACAGGAAAATTACTTATATGAAATATACAACACTACGTGGTTAAACACAAAAGTTACTGAGATATTAGTTTTTATTAATATTTAACATAGTATAATACCAGTATCAATGCATTTCCAGTTCTTTATTATTTATTCTTGTATTTATATAAAAAAGCAGTAGGTTTTTATGTAGGGGTTTATGAAAGATTTAAATTGAAATATGATTAGTTAATGGGCACTCTGACGAACTTGTTGGCTTGCTGAACTTATTATCACAAATAAAAGCAATTAATTGCCAGATATTCACATAATTTCAGCAAGTATTTTAATTAATTGCAAATTTTTCTGTTATTAATCTTTAGAATATTAGAAGTTTTCATTTTTTCCCATTATTCATTGAAGTTTATGGACACAGAAAAATATATATTTTTTTATTTTATTTTATTTTTTTGAGACGGAGTCTTGCTCTGTCACCCACGCTGGAGTGCAGTGGCACAATCTTGGCTCACTGCAAGCTCTGCCTCCTGGGTTTACACCATTCTCCTGCCTCAGCCTCCTGAGTAGCTGGGACTACAGGCTCCCACCACCACACCCGGCTAATTTTTTGTATTTTCAGTAGAAATGGGGTTTTACTGTGTTAGCCAGGATGGTCTTGATCTCCTGACCTCATGATCTGCCCGCCTCGACCTCCCAAAATGCTGGGATTACAGGCACGAGCCACCACGCCTGGCCTGAAAAATACATTTAAAAAGTTTTCCTGGCCAGGTGCGGTGGCTCACGCCTGTAATCCCAGCACTTTGGGAGGCTGAGGTGGGCGGATCACAAGGTCAGGAGTTCGAGACCAGCCTGACCAACATGGTGGAACCCCGTCTCTACTAAAAATACAAAATGAGCCAGGCGTGGTGGCAGGCGCCTGTGATCCCAGTTACTCGGGAGGCTGAAGCAGGAGAATCGCTTGAACCCAGGAGGCGGAGGTTGCAGTGAGCCAAGATCACGCCATTGCACTCCAGCATGGGCGACAGAGCGAGACTCCATCTAAAAAAAAAAAAAAAAAAATTTTCCTTAAGTGTTCATAAACATCTTCTTGTGCCTGTAATAAGAATTTTCATATTATCAATTAATAAACCAGTATTAATTACATATCTTTGTATGATCATTTATATTCTACTCTTCAATTAATTTAGGGAATTGTTACCATTTGTTTTTAGTTGATATGAAGAATTCTACTGATTTTTAAATAAAATCTGTTGTAATAACTTTATGGGAGCCTCTATGTGTAGCTGTAATAGAAACGAGTAAGACGAAATACTTATTTAATGCTTATTTTGTGTATTTATATGTAGACATTTGTCTATGCAATCGAAACTTTTTCAAATTTAAGACTTTATCTTACATTCTGTTAAGCTTATATATTTTGTAAAGTACTTTCACAAATATTACTATGCTCTTGTTCGACATATTTTATAAATTCATTTCCCTTAATTTGTAGAGGAAATTAGTATTTATTGAAAAGCCTCTTGCTTCCTTGTGGTTGAATTCAGGTACTGAAATGTAGGTATACTTAAAACAAATATAATGTAATTTAATCCTTATATGCTGAGGGAATTGTGATCCCCATATTCTATACAGGGTATCTGAATCTACAAAATGTTCAGTATCAGAGGAGTGAGACTGAGATTCAAATCTGTATTTGTCTATTTCAAGACCCACTTTTCCTCTATATCATGCTGGGTATGTGGGATTTATGTTTTCTAGCTGATGTTCTTTGGTTAAAATTTCTGGTAATAAACATAATTCCTTAAGAGAAGTCACACAGTTTCTTTTGCTAATAATAAAAATAGCACCCTGACATTTATTCTTTTGAGATGATAGAAACCATATCTATAACTCTTAAGTTCTTATCATGCATCATTTTAGATATTATTTATCTTAGATAATTCACTTCAATCTATTTTAGGCTAGATATATTTGTTGCCTAGACTCTGCCTTAGGGTAGAATAAAACTCTGAAAACCCAATAAAATCAAGTGATTTATATCCTTCTTCATTTGGACAAGGCACAGGCAATTACTTGAAACACTTGAGATTAAGGTAATTGTATTTTTTCCTGCTAAAATATTCTGTTGATTATTATTTTAGAGAAAATAATAATTCTCCTATTATGGAATGGCCACACTAATTCTAATTTTTTTCTGTCACTCTAAAGTGTAAGGCAAACAGAATATCTTATAAAGATCATTGTCAGTGATTATGTACTTTCGTTTTTTCTGAAGACCTATGTAAACAAAAATGACTATACTATTAACAGTGGATATGCAAGGGCTACTTCACAATTAGAAAATAGCATAATTTGATGAAATATTAGGAAATATTTTCCCTTTAATAATTTATTTTTGGCTGTGAAATATATAGAAAATTTATGTTTAAAATAATCCTTGTAAAACAATTGAGATATTTTTAGAACTTACTTTGTTATATTTATTCTACAAAGAAATAACCTCTGAATATGTTGAATGTGATGATAGAATTGGATATGGTACAGTTAATTTGATTCTCACAACTATTTTGATAATCAAATAAAAAAGATGAGGAATATAAATAGTGCACTTGATTACTAGGAGACTGAAAAAAAATCCTATAAACTATATCAATATATGTCAGATATGGAGTTTGCCCACATCTTTTTTATTTTCTTGCCTTTCAGAAAAGAGAATAACAAATTACAGATGAAGAATTATTTTTGCAGAATTTAAAAACATTTTATTACATGTTACTGATATTTTAATATGATTTCTAATAAAATATCACCCCTGAACTTTTTATAACATATGACCTTTTGATTTATAAGAACACATTGGTTATATCTTGATAATTCTATAAAATTTAGTACATTTCAGAATTTAATAAATTTTAAAAATCCAATGAATACTTTAAAATTGAGTCCCAACAGAATTTTCAAGAAACAATGTATTGATTAGTACCATATATCATATAACCTCTATATGAGAGCATTTATTTCCATTTAAAATTGATGTTGATTACTTTTATATTGGTTTTAAAATATAAACTTCTTAAATAAATTGTAATCGTTTTCTGAGTATTACTAACTCACTTTTTGTTTTCACAGGACTGACCCAATCCATGTAATATTACCAAACTTTCCACCATTTGATTCCTCTACAGTATGTACATCCTTTGATAGTTTGAGAAAATGCTTATATTTTAAGGACAAACTATCAAGTGACAAAACATTTCTTAATGTAATAGCTTTATGAAACAGATTTAAACTTATGTAATACACTGCATCTTGTGTGCACTCAAAATGAAATGAAATGAATTTTCTCTAGGGCCACACAACTAATGCACTGGACAGATGAGATACACATTTATTTCAAGTAATTCCATATATCCCTACCACGCTATTCCAGTTGCTTGCATGTTTATTTCCATAAGACGCTTTAGTTGTTATAAAAGTTATTGTTTTATTTCTACAGTTTTCAAGGTATCTCTCAAAAGGTAACATGCACTGTGACAGGCCTAGAGGTATAAATTAAATGGTAATGTAATTACTTGTGTACAGCTATGATTCTGAGAGCTTTAGACTATTTCAACTTTTTAGAAACAGAACCCATTAACTTGCATTAAAGTTGCTTACTGCTTAAAATATTCTAATGCATTTATCATTTTAATTTTAAAATCTTAGCTCTCAGTAAAATGGGATCCTCAATTTATTAATTTTATCTTAGTGACTTGAGACTCAGTGGTTGTATTTCATTTTCTGTAAAATGGAAATCAAATTAATATCTATACTTTATAATATGAGAATTAAAGAATAAAAGTACATTCTGCATATGGCAGAAGATAATATAAATATTAGTTATTTTATTCTATTCACACATTGGGAAATTATTTGTGAAAATACTTTTCCCAATATTATGTGAGAAAATTTCTTATTTACTTTTGTATTTTCAAAAGCCCCAGAAAAACTGTAGAAGTTCAACTTTTAAAATATATTTAAGGTCAACGGCAATAAAACTTAAGCTAATGAGAAGAAAAATATTATAATGCCTATTTTAACATCATCATTGTAACTTTGTTTTTCCTAAACATTTGAAGTTATATAAAACGAGGTGTGATTAGCTTAATTATACTCCTTTTAGTGTTTTACCATAAATAAGTGATGACATTGTCATTGTTGGTGAAACTAATTTACTCTCCGTTCAAAATCAGAATCAGCATATACATAGAATACATGAATACATGATCCCAATTGAGTGTTAAGTCCTACTATTCAGAAAAAAAGGATATTGTATATGCACTTTTATTATTTACTTTTGTCCTTGGGTATAACACTGTGCTTAAAATTTAAAAATAAATTGGTGAAAGTTCCTCCTTGATTTCTTCATGTCAGGATAGAAAGTAATTTATGTCTGAGTGAGAAATAAAATAACAAAAAAGTGTGTATCAATCTGTAGCTATGTGATGTATGGAAGAAACCAGAGCAGAATTAGTGACATTAATAATAACATGTTTTTGTAGCATCATTACGTTCTACATGCCACTTAACTGGTACTTTAATTAGTGTACAACTTCGGTTATTGTTATAGGAGACCCAACGATAAGATAGTATTGATTTTAAAATAATACTCAAGATTTGAAAAACTCACTAAATATAAAAATTCACAACAGAGATAATATTACATTGTCATCAACCTCTGTATGCTTACAGAAGGTCAAGGGCTTATAATGAATTCTCTTGGTTGGCTTAGATCACTAGACTTGGTTGTCCAGTCACCCTTCAAACGATTGATTCTCTAGTGCTTTGCCTTCTTGTCCTGTCTTTCTTCCTTTTTTGTCCAAGCTAGGTATTTAGAATATCTGATTTTGTTCATAATTGAAAAATCAACATGCAAACGAATGCCAAACAGATTCCAAGTTTGTACATCATGCATACTGATGATGACTGGATCCATCAGCATACAAAACTCTTTTCAGAAAGTTAAAAAAAGGGAGAAAACCCATCATTACCATTAGTCTATAAAACCTTAAAATACCTTTAATATTTAAAGAAAAATAATTACAAAATAAAAACTGATGCATAATATTAAAAAAATAAGCTGTCAACTAAAAAAAAGGGTGTAATTTCAAGCTACTTTTTAATGGCCTTAAATGAGATAGGTCCTAAAGGGGGCAGATAACAAGAAAATCTTTTTTAAAACCCCCATCGCCCCCCCCCTTTTTTTTTGAGACAGAGTTTTGCTCTTGTTGCGCAGGCTGGAGTGCAATGGCATGATCTCGGCTCACTGCAACCTCCACTTCCCAGATTCAAGTGATTCTCCTGCCTCAGCCTCCCAAGTAGCTGGGATTACAGGTGTGCACCACCAACCCAGCTAATTTGGTATTTTTTTTGTAGAGGTGGGGTTTCACCATGTTGGCCAGGCTGGTATCGAACGCTTGAACTCAGGTGATCCACCTGCCTCGGCCTCCCAAAGTGCTGGGATTACAGGCATGAGCCACCATGTCTGGCCCCCAATTTTTAAAAGTTCATTGAAAGTAAGAATTTTTATGTTCAGAAGTATCTGCATTGGCAATTATTTAAAGATTTCAAATGATAAGCCTGTTTGTAAAGACAATGGACAATGATTCTATTTAGTTATTTGCTAGAATGTATAAAAATCAGTTTTATAGATTTGAGGATTAAAAAATGATTTTTTCAAAGTTTCTGATTCAGATTAAGCCTCTGTAGTGCATATGGAAGTAACATTGTTTTGGGAGTCATGCAGTCAATCTTCACAGGAAGTTTAACCTCAGAGGTTTTCCCTGTACTGGCAAAGTGATGCAAAAATTCAATAATTGAAACTAGCCAATTGAGTATTTGGCCTTCTGAATCACTTTTTATACAATTGGTAGTTGCCTGAGTGCAAATAATTTTGATAATTACTTCTATTCTCTATCATCACCCCCCCAACAAAAAAACAAAACAAGACACACACACACAAACCTAAAACAAAACACCCATAATCTTGATGCAAGATTGAAATGTTAAAAATCTTGAGTTGTATCTCCTAAGTGATAAACTACTAGCCAATGCTTTCTTCTGGGGAATGGAACCTCAGAAAATTTATTCTGTACAGAATTGAGTGAAGAATGTTTTTCCTAAGATACTTTGAAAAATATAATTTTATTTTATTAAAAAAGATTTATAAGTTAATGTGTATTATGCCAATATTTTAAAAATTACAATATATTTTTTCTGTGCTGAAACCTTAAAAGTAATGGTTTATTTTCAATACAATTTCAGCATAAATTGGTCTCACTATAGGTCTACAGGCTTCCTCTTATCAGAGCGTTTTTCAACATTTATCTCCTAAAATAGACAACATAAAATATAGAAATGCTATATATCAAGTCCATCAAAGATTATTTCTTAGTATACTACAATAATTTAATACAGTATGTTAATCTACTAAGGACTTGAACTATCTTAAGATTCACAGAAAAAGATATAACATTAAAAGTGTGGAAATTTTGATGTCATAATTTTGAAATTTAAATTATAGAAATTCCGTTAAAGGAAAAATTTGATACAATTACCCATTATCTAAAATACTGACAAGAACAGTATTTTTTATTGATCAAAAGCTGTAAAATTGATAAGCCAATAAACTGTACTCTTGGAAATGCTTTAAGTTTTCATAAGCCAGATCCTCTGAAATATTTTACTAGCTTAAAAAAATGGCAAATACAAATACTTCATTAAAATTTGAGTGCTCTTCATAGTTCAATAGGATTGGAATACTCAATTGAGTCCTTAACCAAAAGGTTAGCATCTCTGCTCTAGCAGAATGACAACTTAAAAAAGATACACACATTAGTATTTATTCTAGTATATCTATTGATGTATTGTGTACAAAGCATTTTTTATGAAATGGAGACTCTACACTAACAACAGAAATAGATGACTATATGTTATCCTAAAACAGTTTCAAATGCATGAGCATAAATCAGAATTCAAGAAAAATATATGTATTTTTAGATATCAACTTTAATCATAACGCATAAATGACATTAGAGAAGACTGAGGAGGCACCATGGTTCAGAAAAGTCTATATTCCTTCATGGATACATGTAAAGAAACTGATTAACTGCATCAAATAATCTTTTGATTATCAACTGTTTGAACACATGATTTCACTTAATTTGCTCTTTCATTTGGTACCGAGTTAAAGCAAATGCAAACTGGTCCTTTGTTTTGGGCAGTGGCTAAATTCATGAAATTTGGGTGGGGGGAGAAGTGTTGTTTTTTCATAAAAATTCTTTAATCATTTCATAGAGGTAAACATACTTAAATGCTAAATACCTGACCTTTTTGAATAAATGCAGACCTACCTTGATTTCCACAATAAGCCTCTATTCATTTCCATGAGACAATGTTTTCACAAAATGTAAGGCAAAACAGGTGTTAAATTACTTAAGAGAACTCATAATTTAAATAATTAAAACTAATTTGTGTTTAAAGCTATTTGCAGATTTATTAGAGAAACAAATACAAATATGCATTTCTACAGAACTGTTTTAATTTTCCAAAATGAGCTTAAAACGTGTTCCACAGTTTTTGCTTGTTTATATATCTATGGTAACCCAAGTATTGGCTTCTGTACCACTTTGTAATGAGACAATTGCCTTTCCATTGCAATTATAAAAAACTATTTAAAAAAAATTCGGCACATACACGTTAAATATTTTTCCTTAAAAAAATAATCTAATCAAAATATTGAATACTTTAGAATTAAACAATATTTTATTTACAAATCTGATTTGATGTACTTTATTATACAAGGTAATGCTTCAATTTTCAAGAACAGTTTTTTTTGTTTATATAGACCAGTGGAATGACATCCTGTCTAGTACTATACCTCAATATTTTTCAAAATTAACATGACAAGTTCTCTAATACTTTCATTTTTTGAAAGAAAAGTTATTTATTTGGGGCACATATCTGATGAAACAAAAAATAACATGCAGATTTCCAAATATAATCTGTTAAAGTAATATGATACTTACCCTTTATGTAAAAAGACATCTATGAACAACAGTGCATAACAATATTATGTATTCATGTTTATGAGAAACCAAGCAGAAGGCAAAATGAGTTCATCCTGTTTTCTAATCATGTGCAATTTTGTATGGCTGTTTGCCTCGGTTAAGTAACGTGTGTACATTAAATTTATGACTGTATTGCACTCAAAACTATTGTGTATAGCCATGCTTGCCCTGTATTTAATGAGTGATGAATATTTCTCCTACTAACAGAGTAACTAGTCTCAAATAGTGCCTGTGATGTAAGGGGTATTAAATTATATTTTCATCTCTCAATTGCTGCCTTCGAAAG